>NC_090996.1:12382237-12994737 GCF_041146395.1 Eulemur rufifrons | reverse complement strand
CCTATCCCACACCTGGAGGTAGTAAGGAGGGGTGTGTGTGTGTGTGTGTGTGAGAGAGAGAGAGATTCTAAACGAAAAGAATAAAAGGGAAAAGTGCACTTGAAAATATTTTCATCTGTCCATGAAGCTAGCAGCTTCCCCCAATGAGATGCTTGTATACATGTCTCATAAGTCTCATTCCACATCTTATATTGGAAGATGTACAAAAGTTGGTTAATTTTGTCTGTTTTTAGATGAAGCCTGGCAAACTGATGACTTAATAGAGAAAGTCCAGGAAGATGAAGATAAACATTCGAGGCAAACTGTGTTCATCAGTGAGACCCTGATTGAAGAGAGAGGTAATGTTCCTGGTAAAATTTTTAATGTAGAAACGAACCCTGTTCCTTCAAGAAAAATAGCCTATAAAAATAGCCTATGTGACTCATGTGAAAAGAGTTTAACGTCTATTTCAGAATATATTAGTAGTGATGGAAGCTATGCAAGAATGAAACCTGATGAATGTAGTGGATGTGGGAAGTCACTCCTCCATATTAAGCTTGAGAAAATTCATCCAGGAGATAAATCTTATGAGTTTAATCAAAAGGGGGAACCTTATACTCTAAATGAAGAAAGTATTTATCAGAAAATTCATATTTTGGAGAAACCTTTTGAATATATTGAATGCCAGAAAGCCTTCCAAAAGGACCCAGTTTTTGTTAATCACATGGAAGAGAAGCCCTATAAGTGGAACGAATCTGAAATAGCCTTTCTTCAAATGTCAAATCTCAGTGTACATCAGAGATCTGACATGGAAATGAAGCCCTATGAATGCAGTCAATGTGGGAAATCCTTCTGCAAAAAGTCAAAATTTATTATACATCAGAGGACTCACACAGGAGAGAAACCTTATGAATGTAATCAGTGTGGGAAATCTTTCTGCCAGAAGGGAACCCTCACTGTACATCAGAGAACACACACAGGGGAGAAGCCCTATGAATGTAACGAATGTGGGAAAAACTTTTACCAGAAGTTACACCTCATTCAACATCAGAGAACTCACTCAGGAGAGAAGCCCTATGAATGTAGTTACTGTGGAAAATCCTTTTGCCAGAAGACACACCTCACACAACATCAGAGAACACATTCAGGAGAGAGACCCTATGTTTGTCATGACTGTGGGAAAACCTTCTCCCAGAAGTCAGCACTTAATGACCATCAGAAAATTCACACAGGCGTGAAACTCTATAAGTGTAGTGAATGTGGGAAGTGCTTCTGCCGCAAGTCTACTCTCACTACCCACTTGAGGACACACACAGGAGAGAAACCGTATGAATGTAATGAATGTGGTAAATTCTTTTCTCGGTTATCATATCTCACTGTACATTATAGAACTCATTCAGGAGAGAAACCGTATGAATGTAATGAATGTGGGAAAACCTTCTACCTGAATTCAGCCCTCATGAGACATCAGAGAGTACACACAGGAGAGAAACCTTACGAATGTAATGAATGTGGAAAATTATTCTCCCAGTTGTCATACCTCACTATACATCATAGAACTCATTCAGGAGTGAAGCCCTATGAATGTAGTGAATGCGGAAAAACCTTCTACCAGAACTCAGCCCTTTGTAGACATCGGAGAATACATAAAGGGGAGAAGCCCTATGAATGTTATATATGTGGAAAGTTCTTCTCTCAGATGTCGTACCTCACTATACATCATAGAATTCATTCAGGAGAGAAACCCTATGAATGTAGTGAATGTGGAAAAACCTTCTGCCAGAATTCAGCCCTTAATAGACATCAGAGAACACACACAGGAGAGAAAGCCTATGAATGTTATGAATGTGGGAAATGTTTCTCTCAAATGTCATATCTCACTATACATCATCGAATTCATTCAGGAGAGAAACCCTTTGAATGTAATGAATGTGGAAAAGCCTTCTCTCGGATGTCATACCTCACTGTACACTACAGAACTCATTCAGGAGAGAAACCCTATGAATGTACTGAATGTGGGAAAAAATTCTACCACAAATCAGCATTCAATAGCCATCAGAGAATTCACAGGAGAGGGAATGTGAACATTGTAGATGTGGGAAGGCTTCTCTGAAGTCAGACCTCATTTTATGTGAGAGAACTCTTTCAATATAATGAATAAGAAACTCCTACCTGAAGTCAAACACATTGTACAACAGAGTGCTCACTCAGGTGAGTGTGGACAAGCCCGTGTGTTAGTCATATAATCTGAAAACTCATAGTAGAGACCATGATTATTACAAGACCATATGATTCATTAGATCCCAGACAATACAAGAGTAAAAGTTTATAAATATTTAGAATGTGTATACATTTCACCATGGATTAAAACTTTTTTACATATCAGGGAATCTATCAATTTAGGGAATATGGAAAACATAGTCCTTTAGAAATTGTTAGTAGTAAAAGATATGTTTCTGAAGCTATAGCAAACTTTTTGTTTAAAAAGATACCCAGAACGTAAAGGTATCTGCTGTGAATAAACATACTCCTTGTGTAAATAGAAGCTGTAAAATCGTCAAGATAGCTAATCAAGTCAGTAACATTAAACTCACATATAAACAGTTCCCAAAGAACATAGGACTTATGTTTTGGGGGGGCTTTTTTGGTTTGTTTTTAGTATGTTACATTACAGAAATTGTATGATCAGTTTGAATCATGTTTGAAAAAGCATTGTATCCTTATTAGAGTAATTTGTAATACATAGGGTAAGATTATCCATCCTAAATAGCACCACCATGTTAATATCCTAACATACATTGTCCTTGAAATAATATTTGATAGATATAAAATACACTTGCATTCTTCTCTGGGATTTATAAATGCATTTGATCGTTGCTAATTATCTTCCATAAAGAACCAATAAACTGTTTCCATTTGTGTCTGAGTCAGCAAAAGAGATAGAGATCTATGTATAAAATAGATAGAAAACCTTGCTTAGGTAATTTTAAATTGTTAATGCCAGAAGTCTCCAGGAGTGAGAAACTGCTGTAGTCCTCATTCACGCTATACAATTTAAAGATGTACTTAAAATATTCTCATTTAATCTATTGTTTTTCATCTATTTTTCATTTGGATGCTTACATAAGTATAAGTGTACAAGACTATAAATGCTGTGTAACATAGGATTTAATTGTATTTTTATTTTATATGATAGTGTTTTTAAGCCTTGTGCTCTGCTCTTTCCCATTACTGAATGAATTAATAGAACACATTAATAAGGGTTTGTGGCAGACATTGCTGAGTGACTCCACTAGTCACTCCCTTCTTATTTGCTGGCAGAGTTTGGGTATCTACTTCTCAAAGGTTGGGAGATTAATCCTGACTAATTTCAGTCAGTGACAGTCCCTTTCTCATTGTCAGCAGTTGGTTTAAAGTGGTCATGGGACTCAATTCTAAACATAAACATAGGAGATATCTGACAGTTATTTCTGGAAAAGGTTTCCTCAAAGGTTCAAGGACTCGAGCAAGGTGAAGTGGAATCTTGGTGAACAGTACCTTGTCTGGATGTTGTGCCTGGTAACTGTCTTTCAGCAATGGATTATAGGTTAATCATGGCCTGAGCAGAAAGATTGAAAGATCTTGGGACCTGGATGATGTCATTGTGCCACTAAACCAACCAGCCTTGTAGCCACTCCACTTTTGGACTATTTTGTGAGAGACTAACCTTATTTTTAAGCCAGTTGATTTAGGATGCTCTGTTACTATTAATAATAACTGAAGACATTCTAATCTAAGTGATACAGAGTTACACTTTTGTAGGAGTTACACAATTCAGAAGTGGACTTTAGGTAAGTCATTTATTTTTAAGGTGTTAATGTAGAGATTATGTTCTGTAAATTCTGACGTAAATAGTTTGAGCATTAGAAATCAACTTGAAACAAATGTGAACTGTCATATCATTGACCGGCGAAATAAACCTTTGGAACCTGACACAATGTCCTGCAGGTATACCTCCTTTTTTCTAGTACGTGGAATAAATTTTGTTTGAGGTAATCTAATTTGTATTACTCATGGATCATTACTGTAATGTCAGTTGACAATGTATGGTGTTGAAGTAACCAATCATTTGTTGGTTTTCAAATGATTAACCTGATGGCCTATATTATTTGGATTATTTACCCCTTTGCCACTGAGCTGAAATGCCATTTTTCATTTATTAAAATCACACATTTTTCCTGTTTTTGTTGCTCAGCACTTTCTCTCCATATTCATCTAGATGTTGTGAGTATGGTACATAACAGGAATTAAAAGTCTGGTAAGTTGTATAGTTTTGTGTAGGAACTATATATTCATAGTATATTTGTTGAAATGGTATGTTTAAAGGTTTCCCACACTGGTATGTCATTATAGCTTGATTACACAATATGTATTTTAAGTAAAATATTTGAAAAGTTTAAATGACTTACCATATTCTTTTTCTCTTACGAAGTGCCTGTATATCAAAGGGTCTGGTGCATATAAATGGCCTAAACTGCCTCTTCAGTAATGTAGTCTATGTGTAACATGTTCGTAGTTTCAAAGATGCCATTGTTTTCATAAATCAAGAGGGATTTTCAAGGCTGAGCAGGAGGAATGCTCTTCCTAGCAGGTAGAGCTGAGATTCCCTAATTTTTTTTTTTTTTTTAATCATTCCAGCATTGGTGAAATGGGTGGTTCAGTTATTGCTTCTGTGGTCTCTCAGGTCGAAATGAAAATACTATTTTAACACAAGAGCCACATTTTGAGACCAAAGATTCATCCTCTTCTTTATTCCATCTCAATATTTCTAGCTATGCTGTCAACTCCTCAAAGAAGGCTGTATAAGTCACATGACTGCAGCCCAAATAATTACCAGCTTGATAGAATGCCTCTAGTTAAACGAAAGTGAAGCACACAAGGAAATGTTTATTAAATCATCTTGCTGTTTTCTTCTCACCACAGATAACCACATAAAAACAAATTGCTTTTCCCTTCGCTGAATTTAAAGTTTATGGTTCCTGCCAAATTGATGAACTAGCATGGGCTGCTGGGCCTTACCCTAGAGATGCCATCGAAGTGAGAGCAGTGTATTGGTCCAGAGAATTAAAGACATGAATGAGGGGAATACAGGGTGGATGGGGCTTTTTCATGGGGGAGGTAATGGCAGACAGAGACAAATTCTAAAGAAAACTTTTGAATTATAATCTTTTTCTACATTATAGCTTTCCCCCCTATATTTTACTCTCCACAGTAGTATCCCAAGCAGATCACAGCCCACCACGGTGCCTTCATAAGGTAGGAAAGCAGCTCGGCACCACAGTGGCACTTAGGTTCCATTAGAGCAGCTCCTGTGCTTGGCTGAGATGAGGAGTGGATACAACAGATACAGGTAGAGTATTTAACTGGAGCATCCTCCCCTCACTCCAAAAGCCAAGTCATTGCAGTGACTGGAGACCTTCTTCTGGAAGGAGGCAGTGCCTAGTGTGAGTATGTCAAATGGTGTCCTCAGGGGAGAGATCAGTAGGGAAGGGGGCTTCATTCCAGGTAGCAGTGGTAGGGCATTCTTTTTTGTAATACCCACTTCCATTTAAACCTACCTGGAAAAGATGGAGCTAGAAGATTAGACCTTCTCCCTGCTATTCATTCTCTGCAAAGATTTGCAAATAGCCCAGTAAAAATTAATTCAGGAAAGTAATCAGGCATATGAGGAATTAGTACTAAGAGACAGCACACAATATCATCTACACAAAAGGGCCTAGCTTAATGGAACACTGACATCCAGATTTCAAAATGTTCTTGATAGATATCCTTAAAGGAAAATATAGTTAAAAGAAAAGTATGTGGTGTGTATAAAAATATAGTTACCAAAAGAAAGGTGTATTATTGGACATGAATAATTGTGAAGAAAGAAATAATTCAATAGATGAGATTAATATAACAGATACAGACAAAGAACAAATTAGTGGGCTGTGTGATAATGGCAAATATTTTCCCCAGGACATCAGAAGGACTGAAGAAATACAATGTGAAAAATTAAAAATTGAGATGTAGAGGATAGCAGAAATAATATCTATATGCTAGGATTCACAAAAGAAAGCAAGACAAGATGTAAGGAAAATACATGAATTAAAATTTTCTTGTAATTAAGAAAGAATGAAGGGCCTCAAATTGAAAGAGGCTTGTCTGGTACCAAGTGGAAAGATAAAAGGTATTGTTCAGTGAGTGTCATACAATGGCTGTGTCATTTTACACACTTTGTCCTACATGCAACTTTTTTTTTTTGAGACAGAGTCTCACTCTGTTGCCCCGGCTAGAGTGCTGTGCTGTCAGCCTAGCTAACAGCAACCTCAAACTCCTGGGCTCAAGCAATCCTCCTGCCTCAGCCTCCCGAGTAGCTGGGACTACAGGCATGTGCCACCATGCCCAGCTAATTTTTTCTATATATTTTTAATTGTCCAGCTAATTTCTTTCTATTTTTTTAGTAGAGATGGGGCCTTGCTCTTGCTCAGGCTCGTCTTGAACTCCTGAGCTCAAATGATCTGCCCGCCTCAGCCTCCCAAGTGTTAGGATTAAAGCGTGAGCCACCTCGCCCAGCCATACAACCTTTTTGATTACTGTTCACATCCCTACCAATACTTACATCCCTATAGTTTTTGTCATTCTGAAGGGTGTAAAGAGGTTTTTTTTTGTTTGAACTTACATTTTGTAATTACTAATGATTTTACGTTCAAACTATCATAGCCTTTCTTTTGAGTGTACTATTCTTTTCTTACTACTTTGCGGGATATCCTCACATATTCTAGTTGATCTTTTTCTATTGGCCTTCTGGATCCTTGAGTATGGCCTTTTGACTGAATACAAATTTTATAGAACAAATCCTTTTAATAAAGAGATTTGTTCTGTGAAGTTTGGATTCAGTCAAGGTGCCACACTTGGGGATCTGCAGGGCCACATGTGGCCTGAGGCTGCAGGTTCCCCACCCCTGGTATAATTTCTTCATAACAAGATTTTGAGACACCCTAGTTGAATATCACTAGCAGAGATAAGTAAAGTGGTACACAAGCAGTGGAATGCTGTGCAGTAGTTAGAAGTAAATGGCTGGATTAGCAGGTAGCACACTTGGTAAAATTTTTTTGGTATGAATGGAAAAAATGGAACAAGATTTTATATCACCAAACAATATTTGAGTCAATTACAATTTCTCTCTTGCACATACACACTTCTACATAGGTTACAGTACTATTTAATGCTGTAAATTTAGTGTGATATCTGTGGGGAAAGGAATACAAGCGGGGTTTGGTATGAAGAGGGAAATCAGGTAAAGTAAGAGTGGGTCTCTCTTAGCCCATTTTCTGTTGCTATGACTGAATACCTGAGTGGGTAATTTATAAAGAAGAGAAATGTACTTTTTAAGAGTCCTGGATGCTGAGAAGTCCAAGGTCTAGGAGCTGCATCTAGCTAGGAACTTCTTGCTGGTGTGGACTCTGCAGAGTCCCAAGGCACCCAGGGCATCATGTAGCAGGGGGTGGGGGTCGCCAGAGAGAACCAAACTGCCTTTTTATACCAGACCACTCACAGTAACAGATAACAGAGCCCTCATGACCCAGTCGCCTCTCAAAGGCTCTACCTCCCAATACTTTTATATTGCAGATTAAATTTCAACATGAGTTTTGGAGGGGACCATTCAAACCATTGCATGGTCCCTGTAGAAACCAATGTTGATAATAAATATGCTTAAAACCAAGTAGTATAATTAATTCAGTACAGTTCCCCAGGACATTTTTAAAAAACAGAAAAATTAAAGGCCCAGAGAAATTAAAATCCTTCCAATATTATATTCTGTTCAGCGTTAGCCAGAATTTCATGGCTCAAGTGCCTAAGTGGTGTCTGTACCTTTTTTTACCAGCTTTGCGCCAGGCCACCTTTCAGTGAAATGGTTGGAACTGCTCAAACTGTTACACATATGATTCCTTTGTTGAAAGAATACACCACCAGCTGGGCGCGGTGGCTCACACCTGTAATCCTAGCACTCTGGGAGGCCGAGGCAGGTGGATCGTTTGAGCTCAGGAGTTCCAGACCAGCCTGAGCAAGAGCGAGACCCTGTCTCTACTAAAAATAGAAAGAAGTTAGCTGGACAACTAAAAATATATAGAAAAAATTAGCTGGGCATGGTGACGCATGCCTGTAGTCCCAACTACTCAGGAGGCTGAGGCAGAAGGATTGCTTGAGCCCAGGAGTTTGAGGTTGCTGTGAGTGAGCTGACACCATGGCACTCTAGCCCAGGAAACAGAGTGAGACTCTGTCTCAAAAAAAAAAAAAAAAAAGAAAGAAAGAAAGAAAACACCACCTATGATACCTGCATGACATTATAGAACTCAGTGCACCAGACTGCTAATTGAACTACAATGTTCTCACTTTTTACTTTTGTAAGATTCCCCCTTCCTTAAGCCTCAGCTGGGAATCTAGCTGGAGATTTCATTTCCCCACTTTCCTTTTAGCTAGGTGTGGCCAGGTGACCAAGTTTGGGCCCATGGGACATGAGAGGAAATGACATGCCAGCTCTTTTCTAAGAGACAAGGTCTCTTTCCCAGGGTGGAGTGCAGTGGCAGCATTATAGCTCACTGCAACCTCAAACTCCTGGGCTCAAGTGATCCCCCCGTCTCTGCCTCCCAACCAGCAGGCACTACAGGCAGGCACTACCACACCCAGCTAATTATTTTTTTTCAATTTTTTGTAGAGACGGTTTCACTGTGTTGCCCAGGCTGGTCTTGAACTCCTGGCCTCAAGCAATCCTCCCGCCTTGGCCTCCCAAAGTGCCACTGCACCCAGCCTGTGCCAGCTTCTGAATCACGTTCTTTAAAGAGGACTTTGTCTTTCACTGCCTCTTCTCCTGTCCCTTGGGCTGTGATAGAATTAGAGCTACCTTGCATCAGGAAGCCAACACTTTGAAAAGGGGAGGGGGTGAGTAAACTTTTTCCAAAAGGACCAGATAGAAAAACACTAAAGGCTTTGGGCCATCCAACCCTTGTTGCAGCTACTCAACTCTGCTGTTCTAGCATGAAAGCAGTTGCAATGCATACGTGAATGAGGATTTCTGTGTCCCAATAACATTGTATAGATGGACACTGCAATTTAAATTTCATGATTTTTGCATGCCATCAATATTATTATTTTATTTAAAAGGCTATTTAAAAGTGTAAATACCATTCTTAGGTTGCAGGCTGTACAGAAACAGGCAGTGGTTGTATTTAGCATGTGAACCATAGTTTGCTGACCCCTGCTTTAGGGGTGGAAAAGTAAGAGAGAACCATTGCCTCTTGACACACCATGGAACATGGCACTCCCACCTCCCTGCACTATATATTAGATTGGAATTTTATATGAGATGGCAATCTTTTATCATGGTTATGCCACATTACTTGGCAGCCAATTCAATGCTCATCCAGAATTAGCCAACAAAAATGGAACTGCGTTCATTTCTTCTAAAATGCAACATACGCATTCCTCCAAACCTAGTGGTATGCAAAATGACTAAATAAAAACAAGATATTAGAAAGAAAGTGAAGGACAGCCCACTCAAAATCATTGTAACAAGAGTATTAGCAGAATCAGTAACAATTCTAATAAAAGTATTAGCATGGTTAAAAATGCTTAATCCCTAATAGGACATGCAGTATTTTTATCTTTAAAAAAAATGTGTAGCCAGATCTTGGTTTCTAAATACTATTTCCCACTAATGGAACCCTTTGCAGAACTCTTTGCAGAAAGAGCTTATTCCAAGGCTGAGCAGAAAGATACAAACACATAGACATCCCTTTGTACTAGTAAACAAAGAAGAATTGATGGGAGGAGATATCACAAAAAAAGGCCAAGCAAGGAAACCTAGGATTTTGTTCCAACAGGAACATCTAATTGAGTTGGCAAAAACTGACAGAAATCAACTCCCGAATTCTAGAATCCAGTCAAAAACTTACGTGAGGGGAAGGCTCGGTAATGAAGGAGCACAGCAGCTTTGCAGTAGGAGAGTGTTGTAGCTTTTACAACTGCCGACCTACCATCACCCACACCTCAGACAGCAGCCAAATGGATGAGCCTGTGGTCCAGCCCAGGTTGCTGGGACCAGGGAGACAAATACAGACTTTAACATCAAAGAATTGTGGTTGTGGGTTTTACCTGTTGGGCTGCTGTCTGTAAGACTGATGCAAGGGCTTCCCTTTGTTTTGCTAGATTCAAAGTAGTCACTGGCCTTGGGGCTGTTTCCCAGGTGGCTTGTGCCAAAAGCATTTGAAGTATTGGCTGCAGCTGCCTGAGGCAAGGAATGACAATTGAGCAGTTCCCTGAACTGGCCTTCAGGCTCCATGTAAGCTGGAAGTGAAGGCTAAGGCAGTGTTGTGAACAGCCTGCCTAAGCATTAAAGGAATGCCCAGCCCAGAGCCAACCTGCAAAGACTATTTTTCCCTCTTTTTCACCTCCTTTGCAATGGAAGAAACATTCATGTCCCCCCGCCCCAAATTAATATGTTGAAATCCTAACCCCCAAGGTATTAGGAGGTGGGGCTCTGGGGAGATAATTAGGTCATGAGGGTGAAGCCCCCATTAATGGGATTAGTGCCTTTATAAAAGGGATCCCAGAGAGCTCTCTCACTCTCTTTCCACCAAACTGAGGATACAACAAGAAATTGGCAGTCTATAACCCAGTCTATAACCTATAATCCTCACCAGAGCCTGACCATGCTAGCATCCTGATCTTGGATATCCAGCCTCCAGACTTGTGACAATTACATTTCTGTTGTTTATTAGCCACCCAGTCAAAGGCACTTCAGTGTAGCAGTCCAAGCTGACAGATGTGTGTTTCCATTGTCCCACAGCTACAAACCACTCTATGAACATTCTCATACAAGTTTTTTACACTTGTGCGTTTCTCTAGAGCAATGTTTTTCAATTTTTTCTACTTTAACCCTCATTAATAAATGCATTTTACTTTGCTATCCAATAAAATGCACACACTTATTCATTCAACGCATTTTGATGAGCACTTACTGTATACCAAGCTGTGTTCCAGGTGCTAGGGCTCTGGCAGTGAGAACAGACCCAAATCCCTGCCCTCTAACAGGGACAAAGACAATGAACAAAGCATGTGGCATGGTAAGTGATGATAAGGGCTCTGCAAAAAAACAGCAAGACGACTGCCACAGGGGACAGCTCCATTTTAAACAGGGTCACAAGGCAAGCTGATTGAGGTGGCACTGAACACAGGACTGGAGGAGATAAGGATGTGAGGTACAGAGGTATCTGGAGGAAAAAGCATCCGGGAAGAAGAAACTGAAAAAAGATTTCATGGAACAACACATTCTGCTATTATGCTTTTCCCTGATGTTTTCTATTATAAAAGGTTTCATTTCTAAAAGTATCC
Organism: Eulemur rufifrons; assembly: GCF_041146395.1. Taxonomy (NCBI): domain Eukaryota; kingdom Metazoa; phylum Chordata; class Mammalia; order Primates; family Lemuridae; genus Eulemur; species Eulemur rufifrons. Next base: position 12,983,346 of record NC_090996.1, on the reverse strand, counting down.
CAATCCTCTGGATTGATTCCACAGCCCAGTATAATGGACCACCATGCCCTGCAGTTTGAAAGTAACGTTCTTGAGAAGGGGGGCAACATATTTAGGAGGGGGTGGCTGGCAATGAAGGAGGAGCCTTCCAAAGGCTGTATTTTTCAAACTTGTTATACCTGGCCATGAGAATTCTCCAAGGACTCCGGGAATCTCTCATCTGCGTTGTGTATACACTCTGCCTTGAGCCAGGATGAGGAAGCCCTCTGGGCCCTTTTTTATAAGGGCACTAATCCCATTTGTGAGGGATTCACCTTCATGATCTAATCACACCCCAAAAGTCCCCACGATCAAATACTATCACATGAGAATTAGGGTTTCAACATGTGTATCCTGGAAGGTGTTGACAGAGTACATGGGGCCCAAGATGGGACACAGCACCTTGGGGAAGAGGGTGCTGAGTAAGAAAGTCCAGGGAAGAGATGAAGTTGCCATGGTTAGAAGACAAGGGAACAAGTATGTTAGGAGGGAGACTGGTAGAGAAGGGGGCTTGGCAGATATGGTGACGAAGAAAAGATGGAGTAACTCCCTCCACAGTCAAAGCATCATTCAGTCAAATGGTCAGCTGGCTAGACAAAAGGGCAGTTAAGATGGAAAGCAAAGCCTAAGAACATGACAGAGTTGGCTAGATACCTGCCAAGACCAGAGTAGAAAGGAAGATGACAGACACAGCTCTCCAGGCAGAGATGATGCCTACGAGACCCTTGTACCACATGGGGCCTCATGACAAATTCTCACCAGTAAAGTTGAGTAGAATTGTTGTCACTTGCTACTGGTGATAATGTGTTCTCTCCATCCTCTCTCCCTGTCTGTTAATGAGCAGATTGACCTTGGAAGCCTCATGAGGCAGAACTGAGAGGCCATTGATAGAAAAACTGAAGTCCCTAGAAGCCACTCTCTAAGCAAGAGTGCTGATTTTGGACTTGTGTAATTGAAAACTGAACTTCTATTATGCTGTTTGTATTTGTTAGAGGAAATATCATTCTTAAACAATGGACAAAGGATCCAGCAAATGCCCCCAACTTCAACAAAAAAAGTCCTCCCACCCCACCTGGAAGCTGGAAGCCTTTGGATAAGCAGGTGGGTGGAAAATCAATCTCTACCAGGGGGTGGGGGAGAAGGAAGGAGGAAGGGAGGGAGGAAGTAAAGAATGAAAAAAGGAAAGGAAGAAATGAAGGAAAGAAAAAAAAGAAATTAAGAATGAAAACGAAGGGAAAGAAGAAAAGGGAAAGAAGGGAAAGAAGCAAACAAGCTATAAAAAAGGATACAATTGGAGGGAAGAGGAGGCAGGCATGAGGCCCCAGAAATGCTCAGTGGGTAATAGTAATGAGCTGCTTGGGGAACCATGGGCCTGTCCCTGGGCAGGGCAAATAGTTGCAGAGTGAGCCCCCAGTCTCTGATTGGCCCCCAGGGAGTAGTTCAAATCAGCTGGATTAAGAGTAGGCCACTGTCAGTAGGCAGTTAATTGAGACTAAATTTAAATGCAAATTCAATCACAATCCCTAAAGGCTTTGGAGTGGAGAGCCTAATAAGTCCATTCTAAAGGTCATCTCTGAGAACTAATGTAGGAAAAGATAAGCAAATTTTGAAAAGTAGAATGAGGAGAGACTCATCAATATATGGCAAAGGATTATAAAGCAAGAGCATTTGAAACATGATCTCTCTTTAGCACAATTATAAAGTAGTTCAGTAAAACAGAACAAAAATCAGAAAGAACTGGAATACAGTCATGAGCTGCATAATGTATGTCAGTCAATGGTGGACTGTGCACACAATGGTGGTCCCATAATATATAATTTTGTTTTGTAGGTATGGGGTCTTGCTATGTTGCCCAAAATGGTCTCAAACTCCTGGTCTAAAGTGATCTTCCTGCCTCAGCCTTCCAAGTATCTGAGATTACAGGCATGAGCCACCATGCCCAGCTCCATAAGATTATACCACATTTTTACAATACCTTTTCTAAGTTTAGATACATTTAAGTGCACAAATACCATTTTGTTCCAGTTGGATACATTATTCAATACAGTATCATGCTGTACAGGTTTTTAACCTAGGAACAATAGGTTATAGCACATAGCCTAGGTGTGTAGTAGGCTATACCATCTAGGTTTGTGTAAGTACACTCCATGATGTTCAAACAATGATTAAATTACCTAACAATGCATTTCTCAGAACGTATCCGCATCGTTAGGTGATGCATGACTATACTCTCAAGCTATGAGTCAGGACTAAGACTGCAAATAAGTGAAAACCCAATATAATCAAGCTGCCAACTCCAGGATCAAAACAACAACAACAAAAAAAAACTGCTCTGCAATGGTCTCCCATTACCAAATCTGAACAATAACTCTCACTGGCCTCTCTTATATCGAATTCCTTCCCTGGAAAAATCAACCTGGGCCAAAAGGATAGGTGAGATGACTTGTCCCTCAGAGAATTGCCAGCTCTGGGATCTCAGTTCCTCTTTCTAGAAGGATGTGGGGAAGCGTGCTAAGCAGACAAAAGACAAAGTCACTACAAATAACAATTTAGTACATGATGAAAGTATTTCAAATCAGCAACAAAAATGTGGATTACTTAAATGGTGTCAGGACAACTAGCAATTCATTGAGAAAATTAGATCCTCTCATCAAGCCAGATGTTATCAAGGAAACATGGAAAAATGTCAATGAAAAATTCACTTAATTTTTAAAAAGAGGTTGTTCTGTTTGAAGAGAAAGAATACTTAATATGTAACTAAGTTCCAAATGAAAAATTTCTGCATTATATTCTATTTCCCCATTACACGGAAATTTACAGAGCATAAAGCAGTTGATGAATCGTTTTCTCAAAAGAAATAACTTGCCTCCAAATTGCTCTAACACTTGTGAATTACACAATATTTTAAAAATGTATCCCTTTTCAAATTCTGATGCCTTTTATAGCTCCAAATAACAAAGAGATCAACTCAGGCTTACTCAATAAGGAAAATTAATGACCTCAGGTTCCCAATACAAAGCCACTTCAGAGCCACTAAATTCAGCACTGTAACAATCACTGACCAAGCTTTTCCATTCTGCTCCCCATCCTCAGACCACCAGTCCTGAGCCACAAGATGCAACCAATGGTCATATTCAGAAGTTTAAAGCCATTATGTTCATTGTCTGTTTATCAATGCTGAAACCTTTCCCAAAAGTCACCCAAAATATTAAATACTTCCCTACACATCCTAGTAGCCAGTGCTTAGTCATATGCCCAACCCAAACAATTCCTGGTAAGGAGGGGAAAACCGGGCTACTTCAAAGTTCTCCAGCAAGGAAGGAGCAGAGAGCAGCCTTCCAACCTGCTGCATGAATACAGGTAAACAAGGGAGAAAGAGTCAGGACACAATAGCTGCCATCCTGTTATGCAAAGGGTTCCTGGGATCCAACCACTTGAGCTGTGCCACTGTAGCTCTTTAGGCACTCCTTGGAAACATGTCAGGAGTAGAAAGAGAAGGGTAATTTCTTTATACAGCACTGTTTTTACTGTCAGAGTGTAATGAGCACTACTGTTTGCAGCTAGTTCTTAACACAAGCTTGTGCTAACAGTGTACCCTGCCTTTGCATACATTCTGAAATGCATTATTAAAGTGACTAAAACCCAAGACAGTTGAACACTTCAAAAAAAGGCATTGTTTGGTTTCTTTATTAATGAGCAGATCAGTAACAATGGACAGAACCATTTGTATATGCCAAGACATAATAAGTGGTGTGGTACTTCTCCAAAACTTTTTCTTATAAAAAATTTCAAACAAAACTCTTTTAAGAAAGTACAATGAATACTCATGTACCTAACACTAAGTTCAACACGTGCTAAAATTTTGCCATTTTTGTTTCATCTATATATGTATGTTTTTCCTGAACCACTTCAAAGCTGCAGACATCATGACAGTTCATCTCTATATATTCAGCATGTGGGTCTTAGACATAGATACTAACATAACAATTACCACACCTAAGAAAATTAACTCTAATTCCATAATGTCATCTAATACCATTCCATGTTCAAATTCCTCTAACTGCCTCCAAAGTATCTATGTAGATGTCTTGTTGGGCTTAATGTCTTTTGAATTTGATTAAGGCCTATGCACTGCATTTAATTATGTCTCTTTAATAAAACATAATCCCCCCACCATTTCTTTTTAAAAATGACATAGACTTTTTGATGAGACCAAGCCAGGTATCTTATAAATGTCCCACATTCTGGATTTGCCCGATTTAAATTCTCTCCTGATGTTGCTCCTCTGTCTCCTGTATTTCCTGTAATCTAAAAGTTAAGTCTAAATACTTGCTTAAATTCAGATTTAACATTCTGGCAAAACAATACTGCCAATGTGACATAACTACTTCATACTGCATTTCCTCAAAAGGCACATGTCGCTACCATTACTGTTACATTTAATCAGTTGGTTAAAGTGGGGCAGTCATTCCATTGTTAAGGTACTTTTTTTCCAATTTCAATGAGTAAGATATCTGTAGGAGATACTCTGGCACTAACAAGCATCCCATATCCCTCACATCTAGTGATTTTAGCATTCATTCATGATCTTTGCCTAGATGCACTCGGGGTTGCAAATAAGCAAGTTTCCAAATTCTGTCATTCCTTCTGCATTTATTAGCTGACATTATTCTATAAAAAATAGCTTTCCATGATGGAGATGAACAACTGCTCCTACTAAAAGGGCAAGATAAAAACCTAATTCTTTCCCCCTAATTAAAGAGTAAGGAGTTTGTTTAAGAGTCACTTTTAATGGTAGAAATGACTTTAGCCTCTTTCTCTTTTTTGTATCACTATGGACTCGGGTTTTTGTTTATTCAAAATGTTACAGTCAATCAGTCATTCCTTTTGATCATCAAAGTGCCTCAAATTTGGCCAGTGGAAGCCTCTTCTAGCTAGCTTCTGTGTCCTTTCTCACATTCCCATTAATCTTTGCATGCTTCCTTGGTTTCTGACCCAGGAGGTCCCAGGCTCACCTTGGACACTTCCAAGACTCAGATCTAGACCCAGCTATTTCTCCAAGGAGTACTGGTTCCTTTAGAAGCATTGTTAGGGACTGAATTTGCTCATCACTACAGGGTGTCGTTGCTTCTAGGTCCTCTCAGTGAACAGAGCTAGGAAATATATATATAATTTTTTTTAAGTGAGTGACATTTTCAATTCATATTTGTCATTATGGGGAATTTTATATAAATACTTTGATTTTTTTATGGTCATCTCTTAAACTGGAAATTTTGGTTCCTGGTAACTTTAACAATTTATTTTTGCTTACCTATATTATACACAAAATAGATTCAAAATAACACCAATGTTACTAACATGGAAATTAATGAGTGACATTTATCATTTTTTTTACAGTTCTTTTTGTCCTGAAACATCCCACTAAGGATGTACAGTGAAAATACTGTGTTCAGAGGTCTCTTGAAAGACTGACTTTTTCTATGTGGTTAAGTTACCAATTTGATATAAACTTAGACTGATTTCTCTCTGCTTTCAATTTCAGAATCCGCTTTTTTTATATGTAAATCAATTTCATTTATTCAGAGGTTAAAACTTCATCAAAAAGTATATACAAAGAAGCCTTGCCTCCATCCTCGAGCCCACTACCCTACTCACTCCTGTCTCCTAGGTATTCATTTTCTAGTTTATAGTTTATCCTCCCATTTTGTAGTTTATCCTCATTTGCAAAAATAAGCTACATATATACATACACACATATATATGTACATACACACATTATAAATATATATGTGTGTATATGTATACACACACACATACTTCCCTTAATTCATAAACAAAAGGTAGCAAGCTATATAGTTCTCTGTATCTTTTCTAACTTAATTTTATGTACTTCAAATTTGTCAAGCATGTCACTTATAATGTATATTGTACTATAAAAATACAAAGAAACACTGGTGGCATCTAGTGTGGGAAACCTGTCATAACAGTATTTAAGCTATGGGGAGACATTTCCTACTGACAACTATGTTGAGTTCCACTATGTAAATTAAATATACACAACATATGTATGTTGCCTACTAACATATGTAACCCCTACTTATCTCAGGTACTCAAGTATCTAATGCTGTCAGCTTGCTGCTGCAACTTGTGTTTTTCAAAAGGCTTCATAGTCCAAAAATGAATATCATTAACATTAGATATATTTTTTGTATTTTCAAAATTTGGTAGCACAACTGAAACATGAATTATATTACATTATTTCTAGAAAAAAAAGTATCTCTATCTCCTAAATTGACAGATGTCTCCTTGGTCTTCTCTGCTTATATAATAATGTTTGATTTTTTTTCTCTTGAAAGCATTCATACACATAAAACATTTACATAGTTTCACACCAATAACAATTACCTGATGTGCTGTAAGCTGTGACTTTGTAAATGCGTTTATACTTTTGTCACATTGTTTTTTCCCTATGATTTCTCTGAAGCATGTACTGTATTTGATTTTTTGGTGGATACTATTATACAGGATGTTCTCAGAGGTCACTCCCCATTGAAGTTCTCTCAAATTAAGTATGATGGCATAATTTTCCCATTTTCATTTCATTCATGGAGAGCCCTCCAGCCCCTACCATTTGTGTGTTTTCTGATGCTAACGAAGGACTAAATTTACACAAAAAGAGTTTTTCACATTATTACATTCATAAAGTTTTTCCGAAGTTTTCCCTGCTGTGGTAAAATCTGACTTCACACAGGAGGATTTTCCGCATTTGTTACAATTTAGGGTATCACTCTTGTGTGAATTGTATGATGACCAGTAAGAGTTGACTTCTTGCAGAAGGTTTTCCCACATTCGTTACATTCATAGGGTTTCTCCCCTGTGTGTGTTCGTTGATGTACTGTGAGGGTTGACTTCATACAGAAGGATTTCCCACATCTATTACATTCATAGGGCTTCTCCCCTGTGTGGGTTCTCTGATGATTGATGAGGTTTGACTTCACATAAAAAGTTTTCCCACATTCATTACATTCAAAAGGGTTCTTCCCTGCGTGAGTTCTCTGATGCACAGTGAGGTGTGATTTCATGCAGAAAGATTTGTCACATTCATTACATTTATAAGGCTTCTCTTCTGTGTGAGTTCTCTGGTGAATGGTTAAGGCTGACTTATAGCAAAAGGATTTGCCACACTTATTACACTCATGGGGTTTCTCACCAGTGTGTGTTCTCTGATGTTCAATGAGATGTGACTTCTGGAAGAAAGTTTTCCCACATTCATTACACTCATAGGGTTTCTCCCCTGTGTGTGTTCGCTGATGTTTAGTAAGGTGTGACTTCTGGAAGAAGGTTTTCCCACATTCTTTACATTCATACGGTTTCTCCCCTGTATGGATTCTCTGATGTTGACTGAGGGCTGACTTCATATAAAAGGATTTCCCACATTCATTGCATTTATAGGGTTTCTCCCCTGTATGAGTTCTCTGATGTACAGTTAGGGTTGACTTATGGCGAAAGGTTTTCTGACATTCATTACATTCATAGGGTTTCTCTTGTGAATGTGTTCTCTGATGATCAGTGAGATTTGACTTCATAGCAAAGGCTTTCCCACATTCATTACATACATGGGGTTTCTTTCCTGTGTGATTTCTCTGATGTATATTAAGATATGACTTCACATAGAATGACTTTTCACATTCATTACATTTATAAGGTTTCTCTCCAGTGTGAGTTCTCTGGTGTACAACTAAGGTTGATTTCATATGGAAGGACTTCCCACATTCGTTACATTCATGTGGCCTCTCCCCTGTGTGAGTTCTCCTATGTTTAGTGAGGGCTGACTTTTTGTAGAAGGACTTCTCACATTCATTACATCCATAGGGTTTCTCCCCTGTATGAGTTCTCTGATGTACAATGAGGATTGAATTCATAGAGAAGGATTTGCCACACTCGTTACAGTCATAGGGTTTCTCCCCTGTGTGAATTTTCTGATGTTTAGTGAGATTTGACTTCACACAAAAGGCTTTCCCACATTCATTACAATCATAGGGTTTCTTACCTGTGTGAGTTACCTGATGTATAATTAGGGCTGACTTATAACAGAAGGATTTGCCACACTCAGTACATTTATAGGGTTTCTCATCTATATGCTTCCCTTGATGTACACTTAGGGCCGACTTATAGTAGAAAGATTTTCCACATTCATTGCATCCATAAGGTTTCTCCCCTGTGTGTGTTCTCTGATGGTCAGCAAATTGTGACTTCTGGAAGAAAGTCTTCCCACATTCATTACATTTGAAAGGTTTCTCCCCAGTATGTGTTTTTTGGTGTTTAGTTAAGTTAGATTTCACACAGAAAGATTTCCCACATTCCTTACATTCATATGGTTTCTCCCCTGTGTGAGTTCTTTGATGATGATTCAAGTTTGATTTTGCATAGAAAGATTTCCCACATTCATTACACTGATAGGGTTTCTCTCCTGTGTGAATTCTCTGATGGACTCGTAGGGCTGAGCTATGACGGAAAGGTTTCTTACACTCATTACATACATAAAGCTTCTTTTCTGACTGTGTTCCCTGGTGATCAGTGAGGGATGACTTCACAGGGGTTTTACCACATTCATTGGGTTTCTCTTTTGGGTGAGTTCTCCGAGAGTCAGTGAATTGTGATTTCTGGAGGGTTTTCACACAGTTATTACTTTCACATTGTTTCTCTCTTATGTGCATCATATGATGTTGAGTGAGATGGGACTCCTGGCAAAAAGATTTCTTGCAATGACTACATTCAAAGGTTCTCTTTCCTATGTGAATTCTATGAGGTTGTATGAGATGTGACTTCTTGCTGAAATTCTCATTTTCACTAGATTCATGGGTTTTCTGCCCTGTGTTAACTTTCTGATGTTTAAAGAGGATTAACTTCTCACATTCATTAACTTCAGAGTGATTCTTCCTTGTGTGAGGTTCCTGATGAACTCTGGGCGTTGATGTGGCACTGACATTTTCCCCATGTTCCTTAGAATCACAGGGTATCTCTCCTGTTTCAGACATTTTATGTGTTATGATGGCTGCCTTCTCAGGGAAGGTGTTTCCACATTCATTATCTTCCAAAGGTGGTCCCAAAGTTTTGATTTCCTGTTGCTCAATGAAGTGCTCATTAAGACTTGAGGATTTCCCACCTTGGTTATATTCATCACGTTTCTTTCCAATGTGAATCTTTTCTTGATTATCAAAAGGCAACTTCTCACATACATTAATTTCATCAGAGTTCTTACTTGCATAATTTTTATCACTAATACTTGATTCTGAAACATATTTCAAACTCATTCCACATGAGTCAGACTGGGAGGGTGTTTTTCTCAAAGAAACCTGGTTTGTGCCCAGATTCAGTGCTTTTCCAAAAACATTCTCTCTCTTCTTAATGAATGTGTTGTTGCTGAGGAATGAAGTGCCCCACAAATGTTTATCTTGGTTTTTCTGGCTTCTGTTTATCAGGTCATTTAACTTCTGGACTTCTAGAAATGAGAAAAATTAAGTGTACTTTAAAATTTTTAATACATTTCTTATATAAGTGAGATTTATTATATCACTGCCTCTATTTTCAGGCCCAGGATCCTAGGATAAAATCTCAAGCACATAGTTCTCCTTGGTTCAGAAAAACTTAAAATAAAAAACATCTGCTATATTAGAAAATGGAGAGGAGAATTAATAATGAACACACATATATTTGCTAATATTAAAAATATAACCCTCAAAACTGAAAAGAGAAGGGGAAATTAAATAAGAACAGTGAATGGAGGGCAAAGCATTACAGAGAAACTCAAAAATGGGGTGAGCCCAACAGAAACCATGAACAGGAAATGGAGTGAAAATGAATGTTAAGAGATATGGATGTTAAGAAGAAATATTACAGGAAGGCTTAGATGTGTAATAATAAAGGTGATATAGATCTATATAGATATAGCCTACTATCTATATGCCAACAGATAAAATAAGATGTATATTAGTTTCTCAAGATAACTTTATAAAAATAAATATCTTCTAAAATATTCATTACCAAACACAAGTCACAAGTCTGACAGATTCTTATGGTCAGCTATCTTGCTAGTCAGCTTTGGCTCTACTAACTACTCAGATATCCTCCAGGAAATGTCCCTCTCTAACTCTCCCCATTTTGCTCTCTCTCTCTCTCTCACACACACACACACACACACACACACACTTTTCCACATTATGTCCCTTAAACTACATTTTCTTTAAAAACCTGAATGTAGTCATTATGTACACTTTGCATTAACACAACTTTGAAAAGTATTAATTTTATCTAAATAGGACTTGATAAATACAGAATTTCAAAATATATCATACACTTTTGTTTACCTCTCCCAACAACAACCTATGCTCCTAGCAGGTGCTAATGTATCCCCAATTGCCTTTGAACTCCTCTGAGTAGCTATATAGTTAGTGGCCCTCAACAAGCAGTATGAATCTGAATTATTTGGAAACTTTTATTCAAAATACAGGGTATGGTCTGTCATGCTCCCACGTCAATCTGTACACCCTATGAATCACAATCTAGAGGGATGTGAAGTAGACATATGTACTTGTGAAGTACTTTCTGAATAAACGTATCTATTAGTACAATAGATGAACATATCAATTATATATTACATAGGAAAAGAAGAGTAAAAAGGAGACCCTTTAGATGGGGAAAATCATCAGGTGTCACAGTATATGATTAAGTCTGAGTTTCTTTTAGTTCAGCCACCAAGTGAAATGCGAATTCCAAGGAGAGATTAATGTTGACTAGAGTAATTGTGAAGCACTTCAAAACACAAGTGAAAACTTTAGCTCAAACATAAATTGTGTGTAAAAATAAGTACTGCAAGCATCAAATACATCCCAGGCACAGTCCAAAGCCCTAGTCTTAACAGGATCTGAACAACCAAATCTCAAGAAGAAGAGGAGCAGATGTTGGGAAGACACAGAAGTAATATTTAGGAAGCCAGATCAAATGGAACTTAAGACTTTTGTGAAACAACAAAGGGATCAATATGGATTGGTGTGGCATTCATTTTAAGAAAAGGTGTCTTAATAGAGGGCAGCCCAATGTTTACATAAGGCTAATGAAAAAACAGAACAAAACATATTTTAGGTTTAAATATATATACTTAGAATTAGTAATCAAATAAGTCATGAGAGAATAAGGTTCCAGTTTTGAGTGACATCAATGGAAAATAAAATAAAATAAAAACTTATGAAAGTTTTCAAAAGGAAATAAAAAATAAGAGATCAGTATAACAAATGGATGATTTTCATGGTTGTCCAATATAGAAGATATATGGTGGAAATTAATTAGTTAGAAGTAAGAAATGTGAGAGGATATCTAAGTTGGAAGAGGTGATGTTAGTTGTTTTTTTGCCATTTTTACAATGAAGGACTAAAACACCTCGGGTAAAATGGAGAGTAGACTGCAGATGAGACCAAGATAGAGAAGGTGGCATTTTTTGAAGTATTAAGTAAAGCAAAAAAAGTTTAAATCTTAAGAATGGACAAGGCACTGGAGAAAATATTATACAGAGATAGGCTTGAGGGACTCTTTGCAGAAGAAAGAATGATCATATGATCCAAATTGGGATTGTAAATTAATTTTTTTTTTTTTTTTTTTTTTTGCCAAATGTGAGACTATAAAATGGTATTTCACTGTTCAAAAAGTAAAAAATAGTTTTTACTTGTGTGCTGTTTGGGAAATTTTTTCCTACCCCAAGATCACAGATATTACAGTTTTAAACATATTCCACTACACCTTTTTCTAAAAGTTTTATAGTTTTGACTTTTCAATGGATTTCTGAATAATGGTAAAAGGCAGAAATGTTTTCCCCCATATGGGTAACTAATTTTATCAACACTGCTTACTGAGTAATCTCACCTTTGTCAATTTCTCTCACATATCTGATTTCCACTTACATGTGGAGCTGGTTCTGGGCTCTTATTTCCATCCCATTTATTTTCACACCAATATCACACTCTTCATTACTATAGCAGTGTAACAAGTATTGGCATTTAAGAGGGCAAGCCCCTCTACAATCTAATTCTTCTTAGCCTTCTGTAATCTTTTGGGTTTTTTTTTTTTTTTTTTAATAGAGACGGGGGGTCTCACTCTTGCTCAGGCTGGTCTCGAACTCCTGACCTTGAGCAATCCACCCGCCTCGGCCTCCAGAGTGCTAGGATTACAGGCGCGTTTTTTTTTTAACTTTACTCCTCTAAACAAAATCTGAAGTCCTTCATGTTTTAATTAATTGTCCTATTGATTCTCACAAATGACTCGTTCATTTGGGCTTGCTAATTTTTTGTTTTGAGATTCTATTTTTGGAGCCCTTAATCTGTGGGAATCCTGATGGCTAAAGTGGAGATCCTTTCCTTGAAAGATGATTTTTTGCCTATCTCCTGGAAGCCAGGAAAAAACTAACAATACAACCAGGGATTCATTCAGCCAGATTTTCAGAGCCCTCACTCAATGTAAAAGTCTCAGCTTACACTTTCCCATCGGCTTGTCCCTAAAGTAGTGAAAATCAGCATTTGCCTTCTGGACAACCTCAATTTTATGTCTGTGTTCTGCCAAATGAACCCTTCTCTAGTTTCAGCTCATTATTAGATTTTTATTTGGTTTTGTCTCTTGGACAAGATTTCCCTTGTTTTAGAAAACCCAGAAATGTATTAAGCTTCTTGTTATAATTTATCTGGGTTCTAATACTATCATATTGACAAGGCCCTTCTGAGTATCTAGCTTACCATCCTGCTGGAAGCAGAAATCCCCATTCTTGTTTGAACCTCCACTTGTCATGTTTTACCATGCCATTCTCCAAAAACTTTTGTTGTTAAGATCACAACACCAAATTCAACATTTCTTAGTCTTCATCTTAATCTCTCAGTGCCATGTAACACATGTAATATCGCTTCCTTTAATTTTTTAAAATACTTTTTTGAATAATATATTCCCAAGGCTCAAATTTCTAAAGATACAAAAAAAGTACAGTGAAAAATCTCCCCCTGGCTGATGTTTAACAGCCACCCAGTTCCCTTCTCAGAAGCAAGAAGTGATATCAGTTTCCTATGCATCCTTCAGGATATTCTAGGCAACTTTACTTGAGATGTGTTATTGGCATGTGTACAGATTCACTTAAGAGAACTGATATCTTTAGTTGCTGAGTCGTACTATCCTTTAGTCGCTTCCTATCTAGGAATATGATACCATCTTGTTTCAAAATTCTACACATATATATAATACATTTGTTCCTAGTTATTTTTTAAATTTTTGTTACTATTTTAAGTGAGATCAATTCACCTTTCTTATCTTTCAACTGGTTGTTTTCCAACTGGGTTGGCCAGATACACAATCACATTGTCTGCCAATAATGATTTTATCTCTTCCTTTCCAACTGTAATACAAATAATTTATTTCACAATTATTACATTTTCTTTCTTTCCTTTCTTCCTTCCTCCCTCCCTTTTTTTTTAATTGAAACAGGGTCTTGCTGTCTTGTCCAGTTAGAGTGCAGTGGCATGATCATAGCTCACTGCAACTTCAAACTCCTAGGCTCAAGAAATTCTCCTGCCTCAACCTCCTAAGTAGCTGGGACTACAGGTATGCACCACCATGCCTGGCTAATTTTTCTATTTTTTGTAGAGATGGGGTCCCGCTCTTGCTCAGGCTGGTCTCAAACTCTTGAGCTCAAGTGATCCTCCTGCCTCGGCCTCCCAGAGTGCTAGGATTACACACACGAGCCTCCATGCCCAGCCCTAATTATATTTTCTAATTCACTCAAAATTTTAAATAATGGTAATAATAGTGGACACCCTTATTATGATGACTGACTCGTAATATATCTAGAATTTCCTTCTTATGCATAAATGGGGTTGGAAGACCTTTTTTCATCTACTCCTATTTTACTGTTTTATGCCTTTTGAGTATCCACAGAGAAAAATCTTCTTCCTTAATGGTTTTTTTTTTTTTTTTTTTTGAGACAGAGTCTCACTCTGTTGCCCAGGCTAGAGTGAGTGCCGTGGCATCAGCCTAGCTCACAGCAACCTCAAACTCCTGAGCTTGAACGATCCTCCTGTCTCAGCCTCCCGAGTAGCTGGGACTACAGGCATGCACCACCATGCCCAGCTAATTTTTTCTATATATATTTTTAGCTGTCCATATAATTTCTTTCTATTTTTAGTAGAGATGGGGTCTCGCTCTTGCTCAGGCTGGTCTTGAACTCCTGAGCTCAAACGATCCGCCCACCTCGGCCTCCCAGAGTGCTAGGATTACAGGCGTGAGCCACCGCGCCCGGCCCTTAATGTTTTAATATGGCACACTTTTAACGTGCTGTGGATTGTATGTGCTAATATTCCATTTGTGATTTTGGCATTCATGTTCATAAAAAATAGTATTGATCAGAGGTCAGCAAATTTTCTGTAAAGGACATAAAGTAATATTTCTATAAATATTTTAAGTTACATGAGCAATATACAGTCTCTGTCACATCTTTTTTTCACAACCCTTTAAAAATGTATAAACCATTCTTAGCTCTTGCCTCCTTTGAATTTACTGAAGATTTTTTTAGCATTCCATTTTAATTTATCTATTGGCTTTTGGACTATATTTCTTTGTATTTTTAATGGCTGATCTAGGGACTACAATATATATACCTAGCCACTCACAGTCTAATTAACATTAATGTTTTACCACTTCACATAAAATGTAAATGTCTTACAACCAGATAGACCCCTTTACCCTCCTCACTTTGTAGCAGCTGTCATATGTATTACATCTACATACGTTTATAATCTTACTGGACAGTGATATCATTTTTATTTTCAACAGTCATAAATACTTTAAAGAACTTAAGAGAATAAAATAGTCATTTATATTTACCCAGATATTAATCATCACTATTGCTTTTCCTTCATTTCTGAAGTTTCAAGTTTCCCTCCAGTATCAATTTCCTTCAGTCTAAAAATAACTTTAGGATTTCTTTTAAAGCAAGTCTGCTGATGATTTTTCTTAGTTCTCCTTCATTTCCATCATTCTTGAAGAATATGTCATTGGATACAGAATTCTGGGTGGGTAAATCTTTTCTTTCAGCACATTAAAGATGTTATTCCACTTGTCATCTGTCTCCATGTCTCTGATGAGAATTTATAGCCATTTCAAATCATCTTCCCCTGAACGTAATGTATCATTTTTCTCTGGCTGCTTTCAAGGTGCTTCATTTATCTTCAGTTTCAGTATTTTAAATATGAAGTACCTAGGTGTGTTTTTTATTACATTTATCTTGTTTGTTATTCAAGAACAAGCATCTTGAATCTGTAAATGTCTTTCATCAAATGTTAAAAAAGTTTTTGACCATTATTGTTTCAATTTTTTTTGCACTATGCTCTATTTTCCCTCTGTTATGGGATGGATATGTCCCACAAAATTCATATGTTGAAGTTCTAACCCCCAGGACCTCAGAAGGTGACTATATTTGGATATAGGGGGTTTTTTTTGTTTTTGTTTTTGTTTTTTTTTTTTGAGACAGAGTGTCGCTTTGTTGCCCTGGCTAGAGTGAGTGCCGTGGTGTCAGCCTAGCTCACAGCAACCTCAAACTCCTGGGCTGAAGCGATCCTCCTGCCTCAGCCTCCCCAGTAGCTGGGACTACAGGCATGTGCCACCATGCCCGGCTAATTTTTTCTATAGATTTTTAGTTGTCCAGCTAATTTCTTTCTATTTTTAGTAGAGATGGGGGTCTCGCTCTTGCTCAGGCTGGTCTCGAACTCCTGACCTTGAGCGATCCACCCGCCTCGGCCTCCCAGAGTGCTAGGATTACAGGCGTGAGCCACCGCGCCCGGCCGATATAGGGTTTTTGATGAAGTAATTAAGGTTAAATGAGGTCACTAGGGTGGGCCCTAATCCAATATGACTAGTGTCCTTACAAGAAGAGGAGATTAAGACATAGACAAGCATAGAGATAAGACCACTGAAGATAAAAAGAAAATGACCACCTACAAGTTGAGGAGAGAGGTCTCGGGAGAAACCAACCCTGCCCACACCTTGATCTTGGATTTGGTCCACCCCCCAGAAATGGAGAAAATAAATTTCTGTTGTTGAAGTCCCCAGTCTTTGTTATGGCAGCCCTAGAAAATGAATACACCCTTCTCCAGAATTCCAATGACTTGCATATGAGACCTTTTGGTATCATCTCACAAGTCCTTGAATTCTGTTACTGTTTTTTCTATCTTTTTTCTCTCTCTTCTTCAGACTGAGTAATTTCTGTTCATCTATATCCACATTCACTCACTCACTCTTCTGTCATCTCCACTCTGTTATTGACCATATCCAGCAAATTTTTCACTTGAGGTATTATAGTTTTCAGGTCTAAAGTTTCTAGATTTTTTAAATAGTTTGATAGTTTTTATTTCTGATATCTATCTTTGTATTCGCTTCAATAGTGTTTATCTTTATATCATGGAACATAGTTATAATAGCTGTTTTAAAGTCCTTGTCTTACAACTCAAACAACTGGATCATCTTGATTGCTTGTTCCCTTGAAAACTGGTCAGATTTTCTTGGCCCTTAGTATTTTAAGTAATTCTGGAAAATTTGAATATTACATTGTGAAATTCTAGGTCCTCTGGAGAATGACTGTGGTAGTGGTGTTTCAGGAAGCAATCAACCCAGTTAGGTTCAGATCACATGTTCTGTCTTCCCTTTAATGGGCACCAGTTCCGTTATCAGTTCATTTTTCAAAGACTGTGCCATCCTGTATTGGGTCTGACCTGAACAGGAGTCATTTGGGTGGTAGTCTGGGGTGTGGGCAATGGTTTTTTGTTGCTACTTAGTTCTCAAAGCCTTTGCTATGTTGCTTTGGGTCTACCCCACACATGCAGGTCTAGAGTGAGCCTCTCAGACTTGTACCAGACTCATCACAATTCAAGTGATCCTTTTCTAGCTCCTCCTTCTCTGGTATTCTCCACAACACTATCCAATCCCCAAAGGCAACTTCCCTGGGTCTCTGGCCAAAGGAGGGGTTTTTCTCAGAATTTTAGCCACAATTCCATTAAAGTAGGGCCACCTTAGAGCAAGAGAGGAAGCAGCAAGGGAAAAGAGAATAGAAAAAAACCTATATAAACCTTCCTCCATATTCTTCCATCCATAGGTTCCCCTTTTGCTGTTTCCTCCGGCCAGAATGACAAAGTTGACCACAAAGTCTTAGCTGCCCATGTACCTACTACCACATGCCACAGCACAGCCCCACAACTGGGGCCACCATTAGGGCAGGACTGGAAAAGGAAAAGAGAGGAAAACATGGGGATCCCCCCCATATACTCCAGCTCCATGGGTCCCTTTTCCCAATATGTGTTCAGAAAGAGGGCTTCTCTTGGAGTTTTTGCTGCCCTTGCTATGTGTACAGTTCTGTACTGGGGCCATGCTAGAGCCAAAGACAGGAGATATGCAAAAAAATAGAAATAGGAAACTCACAGCCATGTGAATCCTTTCTTCAACTTTTTACTCCGTTCCCAATCTGCTTGCTATTGTTTGATTTTTCAGAGTCCTCAAGTAGCTGATTTTTGTATTATCAGGAGTTTTAGTTGTAATAAGTGGGAAATACAGGCTATATTTACCTTACTCTGTCTTGGCCAGTGCCAAAAGTAGCATTTATTTTAATTGGTACTATTTCAAGCAAATATATTTGATGTTAGCTCACATTTTTATGTTATATTGTTTATATTATATGGAGAGCTTTTCACTGTTTACATTGCTTTATTTAGCATGTGCTGCTTCTGGTAACAAAAACAATTATATTTCCATTTTACTTGTTACTTTTAAGATTATAAACTTTTTACAATACTCTCGGTTATCTATTTGTTTAGATACTTCCCAGTGATTCCTTACTATGAACAATAAAGAAATTACTATATTTTTCTCCATTCTTCTATATCTCACTCACCACCCAATTTTAATTCACCTTTGTTAGTGGTTACATGGGATGATCATATATACTTCATTTGTTGGCTTTAAATGTTATCCTTTGATGTAACCTCCACTATTAAAAATGAGAAACCCAGCATACATAAATTTTTTTCCCACCAGTTTCCCCCTTCTTCTTCCCAGTTTTATTTAAATGTTTTTTTTACAGTGTCCAAGTCTACAACATTCACACTCTGTCCTGAAATCCAATCCCCACATTAGTTTTAGATTTAGTTTTCAGTTAAATTCAATACTCACACATAATCTCCTGTTGAATTATATTTTACTATCTCTCAATTGAAGTTCATCTTCTTTGAAGCGGGTTTATGAGAATATTTTCTGAACTCTTTTTTTTTTTTTTTTTTTTTGTTGAGACAGAGTCTCACTTTGTTGCCCAGGCTAGAGTGAGTGCCGTGGCGTCAGCTTAGCTCACAGCAACCTCAGACTCCTCGGCTTAAGCGATCCTACTGCCTCAGCCTCCCGAGTAGCTGGGACTACAGGCATGCGCCACTATGCCCGGCTAATTTTTTCTATATAGATTTTTAGTTGTCCATATAATGTCTTTCCATTTTTAGTAGAGACGGGGTCTCGCTCAAGCTGGTCTCGAACTCCTGACCTTGAGCAATCCACCCGCCTCGGCCTCCCAGAGTGCTAGGATTACAGGCGTGAGCCACCGCGCCCAGCCTATTTTCTGAATTCTTGAACATTTAAATTTATTTCATTTTTATTATTTTAACTGATATTATTATTATTATATTATTATATTTATATTTTAGAAGTCCCTTACATTTCCTTCTGGGTTCAGCTGCCGTAGAACACTCCCCCCCCCCTGGTTCCAGGTGCACGCACGCTAGGTTGATTTTTTATTGCTTTCAGGAGTTCTTCTACTTACTTCATAGTTTCAAGTTTTAACCATTACTCAGATTTGTAGGAAATTAGAGTCCGTAACTTGTGTCTCAGCATCCTAGATGGTTTTGGATGACTTACATGAAGAGAAGGGGAAAATGCTGACTTCACACGTTCATATTCAAACCAGAAATTCCTTCTTTACTTCTTGAAAAGCACCTTTACTTGGCTGCCAGGATATCAAAATCTCTTGGCTTCCTCCTATCTCCTGCACAGTACTTCTAAGTGTTGTAAGGCCCGGGTCTCAGCCCCTTCTCTCATCTACTATCTACATCCATTCCCCCAAGGCACTCTCGTGACTTTGTATATCACCTTTTAATAATAACTTTCAAATTTATATATGTACTCCTGTCTTCTCCCAGACTCCAGATTTTATTAATGTATATCCAAGTACCTAAACAATATCTAAACTTGAATAACTAATAATCACCTTAATATTGACATTTCTTAAAGTAACCTCTTTAAAATATTTCCCCCTAACTGCTTCTGTGCAGTTTTTCCATCCCAGTATACACATCCTCTCCCCCATCATCATGTTGCTCAGACAAAACTGAGGTTATCCCTAACTCTGCTCTAGCTCTCATCCTCCACATCTAATTCCATAGCAACGCTACTGGCTCTACTCTCAAAACATCCAGCCACATTTCATCACCTCTACTACCTCAAAGTCTAAGCATCTATCATTTCTCATCTGAACCACTACAAACATCTCCTAATTGTGAGAGCTTAATCCATCAACACCCACACAGCTGACTATTTCCATTAACATGACTCCTATTCCACTGTCTTCATTAACATGGCTTTAGGAAGATATCACTTGCAAACAACTTTATTGTTCATTTTGGGAGCTTCCCCAAAACCCTTTTAACACATTGACTGCTATGTGAGTTTTATTTAACTCAGGCTAGTTTTGAGCCCAGGGTCTCATAAAGCAAAACCCTACAGTTGGTTCATGAAAATCTTACTTGTTGATGTTCTTATTGTTACAATTAATATTGACAATTTAATTCTAAAAATGTGGATTACATAGCATATACCTCACACACACAAGATAAAAAACAAATTAGAAAGGATCATTTTGTTTTAATAAAACACTGTGGCCCCAGGGAAAAAATTTTTTTTCTAGTGTGGAAGTCAATATGTTAAACAGCCTGCCCAATTTTCCCATAGATAATCAGCTATATATTCTGCAGGACTCTTCAATCCTCAGCGTGTCCACAAATCCTAAACCACTCTCTCATGATCCTTACCCACTAGTAACAGTAATCAAGCCTCTGCATTAAAAACATATCTTCAATTATACCCTCAAGTCACAACAATAATTTGACTTTGTTCACTCTCTTCCAAGATGCTACTAAGATTATCAGGGTGAGCAATAAATTTAACTTTGCCTTTTAAAAAGGTTATTTCAGTGGTATTTGGGGGTAGCCATCATTTCACACTGTCTTTCTGTTTCTACTTTTGTCACCACCCTTGCTTCATCTCCAATTTTCTCTGTACAGTAGCCAGATAAATTCTCTTTAAACATACTCTTTTGCTAAAATCCATTAATAGCTACCCATCTCACCCAGATTAAAGTCAAAGTCCTTACCATGACCTGTAAGACTGGACATCATCTGACTTTGGCTACCTCTCTGATGTCACCTCCCACCAGCTTCCCTCTTGGATACTTCCCTGCAGCCACACTGGCTTCCCTGCTAGTCCCAGAACACTTCAGACAAACCCCTGCCCCAAAGACTTGGCCTGGCTGTTCTTTCTGCCTGGAACTCCCAGAAGCCACACAACTCACACACTTAATTCATTCAACTATCTGCTCTAATGCTGATCTCATCAAACAGGCATTCTCTGACCACCTTTTAAAAGAGCACAACCCATTCTCTATCTCCTTTTAGGCTACTTTAATTTTCTTCGTTGTTCTTATTACCACCTGACATTTTGTTCACCAGCATATCCCCAAAAAGAATAATATGAGGGGTACAGAGTAGGCCTAAAATGAGTATCTTCAGAATAAATACTTTAATTAATTAATATGAGGAAGAGGGATAAAAAAGAAAGAGTCCATGAAAATGGAGGGAAAATGAATACTAGAGAAACAAAGAAAAAAGGTACAAGATGAGGCAGGGAGGGATTAGATTTTTGGCATAAGAATGGTAAACTTCCCTATAAGTTAAGCAGGAAAAGAAAGCATTTGTATCTATGAGTAATAGATGAAGAAGTAATTCAGGTTATTTGAGACACAGACCAAAGGTTCCAACCCCTGAACCAACCCATCTGGGACCTGATTTCCACTGGCTTGTTTCTGGCCTGGTGATAACCAACTCACGTGGATAACCCTGGCCTGGGAATTCTCCATCTAATGTCCATGGCTCTTCTCCTTGCTCCAACTTGAAAATCACATTGGGTTTGGTGATGCAATATCCTGTGAACAAGATACAGAGTGAGACTTCTGATGTACGGCTTGGATATTAGGGCTCCTGAAGGACAGGAAAGTGCTGCCTCAGGAGTCCCACAATAAAGGTGCCCATTTGAACCTCTCAGTAGGGAGGTGAGAACACATTCTTTTTGTTCCTAAAATGAAACAATCATCTTTGTCCCTGGGAATGTACACATGAATATTATTAAACTCCACAAAGGGCCCATAAATTCTGGCAGCTACGAACTAAGAAAAGAAACATATGCTGTTAGGCGTAACACAGAGAAAACATCTCACCTATGGAAACCAGGTGGCTGTAATTCTCCAGCATCACGTCGCGGTACAGGGTCTTCTGAGTACCATTCAATCGTAGCCATTCGTCTCGGGTGAAGTTTACAGTTACATCCTTGAATGACACAGATCCCTGAACAGCACATGTCTGCTCAGTCCAACATGATCAGTATTGGATGGCATGAAAAAGATATGTGGGATATTCTTAGCAAATTTATTTTGAGAGCTTACCATAAAATATTATGTAGCTTGCACATTCCCTTACCTTGTTTTGTGTTTTACTTTGTGGAACAAAGAGACAGCATGAGAGAAACAGTGTATTACCTTATTAATTTTTTAAAAATAAAGCTCCTATCATGTGTCTTAAACTGTCATAGCTTGCCACGAATATTAACCTAAATAAATCCTTTTTTTCTGCCTTTTAGGAGTTTAAGTTTTAGCAAGGAAACATATATTTATAAACATTTATCCTATACTAGAGTATTATGAGAGCTTATCCTACACTAGAGTATCATGAGAGCTATGCTAGAATCATTTACAATCAGTGTTAAATAATGGTAGAAAACATGGTTCTATTTTATGCTAGTCAATGAAGCCCAACCTGATAATACATCTTCATTAATGTCGCATAATCATATATACAAAGTCAAAGAGACATGAAAAACACACAGCAATGTGATAGGAGAATGCCTGAGGGCTTTAGGATGATAAAGAGCTGCAAAGGTATTTAGGGCTAGATTATGAAGCAATCTGAACTTACTCCCATAGTTTACTGGTCTCCAAAATACTTCATCACCACCCTAGCAATAAAGTTTTGAGCACTCTCAATTTGTTTATTTTTAAATAAATAATATATAAATCCTACCAACCCACACTGTAGTACCCAACCCCCAGGCTGCGGCCTAGTACTAGTCCATGGCCTGTTAGGCACTGGGCTGCGCATCACCACCTGAGCTCCACACCCACCCCCAACCCCATCTATAGAAAAATTGTCTTCCATGAAACTTAGGAACTAGGTGGGTCACACAGCAGGTGATGAGCGGCGGGCAAGGAAGCAAAGCTTCATCTGTATTTACAGCTGCTCCCCATCACTTGCATCACTGCCTGAGCTCCACTTCCCCCCAACCCTATCTCTGGAAAAATTGTCTTTCATGGAACCATTCCCTGGTGCCAAAAAGGTTGGAGACCACTGGCTTAATGTATCCCTTTTTTTTTCTGGTTAAAAGTTAGATGTAGCAACCTAATGTTTTATTCCTATATGTCACTGAAGTATCTTGTGCCTCTCTAGGAGGTAGGAGGTAGGTGTGACAACTGAGGATAATGAGAAGCCAACAAAGATGTGCAAGCCATCACTGAGGCCCATGGACAGCTATGCATTTTGGAACGAATGCTCTGGATTATAGTGCTGTCCAGCGGACCTTCTACTACAATGGAAACATTCTTTATCAGCACCAATAGGAAGCCATCAGCCATACCTAGCTCCTGAGCACTTGAAATGTGGAAAGTATGACTGAGGAAATGAATTTTTAATTTTAAATTTTATTTGCTTTCAGTTAATTTAAATATAAACTTAAATAGCCACATATAGCTAGCCACATGCTCAAGGATATAGAGAAAAACATGAAGATTATTAGGAGAAAAAGAAAAGATATATAAGACCAAAATTTCTAGAGGTAAAAAATATAATATTGAAACACACAAAAAAGGATTAACAGCAGATTAGACACCTTAAAAGGAAAAGATCCACACAATAATGTTAAACTAAAAGACACAGCAAATGAAACTACCCAAAGCACACAAGGGAAAAACAACAGGATATAACAAGTGTTGGCAAGGATGTGAAGGAATTGGAACCCTTGTGCACTGTTGGTAACAATGTAAAATGGAGCAGCCACTGTGGACAACAGTATAGCAGTTCCTCAAAAAACAAAAAATAGACTTATCATAAGATCCAGCAATTCTGCTTCTAAGTATATATCCAAAAGAATTAAAAGTAGGGTCTCAAAGAGATACTTGTACATCCATGTTCACAGCAGCATTATTCACAAGAGCTAAAGGGTGGAAGAAACCCAAGCATCCAACGATGGATGAATGGATAAGCAAAATATGGTATATCCATACAATGGAGTATTAGTCAGCCTTACAAAGGAAGGAAATTCTGATATATGCTACAACATGGATGAACCTTCAGAACATTACGCTGACACAAGCCAGTCACAAAAAGACAAATATTGTATGATTCCATTTAGATGAGATAGTTAAAGTAGTCAAAGTCATAATGACCGAAACTAGAATGGTGGTTGCCAGAGGCTAGGGCAAGGGGAGAATGGAGAGTTATTGTTTAATGGGTATAGGGTTACACTCTCAGCGCACGCTCACTTGATCTGGGCCTCTCGCCTGGTCTGGGTCTCAGTGGCAGTGGCAGAACCAACTGGGGTGGCTGGACACTGTGGCCAGGGCTGGTTGGGCAGCCTAGAAAGGCTGCTGGCCTCCACGTCCGGGGACGTCTCCCTGCACAACTTCAGCGCCAAGCTGTGGGAGCAGCTTGTCCACTTCCATATCATGTGGCTGACAGACTCGCTCTTCCTGTGTGTGAGCGCCACACTGTACCTGAGCAACCTCACCGTGGCCATGTGCAGACACTACTACTCCATCCCCGTGTCCAACTCCCTCCTTGGAGACACTTCCGACACAACCTCTACTGGCCTTGCCCAGCGCCTAGCCAGGAAGACCAACAAACAGGTGTTTGTCAGCTATAACCTTCAAAACACAGACAATAACTTCACATTACTTGTAGAAAACAGGATCAAAGAAGAAATGGAGATCTGTCCGGAAAAGTTCTAGCTGAGTGGCAGAAGTAAGAATTTATAACTTATGTACAATATACATTTAAATAATTGGATTGGATTTCATTTTGCCATAAAAAAAATGGTTATAAGGTTTCAGTTTTACAAGATGAAAAGAGTTATAGAGTTGATGGTAGCACAACATTGTGAGTGTTGTTAACAAAAGACCAGTGTGATCTGTGAAAGCAAAAAGAGACCTTTATTTTCTAAAAGTAATCTGCAGATTGGAGAGACATAGCCTTTGGTGTACAATGAAAGTGCACTCCAAAGAACAAAGGGAGGGTCTGGCTTAAATGGCTAAAGTTCTTGCCCAGCTTCTCAATCAGGTCCACTTATGCAAATGAAAGGTTCAAACTTGCTCAGTTCCAACTGGTCAAAATAGTCAAGCCCTGGCTGGGTGGTTTCCAAGCCCCAAACCAGAAGTCCCTGTCAGATGTTTCTTTCAAATGACCAGAGGATGGGGTGTTTCCAGCCACAGTTTATCTTGGGTCTGGTTACAGGATCTTGGCTCAGGGGTGTAAAGCAGAATGTTTGTCAAGAGCAGCTTCTCCCAACAATCCAGGGTGTGTGACCACTCTTTCTCACCCTCCCATGGCTGTCTGGTTCTGCTTTTATTTTAGAGTGTCTCTATTTGCCACAGGGAGTCCATCTCATCTGGAGAGCTTGAGGGTCTTATTTTATAGTTTTATTTCACAGTGTATTTAATACCACACTGGACTGTATACTTAAAAATGGTTAAGATGGTAAATATTATGTTATCGCATTTTACCACAATAAAAATTACTGAAAAAAATCAATTTCCTATATACCAGCAATGAACAAGTGAAATTTGAAATTAAAAACAATACCATTTACATTAGCACCCTCCAAAAAAGAAATCTTTAGGTATAAATCAATCAAAATATGTCCAAGATCTGTAAGAGGAAAACTACAAAACTCTGATGCAAGAAATCAAATACTATATAGAAAGATATTACATGTTCATGGATAGGAAGACTCAGTACTGCCAAGGTATCAGTTCTTCCCAACTTGATCTATATAGATTCAATCAATGCAATCCCAATTATAATCCCAGCAAATTATTTTGTATCAATAAACAAATTCTAAAGTTTATACGAAAAAGCAAAAGATCCAGAATAGCCAAACAATATTGAAGAACAAAGTTGGAGGACTGATACTACCTGACTTGAAGACTTATTATAAAGCTACAATAATCAAGACAGTGTGGTATTGACAAAAGAACAAATAGATCAATGTAACAGAATAGAGAGCCTAGAAATAGATCCATATAGTCAACTGATCTTTGATAAAGAAGGAAAAGCAACACAATAAAGGAAAGATAGCCTTTTCAACAAATGGTGCTAGTACAAGTGGACATCCACAAACAAAAAAACAAAAAATGAATCCAGACACACACTTAACAAAAATCAACTCAAATTGGATCACAGACCTATAAAACTCCTAGAAGATAACATAGGATGCTGTTTTTTTTTTTTTTTAGAGACAGGGTTTCTCTCTGTCACCTATGCTGGAGTGCAGTGACATGATCATAGCTTACTGCAGCTTTGAACTCCTGGGCTCAAGCGATCCTCCCTCCCCAGGCCTACAAGCATGTGCCACCACTTCCAGCTAGAATGATTTTTTAGATATGATGCCAAAGAAAGAAAAAACTGATAAGAAATGAAAGAAAGAATTGATAAGCTACAATTCACAAAAATTAAAAATTTCTGCTCTGAGAAAGATGCTGCCAAAAGAATGAAAAACAAGCCACAGACTAGGAGAAAATATTTGCAAATGACATATCTGATAAAGGACTGTTATCCAAAATACACAAAGAATTCTTAAAATTCAACAAGAAAACAAACAACCAATTAAAACACTGGCCCAAGATTTTATTAAATACTTCACCAAAGAAGATATACAGATGGCAAATAAACATATGAAAAGATGCTCCACATCATATGTCATCAGGAAAATATAAATTAAACCAACAATGAGATACCACTGCATCCCTATTAGAATGCCCAAAATCCAGAACACTGACAACACCAAATGCTAGTGAGGATGTGGAGCAACAGGAACACTCATTCACTGCTGTCAGGAATGCAAAATTGTACAGTCACTTTGGAAGACAGTTTGGCAGTTTTTTCAAAGCTAAACATAGCCTTACAATATAACCCAGCAATCACACTCCTTGGTATTTATCCAAAGGAGCTGAAAATTTATGTCTACACAAAAACCTACACACAGATGTGTTTATTAGCAGCTTTATTCATAATTTCCAAAACTTGGAAGCAACCAATATGTCCTTAAGTAGGTGATTGGATAAACTCTGCTACACTCAACCAATGGAATATTATTCAGCACTATAAAGAAATGAGCTATCAAGCTATGAAAAGACATGGAAGAAATGTTAATGCATATTACTAAGTGAAAAAAGTCAATCTAAAAAGGCTGTACACTGTATGATTCCAACTATTATATGTTCTGGAAAAGGCAATACAATACTATGGATACAGTAAAAAGACAGGGTTTAGGAGACAGAAATGAAGAGGCAGAGCACAGAGGGTTTTTAAGGCAGTGAAAATACTCTGTCTGATATAATACAATGGTGGATACATGTCATTATACATTTGACCAAATACATAGAATGTACAACACCAAAGGTGAACCCTAATGCAAACTATGGGCTTTGGGTGACAATGCTGTGTCTGTCAATGTAGGTTCATCAATTTTAACAATTGTACCACTGTGGTGCCAGGTGTTGATAATGGGGGAGGCTATGCGTGTGTGGGAGCAGGGTATATATGGGAATCTCTCTACTTTTCTCTTGATTATTCTGTAAACTTAAAACTGCTCCCAAAAATTGTCTTCATTTAAAAAAAGAGTTAAAAAAGGGACCAGGGCTCTATACTGTTTGAGTCTATGGCACACAGCTCAGCATCCCGCACACTGAACTGCCCAGTAAACAATTGTTGAATAAAATGTAAAGAGTGTTAGAATTTATAGAACCAAAAAAAAAAAAAAAGAGAGAGAAATAGGAAGTGGTCATGTTCCCAATAGCCTTAAATTGATAAGGGGATTGGCTTTTGCCCTATGGGTACTGGGAAGCTACTCAAGTGGTTTCTATATGAAAGTGACATCATTTGAAAGGCATTTCAGATTAATTACTCAGAAGGAGGACAGACTTAATCTGGGGGAGAAAGAAGCAAGGAAATTACTCTAGAAGCTGTTCCAATAGTCCAGGGGAGAGAAAATGAAGCTCTGATAAGGGGAGTAGAAATGAGAAAGCAAGTTTAAGAAAGGTTAATCTCTTAAAACTAGCAAAACCTAGATCCCAGACAGGTTGAGGTCAGAGGTAAGAGAGAGGGAAACATTCAGGATGATCTTCATTTTGGTAGCTTTACTCTGCCTGTTGTGAACCATCACCTGGCAAGAAACAGAGCAGCAAGATTAGATGGGAGATGGGGAGGGGGGCTTTAAATAACCTACATTTTGGAACTGTTGAAAATAAGGTGCCTCTATGCATCTGTACAGAGATGGATAAGACATAAGAGCCCAGGCTACAGAGACATATGGGTGTTACCACCACAGAGGGCATGAAATGTGCAGGAAGGTCTGGCAGGGTAAAACGATGAGGAAGGCAAGGATGGAGATCTGGGGATATGCCATGAGAATGGGCAAAAGGAAGAAGACATCATGAGGGAGACAAAGAAATCAAAACAGTAGGAATAAAGCCAGAGGAATGATATCACAAAACACCAGAGAAAGGGGCCTTTCGAGGAGAAGGTGAAAGTGTTTCAACTACCTAACACAGCAGAATGTTCCAGGAAGGTAAGGTCTGGAAAACATTCATTTTACTGCAAAGGAGGTTGCTGCTGAACTTTATTAGGACATACCGGCAGGTGATAGGGAGTGGCAAATTGCATGGAGTGGACTAAAATGTGAATGAATAAACAGATGCTTGTACCCCAGTGCTCATAGCAGCATTATTCATGATAGCCAAAAGGTGGAAAACAATTCAAATACCCATCGAAAAATGAATAAACAAAATGTGGTATATCCATACAACAGAACTATTCAGCCATTAAAAAAATTAAGCACTGACACATGCTACATGAATGAACTTTGAAAATATTAGCTCGGTGAAATAAGACAGATACAAAAGGACAAATATTTTATGCTTCTACTTAAATATCTATAAATATGGAAATTCATAGAGACAGAAAGTACATTAGAAGTTACCAGGGCCTGAGGAGAGGGGGAAATGGGCAGTTATTGCTTAACACAGCGGTCCCTAACCCTTTCGACACGAGGGACTGGCTGCGTCACTACCTTGCCTCCACCTCGGATCACCAGGCATTGGATTCTTATGGGGAGTACGCAACCTGGATCCCTCAAGTGCACAGTCTGCAGTGGGGTTCACACTCCTATGAGGGTGGGTCTGAAGCCCCCTGCTGATCTGGGGGGGGAGGCTCAGGAAGTGATGGGAGCTATGGGGAGTGGCTGTGGGTCCAGGTGGGGCTGCGCTCAAGCTCTCCACCACTTGCCTCCTGTTGTGCAGTGGAGTTGGGGACCTCAGGCTTAACGGGTACAGAGTTTTTGTTTGGACTGCACAACTGTGAATGTAATTAATACCACTGAACTTTATAGTTAAAATGCTTAAAATAGCAAATTTTATGTTATATATATTTTATCACAAGAAAAAAAAGTGAACAGATAGTGGAGAAATATTTGCCAAAGAATATGAGGTTGAACCATCTGTTGTCCAATCTACATGTTTGAGGAAAAGTTATTTCAAAGACATGCAGTCCATTTCTTTCATTTCTCCAGACAGTTTTAAGTTTTGTCCCTAGATCAAAAGGGATGTTCTGAAAGATCTCTACCACATTCACGGTGCTTTGGCCTTGTTATAAAACCTGAGTTCCACCCTCCACTTCTGACAAACAACAATGACAGGCAACAGGGAGGTTTACTACAAGGTTCTTCACTCCATGAAGACCTTCAAAGACATTTTTTTCAGACTCCAGTGCCAGGAATTCTTTCTGTTCCAAGAGTAACTGATTGGCTTCTTTTCATGGCCAGTGAAAAATCACATGTGGATTAGGAGGATAAAGACAAATCTGCAGCTCTCCTTTGAGGACAGTAGGATCACATGACCATACAGCACCACAGCCACCTCTGCCTGCTTGTCAGCCACCACTCACTCTCCATTTACCCTCCATGTGAAGATATGAACACTTATAAAAGCCAGGGAATCCCCTGGAAAACAAAATAGGGAATAAAGAAAAACAACTTACCTGGGATTTGTTCATTTTCTAGTACTCCTCTAAGAGCACAGAAACCTGTTCTCCAAAGAGCATACCTGGAAGAAAAAAAAGGAAAGAGGAACAGAATGAGAGATCTGGCTGGCCCTGCACCTGCTCGATTCTCCTGCAAACTCCCACACACCCAGTGGGTATCCCTGATTTTGCAGAAGAAAGAAGGGAAACATCTTCATGTCCCCGTGCAACTCCAATATGATTTCACTGAGTGTAAACCTGCAATGTTTCCCACTGCTTTAACAATTTATATCCCCCCCCTCAAAAACATACAAATATTTAAAGCAGAATTGATTAAACAAATTACAGCACTTTGGCCCAGCATGGTGGCTCATGCCTGTAATCCCAGCACTTCAGGAGGCCAAGACAGGAAGACCCCTTGAGGCCAAGAGTTCGAGACTAGCCTGGACAACATAGCAAGACTCCATCTCTACAAAAAAATTAAAAAATTAGCAGAACTTGGTGGCTCACACCTGTAACTATTCAGGAGGTTGAGACAGGAGGACTGCTTGAGGCTGGGAGTTGGAGGCTGCAGTGATTTATGAAATACCAGATCTTCATTAAAAATGATGTTGGCAGGGGGCAGGAATCCATTTCAAGGTTGTTTTGTACATCTACTTTGCCACAATAATGTTAATTCCTAAGTCAAAGAATCCACATGAAGCTTTGGAAACAAGGATAGGTATTTTAAGCATAAGTCTTTTAAAAAACTGTCTCTTCTATTTTGGTTGCAGTCTCTCAAAAGGAGCTTTCAACAGGAAACTTGTTTCAATTTGATTGGGTGGGTAGCATTAATCCAGAGTAAGGGACTCTGACTTCTATTCACACTTATTGATCCCAGACAAGTCATTTCCCCTTTCAGGCCCATTTTTTTCCTTCCTTCGTTCAAATGAAACAAAAATAGAAAACCCTGGCAACGCCTCCCTGTGTTATGACTTCTTTTGACTCCACGAGGTCAGGAAAGACTGCACAGCAGAACATCTCTGGTGCCAGACACGGCGATGGTGACGGTTAGAAAGCTGTTCAGCCTCTGGAAAGCATTAGTGAAGAACGACCGGAGGAGGGCTGGGGGTGCTGTTTAGCGTCAGGTAAAAATAAAATTTTCCAGGCCATGGAATCCCCGCCGACGAAGACATTTCTCTCTTCATCCGGCCCTGGCCACCACTCTCACCCCGGCTCCTTTCTCTCTGTCAAGTGACTCGCGGTCTCTAAGGGCTTCCGAGCGTGGTGAAATCATTCAAGCCTCGGCCCTCAGGGCGATGTGCTCCTTTCCTGCGTCTCTTCAGCCTCTTCTCCGCAGGCCTGACAGGTCTCCGGTCAGAGGCTGGCTGGGTCGTCCGTCCACTCGGAGACATTCCTGTTCCCGAGGGACGCTCCCCCTCACCGCAGCAGAGCCCAGGGGACAAGCTCGGTAGCCGGAAGGGCCCCAAGTCGGCCCCGCTGAGAACACGCAGCTCCCAGAAACCCAGGCTGCGACGCCCGCACGCGACGCAGGGCCGCTGCGGACAAAGCCAGGCTGGCCACGGTCCCGGTCTCGGCCGCACCGCTTCTCTCGCGCCAGGCGGCTCTGGAGACCGCGCGGCGCGGGACGACGCAGGCAGGCTCCGCGCGGCCGCGGCCGCGGAATCACGCACCACACGCAGAAAACCCAAGGAACCGCTAGGCAAGGACTCGGCCCGCGTCCGGTTCACAGAGATGTCTACGCTTCGGCCCGGGGCCCCACGCCACGCACTGCGAAGAGGCAAGAGCAACAGCGACACCTGCTAACCCTCACCTGCCTCACCTGCTGGGCGGCCGCCATCGGCCGCCGCCTCAGGCCCAGCCGGAAGATGGAGCCTCGGCAGCCCCACGCGCGACCGCGCGCAGGCAGACGCCCCCGCCCTGCCCCGCCTGAGGGATTCGCGCCTGCGCAGAGAGCCCTGCCGGCTCCTGGCCGCGCGCCACAGGCTCCCGGGGGCTCCGCCCACAATAGGAGCCGGGCCTGCAGGGGACCCCTCCCCCGCCAATCCCCCACTGTGCCTCTCCCCACACGCCCCACAATCGCCCCTCCCCACGTCCGCCCCACTTCGCTCCACGTCCTCCCCCGCACCACCTCATCCCTCCACCCCCCACTTCACCTTACACCACCGCCACCCACACTCCTCCCCATACCACCCCATTTCTCCCCCAAACCACTGCCACCTCTCCACACCCCGCTCCCCACATTACCGGCGCCTCCTTCACCCTGCACGCACCCCCCACATCCCTCACCCCTTTCCCTGCACCCCGGGCCTCCCTTTGACATAAGCCCCGCCCTGCCTGTCCCAAGCCTGGGGATGAGAAGAAGTCTCCATGCAGCCGCCAAACGAGAGATTTAGGAATACAGATGAAACAGTTAACCAAATTAGCCGAGCCAAGCAATTTTTTTTATTAAATGTCAATAAAAAGAAATAAAGGGAGTGGGGAGACAAATCTTAAGGAGCCATACATGAAATTTGGAGGTAAATCAAAACTCACACAAATGGCAAGGAAAAAAAAGGTTATGTCACCCATTCTCCCCCACGTGATGGTGCAGACGTGAGGCTCGTGCATTCTGACATTTTTACCTAAGGGGAAAAGCATCCTAAGCGTCCAGAGAACTGGCCTAGCACAAAGGATATTTACTGCCTTAGTGCAGGAGAAAGGAAAGGGTCTTGGGATTTGTTTATCTTTGATCTTTATTACCTGTTATTGCCTTCTGCTAACTTTGGGTTTAATTTGTTCTTTTTCTAGTTCCTGAAGGTGTAAATTTAGGTTGCTGATTTGGGATCTTCTTTTTTAATGGGAGCGTTTACAGCTATAAATTTCTCTCTTAGCACTACTTTCAGTGCATCCCATAAGTATTGGTGTGTTGTGTTTTCATTTTCATTTGTCTGAAGATATTTTCTGACTTCCCTTGTGATAGCATTATTTTTGATGAAGCCAAGACATTATGGCAAACATAGAAGTATATTAAAATTTTTAAATGCCCTGAAATTTAATATTTTCTACTCACAGAACAAAATGGAGATTATCAGACTAGAAAGCAGTGATGGTGCATGTGGACTATTGCTATGGTGTTTACAAACATTTTTCACAAATTTTTAAAAGAATGTTACTGTTTCCTCTCCCTCACGTAGTATCTCAAGGTACAGAATCAGAGATAAAGAAGCCACAAATTTTAACTTGTAAAATTATATAAAGATACTTATCATTTGAAAATATAAAAATAAATGTGTTGCTGTCAAGATTTCTGCAGTTTAAAATTTACAAAAAAAAAAAAAAAAACTGCCTCAGTGAATCACAAGGGCAAGAAGTGACGAAAAGTGCTTACCTGTCTTTGTGTCTGTATTTGTCTGCTAGGGCTGCCATAACAGAACATGGCAGACTGAGCAGCTTAAATAACAGAGGTTTATTTCTCACAGTTCTGGAGGCTGGGAGTCCAAGGTCAAGATGCTGGCAGGGCTGGTTTGTCCTGAGGCTGTTCTCCTTGGCTTGCAGATGGCCACCTTCTTGCTGCGTCCTCACATGGCCTTTTCTCTGTGCACACACATCCCTGGTGTCCCTCTCTCTTCTTATGAGGACAGCAGTCGTATCAGATTAGAGTCTCACCCTTATGACCTCACTTAACCTTAATTATGTCCTTAAAGGTTCTATCTCCAAATAAAGTCACATCTGGAGTAGGGCTTGCATACAGTACAGGTTGAGCATCCTGAATCTAAAAGTCCGAGATCTGAAAATCTGAAATCACTGGAAAATTTTGGATTTCACATTTTTGGATGCAGGATGCTCAACCTGTATATATTCTGCAAATATTTTAAAATCTAAAAAAAATCCAAACTCCAGGTGGTGGCTTACGCCTGTAATCCTAGCACTCTGGGAGGCTGAAATGGGAGGATCTCTTGAGCTCAGGAGTTTGAGACCATCCTGAGCCCTGAACAAGAGCAAGACCCCATCTCTACTAAAAATAGAAAAAAATAGCTGGGCATGGTGGCACCTGCCTGTAGTACCAGCTATTCAGGAGGCTGAGGCAGTAGGATGGCTTGAAGCCAGAAGTTTGAGGTTGCTTTGAGCTAGGCTGACACCACTGCACTCTACTCAGAACAACAGAGCAAGACTCTGTCTCAAAAAAACAAACCAACAAACAAACAAAAATAAAACAAAAAATCCAAAATCCAAAACACTTCTGGTTCCATGCATTCTAGATAAGTCATGTTTAACCTGTATATGAATTTGGGGGGAACACAATTCATTCTACCTCTCTTTGGCTGGCTTTAAAGTTAAGGATTTTATGTGCTTTGTAACCAATTCCACAGAAAGGACCAGAGAATGAAAAATTTGAGGAGAGTGCAAAAAACCTGCCAAACCACAAGGCAAATCTCTCTAATGAGAGATCTAATGTCTAATGCTGAAGCTTCCTTGAGGGCTTTTTTTTTTTTTTTTTTTTTTTGATGGCTTTATTTTTGCTCTAGTTTTTTCCATTAAGACTTGAATCAAGGCCGGGCGCGGTGGCTCACGCCTGTAATCCTAGCACTCTGGGAGGCCGAGGCGGGTGGATTGCTCAAGGTCAGGAGTTCGAGACCAGCCTGAGCGAGACCCCGTCTCTACTAAAAATAGAAAGACATTATATGGACAACTAAAAATCTATATAGAAAAAATTAGCCGGGCATAGTGGCGCATGCCTGTAGTCCCAGCTACTCGGGAGGCTGAGGCAGTAGGATCGCTTAAGCCCAGGAGTCCGAGGTTGCTGTGAGCTAAGCTGACGCCACGGCACTCACTCTAGCCTGGGCAACAAAGTGAGACTCTGTCTCAACAAAAAAAAAAAAAAAAAAAAGACTTGAATCAAGCTTACATCAAAAACTACTGGTAATTTAAGTTGCCTTTTGTATCATTCAGTGAAAAACTAATTTCAAAAAAGATATATAGTTGTAAAAAAGTAAAGATTTAGGCACTATTCCAAAAAATGAGTAGACCCTTTGACCTAGCAATTTCTTTTCTAGAAATATGTCACATTCATTTTTACTTATTTAAGAAATACACAAAGTATTTATTATGTGCTAGCACTATAGGTTGTCACATTTACCCTATTTTATACTTGAGAAAACAAAGGCACAGAAAGGTTAAGGAACTGGCCCAGGGTCACACAGCTAATAAGAGACCCAGGCAGGACTCTTCGTGCAGCCTGACTCCAAAGTCCTTGCTCTTACTCTCCATTGTGTGTATCTATGGGGAAAAATATGTTGTCTATGGGGATAAATATGGGGGGAAAAACTCCACATATTTATTTGTGAAGGTTTTACTATAACATTATCTCTAACAGAAGAAAACTGAGAAATAAGCAAAGAGGATAAATAGTTGTCAATCTGGTGCAGCCATTATGGAAAACACTATGAAGACCCCTCAAAAATTTAAAAATGAAACTACCATATGACCCAACAATCCATCTTCTGGATATATACCCAGAGGAAACGAAATCAGTGCTTCGTAGAGATCTCTGAGCTCCCATGTTCATTTCAGTATTATTCACAATAGCCAAGACATGGGAACAATCTAAGTGTCCATGAACAGATGAATGGATAAAAAAAATTGTGGTGTATATATACAACAGAATATTATTCGGCCTTGCAAAAAGGAGGAGATCCTGTCATATTCGACAACAAGGATGAACTTGGAGGACACTATGCTAAGTTAAATAAGCCAAACAGAAAAAAATGATGCATGATCTTACTTATATGTGGAATCTTTTTTTTTTAAGTTGAATACATAGAAATAGAAAGTAGAACAGTGGTGGGGGGGCATGAAAAGGGGGTATATAGGTGAAAGAATACACAATTGCAGTTCCATGATTAAGTCTAGACATCTAATGTACAGAATGAGGACTATAGTTAACAATATTATATTACATACTGGAAATTTAATAAGAGAGTAGACTCTTACCACACACATAAACACACACACACACACACACACACACACGGTAACTATGTGAGATGATGGATACTTTAATTTGCTTGACTGTAGTAATCATTTCACTCTGTATATGTATATCAAAACTTCCTGTTGTATACCATAAATATATATATATAAAATAAAGAATTGTAAATCACACATTCAGTGGAATATCACACAGCTCTTAAAGAATGATATAATTGATCACATTTACTGAAGAGGACAGATGTTCAGTTTATCACATAATGTTTGCGGTAAAAACTAAGTCTGGAGTATCTATTGATAAATAGAGCGCCCGTATGAAATCATAAATGCCCAGAAACAAGACTACAATCATTCTGGACAAACTCTTCAGAGTCAACTCTGTGAAGGAGCGTAGATGTGGAGGTGTGAGAAGTGAAATCACAGGAGACGGCAGGAAATGCAGCTCAGAAAAGAAAGATCAAATGGGACAACAGTTGGGGAACATACAGCCCAGGGTACGTGCTGGACACTGTTTCGGTGACAGGGTGCATTCCTCAGGTTAGAGGCCATCTCAGCTCAAAGAGGCTAACAAGCCTAGAACACCTTTAGGGCATTAGTGGTAGTACCTGAGCCAGGCATGCTCGCCTGGGCCCTTCAGCTTTTCAGGATTAGTGAGCACCCTGCCCCTGCTGTGTCCACCCCAGGTAGATGCTGGACAGAGCTTGGGTCCCTCAGGAAGGACAAAAACCCAGGTTCCAAAGGGCTCTGGGGTGCCTCCTGAGCTTTTGGGAGCCGATCAGCTCTGGGTCCACAAACTTACAACACCTTGCCAGAGGTTTCTGTTCAATTCACCTTACGTTTGAAACCTGGTTTTGTTAATTTGTCAACATTTTTATTTTTATTTTTAAGACAGAGTCTTACTCTGTTGCCCGGGCTAGAGTGCCGTGGCGTCAGCCTAGCTCACAGCAACCTCAAACTTCTGGGCTCAAGCAATCCTTCTGCCTCAGCTTCCGGAGTAGCTGGGACTACAGGCATGCACCACCATGCCTGGCTAATTTTTTCTATATATTTTTAGTTGTCCAGCTAATTCCTTTCTATTTTTAGTAGGGACGGGGGGTCTTACTCTTGCTCAGGTTGGTCTCGAACTCCTGACCTCGAGCAATCCTCCCGCCTCGGCCTCCCAGAGTGCTAGGATTACAGCTGTGAGCCACCATGCCTGGCCAAGCATCTGATTCTTACACTGTTCTTGTCTGCACATAGAAGGTAACCTTGCCTACTCAGTAAGAAATAAACTTCTTTCTTAGGACTCTCCTCCAAGCAACTGTGTTTGTAACAACAGCAACAGGAGCCTACACCGTGCATTCCTCGAGCTGTTCAGAGGATTTCTACCCATTCAAGTCTCACGACAAAGCTGGGAGAGAGCTGTTGTATGAGAAAACAGAGCCACAGTTTTATTGGGCCATTCGTAACATACAATGAATTGAACATGTTTGAAGTGTACAATTTGATAAATTTTAACGTATGTATACACATATATATCACCACAATCAAGAAAATGAACATATCCAAAAAGTTTCCCATGTCCCTTCCTAATTCTTACATCCCACTCCTCCCTGTCCCCAACCAACTCCCATGCAACCACTGATCTGCTTTCTGTCACTAGATGAGTTTGCATTTTCTACAATTTTAGAATTTTACATAAATTGAATCATAGTCCTTTTGGAATGGCTTCTTTAATACAATATAATTATTTTGAGATTCATCAATATTTCTGAGTATAACAATACTATGTTCCTTTTTTATTGCTGAGTAGTATTCTGTTATATGAACAAACAATTATTTGTTTACCCATTCACCAGTTGATGGACATTTGGGTAGGTTCCAGTTCATTTCTCTTGGGTAAATAGCTAGGATTGGAATAGCTTCGTTGTATGGTAGACGTAAATTTAACATTTTAGGAAAGTACCAAACTGGCTTGCCATTTTACATTCCTCCCAGCAGTGTAAATAGCTCCACATGCTCACAACATTTGGTATGATCAGCTTGTTTAGTTATAGCCATTCTAATAGGGGTGTAGTACAGTCATGCAACACTTAACAACAAGGATATGCTCTGAGAAATGTGTTACTAGGTGATTTCATTGTTGTTTGAACATCATGGAGTGTGCTTAACACAAACCTAGATGGTACAGCTTACTACACATCTAGGCTGTATTGTCTAGGCTATTGCTCCTAGGCTACAAACCTGTACAACATGTCATTGTACTGAATAGGCAATTGTAACACAGTGGTATGTATTAATATTTGTGTATCTAAACATAGAAAGGGGACAGTAAAAACACAGTATAAAAGATAAAAAATAGTGCACCTGTATAGGGCAGCTCCATTACAATCTTATGGGACTGCCATTGTATACATGGTCTGTTGTTGACTGAAATCTCATTTTGTAGCACATGACTACAGTATCTATCATGGTTTTAATTTGTATTTCCCTAATGACTGATGGTGCTGAGCTTCCTTTCAGGTGCCTAATTGCTATCCATGTATCTGCTTCAGTGAAGTGTCCAAATCTTTTTCCCACTTTTAAAAATTGGGGTTCCCTTTTTTTCTTATTGAGCTTTTAGCACTCTTTTTATATATCCTGGATATAATTCCTTTATCAGATATGTGATCTGCAAATATTTTCTCCAAGTCCTTTCATTCCTTTAACAATGTCTTTTGAAGAGAAGTTCTTCATCTTTATGAAGTTCAATTTATCATTTTTTCTTTCTTAGATCTTGTTTTTTGTATCTGAGAAATCTTTGCCTAACCAAAGGTTCAGAACATTCTCTCCTATGTTTTCTCAGAAGTTTCATGGTTTCAGGTGTTAGATTGAGGACTATGTCTTTTGTTTAGTTTTTATGCCTTGAGGAAGGTCTGGATCAAAATAGTTTTAGTCCAGTGGTCAAACAGGAATTCAGAAAAGGAAAATAGAGACAATAATGGAAAAGCAGTGTTTATATAAGTGCTAAGAATTTTTCAGATTTATGAAATATATGCATATACCAGTTCAGAAAATAAAACCAATCTGAGTGGGGTAAATAAAAAATTTCCACTTTCTCATTAGATTATCTTTTTTATTTGAAGGAGTTCTTTGAGTATTTTAGATATTAATCCTTTGTCGGTTTTAGACATTGCAAAAATTTTCTTCCTCTCTGATACCTGTTTATTAAATCTATCTCTGAAGTCCTGTATAGAACAAAAGTTATCAATCTTGAAGTAATCAGATTCATCAGTTGTTTGCTTTATAGCTATGGCATTAAACTTTTATTGAGTTCTTTCCTACCCCGAAGTCACAAAGATATCACTTACACTTTTTTCTGCTAATGTTATGATTTTACCTTTCACAATTATTTCTTTAATGCACCTGGCATCCACTTTATTTGATGTTATAGGTGGGCTATGCAGTGTTATCTCCCAGTTTTCCTAATAGCATCGACTGAACAATCTGTGCTTTCCTCCTGTTGGTAGGATAAGTTACTCCCTCTTTACTCTTCTTCTTCCACGGAAATTCAGCAAGGTCCTCAAAAAGCTCAACTGAGATTTTTACTGAAATTGAAATGAATTTATGTATTAATTTGAGGAGAATTAGCATCTTTATAATATTGTCATCCCTCCAAGGGCATGAAATGTTCATTTATTAGGATTTCTGGTTAGAAAAACTGTTGATATTTGTAAGTTAATATTGTATGAACACTTATACAAGTTCAAGTATGCGTGTGTGTGTAAATGTATGTATATATATTAGAGATGGGTCTCACTGTGTTGTCCAGGCTGGTCTCAAACTCCTGGCATCAAGCAATCCTCCCGCCTCAACCCCCCAAGTAGCTGGGACTACAGGCACAAGCCACCACACCCAGAAAATTCTTATATTTTATCAATGGATTCCTATGCTTTTCTATGTAGATGGTTATGCTATCTACAGATAATGGCATTTTAACTTCTTCCACTACAATTCTTACACCACCTCTTTCCTTGCATGGAAACTCCAATACTATGTTAAATGACAGCAGGATAGTGGACACATCTGCTTCTAGTTCTAAAGGAAATTCATCAGTGTTTCTCCAGTAAGTATAATGTTTGCATACATTTTAGGTAAATAGCCCTTAAAAGGTTAAGAGGGTTTCTTCTAGTCCTAGTTTGTTGAATTTTATCTAATGTTCTTTCTGTATCAGTTGAAATAATTGTATGAATTTGATGAATAATATATACAGTTTAAATACAGTCATATATAACTACAATATATAATGATAATGGTAATATATATTAAGTATAGTTGTATATGATGTATAGTAATATATGTATATGCACATGTATACATATGTATTTACTATATATACCAGCATATATTCTATACACAAATGTACATATATTTATATACATGGATATATTATGGATAGTTATGTATACAATTTAAATACAGCTATATATACAGAATTTGATGACTAATATATACAGCTTAAAAACATTCAAAAATATTGTTTTAGGACATAAATATATAGTAGAACTCTAAAAACATGCATGGGAGTGACGAATAGCAAATTCATGATAATAATCACTTCCATAGAGCGAAGGAAGAGAATGAAATTAGAAAGAGATACATAGATGATTTCCACTGCACCTGTAATGTTTATTTCTGACAAAATGTTAATAAAATTTTGAAGCACTATAGAAAAACCTTAAGTCTGGATATAGATG
Source organism: Eulemur rufifrons (assembly GCF_041146395.1). Lineage (NCBI taxonomy): Eukaryota > Metazoa > Chordata > Mammalia > Primates > Lemuridae > Eulemur > Eulemur rufifrons. The sequence continues at coordinate 12,942,920 of NC_090996.1, read as the reverse complement.
AAAGGTTCGTGATTGTTCACTATAGTATATTAATTTCTTTGCTGGTCATTTTTAAACTTTTAGTGAAAATAATTGCATTCTGTTTTACCACTTGGGTTGTCAAAGAGCAAGAGGCTTGAGAATATGTACTGTTGGCAATGGTGTGGGACAACTGGAGCCTATATGTTATTGATGAGAATGCACATTGTTACAATTACTTTGGGGACAACTTGGCAAAACTAAAAATGAACATACTCTTTGACACAGCAATCCCACTTCTAGGAATTTATCCTACAGCCATATTTATAAATGTGTTCAAAAGGGAAATATTCCTTCCAGCATTGGTTGTGGTAAAAAGACAGGAAGCATCTTAAATGTCCATTAAAGGGGAACTGAGTGAATAAATGTAATATTAATACAACGAAACTTCATTACTGATACAATGGAACTTCATTAAATGAAGAGGTAAGTCTCATTGTGCTAATAAGGAACTAACTCCAGGATATATGAGTTAAGAGGATCAAAGCACTGTGTTTAGTATACCACCATTTCTTTTAAAAGGCAGTGAAATATATAAGTATTTGAATATGCATATAGTATCTCTGGGGACACACAAAGATTAATAATGGCAGATGCTCTCAGGAAGGGGATGCCGTGCAGGTGGGACTCTGTAGGCCGGGTGCGGTGGCTCACACCTGTAATCCTAGCACTCTGGGAGGCCGAGGCAGGAGGATTGCTCAAGGTCGGGAGTTCAAAACCAGCCTGAGCAAGAGCGAGACCCCGTCTCTACTAAAAATAAAAAGAAATTAGCTGGACAGCTAAAAATATATAGAAAAAATTAGCCGGGCATGGTGGCGCATGCCTGTAGTCCCAGCTACTTGGGAGGCTGAGGCAGGAGGATTGCTTGAGCCTAGGAGTTTGAGGTTGCTGTGAGCTTGATGCCACGGCACTCTAGCCCAGGCAACAGAGCGAGACTCAGTCTCACAAAAAAAAAAAAAAAAAAAAAAGAATCAACCTTTTTTTCACTGTAAACTAAAGCCTTCTAATATGTTTGAAGTTTATGATATGCATATATTAATTTTTCAAAAAGATAAAATCATTTGTATGAATGGTTGGCATTTTAATGTCCATGTCATCCTTTTTAGCATGCCTTTTGTCAGCAGGAACTTCTAAAAAGTTAGTCTTTCTTTGCTTCTTTTGGGCTGGGGGGGAGGGGAAGTTCTGGGACTTGGAAGATTAAGATGGGCTGAGGATCCTCAACTCAGTTGGGAATTGTCACTAGCTGGGGACCATCCCAAACCTTGTGTCTCTGGGTATAGACTTCATCTTTCTCCATTCAATGATTCATGCATTCAAGCATGTTTATTGTACAGATTCTTTTTTTTTTTTTTTAGACAGAGTCTCACTCTGTTGCCCAGGCTAGAGTGAGTGCCGTGGCGTCAGCCTAGCTCACAGCAACCTCAAACTCCTGGGCTTAAGCGATCCTACTGCCTCAGCCTCCCGAGTAGCTGGGACTACAGGCATGCACCACTATGCCCGGCTAATTTTTTGTATATATATATATTTTAGTTGTCCATATAATTTCTTTCTATTTTTAGTAGAGACGGGGTCTCACTCTTGCTCAGGCTGGTCTCGAACTCCTGACCTTGAGCGATCCACCCACCTCAGCCTCCCAGAGTGCTAGGATTACAGGCGTGAGCCACCGCGCCCGGCCTGTACAGATTCTTTTTACTAAGCACTGTGCTGGTGAGTGGGGAGAGAAGAACAAAACAAACCTCATCCCTGCCTTATTAGATTATACTGTCTCATAGCAGAAACAGTCATTAGACCAATAATACAAATAATAACGTAATAACATAAGATAATTTGTGATAACAACTGTAAAAGTCAGATACTATAAGAGTGTAGAAGAGGGAAATCTAAATTAGATTAGGGGAACAGAGAAGATCTGTCTGAAAAACAGATACTTAAGCTACAATCTGAAGGATGCTTTGCCATTTAGGACTCTTTCTGCTGCAAGTACTGAAACCCAACTCAAATGAGCTTAAGCCGAAAAAGGAAAACTGTTGTTTTTAAGTAACTAAAAAGCCCAGAATGTGTTTTTCTGGCTTCAGACACAGCCAGATCAAGGGGCCCAAAAAGCAACATCAGGGCTGTGTTTGTTTCTCTCAATCTCCTGGCCTGTTTGCCTCTTTCCCTTGTGTAATGGGGTGATTGTGCCCCCCAAAAAAGATATGTCAAAGTCCTAATCCCCAGTAACTCAGAATGTGACCTTATCTGGAAATAAGGTCATTGCAGATGCAATTAGTTAAGAGTAGGGTGTGCCTTTAATCAAATATAATTGGTGTCCTTACAAGAAGAGAAACACAGGAGGAAAATGCTATGTGAATACTGAGACACAGAAGGGAGAAGATGCCCAGGTGATAACAGAAGCAGAGACTGGAGTGACACATCTACAAGCCAAGGAATGCCAAGAATTTCTGGCCAACACCAGAAGCTAGGAAGAAGCAAGGAAGGATTCTCCCCTACAGGTTAGAGAGGGATCACAGCCCTGCTGGTACCTTGATTTTAGACTTCCAGCCTCCCGAACAGTGATAGAATAAATTTCTGTTGCTTTAAGTCCCCCAAGTGTGGTACTTTGTTATGCAGCTCTTGCAGACACATACACTTCGTCTTTGTTCTCACGAGGCTCTCTACATGCAAAGCCAGAGTTGAGCCTGGAAGCTGTAGGCTTTTCTCATCCTTGGTCCTTGTAATCTCAAAATAAGGGCTCTTGCATCCCTCACAATATTCTCTTTGCCCTGGTAGATTTTGTTATCAATTCTCATGGACTGCCTGAGACTGTGAGCACGTGTTCTCAGTCATAGTTAACTGAGATTTGAACTTAAGAAGCAACATTATGAGGACAAGTCCTTATTTGGCACCCCAAGAAGTCGAATTCCAGGTTTGCATGCCCAAATTCCATGGCTTCCTACGTTGAAGAAGTCATCAAGTCACACAAGCTTGACAAAGCACCAGGAAGCCTTCCTGTCCCAGGAAATGCTAAGCCTCTGACCTAAATGGTGGGCTCCAGCCCTGTCAGAACTAAGGAGGAAAAAAACTGAATCTTTGTTTTCCCTAGTTGCAATCCTGTTACTGCATAGGACATTCCATCCAAAAGGTGCACCATTTTCTTCCATGTCATGCTGGAAATGAGGCAGAGGTAGATCTTAGGTAATACTTTTCTCCTTCAGATAACCAAGATATGATTTGGTCACATGGAGAAACCTGTTGGAAGGATGTTGAATATGTCATAATCCATCAAATTTTCCTCATCCACTTTGGGTTGTGGACAGAAAGTCTATACACCGAGGCCCTGGTCATCAGTGCTTATTAAGTATCTGCACACACCCACTAGAATGGCTATAATTTTTTTAAAAAAAATAAGGAAAACAAGAAGTGTTGGTAAGGATGTGGAGAAATTAGAACCTCTGTACATTGCTGGTAGGCATGTAAAATGGTACAGCCACATTGGAATACAGCTTGATGGTTTCTCAACAAGTTAAACAGAATTACCGTATGATCCAGCAATTCCACTCCTAGACATCTACCCAAAAGTCTTGAAAAAGGTACTCAAACAAATACCTGTCCACGAATGTTCATAGCAGCACCATTCACAATAGTCAAAAGATAGAAACAATCCAAATATCCATCAAAGATGACTAGATAAATAGATTGTGGTGTATACATACACACAACAGAATATTATTCAGCTGTATAAAGGAAGGTCATACTGATATATGCTAGAGCATGGATGAACTTTGAAAACATTATGCTATGTGACATGACTAAGTGACTATGCTAAGCACCAAAGCACATGTATGATTCCATATACATGAAATATCCAGAATAGGCAAATCCACATAGAGAAAGCAGATTAGTGGTTGGCAGGGGTTGGGGAGAGGGGGGATAGTGACAGGGGTATGGAGTCTCCTTCTGGAGTGATAAAAATGTTTTGGAACTAGATAGAGGTGGTGTTTGCATAACAATGTGAAGGTACTAAATGCCACCAAACATTTAAAGTGGTTAATTTTATGTTACATAAATTTACTTCAATTAAAAAAAAAATCGGTGTGTGATTCCACTGCAAAGGTCCAGGACATTCAGAACAGCCTCTGGATGAAGTGGCTCCTAGTAATGTCTAGGAGGAAAGTAGATGTGTTCCAATTCTGTCCTGCCCCTAAGGTTCCGTAAGTGTCCAATGATGCTCCCAGAAGAGATACCGTGGGTCACACAGGTACTGGGATGATGGCTCCATTCTACTCTAGGATGATTCACGCAAACAGACCCAGAACCATCTAGTTACCACCTAGATGCAGAAATCACAGTACCTCTGGTCATCGGCAGGTTATCTCCACCTGTGACCTGCACCTGCCTAATGCAGCTCAACCTTGGGGACCAGGCAGCCCCAGAACACAAACACTGGTGTCAGCAAGCCCACCTCCTGCGGGGTCACCTATGGATGGCAGGGGGCAAGGATATGGTGAGAGGTGTGCATGCCCACTCTCACTTCCTTGCAGTGTGCCTGCCTGAGCTGCCCAGGCTGGGCAGCTAAATCCCATGTTCCCAGACCCCCTGCTGCTAGGGACCTGGATTCCAACAAGGCTCTGCCAGCTCCATGCACTTATGTATGATTTGGCAGAGCTAGGAAGTAGAGACATCTTCCTGCTGCTTCAAGCATGTGCTGGCAAGCACAGCAACAGAGACACTGGATTTTTTGCAGGCTGTCCAGTGTCCAGGCACCAGCTCCTTAAATGGCCATGACAAGTGGAAAGAAACCAAGTCCACATTTCGGTCACTTGTCCTGCATGTTGCGTGTCCACTGGATGGAAATCCTGAAGGAGGCAGGGCCTGAGAATCGGCACCTTGTCATAGTGGTTCAGGAAGGCATGACAGGTCCCAGTGATAATTTTCACCTGACCTGTACTAAGGGGCAAAACTAGGTGGGCACACATAACCCTCTGAGAATGGGATGGTCATCGGGAAGGGAATTCCTTGAAGGAACACTAAAGCCAATCCTACAAGCATGCATTTGATGTTGTAAAGGGCTAGGTTTGGGGAGAACTGGGAGGAGATACCAATACGAGGTGGGGATAAAGCCCAGGCTGCCAAAGGACCCGATCACAGACAGAGGCGTCCCCAGGATTTGCAGGAGAGCCTGAGCGATGCAGAATAAGAAAGGCCTGGAAAGGCAGGGACACCTGCCAAGACCCAAGCCTGTCCCTGTGCGTTCTCTTCCTAATCTAGCCTGGCAGTGGTCGGAAAAGGGCCTCAGCTTAACTGGTCATGGGGAGGGATTGCAGACCAAAGACTTCCCAGATCTATCAGTTGTTAGGGGGCACAGTGGGTGTTACCCATGGCTGTTGACTCTCTAGGGTCCCCTGCTGAGGGTGTGAGTGGAAGGCAGTGCCCACATCCCACTATAGAAGCCGAAGGGGCTAAGTATTCTCCACCCCCTGACAGCTTGGAAATGCTTCCACCTGGTACTTTGAATCTTGAGGGAATGATGTAAGGACAGAGGATCAGCTGAGAAATGACTCCTGGCAGCAACAGAAGTGGCATAGAGCATCAATTGGGCAGAGCCAACGGGTCATCCTAACTGGGGAGTTCCTGGGGCTGGACCTTGGCTCTGTTCCCACTGCCCAGCCCACCTTGGATCTTTCTCAATCTCTAAGCGTATCTGTCTAGCCATTGCACTGTTTCTGCAAACTGCCCCACATCCACGCATCAAATTCCTTTTCTGTCTAGTAACTTTTCTTGTTCCTGTCCAAAACTCTAGACTAATTCAGGATAATGACTGCCTAGGGGAACATAAACCCCCAGACATTATGTCTCCGCTGCCTCCACATGCATCTGCACCAGCCCAGGGTGATGTTTCAGATATTCTAGAAAAGGTGACCACAATCCATAGTAGGAAAGTTCTGTTCAAGCTCAAGTATTTGCCTAAGTTTATGGCTAATCACCCAGCCCTAATTTATGGTCTTGGGGTCTCCTGGCCTTCATTGAGGTGGCTGGGGGTATGTATCAGTTAGGAATTGGCTGTGGCTATGAATAAGGGATGTGACTCCACTGGCTTAACAAATTAAGGAAGAGAAGTCTGGAGATAATCAGTCCATGGCTTATACCACAGCTCCACAAAGTCACAGGGACTCAGCTATTTTTCTACTCAACAATTCTCATCATGTAGCTTTGATCCTTGACATTACCTCATTATCCCAAGACAGCTGCTGGCCTCTAGCCATCATATCTGCATTCCAGGCATAAGAAAAAGAAGAGTCAAAGGACAAAAAGGCATACCTCATAGCTGAATCAGTGCCTTTTAAAGAGCTTTCCTGGAAGCCCCACATAATCATTTCTTTCCTTATATCTAATTGTCCACTTCTATCTGCAAGGGAGGCTGGGAAATGTAGTTGGTGCACATCAGCACCCACAGCAATATAGATTCTGTTAGAGGAAAAGCAGGGGAGGCTGGATATGGAGTGGACAACGAGACAGGGTAAAGGGAAAGTAAAAAATGACACAGACCTGGGCAAGAGAGCACAGCAAGCTTACACTCAGCATATCCTGTTTGCTTCGATCACAGAGCAGTGAAAGATAAAATGTTTAAATAGATAATTAAAAAGACAGAGCTAGACCCAAAAAGTAAGGCAAACATCTCCGTGGACCAGAACTGATGTGAGTGATTAGAACTGAAGGCCCCATGAGCTCAAGGCCTGGAAGTGAGCAGGGAGGGCACAGGGAGCTCAGTTCTTGTGGTCAAAGGGCACTTTAAGGGCTCTTGGTGAGAAAGGGACTCAAGGCAGACTCTCTCAGTGAGACAGAGCCGGGAACAGGGCAGCCCACCTGCTGCTGGGGACTGTGGTTTACCAGGAGCTGAGACCTAGGGAGGTAGGTGAAGGGCACTGGGAGCCAGATTCCTGACCAGGAGTCCAGCCCAGCCGCGTGCCCCCTCCTTGTCTGGGTCTGTGACATGCCCCATGTCATCATGGAGCAGCATCTCAGGCCACCGTTCGCACGCTGCTGGGTCACCACAGAAGTGACCAAAGACTGATGGAAAGAGGGGGAGAGAAAGAATGAAACCCAAACACCGGCAAAAAACAAACTCCTCCTCAAAAGGAGCATGCAAAGTAAATTTTCAAAAATATGAAGAAATCTAATGTCAAGAAAAAACACCAACAGTTTGGCCAATCAAAGCTTAAATTCACTCCAGATAGAAATTAAGTTTATGGAACAATATCGCAGGAATTTAAATAAGTGTTTTGGGATGTTCAGAGATAAGTGAAGATATAACTTCAAAGTTAAGAGAAGAAATTACAAAGCAAAACCTGCCTAGAGCCTGGTGGTGGCCACTCTGGCTGTCAGATGTGGGAAATGGCATCAACAATCCCACTGTGCCTCATGGTAGGAGCAGGACTCTGGTTCCTCCATGATCTCATTTGTGCCTGAAGAAAGCTCACTTAGGGCCCTGTGCAGTGGCTCACGCCTGTAATCCTAGCACTCTGGGAGGCTGAGGCGGGTGGATCGTTTGAGCTCAGGAGTTCGAGACCAGCCTGAGCAAGAGCAAGACCCCATCTCTACTAAAAATAGAAAGAAATTATATGGACAACTAAAAATATATACAGAAAAAATCAGCTGGGCATGGCTGTAGTCCCAGCTACTTGGGAGGCTGAGGCAGGAGGATCGCTTGAGCCCAGGAGTTTGAGGTTGCTGTGAGCTAGGGTGATGCCACGGCACTCTAGCCTGGGCAACAGAGTGAGATTCTGTCTCAAAAAAAGAAAGAAAAATAAAAAAAAGAGAGCTCACTTAATGGCCCTGAGGCCATTCCCAGCCAAGGTCCCCTTTTCCCTTCCAACCTGACCTTTACCACAGTTCTGCTCCTCCGTGTCCAACCTCAGTCATATTTTCTACTCTACCAACTTCACCTTCCTGCAGCTGCCCATCCTCTGCTCAAATTTGACTGATGTATACCTGTCACTATGGACAGCTCTTTCTCCTGGACTGACTCCAACATTTCCTACACCCCAAATCTTCCTCTTTCTTGGTTGACTCTTTCCTTTTCTGACATGCCTCCTAAGAATGGTTAATGGATGGTAAATTTTCTGAATTTCTTGCATGTCTAAAAAAATCATTATTTGTCATAACTTGAAGAATAGCTTGGCTGAATGTGGAATTCTAGATGAAAAATTATTTTTTCCTTAGGGAAAGAAAATCAACCTAGTAGCATTGAGCATCCTAACACCCAAATTGTGGTCTCTAAATATCATTTCCCACTAAAGCACCTTGGAGAATTGGCTGATTACAGGTTTGGGGTAGTAAATTTGCAAGGTAAGCCTGGGACATCTTGTCATTCCAGAAAGTGGAAGCTATTAAAGATTAGTGTTGAGTAAAAGAGCACAGGAGTCAACTTCAAGAGGCTCCCAAAAGCCAAAAATGGGACAATTTGAGCATTAATAAGGTTAGTGACTGCAATGGGTTGAAATGATCTTCAAAATATCAACTCTTTGAACACGTTGGAGGATGCTGGAGAATGAACTCATTATTTTGAAACCTGATAAAGAAAAAGAATCAAGCATTTAGCCTGCTTTTGTTTGAGACAGAGTCTTGCTCTGTTGCCAGTGGCGTCATCATAGCTCACTGCAACCTCAAACTCCTGGGTTCAAGTGACCCACTTGCTTCAGCCTCCCAAATAGCTGGGACTAAAGGTGCATGTAAACCACACTCAGCTAATTTTTCCATTTTTGTAGAGATGAGGTCTCGCTCTTTCTCAGGCTGGTCTCAAACTCCTGAGCTCAAGTGATCCTCCCGCCTCAGCCTCCCAAAATGCTAGGATTACAGGCATGAACCACCAGGCCTGGCCTATCCTGCCCTTTCTATACAGACTATACCTCAAGGTACCAAATAGTTGACGAGTGAAAGTTTCTAGTTATGGAAGTAATCCACCTAATATATGAGAAAGAAGTGATAAAATATCACCATTTTTTAACCCCTAGTGAACTATCAAATCTATGCAATAATCACAAATGGTGCTAACATCACAATAAGAGAGACATCCAGACATATATGTGCCCCTGATGAAAGTACACAACACCATCAATGAAGCAGTCTTTGCAAAACCTAAAGTTGATCAAGCCTTTCAGTCTATCATTGCTCAGAAAACATGAGGAACAAGTGAACATATTAATGACACCAGGAGTCTGCACTCAGCAAAGTCCAGACTGTGGGAACCTCTCCAGAACAAAGGACCTAGTCTCTCCAATAAATTCCAAAGGGGGGAAAGGATTATAGGGTTACCTATAGATTAAAGGAGACTGAAGAGACATAACAAATTACAACATATGCACCTTATCTGGATCCTGATTTAAACAAACTTAAAATGCACACAGGCTGGGCACAGTGGTGCATGGCTATAATCCCAGCTACTCAGGAGGCTGAGGCGGGAAGATCGCTGGAGCCTGGGAGTTCAAGGCTGCAGTGAGCTATGATTGCGCCACTGCACTCCAGCCTGGGTGACAGAATGAGATCCTGTCTCTAACAACGTAAATAATAAAACAAAAACAAAACACACACACACACACACACACATCCTTATAAGAAATCAGAAGAATCTGTGTACTGAATACTCAATGATATCAAACAATTATTAATTTTGGATATGTTTTATGTTTAAGAATCACTGTTTTTTAGAGATACACATTCAAATTGTTAGTTTCAGACATATGAAATGATATAATGTTTGGAATTTGCCTCAAAATAATCCAGGTACTGGGAGAGAAGGGAGAAATGAGAGGTATAGCTGAAGCAAATTCGGTCATAACTTACAATTCTTTTGTTTTTCTTTTTTTTTTTTTTTTTTTCAGAGAGAGGGTATTGCTATGTTGCCCAGGCTGGCCTAGAACTCCTGGCCCCAAGCAACCCTTCCCCCTCATGGTCTGCACCTCCTTAGGTGTGGCCAGCTCAGACAGAGGTGCTTCTGGACAGAAGCTATTCCTGGTGTTTTTGCTGGACACCAGGAAAGCCCCCTTTCGGGAGCTGAGGGCAGGTCCCACTCAGAGGAGGGGTTGTAAGGATTGGGAACCTGCGGCCTTGGAGTCACACGTGGCCTTTTGACTGAATCCAAATCTTACAGAACAAATCCTTTTAATAAAGGGATTTGTTCTGTGAGGTTTGGATTCGGTCGAGGGGCCGCACTTAGGGATCTGGAGGCAGATTGGTTCATTAAGCATGTGTGTGCACACACGTGCACTAGGTTACAATTATGTAAAATGGATTTCTTACTCTGCATCACTAGTCACAAGTTTTCGAAGTCACTGATTTAGAAAACAAGAATGCTTTAATGGGCTTGGGCATTGAGGCCATTAAACATGCCCACAGTGTGCCCACAGCAGGGCCACATCACAGAGCCCCACGCCAGGGACTCTGCTCAGGGGATGGGCCTAGAAATTTTGCTGAATTAACAAATGAATGAACAGAAGGAAATGTGATCCCCTGTTGGCCCCTGGCCTGATTCAGGGCCCCTTTGGAACTGGGAGAGAAGCTGCAGCAGGAAGAACAGGGCATGAACACAGAACTCCCGAGAGTGCCATGATCTGAGAGAAGCTAACTGGGACAGGGTGAGGCTATTTCGTATCGGCAGCCACAGAAATACCTAAGCAAACACCGCGAGTTTTTAAAATAACCTATTTACATGTTAAAAAGAAATAGGGAAACGCAAGCCACTCACCTCTCTAAAATGAGGAACAAAGATCAACATGACTGTTGCTGCCCAACACGGGCATAGCCATGTGACCATGAGCGCTGTCTCTGCACTGGCAGCATGTGCTGTTGGACTGGAGTTAGCCTTCCTCAGTGGCAACTCAGCTATATTCAAAAACTTAAATATGTGTGCCCTTTGACCCAGCAAAACCACTTCTAAGATTTTATCTTATATAAACAAATGTATTAAAAATCTGCATAACTGCCCAAAGATATATGTAAAAGAACCTACACCGCATTGTTTGTAGTAGTGACAAGACAGAAATAACCAAATACCTGTGAATCAGGTAGTTACATAAATTATAGTACATCCATAGAATGAAATGCTACAATACAGTGGTTAAAATGAATGAGGTAGCTCTTACTAGGTACGAAAGACAGTCCATGATATAGCATTAAATGAAAAAAGTTGCAAGACAATATGTAAAGTATGTTCCTAGTTTTAAAACATCTCCACACACGTAAAGAAACACGCCCGGCCAGATGTAGTGTGACTCCTTAGGAGAGGAAGGGGGTTGGAATCTTTACAACTAGCATATATTTTATAATCAAGAAAAAAATGAGCAAGGATCATAAACCTTTATTTAATAGACATAACCAAATAATTCAAAATACTTCATTCCATATGTTGCCAGTTAGAGAAAGGAAAAAAAAGAGAAGAAAATGTTTGAAAAGATTAAGTGAAAAGGTCAGGAGAAAAGGAATCAGAAGAGGAAGGAGGCTGGAGAAACTGGCAAAAGAGAAACGAAAATGACAAAGGTAGGTGGAGAGGAGAGGGACGCTAAAAGCCTCAGTCCCCCTGCAAGTGTCACCTTTCATAGGCACAGGCCACAGGGGTTTCCTTCCTCCTTGGTAATAAAAGGCGTCTACGTTTTTTCTACGACCGTAGGATTGGGGATATTCCCCCCACCCCTGCCTTGTAAAATATTTGGCCAATCAATTGTAAGCTCTATCAAAGAATTATTTAGCGTTTCTGAATAGACTGTAAGATCCTCAAGGTCATCCACTTTTTAACTAGGTCTTAGTATTCATCTGCCACTCAAGTCTGTTGTGTTTTTTTAATTGAAACATTAGGTTGCTCTGTTCTGATGCCTCTGGATGACATTTGGTAAGAAAATTTACTTCGTAGTTCATACTTCTCAAACCTACAGGGAAAGAATGGCAGAGTCAGATCCGACTGTGGGGCGAGATGTGGTAAAATTAAACAGTCAGTTTCAAGGAAGGTGTTTTGGGGCCCTGGGATGTGCACCTTGCTGTGGTATTGGAGCAGGATAAACCCACGTGGTGCTGGGGCCTCTGAGGAAAGGGCCAGGCACACTGTGGCTGGACCACCAGGAAGGGGACCTGGCCCCTCACTTCGACCACTGGAAGGTTGGCCAACACCATCCTAAACACAGTTATGTCCCAAGACAGGTGTGTGTATTATAACTGTGTGGCAGCATGGAGGCCCCCAGTAGGACTTGGTGGACACGGGTGGCACAGGAACAAACTCATCTTGGGCTGACTTCCCATGGAGCATCCTGGGACCAATTCTAGTTTCTTAAAAGAGAAACTCCTAAGAAACATTTGTAGAAACAAGATGGGCCTGAGGCCTTGCAGAGCCTCCCTGACAGGCACCAAGCAGCAGCAACAACATGGAATCCAGTCGGAATGCTCATTTCTCCACTCTTTATTAAAGCTAGGTCCTCCTGCCAACGGCAGGCCAGGGCAGCAGCAGCTGGCCCAGGAGGGACGAGGACAGTGCCAGATCCGGGCCATGTGGGGCCAGAACTGAGACGCACCAAGCCCCCCAGCCCACTTTCCCTGGCCCTTTCTGAGGCTCCTGTCTGCAGGGAGAGCAGAAACCCAGGACAGAGAGGCCATCACCCAGCATTCCTGATGCCTCCCTGGGATCCTTGCCCTCCTCACCACCCCACCCCATAACTTTACCCAGCCGGGTGAATTCTTACTGCCACCACCCAGGCCCTCTTCCCACCCACTATCACGCCTCCTACCCCGCCCCCAGCCCCTAGCAGCCTGGCTGCTGGCTCCCAGCCCCCAAGGCCATGTCTACACTACAATGGAAGGAACTAGGTCTAAAAGGGAATGAAGTTGCATCAAAATCTGTTCTCTGGCCCCATTCACACTGGCCCAAAAAGCATGAAGGGAGGAGGGCTTTCCATGAGCCTCAGCTGCCCGCCCAGTGGCTCACAAAGGCCCAGTCTGCAGGGTGGGGTGCCGAGCAGGCAGGGGTCTTGCATAGTTGAGTGCTTGGTTTATCATTGAGCCATGGGCTCAGGTCCACACCCACCCCCTGACACAGCCAGCCACTGTGCAAACCACCAGGCCCTCAAGCGTCTCCACTTGATCAATCCATGAAATGGGAAAACCTAAACAGAAACACTACTTGTTCTAGTGTAGAATAATGACAGAAGCAGAGTTAAAGGGACCTGTGAACATCGTAGGGCACTCATTGTGGGATGTAGGGAAAAATCCTTTGACCAACTTCAGTCACTTTATGTTAAATGAGTGTTAGGCTCAGAAGGGCAGGGCTGGATGTGTCCACCTGCTAGAAAAGAGGTGGCAGCCCAGGGAATTGAAAGTGGGAGCCCAGGTCTGAGAGTGTGCACAGGGCGCCCCAAAGATGTCTGAGTGTGCCACCTCCAGTTGCCAGAGGTGGGAGTACCAAAGGACCGAGAGAGGAAGCTGAGACTAAAACTCAACCAGTGAGACTAGCACCCGGCTGATCTCAGTGCTCAGGTGGGGTGAGGAGAGTGAGCAACTGCAGAGATTAAGGCTTCAAACTCCCTTGGGACCCTGCAAACACCGCAACCCTTCGGCCCCAGCCACAAATTTGGTTTCTGGCTTTTTCTCCCCCCCAGATTCTTCAGGCCATACAAGAGATGGAAATAAATAGTCAGAATAAAAGCTTTCCCATTTGCATCTCCATTCCCCTGGGTTAGGGCTCAGAAGTCTGTCCTTTGGAAACCTACAAGGCTCCCCCCAGCTACGCACACAGTTCTTAACACCTTCCAGACACACTCAAATGACCAGAAGGGCCCTGAAGTCTCCCAATGAGGAATGGGAAGAAGTCGTAAGCCAAACCCACCGGCAGCCCAGGCATCAGCGCTGGCCCACCTGAGCAGCCGGTTGCTCTTCCCTCTACCACCCCCCTCCCCTGACGCAAGGGCTCCCCGCCCTCGCTGTAAACCCCAGTTACAGACTCATATGTCACTTGTTCCCCCAGCCACCCAAATCGGAATCCGAGTAAAATAAATAGCATCGCCTGCCATCCCTACCGCTTTACTTCACAGCAAAGACCCGGGATGTCACAGTCTTTGTTGGCGTGGTCGCCCTCTGCCCTAGCCGTCTCCGCGCGCTGCTCTTCTCCCCGAGCTCTCCCCACACCGCCATCTGAGCTCGGGCACGGCGGCCCGGTTCTCTGGGGCCGGGCGGCAGGAAAACCCGAAGCCGTGGGGCGGGGGCGGTGCACCGAGGGCTGAGGGAAGGCACCGCACCCAGGACTGGGACCCTCAGCCCCCCAAGGCCAAAGGAGCTAGGGGCGGGCGCGTGGCAGCCTGCGCCCGAGCCGCCCAGGGGAGGGGCCGGTGGCCTAGCGGGCTGCGCTTCCTTGGGCCTCGGGCCCCTCACAGGACGCTCTCCTCGTAGGCGCCAGAGGGCCCTTCGAAGGCCGCCTGGTGCTCGGAGCTGAAGCTCGTGCCGCCCGCGAACTCCAGCAGGGTGCTGCCTCGCTCTCCCGGCCCGGTGCTCGCGCCCACGCCCGGTGGCCCCTTGGCGGGCGCCTGGACCTTGGGCGCGGGGGTCGGGGCCGCCGCCTGCCCGGGCGCGCCTGCCGCGCCACGGTGCGTCTTCATGTGGGTGAGCAGGTGCGAGCTCTGCGAGAAGCGGCGGCCGCAGTTGGCGCAGGCGTAGGGCCGCTCGCCCGTGTGCGTGCGCTGGTGCGTCACGAGCACCGAGCGCTGCGAGAAGCGCTTGCCGCACTCTGGGCACGGGAAGGGCCGCTCGCCCGTGTGGCCTCGCCGGTGTTTGGCCAGGTTGGAGCGCTGCGCGAAGCCGCGGCCGCAGTCGGCGCAGCGGAAGGGCTTCTCGCCCGTGTGCGTGCGCCGGTGCCGCTTGAAGTCCGAGCTGTGGCCGAAGCCCTTGCCGCAGTCGGGGCAGCGGTGCGGCTTCTCCTCCGCGTGCGCCCACTGGTGCCGCGTCAGCGCCGCGCTCTGCCCGAAGCGCCGGCCACACTCGCCACAGGCGTAGGGCCGCTCGCCCGTGTGCGCGCGCCCGTGCGCCGTCAGGTGCGCGCGACGGCTGAAGCCCGCGCCGCACACGCCGCACACGAAGGGCTTCTCGCCCGTGTGACCGCGCACGTGCGCCGCCAGGTGGGAGCCGCGGGCGAAGCGTGCACCGCACTCGGGGCACGGGAAGGGCCGCTCGCCAGTGTGCGTGCGCCGGTGGCGCGCCAGGTGCGAGCCGTACACGAAGCTCTTGCCGCAGTCTGCGCAGCGGTGTGGCCGCTCGCCCGCGTGGTAGCGCTGGTGCTTGGCCAGCGCGGCGCGGCGCCCAAACGTCTTGCCGCAGTCGGAGCAGATCCACGGGCTCTCCTCTTCCGCCAGCGCGGCGGGCGCCGGCTCGGCCAGCAGACCCCCGACGGCAGGCCCGAATGCGCGCAGGCCGCCACTGCCTCCGCCCCCGGCCCCGCCGGTGCCGAAAGGGTCGCAGGCCAGCCCCGCGCCCTCCACCAGGGAGAGCGGACCCCCCAGGGGTCCCGGCAAGGGGCGGCCCTCACCTGGCAGTCGCTCCCCGAAGTCGGGGAGGCCCAGGATCGGGAAGCCGTCTGGGTGGAGCCAGGACTTCGGGTGCACAGGGAAGTGGAAGCCGAGCGGGTGGGAGGAAGGGCCTTCGCCCTCCCCCAGGCCGTTGCCCAGCTCCACGAACCGCGTGTCCGGCTCGGGGTCGTCCTTGCTCCCGGGGGTGGGCGCCTCTGCCGCCGCCGCCGCCGCCGCCGCCTCCTCTCTGGCCTGGCCCTCAGCCTCAGTCTCGGTCTCGGGCTCTCCGTCCACCTCGCCCGCCTCAGGCCCCTCAGGCCCGGCCTCGGCTTCCTCAGGCCCCGCCGCGGCTGGCGCCTCGCCGGACTCCCGCCGAGGGCCATCGCCACTGGGCTCCACGCAGCCACCACCACGTCGGTGGCGCTGGAAGTCGGCGCGGAGGCGGAAGGCCTGGCCGCAGTCGGGGCAGCAGTGTGGCCGGTCGGCCGTGTGCACGGCCTGGTGCCGCGCGAGCGCCGAGCTCTGGCTGAAGCTGCGGCCGCAGTGCGGGCACGGGTAGGGCCGCTCGCCCGTGTGCGTGCGCTGGTGCGTCACCAGGTAGGAGCGGCGCCCGAAGCCCGCGCCGCAGAAGGCGCAGCGGTAGGGCCGCTCGCCCGTGTGGATGCGCCGGTGCGTGACCAGATGCGACTTGTAGACGAAGCGCTTGCCGCAGTCAGGGCACGGGAAAGGCTTCTCGCCGGTGTGCGTGCGCTGGTGGATAGCCAAGTGCGAGCGGTACACGAAGCCCTTGCCACACTCGTCGCAGCCGAAGGGCTTGACAGCCGCGTGGTAGCGCTGGTGCTTGGCCAGCCGTGACCTGTGAGGAAACACTTTGCCGCACACGTCGCATGTGGTCTCTGGCCGGCCGGCAGGGGCAGCCACCGTGGCTGGGAACGCCCAGGACGACAGCAGGTTCGCACCCGGCTCCCGGCCAGGCAGGAAGGGCTTGGCCTCAGACCCCTCAGCCAGGATCCCAAGGCCGCCTGGGTCAAGCCCCCACCCCTCTGGAATCTGCGCTGAATCCGAGTCGTCGGGGCCCCATGTCCCAGGTACGTCTCCCACACCGTAGGCCGCTGACCACAGCCCCGGGGGCTCGTTCTCCTCCTCAGCCACCTCTGCCAGGAAGTCCTCGTCATCTTCCTCCTCGTGGTCCTCCATGTCATCGGTCCAGAACCAGGCTCCTGAAGGCACAAGGCAGAGGTAAAAGAACCTGATGGGAGGCCCTGGCAGGCTCTTGCCCCAAGAACTCGCTGCTTTGGCTGCACCCAAAGCTTTGCGACCGCAGGACCTCCCTCCAGTGGTGACCAGGGCACCTCCATTCACAGAAGTGAGAGGATGCATGCCCACCCCCAGCCCTGAACTGCCCCTGGGGCAATAAAGCCGTAGCCCCCAGTTAGGAACTTTGCTGACAGGAGGCATGCACATGTGGGTGTCCTTCCTAGGAAGGCCAGGGTTCCTTTCCTTTTTTGTTGTTTGTTTCAAGAGGCAAGGTCTTACTCTGTTGCCCAGGCTGCAGTGCAGTGGCTTCATCGTAGCTCACTGCAACCTCCAACTCCTGGGCACAGGTGATCCTCCTGCCTCAGCCTCCTGAGTAGCTGGGACTACAGGCACTCGCCACCATGCCCAGATCATTTTTTAATTTTTTTTTTTTTTTTTTTGTAGAGATGGGGTCTCAATAGATCTCCTGACCTCAAGCCATCCTCCCACCTCAGCCTCCCAGAGTGCTGGGATTACAGGCGTGAGCCACTCTACCGGCCTCCTTTCTTCTAATATCTCTTCCAGATCACCAGCTCCCTCCAGGGCTGGCCACCCTGCCGATGAACAGGACACTAAGAAGTGGGTGAGTTTGTCTACAGGTTCCTGTGAGACCCAAGGCTAAGCCCCTAACAGGGGTCCTATACCCAGAGACACCCGGGCAGTCCTCCATGAAGCCCCTGTCTCCTGGAGAGCTCTAGCTCTGTGGCGTCAAGGCTTGAGCACAGCCGGGGCCCCACCTGCTGAGGACCTGCGTTTGTAAGCACGTAAGCTTTGCTCACCATCCCTCCAGGTCTTCACCATCAGCCAGAGTGCTCCCTTCCACTCCCGGAGCAGAACCAGGAGAGGCTCACCTGGGCAACGAGACCCAGAGGGGCCAGGGGCCTGACTCTCCACGCGCCTGAACAGGCCCCAGCAACTGTGTGCACAGGTTCTTGAATACCTTTCCCCTTTGGGGCCCAGGCTTCCCTGCTAGGTTGCCCCTCAGCTTAGATTTTCTGATCTGCTGTGCATTTGGGAAATGGCCCCATGCTGGCTAAGAGTGGGTGAGCTGCAGGCACCTTCCCATAACAAAAGGCCAGGCACCTCTGAGTTTCAGCCATTCTGTCCCTCCTCCCTCCTCCACTGAGCTGCACCCCTGACCTCTCCCTTCTGCCCCTGGGGGCTGTGCAGGTAGCACAGAACAGAGATATGGAGCCAGGTCTGTAGAGTTTTCTTATTTATGAAATGAGAGTGCTGATATACCCGCCATCATGATACACCCAGGAGGGAACTAATGTTTATGGAGCAGACACTAAGTCACACAGGGAGCACAAGGGCAGATGCCTGGCCCTCGGCAGCCCCAAGTCTTCCAAAGTGCCTGATCTCTTGTACACTTTGCACTGTGTCCATGGTGGCCAAGCACTGTGCCATAGCCCACCTCAGAATCTCAGCATCTGGAAGGTTTGGGCTCCCACAAGTGGGGTAGGAATCTCCTCCCCAGCCCACCCGGGATCCACAACCACGGTTCTGTGTGAACCATCACCTGGCTGGGTGAGCCTGGACCACTGAGTCCTACCCTTGAGGGAGGGTCAGAGCCTAGGAGGTCCCAGGGAGCCTGGGCTGGCCCCTGGTGTCAAACTGCACCCTACCAGGCTGTGGCCTCAGCACAGCCTGCGTTGCAGATGGCATTCCATATGGTGACCTAGAGTCACTCAGAAAAACATAGAACTTGGCACAAACCTGACTTCAGCTGTGAAAAAAAATGTATCGTAAAAAAGGATAAGAAAATGGGTTATTTCATTTTTCATACTTTGTAGTACTTTGTAAGTTTTCTATAATTGATAATATACTATTATAGTCAACATAAGCTTTAAGTAAAAAAAAAAAAAAGTTTCTTGTCACCATGCTGAGTCTACCTCTAAGGGCCACCTGATGAGTGATGGGAAGTGGCTGTGCCCCCTCTAGGCACAGAAAAGGCCCAGTTCCTCCTCTCTGGATGCCCTTCTTTGTTCGGCAGCAACTCTCCCCAAATCTGGGAAGAATGGAGCACCCCAGGGGGCAGGTAGTTTGGGCTCCTGGAGAGATCAAAACAGGATCTTACCCTTAGGCTCAGATGGGGTCTTGAGTAGCTGTTAATTAGAGACCCCTGTGGCAGGGGGAATTCAAGTTGAGGAACATGTAGGTTTCTTAGTGGCCTGAGTGTGTACACCTCAGGACCCAGCCAAGGATCAATGACCTCCTGCTGGGTAGGCCTCAAAGAACTGGACCCCCAGGCCAAAAGAGGGCCCCCCGCAGGCAGCAGTCTCAGTGGCCCAGGGTTGGGGGAGAGAGTCATGTCTCCATGACTCCTCCACACCCTTTCCCTGGAGCCAACGAGCAGCGGGAAAGCCCTCTGGCCTGGGGAGGGGAGCCCCCCCCCAACTGGCTCTGTAAAGTGGACTAATCCTGACAGAAGACCTGGGGGGACCTCACTGCTAGCTCCAGAGGGACGAGTATGGGGCTGCACCTGAACATGCCGCAAGGTGACGAAGGCCACTGCTGACACTGAGGGAGGGTGAGGAAGGCCATCCCAGCCCCTGGGAAGTGAGGTCTGGCTGCACCGGGATGGTAGATCTCAGGAAGTAGCCAGGCTTCCTGCTGGCTGGGGGTCGGCCTGCCCCAAGGCCAGGCTCTGTCCTCCTGTTTTCTGCTGCCGAAGTGGGCCAGGCTCTTAGCCTTGGAGTGGGGATGTCCCATGTAACAGTTCCTCCAGGGACAGGGTTCCAAGGGAGTCTTCTGGCTCTCAGATCCAAAATCCCTTTTTGGATCCAACTGCAGGCTCATCAGCTCCACTTGTCAGCGACCAGGACCAGGGCAGCCCTACAACAGCGGCCCCGAGGGTCAGACACGGCTGCTTCAGTCAGAACCACAGGGGAAGGGGAGGAGAGGGGATAAGAGAGGTGGACCCCGGGTGGGAGCTGGCATTTCATCTCCCTTGCACCTAACATTTGCTCCCAGAGACTGGCCTCGGGCAATGACTAGCTAGGCCTCTGGGGAGATCCCAAGGGACCACATGGAGCTATGGATAAAAGGCAGAAGCAGATCAGAGGCTCAAAGTCTGCTGTCTGGGGAGGGAGAAACTACCAGGACTTGGCCAGAAGGACAGCTTCACGGCATGTCCTGAACTGGGGACAGTGAGACCCACCATGAGGGGCAGGTGACAGGAGCTGGCAGAGGGGGTATCCAAACAAAGACCACCTCAGCAGGTTGGGGTGCCAAGGGAATGAATTAAAGACCTCAGACATCAGTCGTCACTAACGATCTTTTCCACATTCCTCCACAAATGCCAACATCTGGTCACAGCTGCTTCCTAATGTGAGTAATGTCTGATGGGGTTGACGGCCTTTAGAGGTTTCCCCTGCAAATCTTACTACTGAGTTTTCCATGTGGGCTCACTATCCCACTGCGCTCCACCAAAGTGATTCTCCCACGGGGCTGAAGCCCTAAATCTGCTCAGTCTTACAAGGACTGCATGGGCCGGACCCGGGGATCGGAGCCCCTCTCTCCCTCAACTCTCTCTCGAAAGGCAGCCTAAGGGCCCAGCCTCTGCCTGGTCTGAATCCCACTTCCACCACTTACTGGATGCAGGACCCCAGGCAAGTCATTTACTCTGTTTCTGTATATGTAAAATCGTTTATAATAGCACCTGTAACCCCACTTTGTGGGATTATTGCAAGGATTAAATAAATGAATAGCTGTAAAGCACCTACAATGGTGCTGCAGAAGTATTACTATTATTTCCGGAATTAGGTGGCACCCACTGCCATGTGTCACTATAGACTGTCTGGGGCTTCCCCCCCACTGTTTATCCCTTGTGTTCCTTTGGTCATCACTCACGCTTGCCCCTCAAATATCGGGCTCCCCCATCAGGCACAAACAGTTGCAGATCCCTACATAAGGCCTTGGCTCTGTGAGGCTAAGCCCCACTCCCTGACCCTGGACAGGCCACTAACCAGCTCTGTGCCACTGGGCTGGAGCCATCCTCCAGCTCCTGTGTGGGCCTTCCTGGTCACCACCAGTGGTTGGTGCAGTTGCAGCTCTGTGAGAGGCCCCTGGATGTACAGAGATCCCTGAATATGGGAAGAGGGGTCCTCTGCTTCACAAACATCATAAGTTTACCTAGAATCCCATAAACAGAACATCGGGCTCCCAAGCTTCTGCTCCTGGCCCTGGTCTAACTGTGCAGAGGCTGGTGATAATCCCAAGGGCCAACCAATGTCCCCTTCAGCAGAGCTCCCCCACAGACATCTCCAGTGAGTGCCCTGCCCCAGGTCCAGCACAGGGACCCGTGTAGGGTACTAATAAAAGGTCGATGGGGAAGAGGGTGGCCCTGAGGCCACATGCCTGGTGCAAGAAAATCACAGTCCCCGTCTCCTGACATGCTGCAGAGGGGGCCAAGGGCTGCTCAGCTCACCCCAAACACATCATCAACCTGAGCACCATGCCGCCACCGTCCACCACTCCCACCCCTGAGCAACCTCTGTCCATCTGGAAACATGGAGACCTGCTCTCCAGGCCCAACCTGACCTGGGCCTCACAATGAGTCAGAGCAGTGGGTTTCTCTGACTGAACAGTTCCATTTCTCTCCCTCTGGCAATGCAGGCCCTGGAGTCAGTTCCCTGTGTAGAGCCGACACCTGCTCCCAGCCCTCACCACACCTGTGCCGCCCTACACCACAGAATTTCCTCCACCCAGACACAGAAACTCAAGATGGGCTCAGGGAGAGCCCCTCCCTCACTGGGGGCAGCCACAGGGGAGGAAGGGGACAAGGGTGAGTGCCCAAATATGCAGACATTAGTGGCTGTCCCTTCCCACTGGGGGCTGCCAGGGAGATGGGACGGCATTGGCTGGCACGTCTGTGTTCCAGTGCGGGGGAAGCGGCGGCTCCCAGGATGGCCAGTTTCTGCACTGGGATCTGTCCCTCGCCCTGGCCAGGCTGACCAGTCTGCGAGGAGGGGGACTCCTCTGAGGACAGACACTGGGCCTGCCCCTTATTACAGGCGGGTGACCTCAGAAAAGCCTCTCTGGCCTCAATCCCCTCATGTATAACACGAGGCTATAATGCCAAGGACTAAGTATTAAGAGGAAGCCAAGGCCTGGCACTTCCTCACAGGCACTTTTGGAAGACCAAAGCACTCCCAGGCCAAGGGAAGCCGCCTGTCCTCCTCCCACGTCTCATCTCCTCTGAAACCTGACCCGGCCCTTTGCTCTGAGCACTCAAGAATCCCCTCTTTTGCCGGGGGTCTCCTCACTCCATCCCTTCCACCTGTCCCCAGCCCAGGGATCTAAGGCAAGACAGGACCTGAGCCCCTTGTCCCTTGGCTGGGACTAGAGGAGTTCAGTGACATCCAGTGTCCCCAGCGGGGCATGGCAAAGTGAATGGAAGCCTCATACTACATACAGGCCCTCTGAGGCCTCCCTGGTGGGAAATCAGGCCCAGCCCAGGTGCTCACAGGCTCTGGGAGGTGGAAACCACCAGAGCTGGTGCAGCCTCTGCCGGGAAGCAGTTGGGGACAGCAGGTGGGCCACGCGAGGGGCCTGCGAGCTCAGCAGGTGATGCTCTGAGCTCCTCTCCAGTGCCACAGACTATGCTTTCTTACTAACTATCAGATTCTCTCACCTCGGTGTGTCTTTACCTCTTGCTGCTTCTAACCTTTATCCGTATCCTTTCCTGTGTAATGTTTAAGCTGGTTTAATCCTGCATGTTGTCTCTCTTCTATCCTCCACTTTCAGGAAGCAGCAGCCAAGGGATAGGGGTCACCAGCTGCCCCTGTGGGAGCCATCCCAACACCAGGCTCTGCCTCTGGCCAGCACAGCACCCAGCGGCTGCTGCAAGCTGCCGTCTGACTCACCACGCATGTCCTGAGCACCGTGGACACACAGGGGAGAACAGCACACAGTGCCTCCTCTTACAGAGAAGAAGCAAATACCTAGGCAGGCTCACTCCAGGCTGCGCTAAGGGCTACGGATGCTGCCAACATCCTGGAGTGATGGGGGCTGGGGTCCTGAAGTCAAGCAGGTCAGAGAACACAGGACGCGGGGGACCTGAGAACTAAGCCGCGTTTGAGTTCCTGGCAGAGGAGACAGCAGGTACAAAGGGCCTGAGGCAGGCAGGAGCTTGCAGAAAAAGGCTGTGGGTGGAGCTGAACCCTGAAGGACTGAGGGTGGTGGGAGCAGCCCGGGGGCAGCAGGTCTCAAAGCCACTGTTCAAGTGCTGAAGGAGACCCCCTGAAGGGTAGGGCAGCTGGTAGCATAAGGACGGACACCTGTGGCCACATGCCTGGCGGCCTGGTGCCAGCCTGGGCAGGGGTAGAGCAAGGGAGGCAGAGGGATAAGGACCACACAGGCATCTGGCCGGGCCCACTTGGGACCCTGCAGGAAGGGCCAGGGCGGGAAAAGTGGTTCCACTTCAGATTCATGTTCACTGAGAGGCTCATCAGACACCCGAGTGGAGAAGCCAAGTGGACAATCGGACAGGCAAGATCAGACTTCAAGAGGGAAACCTGGGCACGGGCAGCACAGAGTGCAGGTGGCACTTAGAGCCCAAGCCCCACGTGAGGTCACTTCGGGAGAGAACAGAGAGGACCCAGGCCTTCCTAGAGCCCGTGGACAACCGAGGCCAGGTGGAGAAGGCGACTGGGAGCAACAGCTGGGAGGCAGCAAGTAAACCAGGGGTGATGAGGGTCCCCCTCAGAGGGTGGAGAAGCCCCACAGGGACACAAGGCAGGACCACCAGGCCCAGACGGAGATGCAGCCATGTGAGGCCTGCAGTCACCACAGCAGAATCTCCCCCAGCCATGTTCTCTGCCCCGGTGCATATCGGGGGCCAGCAGGACACAGGGTTCAACCAGGGACAAGGATCTGCCAGGCAGCCACACTGGGCTTTCACAAGGGAGCAGGACCTGCAACCTACGCCAGGAGGAGAAAGGCAGGCAGAGAAGGGCTGGCCCGAGGGCACTGGAGGCAGGAGGCCGGGAGCTGGGTGTACAGCTGGGGGAAGGGGGTACCAGTAGCACTCAGGAGGGAGTGGGCACATGTGGTGGGGTGTGCCAGAGTTCAGCTGTCATGTGTGGCCCAACTAGTCAAGGAGCACAAGAGAGGAACACATATGTGTCTTGCAAGACTACAATCTAGAAACAGTCAGCCTGGGAACAGTTAGCCTCTGTCCTGCCCACACCCAGCACTCTGCATGAGCTCAGCTGAGCAGAAACGAACACGGGGGAGGTGGGAGCACAGAGGTGGCTCAGCAGACAGGCTGTAGGCACAGTGGAGAAGGAAAAGCCCAGATGGCTCCACTGTGCCTGAGCTGTGCACAGCCTCTGCCACTGCAATCCCTCCACGCAAGCTCGTGACACACTGACGACTGCCCAGGCCCCACATCCACTGAGGGTTCTATGGATGGTCAGAGCCGAGGAGCATCGTGACTGAGCACGGGGATAGGCAGGGGGCACCAGCCCAGCTGGCCAGCCTGTCAGGGAGCCCTCAAGCCCCAGCCAGATCTGCAGGTCACATGGTGTGTCACTTGGACTAAAGGAACCACCTCTGCTTAGGCCTGCAAAAGGATCTATCGACCCCAGCAACCTCCGGGAGGCATGGAGGACAGGGCACATCCAGACCACGGGCCAAGGGATTAGCCAAGGCAGGCCTGTGTCCCCTTCCCCTCTGGGCGGTTTTTCTGAGCTGTGCAAGTATATAGGACACACCTCCTGTTAAGCTCCTCCGGGGAGCATAGCACCTACATTCCAGCCTTTTCCTGGAGGCAGCAGCAATGTTTCTTGCCAACCAGAGCCCTCCTGACTCTGAAGGCCAGGAAAGATTCCAAGAGGGTCCCAGAGAATCTGGAGAATGGGGGCAGGAAGGGCATCGTGCAATGCAGGGAAGACTCACTGAAAATAGGCCTGACCCACCCTAACAGCCAGTGTCAAGCAGGGCTGTAAAGCAGGGCTGACGGCCCCTCCCTCCCCCTCACGGAGCTGTCATGAGGACCACAAGTGCACGTGAAAATACCCTGAAGTCTACATGTGTAGGCATGTTGCTAGCACGGTGTTTGTCTGTATTTTTATTTTACAACACGTCTATGAGCTGCCCTTCCCTAGGCTGGTGTCACCCCAGACCCAACCCAGAGGCACCTATGGGGGCAGGGGCCTCCATGGCACTTCCTGCAACCCTGAGAATAACACAGACTCCACCAAGTACCTCGACACAACCAAGAGTCCGACATCTTCAGGTGGGAAACTATGCGTTTAGTTCAAATTCTTTATTCTTCAAATGAAGAAAGTGAGGCTCACAGAGTTGAAGGGTCAGAGCCAGAGTGAGGTCCAACGCCCCCTGAGAAATATGTCACCCCGCATGCCTTCTGTACTCATCCTTCCAAGATTTCTCCAGAAGGCCCCACACTGCCCAGCCAGGTCAGACCACCACCCACAGGCCTTCCATGGAGAGCAGGGAAGGCCGAGAGGGACCCTTCTTGCAGAGATGGCCGAATGGGCAGAGAAGCTGGAGGACCGCTGGGCTCTCACAATCAGCAAGGCCTCACCAGCAGTCCACAGGTGCCTCGGGCCCAGCCAGGCTCTCGGCCGACTACTTGATAACTGGCCTCTCACATACAAAAAATATCACAGGCTCCAAGGTGAGGACAGAGAATCATTTTTAAGTTTCCTAAGAGGAACCTCTACGTTCTCTAAGGACCTTCCAGCCCTTGGGCCTCTATGAAGCTGGAACCAAGAGGAGCCAAGCCGCACGGGCAGAGGTTGGCACTCGATGTCTCTGCCAGCCTGCTCCACACCCTAGGCCCTCAGCACTTAGACCATCACAGGGACCAGGTGCCAGGTCTGCAGAGAGCTCTGTAAAGGCCAAAGTCAGCACAAACCCCACAAAATTCCACCTCACGCTCACCTGTGTAAACACCAGTGACGATGTCTCCCTCCTCAGGACGGGGGCTATCTGGGACCCACGGTTCTTCCCCTTGTTCCAGCCGGAAGATCAGATCGGGCTTGGGGATCGGGTACCCTGCCCAGGAGAAGAGACAGCTGCAGGAGGCTCCGAGGGCCCTGCCTGCGCTCAGCTCATGCCCAGGACCAGCCCTCCCTGCCTCGTTCTGCTGCAAAAGGGTCCACACTCCCTCCTGTATGTGCCTTTCCACGACCACCCAGCAGCCCCTGCCCACACACCTCCACCTGCAAGGTGCCTACACCTCCGCCCCTTGGCTCAGGGCACTGGCGGACCACTGTGGGGTCCCAGGACATCCCCCACCCCACCCAGAAGCCAGGTGGTCCTAGAGCTTCCGTGGGAGGTGGGCTGGCCCCAGCATCCACCTTTGACAAGACCTTGCAGTTCGAGAAACCCCTTCTCAGACAGCTAAGCTCCTGGCAGCCATCATACCAGGCTGCCTCTTAGGGACAAGAGGCGCCTTCCTTACCCAAGGACACCAGAATCCCATAGTTCTCTTCCATGACTTCCTGGTACAGACCCCGCTGGTCTGTGTCCAGCCTTTCCCACTCTTCCAGGGAGAAGTACACAGCCACATCTTCAAAGGTCACCAGCCCCTGGAAAACACAGCCCCAGACACTGCCCTGAGCTGCCAGGGTGAGAGACTGAGGGAGCCCTCCACAAGGAAAGCCAGGGACAGTCGGCCAATGAGAATGGAATGTAGGTCTCAGGGGACATGGATGCCCAGACAGCACTGAGGGCTTTCAGGCCTTGCCACAGCCATGGGAAGCAGGGACCCGATCCCAGCCAATCCCAGGGACTCAGGCTCAGAGAGGGTGGACGAGCCAGCTCATACAGGGCAGAGCCAGGACTCACACTGAGGCCAGGAGGCAACAAAGGCAGGCCCTGGCCTCTCCTACATCACGAAGTCTGGCTCAAGCCAAAGCCGTGGGCACGTCAGCAGTGTGAGGGCCCACTCCGGAGCAGATAGGTGGCACCAGCTGAGCGTGGGCACTGGTGCCCAATCTGACTGGGCAGCAGGAAACCAGAGCCTGGACAGGTGGCAGGCACTCCAACTTAGGGGGCAGCCTGACTCCAGGGGAGAGCCAGGCCTCTGAAATCACTGTGCGCAGTGCAGTTCAGTGGGTGGCGGCCAAAACAATCAGGACAATCCAATGGCCTGGGAAGGGTCAGACCCCAGGAAAACAGAAGCATATCCCCTGGGCTCGCGACTGGACGCCCAGCCACTTCCTGCAGCCCTGTCTCGGCGCAGAGCCTGAGCCCGGCCTGGGCAGCCCAATGCTGCTGCTGCTGCCAGCAGAGGTCTCCAGGGCAGCAGGTGCCAAGGCCTCCTGGGGAAACCCTGCCTGGGTTACCTGAGCTCCAAACGGAAGAGGGCAGCTCACCTGAGACCCGGCTGTCAGGAAGTCATCCTCGTCATCATCGTCCTCCTCCTCCTCTTCCTCCTCCTCCAGCTCCTCATCCCCAGGAGTGGCTGGAAGCCGGGAGGCCTGCAGAGCTGGGGGGAAGCTCTCTTAGGGGCCAGCTGCCCTTTAGCACTCGGCCTGGCCGCCTCTGCCCAGTCGGCGAAGAGGGTCAGCGCCTCAGCCACTCCCTCACTCCCAAACCCAGCCCTGCCACCCGGCTCCACCCTCTCAGGGCCAAGAGCTCTCCCGGCTTGGCCCATCCCTGTCCCAGCCCACCCACACCCCCTTCCCCTCCTCCCGGAGGGTGGGCTCCTTTCTCTTACCCTTTTCCTGAAGCACTGGGGACTTGGCATCACCACCAGGGCTCAGTTGCTCCTGGGTCCCCAGTGCCGGACTCTGCTCCTCTGCCAGGACCTCCTCCACGTCATCATCGTCCTCCTCCTCCTCCTCTGCCCCCACCTCCACCTCTGCCACCTCCTCTACCTGCGCCACGTCCTCCACCTCCTCCTCCTCTTCCACTACTATCTCTTCCTCCTCCTCTTCCCCCCTTTCTTCCTCCTCCTCCTCCTCCTCCTGGTCAGCATCACACTGTGACCCGTCCTCGACCCTCTCCAGCTGGGCGGTCGGGGAGTCTGGCATCGTGTGAAGGGCTGCCATCCTCCCTGGGACAACGTTCACTGGGCCTGGAACAAATGGGCACAGGGTCAGAGGCCGCTCACAGCATGACACACGGATCCCTTCACGGGGCCTCCCGCCAGCCTCTGAGGGGAAGGATTTACTCCCCACGTTATGGAGTTGAAGGCAAGAGATGAGGGAAGATCCAGCTCTTTCCACAAACTTATGCTGAATAACCAAGACATTCTGAACCCAGAAAGGTGGCCTGACAGCCCCTCCCGATGGGCCCCTGGGATGTGGGTTTCAGCTCTCTCTCACCAACTCCACACCTGGCAGGAACTGCTGCCCTCTCTCGGAGCAAACCAGGCATTTATCCCAGAGTGTTTATCCCCAAGGACCACGAGAGCACTGAGTCAGGGCAGCACAGCCCGAGGTGGTCCACAATTAACTGAAAGGGGTGAAAGGGGTGAGCACAGCCTACAAGGAACAGCCCACCTGACACCCAGAACAAAACGCAGCTTACCCAGTCCTCAACACACGACGGAGACCAGCGGGACGCCCAGGAGAGGTCTGGGCACAGCCAGGCTGTGGGCACTTTCAAGGCACGATGGGGCGGGGAATGGGGGAGGCGGCGCTGGTAAGACAGGCCCCGAGAAGCGAGTGGGTCAGGCTCCTTCCTGTGGGACAGGGGAGAGCGGGGGCCAGAGCAGGCGTTAACCCATCTGCCCTCATCCCTCGCTCTGTGCAGCGCGTCAGGGAGACTTGGCTCCTCGCTGGACCCGCACAGATGATGGAACGTGCCCTGTGACGTTTCTTCAAGTGTGGGGATTTGACTCCTAAGGGCTGAAGTGCCAAAGCCCCAGAGGCTACAGGGTCCTACCCCTCCCAACAGTGTCACATACAGTTCAACCCAGGGCCTCAGGTGAGGAGACACAGCCTTGCTGCCACCTAGAGCCCAGGGCCATGGGCACAGCAGGATGGGCAGCCACAGGCCCTGGGGCCCCCATCCAGCTGCATGTCCTTTACCAGCCCCTTGTGGAATGCCAAGGGCAGGGTTAAGCCATGGTTTTGAGAAGTTAGTTTCTATGGCTCCTTTCTGGGTATAAACCTGACCCACACCATCAGTGTCACTGACCTGAATAAGGCCATGCCCAACACAAGCCCAGCCCACCCCAGAATCCTGGGTGTGAGGGCATGAACCCCAGGGGGATCCTGAAATATCAGGCCACACTGTGCAGGGGCCCACCCAGCTCTCCAGCAGACAGCATCTGCCACAGAACACCTACAACAAGATTGGGCGCCCCGCGTGAGGACAGCGCAGACCATCGGCCTGCTGTTCTCAGGGACACATGCAAGGAAACTGCTCAGTGCTTAGCTCTCCATAACCCATCCTGTTACTAAGGCGGCAGATGCTCATTTTCTGAACTGCTTTGAGCAGCTGCTTTAAAATTCACACTGTAACAGCCAGGAAACTCTGAGTGCTCGCGCAGGCCCACCCAAGTTCAGAGGCTAGGAGACACTGGCATCCAGAAGCCACCTCTGTCCTGACCGTCCCACATTCCCCCTCACTGCCTCCAGCCCCCATCCTGGTTTCAGCATCACTGGCCCCAAAGCCTCAGGTCACAGTGATGCCTAGGAGGTCACCCAGCCTCCAGCCTCTCCCAGAAGTCTCCACGGTCTCTGGTGTGTGGAAATGCCTGAAGCGTAGAAACACACGTGCTGCATGCATGTTACCCTAGCCACCTCCAGGAGGACTCGGCCCTGCCAGCGCTTGGGGACCCAAGGACACTCAGCTGCAGTTTCCCAACCACCACCCACCTGAGGCCCAGACTAGGGCTTTTCTCAGGCAGGCCTCAGGCTGCCAATTCAGGCTGAGCCCAAATACTGTGCCAAGCACCGCAGAGCTGTCTCCTGGCTGGCCACCCCCGGAGCAGCAACCTCAGATGCCCACAGGCGAGGCCACCATATGTGAGGACCCAACAAAAGAAGTGAGGTTCATGCCTTTGTAATAAAGTGGCCCATGTTCATCCTACCTCAGGACCTCTGCATGTGCCATTCCCCCTCCCCAGAACTCTCTTCCCCTCTTCTTCAGGGACCTTCTGGAGGTGGCCCCCCTGGACCCCCATTACACAGGGTTCCCTGTATTCTTCCCTTGCAGCACCCACATTTTTAACATACTTATAGAACTGTCTTATTGTCTAAGTACAGTCAAATCCAGGACAGCAGGAGCTCCCTTTGCTCATCTCTGAATCCCGCCATGCCAGACATGTAACATGCATTCACGTAATTTATTGAAGAAATGGCTGTAAAGCCTGGTCAATGTGACAAGAAATGGAATTTTTTAAATTCAGCATTCTGACCCTACCGTTGTGTTCCAGAACAGGCTGACCACTGCTGGGGGTGGTCCTTCAAACTGGAACTCACCCCGGAAACAGTGGAGAGTCTCTGCCTCATAAGAGGATCCAGGGTAAAGCCCCTTCTCCCAAGAAGTCTACCCACAGCAATGACCAGAGAAGGGGAGGACCAGCCCCGGCAGAGGACAACAGTCCCCTAGCAGGCCAAGAGCCAAGCACAGCCAGACATCACATGTGCCCCAACCCAAGGTTCAGGACAGAATACTTTGAAAAATGGACTTCAGGGGGCATGTTAGAGTTTATAATCTTGCATCTCAGACCTGGGGTCTCTGCCAGCCCCAGACCCACACACTCTCCCTTCTCTTTCCAACTTGTCAACCCACTGGAAACTTACTTTGCTCACATCTCCCTTGGCATCCAATTCCAGGTCAGAAGCCACAAGGGGTCAGGTTAAGCAGCCTCATCAATGTAAATCCCTGGGTCATCCCAGACCCTCATTTCCACTGGGGCCCTGCACCCCGGGATATGGTGCTGCAAACATTTAGAACTCAGTGTGACAAGACAGCTTCCAAGAGGAGAAGGAAGAGAGACAAGGACAGAAAGAAGTGGCAAAGCCTGAAAACTGTTAAAAACGCTCCACAAAAGTCCCAAACCCAGGGAAACACACCTAGCGAGTAGGAGGACATATATGGGTACACTTGTATCTAGTCCCCTTCTTTCCCTCTGGGAGGCCCCACTGACCTCAGGGCCCTTCAGGGCTTCAGGTCCACCAAGGAGACTTCCTTCCCTAGCCACTGCAATCCTCACTGTCTGTCCATGGACTTTTTACTCCCCCTGCTCTCCTGGGTTTGCTCCTGGTGCAGGTATATACATGGGGACCATCCCAGATCTCAGAGGGCTGCCCCCACACCACTCCAGCCAACTCCCCAGACTTGCCAACACTTGTTGAGCCAAACCAAGTGCCAAGGTCTCCCCACACAGTCAGAGCTAGGGGCCTGCACCTCCCTTTCCCCCTGCCCCTAGGGTCCTTGACCAAAAGCCAGCCTCTGTCCTACCTCTGCTGGCACATGGGGTAGTCCAGATCCCAACCAACCCTAGGAATGGTTTTCCTACCCCCCTACCAGCCACAGAAGACAACATAGCAGCCCACAGGGGCTCTATCTGCAGATGAGAGAAGGCTCAGACAAGGCCCCCCCCCCCAGGTCACAAAGCAGTCTCCTGGGGGCACAGACAAGCCACCTCCCTGCCCCCAGGGAGTTTATTGGGCCTCCACCTCCTGCAGAGACCGAGGCGGTGACAGCCCCTCCTGGATGGGTGTGTCGGGGGCGGCACGGCCCAGACCCTGCCCCCGCGGCCGGCCGAGGAGGGGGCGGCCACCTCCCGAAGTGTCGCGCGTGTTCTCCACAGCCCGCCCACTCGGCGCTGCCTGCCTGGACCGGCCCAGGGGCATCGGAGCCCGCTTCCAGCGCGCAGGGCTGTGCAGGGGTCCGCGGGCTGCGTGGCGCGGGGGCGCTGCCGCGGAAGGCCCGACCCGCGCGGCTCCGGCCCGCCAGGCCCAGGCCCCGCCAAGCGCCGCGGCCTCCCCGGACCTTCGCGCCGGGCGTCGAGGGGCAGCCCGGGCCCCGCCGCCGCCCCGGAGCCGGGCCCGCCGCACCTGCCGCGCGCGCCGCCGCCGCCGCCCCCGCCCCGCGCCGCGAGGCCACTCACCGCGCGAGCCGCGCCGGCCGAACGCCGGGCCGGACTCCGGGGCCGGGGCCGAGGCCGGGGCCTGCGGGCGGCTGCGCGCCCCGCGCTACACAAAGTGACGGCCCCGGAGCTGCGCGGCAGCGGCGCGTGGGCACCGGAAGTGCCGCCGGCCGGCCCCGCCCCGCGCGCGCGCCCACGGGGGGGCACTTCCGGTCACGGGGGGCCGCCGGCGCCGAGTCTCGGAGTGAGGGGGATGCGCGCCCGGCCGGAGTCCGAGGGGGCGCACGGTGGGAACGGCGGTGTCCTGGACCCTCGTGGGCCCCCCACAGCGCGGCCCAGGGCCCCAGCCCCGGCGCCCCGCCCGCCTGGCGGCCCAGAGCAGCCCCTCGGGGTACCGCGAGGTCCCGCCCGCTCCGACCACCGCCTCCCCCAACCCGGCCACCTCGGGCTGTGATCCAGGGGGCGCCTGCGGGTGTCTGTCCATCTGTCCACGGGACCCGCCTGGACCCCACGACGGTGCAGGGAGGCGGTGACCCCCGTGGGCAATGGAGAGTGGGGGGCGGGGCCGGGAGTGGGCCAGGTGCCGGCGCCCGCGTAGGTCGGTGCGGGGCCGGCGCAGCGCAGACGTCCTGGGGTGCGCAGGGCAGATGGACGGAAGTGGCAAACTAGGGGGTGGCTGAATGCAGGAAGGGCCGGGGCTGCGGAGACCACACCTGGAGGCAAGGGCCGTCCACGCACAGCGAGTAGCCCTTGTGGAGGCAGAGGGGCAGGCGGCCCTGGGAGCTGTGGAATGGGCGGTGGGCTCAGTGATTACCCACATCCCTGCCCCCAAGGGGACGCAGCTGGGATCTGATGATGAATTCTGGATTCCGCAGAGTCTGGGCATTTTTCAGCCTGGAATGAGTCCTGGGCTCCTTCCCCAGCTCCGACCCTACGTGTACCGTTATTCTTAGTGCTGTTGCGTAGTGTCTTCTGGCCTTGAACTCTCGGGACAGGGCATCAGCCTGACTGGGCTAGAGGTGGAGGAGGACTCAACCTTTGTTCCGCAGAGGGGTGCAGCCTCCCGAAAGCCTTGCCTTCCCACAACAATAGCTGTCCGCTCTTCTGCAGAATTGGACCCCTCACAATGATCATGCTTGGCTGTTGGTCTTTTCAAATGTTTTAAAGTTGGCGGGGTTTGGTGGCTCCCACCTGTAATTCTAGCACTTTGGGAGGCCGAAGTGGGAGGATTGCTTGAGGCCAGGAGTCGGAGACCAGCCTGCACCCCATGGCAAGACCCCTCTCTACAAAAAATACAAAACTTAGCAGGCATGGTTATGCCCACGTGTAGTCCCAGCTACTTGGGAGGCTGAGGCAGGAGGATCAATTGAGCCCAGGAATTTGAGGTTGCAGTGAGCTGTGATGATGCGAGTCTAGCCTGGGCTACAAAGCGAGACTCTTCCTCAAAAAAAAAAAAAAAAAAAAAAAAAAAGTTTTAGGCTGGGTGTGGCAGCTCAAACCTATAATCCCAGCACTTGAAGGCAGGATCACTTGAAGCCAAGAGTTCAAGACCAGCCTGGGCAACATAGTGAGACCCCCCCCCCCCCCCGCCATCTCTTAAAAAAAAAAAAGAATCTTTTTTTTAAAAAAAGTTTTAAAGTTAGTAACATTTAAAAATTGAGAGAGTCCCACTCTTGTAAAAGAAACAAAATTGAAAAATCAGAAGTTCTGGCAACACATGGCCCACACAGGGTACCAGTGAGTAGGGCCTAAGACATGACCACCCCTGTGGATGGGGCTGGGCTTTGTCACCTCCGCAGTACTCACCATGCCCCGACACCTTTCTCCAGGCTCTGTGTGTGACACCACCTGTTTAGTCCTGTGGGTATCTTAAGCTTTCCAGCCCTGGACCCCTAATTTAGACCATTCCCCACCATACCTGACCTGGCAGTTTCAGCAGGAAGCGGCATTCACCCAAATGGTTCCAAAGAAGGGCTCCAACTGTAGGATAATTAACAGTTAACCAAGGGGAAGGGAAGCCACAGAAATGTGGGAGCCCCAGAGACTGGCATCCTCCGCCACTCTTAGACCTGAAGAAGAGGAAAGGGCAGAATGTTGCCAAGCCTGGAGAGAGCTAGAGGAAAAGAAGTGGGGTGACTTGGTAGGAGCTGTGATTATGAAGGGACAATACCCCAACCCTGTGCTCCCATCCCATGTCACCTGCCAGTGCTGCCATTGGCCAGATCGGCTGTAACGTGGAGGGCAGAAGAATCCAGGGGATGCAATCCTTGGTCAGTCTCCTGGGAGGCAGGGCCAGGAAGAGAACAAGCTTCAGGGGAAGGGTGTGTGATGTAATTGACAGTTCCATCCCTGCCCTAGACCCCTGCACCTGTCAGGCAAGGACCCCAGCCACCCCACATCTCAGATCTCCTCCTGGCTTGTCCCCCCAACCTGATATCTAATCCATGACTCGATTTCTTTCCCACAGAGTCCACCAGACTCTCCCCACTCAGCAGGCCCCTGCCCTCCGAAAGGTGTCTTCCCCCCACCCCGGAGTCCCCCTCAACTGAGACCCTTCCCCAGAGTAGAGGCTGAGCAGAGAGCCTTGGCCCCTTGGGTTCCTCCCCTCCGTCTCTGAGGGTTGCCTCTCCTTCCTCCTGCCCCGTGAAAGGCAGAGTTCCCAAAGCTTGTTTCGCTCAGAACGCAGCGTGGTGCAGCCAGGCAAAGTCCACCAACTTAGCATGTCCTTGGTCAAAATTAGACTTGCCAAGTGTCCCCTCCCTGCCCCACACCTGTGACTGCAAGAGTAAAGTGTGCTCAGGGGACCATCCACCATGCTGTAAGAATTAAACCATTCTGTAAGGAAGCCACTTGCTAGGAGACTTTGTATCAATGTTTATTTTACAATCAGATAAATGAAAATCCTCCTTATTCTGACCCCCTCAATGCCCCCTCAACCCCTTCCATTCAGTCTTGCTCTCCACAGGCCGGGATGGGATGCTGGTGGCCTTGCCAATGGCCTCAGACTGGCTGAGCCTGGGCAGACCACCCTCCCCCAAGCCCATGGTCATCTTTGTGCATACTCAGGGCAGTGCTGTGCTGTCCGAAATGGGCCACAGTGGGGCCATACATGTCCTGAAATCACTGGGCTCTGAGCCACGTAAGTCTGGAGCTGCAGGGGTCAGGGCTGGCTGCCCCCGGGTGCTGTAGGCACGGACCTGGCCATGACCATAGGACAGGACCCTTACCAGGCCAGCCTCTCTGCATGGGGAGACCCAGGTTCCAGCCTGGGTCCTCCTGCTCCCTCCCCTGTATGCACAGCATCTTTGTCATGCTCTTGTGCAGCAGCAACGTTCCCGAAAGTACCATGTGGCCCACTGCTTGGGCGTCATGAATGTCACAGTCCCAGGCAAGCCTGGCCATTGGCCCTCTCTGGCCACCCCTTTCTGTGGGTTCTCAGAGACCAAAACCACACCCCTCCCTCCCTCTGAGGCCTTCAGCCTTATCCCTGGACTCCTGGCTTACACACACACAGAGAGACACACACAGACACACATGCACACGCATGCATGCTTTTTCTTCATTCTCATAAGCGTGTGTTCACACATGTAGGTGTGCACTGTCTCCGCGATGACCTATTTACACTCAGCGCACATGCGTCAGACCCCTGAGTGTGCTGGGCCCTGCACTCACTGCTGGGGCCTCTGAAGAGCTCAGGCCCGGCTATCAAGTGGGTGGGAGACAGAGGCCGTCTCATGGGGCCACGTGGCTCACCGAGCTCCAGGAATCACACGCAGAGGATGTGAGAGCCACACGTGGGGCTGGCAGGGCAGGAGTCAGCCGGGAGAGGACCACAGGAGCAAAGGCAAGAAAGCCTGGGAGTTCCCTGCACCCAGGACAGCCCGGAGTCACTGCCCACATCCCTGCCCCACCTACGCTCAGCTCAGGCCCTGCCCCCACCTGCAGAGAGATGCACACTTACCCTGGGGCTCTCAGAACTCAAAACCGCAATCCTGCCTGGCAGTGACAGGGTGTTCTGATAACACTTGTAGATGTAGGCAGGTGTTGGTGTTCCATATCATGGATGATTGGGAATCAGGTGAGATTTGATGCCACTTTTTGATATGATGGGCTGGGTTCTAGATGCCAAGTCCTACCCGTCACCTGCCCCTCCATAGGGCACCTGGTGAGCTGGAAATACAAGGAACATCAGGGAAGGGAACCCAATCCCACTCCAAAGAAAACAGAAAGTAGACGATGCCTCCCAGGCCTCCCCCATGAAGGGCTCGAGGCCTTCTGCCAACTAGGGAGGGAGCAGGGGTGAGCCGGCCTGCACCAGTGGCTGGTCCACCTGCCACCCAGCTGCTTGCTCGAGCAGGAGGGGCCAGGACAGAGCTGGTTGGCAGCCTGCCCCGGGGCGAGGCCTGCCCAGGCCTGTGCACCTGAGAGAGCAGGAAGCAGCCAGAACGAGAAAAACAGATACCCACTCGCATGGACGCCACTGCTCGGCCCAGCCAGCGCTGGCCTGTCAGTGGGCACCTTTCCCTCCCTCACGGGCACTGGGGGGGCAGCTGGTGGGGGTGGGCTGGGGCAAGAGGGAAGCGGCAGCCCTCCCAGCCTCAGCATGAGCTCCTCCTGCACCTCAGGGCATCAGGCCTGGGACAGGGCGAGTCCTGAAGTCCCAACTGTGAGGTGCAGCCTGAGAGCTGTGGCCAGGAGCTGAGAGAAAGCAGTGGGGAGGAGGTCCCTGGCCTTCCCAGGACAGGTGGCGTCTCAGTGAACCATGAATGGTGCCCAGAGACTGGGACACAATGGGGCAGAGGACACTTGGCCTGAGCAAGAGCCTGAGGTGGGAGCTTGGGGCAAGTTGAGGGACCTGGGTGGTCCCATGGCTGGAGCTTAATACCCCTACGGGGGCCCCATGGCAGCAGGCAGCCATGGAAGGTGTCAGGCAGAGTGAAGGTCATGATTTGCCAAGATGGATGGGGTCTTGGCAGGGGGTCCAGGTGGGCAGCAGGAGCCATCCAAAGGCTGCTGAGGTTACACAGGTGAAGGTGTCAGAGTTAAGCTGTGGACATGAGAATTGTTGCGTAGCCAGAACTTGATCCCATTGAGAACACCCTCGTGGGGAGCCACATGGCCTGATTCTGTGACCCTGACACCACTGTCAAAGACGAGGACTCAATCTGCCCACTACCTTTCCAGAGGGGGCCCTCCTCCCTGCCCTAGCCCCTCCCTCCTCGAATCTCCCAGTGTCCCTAGGTGCCGGGTCCGTCACAAACCCTCGACCCAGCAGCTGTAGGGCACGCTGGGAGCTGGGGGCTGTCAGGGGTAGAAGGAAGGAGCAGACCCTTCCTCCCGGCACCCACAAAAGTGTCCACCAGGCAGGGCCAAATCGAGTCCAGGTCCTTGCAATGAAATGGAAAGCAAAAGGCGGGGTGGGTGGGGTCTCGACGGGGAGGCACGAAGGGCTGGTGACAAAGGTGCTCTCTCCTTGGCCAAACTTCGGGCTCCTCTAAGCCTCTTCTCAGTCTCGACCTTTGAGCTTCTGTGCCCAGTTGCATCGACCAGTTATAGCAAAAATCCTGTCGAGTCAGTTTAGCCAGAATCCCCACCCTCAGTATCTGATCAAATCCCTCCTCCTCCACCAACCCGCATGCCCCTGGCCTGCCTTCAGCAAGAATCCTTAGTCTGTGTAACCAGAACCCAACCTCCTCCCTGGTATTTTTCTGTCCACCAACCCACCCCCCTACACACCCTATTCCTTGGATATAAGTCCCCATTTGTCCGCACTGTATTCAGAATCAAGCCCAGTTCTGTACTGATGCCTCTTTCCCCCTATTGTGATAGTGCCTGAATAAAATCTGCTTTTACCACTTTAATTACTGTTCAGATCTAGTTGTCTTCAGCAGAAGCACTACTACCTTCTGCCCACTCTGGGCACACAGGGGCTGGGTAGGGACATCCGTCAGCACCTCTCTGTGCCAGGCTTCTTGCCAGCCCCTGGCGTGAGAACTCAGCAGGAAGCCAGGAGGGCTTCCTGTAGGAGGAGATGGCTGAGCAAGTCCTGAGAGCCAAGTGGGAGTGAGCTCTGCCCAGCCAAGGGGCCAGTCCCAGAAGGGCAGTGCACGTCTGCAGGTGGGTCTGTGCAGATGCAGGGCCGGCCCAAAGCTCATATGCTCAGAGTGAGTCCTCAGCCTCACAAAACTCCAAATGACCCCAGGTGCCTCATACCTTCCCATGTCCCCTGTGTCCCTGCTGGGGAGCCTCAGGATGGGTGATGCCAGAATGACCTTCATGATCATCGCTGGGCGCACAGACAGACTTCTCACTACCAGCGTCCACCATGGAGGGCAGGGTGGGAGCTGGCCCCCCCACCCCCACCCCCACCCCCACCCCCTACAAACCATTTATAGATATAGATATGTGAGTGACATAGGGATTGTATTAGTGCAAAAAGTGAGAGATTTATCTTGTGCCACCCATTAGATTTTTTTTTTATACATCTAATTTTGATGTAACCCCTTGAAAATTACTTCCTTCATCTTAAAGTGAATTCAGGGAAATCTCTGAAGATTGAGTTCAGTAGTAAGTGACAGGAAATTCCAGCCAAGCAACAGTTTATGAAAACCTGGCATCCTTGGGTCAGAGGCATCCTGAGGCATGTAGTCCAGGGCCGGTTTGGCAGCTCCCAAGGCCATGGTCAACCTGACCTCCCTACCAACTTCATTTCTCCCCTCCCCTCTCCTCAGTGACTCAGCAGCCTCCTCAGCTGTGCTGCTGAGAACAAGAGGAAAAAAATCACTGGTAGGCAGTTTTATTTTTATTATTATAATTTTAAGAGATGGAGTCTTACTTTGTCATCCAGGCTGAAGTACAGTGGTCTGATCACAGGTCACCGTAACCTTGAATTCCTGGGCTCAAGCGATCCTCCTGCCTTAGCTTCCCAAGTATGTGGGACTACAGGCGTGTGCCACCCCACCCGACTAATTTCTTTATCTTTTGTGGAGAGGGGGTCTTGCTATGTTGCCCAGGCTGGTCTCGAACTCCTGGCCTCAAGCGATCCTCCCACTTTGGCCTCTCAAAGTGCTAGGATTATAGGCATGAGCTACTGTGGGCAGTTCTAAAGTGTGTTATTCAAAATTAATTTGTGTTTTTATGTTATTTGCACCCTTAATTGTTTACCTATTCCTAAAACAGACAAATAACGTGAGAGTAGACTTATGGCCAGAGTTTTAGTGACTGTTGGAATGCGGTAGGAAAGAGCTTACAAGGTAGAAAGGGACCGAGGAGTGTCTGAAAAGCCTTTTACACCGAGCTAAGGAATTTAGATTTTCTCCTACAGGTCATGTAAGACAGAGGTGTAATATTTTAGGTCGTGCTGGAAAACGACTATCCAGAACACTCAGTTCCATTCTGGAGCCCTGGTTACCTTCTCCCTCCTCCTTCACTTCTTCTGATAGCATCAAAGAGAATGTCTGTGGGGCTAGCTGGTCTTTAACACCTCCTTGAAACTTTCTCCTC
This sequence comes from Eulemur rufifrons, assembly GCF_041146395.1. Lineage (NCBI taxonomy): Eukaryota > Metazoa > Chordata > Mammalia > Primates > Lemuridae > Eulemur > Eulemur rufifrons. The sequence goes on along the minus strand of NC_090996.1, from coordinate 12,903,566 downwards.
TCTTAAACAAAGAGCAAGCAGGTCTCGATTCAGAACTTTTTTTTTTTTTTTTTTTTTTTCCTGAGACAGAGTCTCACTCTGTTTCCTGGGCTAGAATACAGTGGCATCACCCTAGCTCACAGCAACCTCAAACTCCTGGATTCAAGGGATCCTCCTGCATCCGCCTCCCAAATAGCTGGACTACAGGCATGCGCCACCACACCCAGCTAATTTTTTCTATTTTTAGTAGAGACAGGGTCTCATTCTTGCCCAGGCTGGTCTCAAACTCCTGAGCTCAAGCAATCCTCCCACTTCAGCCTCCCAGAGTGCTAGGATTACAGGCGTGAGCCACTGTGCCCAGCCCAAGACTAGCCTTTTTGAAATATTCCCAGAGCATATTCTGTTCTTCTTAACAAGACGGATTCTCAAGGGAAACTATTCTGCCAGAGCCTAACCAAACTACAGGAAAGGAAAGACCCGGCTCCAGCCCTCTCTCACCTCCCTGTGAAGGTCACAAACCATCAGCCCACAGGCACAGGCTTGCTAAAGACTGAGGCCTAATCAGAAAATTATAGAATGCTTCCTCTTCTCCCATGCCTTATCACCACATCAGCAGGGCTCCTCTGTAATAACAGGGGAATGCAGTGGAGTGAACTGCACTTCTCGTATTTAAGAAGTCTCTAAAGAAATAAAAAGATAATAGAGGAGACAAAAACAAGAAGACGAGAGGAAAGTTTAGCCTCTAACACCTACAGCTACAGCAAACAGTAAACAAAGCCTAACTCCTAGCCAGATAAACATAACACCTCACATTAAAGCCTAATTTAGCTCAGTTCCTTTTACCCAGTATACCATGTCTGGTTTTCAATGAAAACTTACAAAGCATACCTCAAGACAAAAACACAGTTTGAAGTGACAGATGTGACCAAGAGGTTGGAATTATCAGACTGGTAATTTATTGATTGACTGAGTGAGTGAGTGAGCCGGAGTCTCTTTCTGTCACCCAGGCTAGAGTGCAGGGGTGTCATCACAGCTCACTACAACCTTGAGCTCAAGAAATCCTCCTGCCTCAGCCTCCCAAGTAGCTGGGGCTACAGGCATGTGCCACAATGCCCAGCTAATTTTTATATTTTTTATAGAGATGGGGTCTCATTCTTGCTCAGGCTGGTATTGAACTCCTGACTTCAAGTAATCCTCCTGCCTTGGTCTCCCATAGTGCTAGGATTACAGGCGTGAGCATCTGCACCTGGCCCCAGACTGGTCATTTAAAACAACTATGATTAATATACTAAGAGCTGTAATGGAAAAAGTGGGCAACATACAAGAAAAGATGGGTAATATAAGTGGAGAAATGGAAACTCTAAGAAAGAATCAGAAGGAAATGCTAGAGATGGAAAACACTGTAACAGAAAGGAAGAATGCCTGTGATGGGCTCATCAGTAGGCCAGACGCAACTGAGGAAAGAATCAGTGAGCTTGAAGAGACATCACAGAAACTTCCAAAACTGAAATGTAAAGGGAAAGAAAATTTAATAAATGGAACAAAATATCCAAGAACTGTAGGACAATTACAAAAGATGTAACATATGCATAATGGGAATACTAGGAGAGGAATAAAGAGAGAAAGGAACAGAAGAAATATTTAAAGTAATAATGGCTGAGAATTTTTCAAAATTAATGACAGACAGGCCAGTGCAGTGGCTCACACCTGTAATCCTAGCACTTTGGGAAGCCGAGGTGGGAGGATTGCTTGAGGTCAGGCATTTGAGACCAGCCTGAGCAAGAGTGAGACCCTATCTCTACAGAAAATAGAAAAATTAGCCAGGTGTGTTGGCACGCACCTGTAGTCCCAGCTCCTTGAGAGGCTGTGGCAGGAAGATCACTTGAACCTGGAAGTGTGACGTTGCAGTGAGCTATGATGACACCACTACACTCTATCCCAGGCAACAGAGTGAGACCTTGTCTCAAAAAAAAAAAATTAATGGCAGACACCAAAACATAGACCCAGGAAATTCAGAGAAGACCAATCAGAATAAATACCAAAAAATCTCTACCTCAGCATATAATATTCAAATTGCAGAAAACCAAAGACAAAGAGAAAATCTTGAAAGAAGCCAGAAAAAGAAAATATCTGACCTACAGAAGAGCAAAGATAAGAATTACATTGAACTTCTCTTCAGAAACCATGCAAGCAAGGAGAGAGTGGAATGAAATATTTAAAGTGTTGAAAAACACACCTACCAACCTAGAATCCTGTATCCAGCAAAATTGTCCTTCAAAAGTGAAGGAGAGGCCAGATGCAGTGGCTCACACCTGTAATCCTAGCACGTTGGAAGGTTGAGGCAGGAGGATTGCTTGAGCCAGGAGTTTGAGACCAGCCCAGGCAACATATCGAGAACATGTCTCTCCAAAAAATAAAAAATTAGCTGGGCATAGTGGCACACACTTGTAGTCTCAGCTACCCAGGAAGCTTCGGCAAACTTCCAGGACAGAGGCAGTGCCCAGCAAGTGCAGGTCCCTCCGCAGGTGGGAACCCGCCGAACCTTGGTGACTTTCCCTGCTCAGCACCACACGTCTCTTTCCAGGAGACAGCAGTAAAAAAGCCACCTCCAGACCGTTGCTGAGCTGGGAGATATGCACGTGTCAGCTAATTGGGGATTACACTCTGACCCATGCTCTCTATTTTTAAGTGCGATTTGGTTGTTTTTTCCTGGGAAACCCATCACAGATTAGTGGTTCACAATGAGATTTTTTTTTTTTTTTTTTGTTGAGACAGAGTCTCACTTTGTTGCCCAGGCTAGAGTGAGTGCCGAGGCGTCAACTTAGCTCACAGCAACCTCAGACTCCTTGGCTTAAGCGATCCTACTGCCTCAGCCTCCCGAGTAGCTGGGACTACAGGCATGTGCCAGTATGCCCGGCTAATTTTTTCTATATAGATTTTTAGTTGTCCATATAATGTCTTTCTATTTTTAGTAGAGACGGGGTCTCGCTCAGGCTGGTCTCGAACTCCTGACCTTGAGCAACCCACCCGCCTCGGCCTCCCAGAGTGCTAGGATTACAGGCGTGAGCCACCGCGCCCGGCCCACAATGAGATTTTTAAAGTGTAAAGCAGAGGATTGAGATGGAAATGGAGCCAAGGTGATCACTAATATGGACTCAGATACGTGTGGAGCCAAAGTAACAAATCGTACTTAACCTCCGAACAGTGACGACAGCCCACCTGACACGGTGCAACCACCCTCGTGTGACCAAAACCCCACGGGCTCTTTCCCCAAAAGAGGATACAAATGGCCGGGCGCGGTGGCTCACGCCTGTAATCCTAGCACTCTGGGAGGCCGAGGTGGGCGGATCGTTTGAGCTCAGGAGTTCGAGACCAGCCTGAGCAAGAGCGAGACCCCATCTCTACTAAAAATAGAAAGAAATTACATGGACAGCTAAAAATATATATAGAAAAAATTAGCTGGGCATGGTGGCGCATGCCTGTAGTCCCAGCTACTCGGGAGGCTGAGACAGGAGGATCGCTTAAGCCCAGGAGTTTGAGGTTGCTGTGAGCTAGGCTGACGCCACGGCACTCACTCTAGCCCGGGCAACAGAGTGAGACTCTGTCTCAAAAAAAAAAAAAAAAAAAAAAAAAAGAGGATACAAAGGCCCTTTCTCCATCTTTAGACAAAGATGTCGTTCCTCTTGCTGAGACAGATTTCTAGTAACTTAAATACTGAGTTATAAAGTTAACTATCATGAGTGTGTTTTATGTTAGAGTTTGAGAAACGGAAGAGGCAGAGAGAAAAAATGGTTAATATATTAATATAAACAAGTGGCTTCACATAAAAATAAAAATGAACCAGTCATAACTATTACAGCCCTCATTTCTGCAACTGGTCATGTGGTTGTAGCTGACATTTATAGCTATTTCCTTTCACACCCAGTCCATATTTTCTGCGCCTACAGCGAGCACCTGGTGTGGCCAAACTTGCTGGGAAACAGAAAAGAGAATTCTGGGAAACATAGCAGGCTTAGTGGTGCACCCCCTCCATAGAAAGCTGCCCTGTTGGTCTGCTGTCTATGGTGATGAAACAAAGTCCCTGTTTTAAATATATCTATTTAAAAGCTGGGCATGGAGGCTCGTGCCTGTAATCCCAGCACTTAGGGAGGCCGAGGCAGGAGGATTGCTTGAGCCCAGGAGTTCAAGACCAGCCTGGGCAACATAGCGAGACCCCATCTCTACAAAAAATAAAAAAATAAATAAAATTTTTAAAAAGAACAATATCAGTCATTTAAGAAAAGTATTGTCAGTAGTAGTTCAGGTGGATATAATAGATACAACATGCAAATGATCAAAGTATGGGAGACACTGACCAATAGGATTAAAAACCTCTGGCTTAGAAGCCATGTGTTTCCACAACATCTAGCCCCTGCCTAGCTCTCCCCCTCGTTCCACCTCCTTTCTCCCATAGCACCTCCCTCCCAGCTGCCCTGAAACTCTTACTATTCTAGCCACACCGGACCCTCTCTGAGTCTGACCCTTTGCACATGGTGTGGCTTCTCTCTGGAATGCCTCCCCCGCCAGTCTTTCCAGTACTCACTTTGCAAACGCTTCTGATCCATGAAGACTCTCCCCCAAGGCAGAGGCAGTTTGCTCCATCTCCACTGCCCATCACACGGCATGATCATTTATCTGCATCTCCTTCTCCCACTGGGAGCTCTTCAGCCAATGCCCCTTCAATCCCTGGGGCCTGCCTGGCCTGCTGGGCTCTTCCCTCCCTCCTAAGACAAGGCTGTGCCGGTCCGCCCCATCTGGGCATCTTAAGTTAGGTTTCCCAGAGCAGCCCTGAGAAGCCCATTTGTGTGCATGTGATTAATCAAGGAAATGCAGCCAGGGGAGGCCAGTGAGAGCAGGGAACATGGGACAGGAAGGGTGAGAGGCTCAGGGCAAGTTCCACAGAGGGAACCCACCTGCTCCCACACTGGAGCAGAAGTAAAGCCTCAGAGTCGTCCTGAATGCGGGCACAGGAGCTGGGCTCTCCCGCCCATACCCCAGTGCTGGCGAAGGGCCACTCCAGGGACAGCCACTCCCAGGCACTGCCCATTCTCTGCTGGCGTGGAAGAGCCACAGGGGTCGGCAGCTGGGGCCACGCATCCATCCAGAAGGATCCATGCAGAGAGATGGACAGAGAATCAATGCTTGCTACAGGCCACTCTTTGCCTCCATGGATCCACACGTTCCGAATTAATCCCACTGTGGGTGTAGAACACTGGTGGACATTCCTCTCTCCCATTCCATCCGGTTCCAGGGCCTCCTGCCTCCAGCACTCCTGCTGGTCTAGGGGCTGCCCTGACGGGGGACTCAGACCTCCATCCTGCGGGGTCAGAGCTCCTGTTGGAGGATCCGGATATCCGCCTCCTCAGCGAATTTAGCTCAGGCAAATGGCTCTAGGTCCACTCGGGGAAGGGCTGGAGAAGTTACTGCTGTCTACGTATGCCACACACGGTGGCGTAAAGTCAGAAGCTGGGAAAGAGATGGTGACTTCCCATTGGGGAAACTGACAACTGCCTTCAAGGTCACTTGACCTTTTGGGGAGGGTAAATAGGTCAAGCCATGCCCTAGTTGGCTGGCTATCTTTCTCACCCCTGGGGACATCACAGTCTATTCCCCGCCATCCCAGGCCCCCTCAGGTCTGAGCCACCCCAACCTCTCTGTAATTACGTCCATCTTGCCCTGGCAGTTAAGCACCACATGTGGCCACTGCTGCTCTTGGATCCTGCCACCCCCATGGACGTGAGAGAGTCAAGTTCGATGACAGCACCTCCAATGTCAGCGCTGGTCTCCCAACAGAGAAGTGCCACCGCTGAGCTCCTTGAGGATGCAGGCCTCCCACCCCCTGCACATGCCTGCTCTCCTTAGTGGCGGAGGGCCCAGCCTGGCATGCTCTCTGGCAGGTCCGCAGCAGCCCGGTCTTGCAGCTCCCTGGGTGAATAAGCCTTTCCCTCCCCTCACAAAGTCAGCACCCCCCAGCCAGGCCATGCTGGGACTAGAACTTGGTTATAGGTCTCATGGCCAGGAGGGGAGGTGGGGGCAGGCCGTAAGGGGGACAAGTGTTGCCTTGAAAGACATCTGCCTCAGTGAGACCTTTGTGTGGTCTTCAGGCAAGGGGTGGGGAATACAGCTGCTGTCTCTAGAAGGGAAAATGGGCTCCTTCTGCAGGCTCAGAGGGTTGGGAGGAAGGTGGGGGATCAGTGTTCTCAAGCATGTCACCCAGATATCCCCAATCGAAGCAGGAAGGTCCCACTCCTTCCACATCAGGACCCTGATGTAGGTCTAGTCCAGCCATCTCTGAAGTTTCTCTGCTCTTGCATCAGGCCCTGTGCCAGGTCTGCAGCAGCCTGCCCTTGGCTGAAGGATATAGGGGGTCTGAACCCTGCACGGGGGCCTTCTGACTGCCCCTTTGTGACTTTGGTTGATGACTGTGGGTCTGAACCCCTCAATTTCCTTCATCAGGGCATGAACTGTGCTCAGCCAAGCCAAGCAATCCCACAGACCCTGTAGTGACCACCGCCCCTCCGTATCTCCCATGCTCAAGGTACCGCATGAGCCTCAGCAGCCCCTCCCACCCGAAAGCCTGTCCTGCTTATCGGTACAGCAGCCAGAGGCAACCGCCACTCACCCCCACCCCCAAGCAGCTCCCTGTTGCTACCTGATGGGGAGTGACCCAAGCCCAGAATCCCCCCTTTAGACTCCACTTCCCAGGATCACTGGCGATACCATGAGTCTCAGGGCAGTCTCCTGAGAAACTGACCTCGAAATGAGGATTTATGAGTGAGTGATGTATTAAGGACATGCTCCCTGGTGGTGTCAGAGTAAGAGAAGTGGGACAAGGAAGGAGAGGAAGCGGAGCAAAGGTGCAGTCTCAAACAAAATCCTGCAAAGGATGCTTCACTGGATCCCAGCCAAAACCAAACGTGACTCACGCCTCTGAGTCATCCTGGCCAGAAGGCTTGCAGCCTCCTCCCACACCTGCCTGAACAGGTCAAGGGCCACCATGGGGGAAGGCACTCCTCGGGGACATCTGGCTTTCTGCACAGGTGGGTTAAAGGGGCTCCAGCAGCCCTAGGGTCGTCCTCCAAAGAAGGGCTGGGGCTAAGGACTGCTGGAGGTAAAAGCTGGGGGCAGGAGGACACAAGAATGGTAACAGGGGCCTGAGAGTATCTGGCTGGTTGAGTCTCAGAGTCAAGGACTCTCAGTGCTGAATGGGGCGTCCAGGCTCAAGACTCCCCCCGAAGTGGCCACCCAACAGGGGGGACTCACCACCAGGGCAGCACTCTGGGCTGTAGCTGAACTGAACTCATCCAGGCTTGCCTTTACAAAGCCACTACCTCTGGTCCCCGTCTCTCCCATGAGGGTCTTACTAAGTAAGTCATTCCCCAGCCAAGAGCCTCAGGCTGGAAGGTGGGTCTGCGGTGGGGAGGACCCAGCAATGAACCTGAACGGGAAGGTCCATGTTCGAGAGCAACCACAACAATTTTCCTTAGAAATGAAGCCCTGTGGCAGGACCCAAGATCCAGAGGCGAAAACACGAAGACAGGACACTATTTCTTCATTTTAATTTATTTTTCATTTTTTGTTTCTCACTTACCAACACATTTGTAAAAATGTAGCAGGCTGTGTTAGTAAAGGAGAAGCAGGGAGGGAAGAGAAGGGCAGGAAAGAAGCGGCCACACATGAAGTCAGGTGGAGCAGAAAGTGCTTGGGGACCAGAGGTGGTGGGTAGCTGCCCCTCCCCGCCCCCCTTTCCAAAAGGTGTCAGCAACTGCTGCGGCTCTCACAGCCCCGGCCCCAGACGATTTGGTAAACGTGATAAAGAGCATTTCTGTTGCCTCCCCCCCCCACCGTCCTTGTCCCCAACATTCTTCCCCCAGCCCCAGCCAAGGGGCAGGGTCTGCTTGGCAGCCTGCCCCCACCCCGCATCATAGCCTGGTTCAGAACCCAGCCCCTGGTCTCAAGGTGCCCGGCCCTGGGGCCGGTGGATCCCAGGGAGGCCACAGTGGGGATACCCGGGAAGCTCTTTCTAAGCCCTTCTTCTAACACTTTGGTGAACACCCCTAGAACGCCCCTGCTTCAGCCATAGGCTCTTACTCCAGAGGACATTAAAGGGTACAGTGGGCTCGGGAGCGCCCCCACAGAGCCCGGGGCTCCCTTGGAGGAAACGTTTTACTTTCAGCCCAGAGCACGTCTGCCCGGCATTTATTTGCACATAGACCCCGTGAACACTCTGACCCTGTGTTTATCAACACAGGCATCTTCATCAGAATTACATCCACCCTGATGAATTTTCATCCTAGAAAGTATTTTCGAGGCAAATGCCTCTGAGGACAATTTAATGCCCTCATTAGTTTTCTACATAGTGCACATAAAGTTTCCCTTTTTTGCCCGTTTTTCTCCTTGAAATAATTTCACCAGGATCAAATCTTTCCCATGCTCGTTTCACGACATGTGTTTGATTCCCTGGTTATTGTCCGGTCTGCGTCAAATGTCACCAACTGTGGCTGGGATTTTCCTCTGTGGCTCTGGTGTCTCACTGGGCAGCCCTCCAGGCCACCGCTGCTCAGGAACAAATGTGTCCTCCATGCTGTTTCAGCCCCAGTTGGCTTTTCTCTTACGGATGGTTTTGGGGGACGATCTGTGAACCCCGTACTTCTACGGACTCAGACCACGATGGAAGCTGGCCTTCCCCAAGGCCATTGCAGGATGTCTCCAGCGAGCGACCACGGGCTGGGGTCAAGATGTCCTCCCCCTGCGCCCCGGGCGTGGTGCTTCTCGCAGGCAGTGTGGCTCCCGGCTCACGGAGCCTTGTTGGCGGGCGCGGTGGCCTGCTCCGCGCGCTGGGGACCTCCGGGGGCCGCGGGCCGTGGGGCGCGCAGCAGGCCGAGGCCCCGCGAGCGGCCGGCGCCGTGCAGCTGGCGCTCGTGGCGGCGGATCTGCACCTTGTGGCGGAAGCGCTCGCCGCAGTCCTCGCAGACGTAGGGCCGCTCGCCCGAGTGCGTGCGCCGGTGGCGCAGCAGATTGGAGGACACGCTGAAGCGCTTGCCGCAGTCGCCACAGGCGTAGGGCCGCTCGCCCGTGTGTGTGCGCTGGTGCTGCACGAGCGCCGAGCTCTCGCTGAAGCGCTTGTTGCAGTAGGAGCAGCCGTAGGGCTTCTCGCCCGTGTGGATGCGCTGGTGCGTCACCAGGTTCGAGTGCTGCGAGAAGCCCTTGCCGCACTCGCCGCAGCGGTGCGGCCGCTCGCCCGTGTGCGTGGCCTGGTGCCGCACCAGGTCCGTGCTGCGGCTGAAGCCCTTGCCACACTCCCCGCAGATGGTCGGCCGGTCCCGGGCGCGCCGCCGCCGCCGCTGCCGCGCAGGTGTCAGCGCCGCGCTGCCCGCCGGGCCCGGGATGGCCACCACGGTTGGCGTGGCCACGGCGGGCAGCACCATGAGCTCCTGCAGCACCACGTAGCCCGGCGGGGCCACCACGACCGCTGCAGGAGCCCCCGGCACAGCCGCCCCGCCGCCCCCTGCGGCAGGCACCAGTTCCAGCTGCAGCTCAGGCTGCTGGGAGCCCAGCTCCACGGGGGTCAGCTCCAGCTGCACCTCCTGCTGGTTCAGCTGCTGCTGCTCCAGCTGCTGCTGCTGCTCTAGCTGTTGCTCCAGCTGCTGCAACTGCTCCTGCAGTTTCAGCTGCAGCTGCCTCTGCTCCTGCTGCCGCTCCAGCTCTTGCTGCCGCTCCAGCTCCCGCTGCCGCTCCAGCTCCCGCTGCCGTTCCAGCTCCTGCCGCCGCTGCTCCAGCTCCCGCTCCTGCTCTGGCTCCAGGTCGACAGGCATGAGCTCCAGCTCCACCTCTTCCTCCTCCTCTGGCTCCAGTGGAGGGTGCTGCAGCTGCTGTTGCAAGTGTTCCTGCTGCTGTTGCAACAGCTGCTGCTGCTGCTGTAACTGTTCATGCTGCTGCAGCAACAGCCGCTGCTGTAGCTGTACCTGCTGCTGCTGCAGCAGCTGCTGTTGTAACTGTGCCTGCTGCTGCTGCAATAGCTGCTGCTGGAGTTGTTCCTGCTGCTGTAGCAACAGTAGCTGCTGCCGTAGCTGTTCCTGTTGCTGTTGGAACCGTTGATGCTGATGTAGCAGCTGCTGCTGCTGTAACTGTTCCTGCTGTTGCTGCAACAATGGTTGCACTTGCTGCTGCTGTAACTGTTCCTGCTGTTGCTGCAAAAAATGTTGCCCTTGCACTTGCTGCTGCTGTAATTGCCCCTGGTGTTGCCCTTGTACTTGCTGCTGCAGCAACAGCTGTTGTTCTTGCACTTGCTGCTGCTGTAACTGTTTCTGCTGCTGCAGCAACAATGGTTGCTCTTGTACTTGCTGCTGCTGTAACTGCTTCTGCTGTTGCTCTTGCACTTGCTGCTGCTGTAACTGTTGTTGCTGCTGCTGTAATAGCTGTTGTTCTTGCACTTGCTGCTGCTGTAACTGTTGTTGCTGTTGCATTGGCTGCAGTTCTGGTTTCAGTTCCTGATGCTGCATGGATTGGTGTTTTTCCTGTAGTTCCTGCTGTCGTTGAGACAGCTGCTGTTGCCCATCCTGCCGCCGCTGCTGCTGCTGCTGCTGCTGTTGCAATTCTGGCCGATGTCCTAATAGTTGGTTTTGTGGTTGCTGCTGTTGCAGCTGCTCAGGCTGTGGCTGTTGTTGCAGCTCTGGCTGCCGTTCTGACTGTTGCGACTCCTGTTGTTCCAGCCGGGCTTCCTCAGTGATTTTGCTGGCTTTTCTTGGGGCTGCGGTTGCTGGCTGTTGTGGGCTGCTGCTCCCCTCCTGAGCCTCTTCCTCCTCCTGACTCTCGCTCCCACCGCTGCCACCTGTAGCAGAAATGGCAGGAAGCCAGGAAAGAAAGATCTACAGATAGCTCTCCCATCCAGAACCCCAGGACCTGTCCCCTTCCCCTGCCCATGTACAGCCACTCAAAGATACACTAGTGTGCTCTCAGCAGGGACCCAAAAGTGCTGGATCAAATGACAATGGCAGCACGGCACAGACTGGAATGCTGTGGGGGTGGTGGGAGTGTGGCTTAGACAATATGCCCACAGAACTGCTGGTCACCCCACTCTGGATGCCAGCTCCCTGACCTGTCCACTGGGCTTCCCTTCACACAAGCTCCATGCTTGTGTGACACTGACACCAGCACAGGTGCCTGGGGCTCCCTGACACCATTCCCTGAGAAGTCTCTTGTGCTTAATAGCCATCCAGTGGAACTCGGTGAACCGACTATTCCAACAGCCAAGCCATCAACCCTGTGCTGAACTCTGACCTCAGCCACAGTCACACCTTAAATAAATGCAACTCACCTTCCCTGTAAATAGTAAAGATTTCTGTAAAGCTGCCTACAAGTGTTACCATTAGTAGTCTCCAAAAATCACTAACCTGTCAGAGAAACCACTAGGTTCCAGGTAGGAAGTCCTCAGCTCAGAACCTAACTCTACCAGTTGGCAGCTGTACAACCTCCTGCAGGCTCACAGCTTGGTGAGACCCACGCCATCTCCTGAAGGAGTAAAGCACGAAGGATCCTGGCATAATCCCTAGAACCTAGTAGGTGCTTAAAAATTTCCTCTGCCTGCAGGTCAGGAGTAGTTTGCAAAGTAATAAAGAGGACCAAGGATACAACTAGCTCCTAGACCAGAAGTGTTTATTTAGATTGTCATTCGGGAATGGAAAGAACTGACTCACAGCCTTGATGCGATGACTGACCAATTACTTAACCTCTGGGAACCTTAGTTTCCCCTTCTGCTAAAGGACATAAATCCTTTCCAGGGACGTTGTGAGAACGAGGATAATTGTGGAGCGCTGGCGTTGAGCAGGCCACAGGGTAAGCGCTGCATAACCCGGAGTCACTCCCTTGCGAGGTTTCCCTTTCTGTGCAGTGTCCACATTCAGCTTCTCATTCTGAGTGTGACTATTGTGCTCTCCGGAAATCCTAATTCTTCTCTGCCTGGGTGACCCTAGGAGGCTTTCTCCCTTCCCAAGTCTGATTTCAACATCTCTTCTTCCTACAGCACCACAGTTTCAGTCTTGTCATGGAAAGTCATGGTTTGATTAATAAAATTGTGCTTTCTGGCCACATTTTCAGGAATACGTTGATTTAACAAAACCAAGGGATATCTGCATGTATATAATTTCCTTTCAGTACGATATTCCTAATAACCTTTGCTTAGGCTAATGGATCAGCGAGTTGATTTTTTCATAGACACACCGCTTGGGAGGATGCACATGGCAGATGAAGACAGCCACAGAAACCTGTCCCCCAGTGAGTCCAATGTCTCATCGACATGCCCTTCTCCCACCTGCTCTGGAAGCAAGAGGGACAGATCATGCCTCCATGCAAATCTCCTCATTTCTAGCACAGTGCTTCGCCATATGGCAGCTCTGACTTCCTGGGACAGCAGTTTCAGTATTTTTAACAAAGGCATTTTAGTGAGCATCTAGTTAGGCGTTGTCTGATGTGCACACCCTTGCAAGATTTTGTCAGTTAAATTTGTAAGTCAGAAGAATCCTTGTTTAGTCTGCACGTCCCCATCCAGCCCCTCCAATTCCCTTGGTCCTTTTCAAGCTCTGTCCAACCCTCCCCGCCCCCTAGCACTCTTGAAGCACAGAACAGGAAACCAGCTCTGGAGAGCGTGGCCACCAGAGAGCTTTGCCCAGCGCAGGTCCCAGAGGGAGGTTCTGCAGGACCACGTGTGCCTCTGGGTATCCGGTGGAGAAAAACATATGGAAGCAGAGGTTGAGGAAAAGTGGACAAGGTTAGAGGCCACAGGAGACAAGAAACCACGGAGCCAATGTCTGAGGCAGGAGGGGCAGAGGAAGGGAGCCTGCCAGTGCCTGAATTCCATCGAGGAAATTGAGTCAGGAGCCAGGGCCAGGTGGGAGGATGATGGTGGCCCCTAACTACTGGGGACACAGAGCACTGGGTTCCAGCCAGCATAAATGTGGGGGCCGGGGGCTGAGACAGTCATTCTGTTGGGGAGCCCCTCACCAGTGGGACCTCAGACTGACAGAGCCACCGTGGAAAACCCCCAGGCAAAGCTCCGTGTTACCCGCATGAGCCAGTGCGGGCTGCCACCACCACCCTCTGGCCTCTTTCTGCCACAGCAGGCCTGGGGCTTTGTCAAGGATCCTCGAGGGGTCTAAGAGCCCCTCCCAGCCTCTCACCTGAGAGGGTGTCAGGCCCCGGGCCCCCATCCTCAAGACATCGCAGCTCCAGCACGCAGGTCTTGGTTGCCGGCCCCACCTCCATCCTAGCGGTCAGACCCGGATCCCCGGGAGCCGGCTGTGCTGAGAGGAAGGAAGGAAGCTGTTCAGATGGGCCAGGGTGCTGCAAGCCCCCAGCTGGGTGCCACCAATCCCCAAAGGCCCTTCACTTCTGCCTCAGGCTACCCCAGAGCTGGCAGCTCCACCCCTGCTACAAAAGCTGCAAATGCAGCACAGCGCAGGTCACAGCGAGGAAGAGGGGGCGACAGTGGCCTGGAGGGTCAGGGCGGGGGAGTGGTGGCAGCTCTTGGACCCCGTTCCTGCACAGAGCTGAAGCTGCTTCTCCTGACTTTGCACAGGGCTCCTAGGGCAGCCCATGCAGCTGTGTCTCACTGAGACAACTGCAGGAATCAGCCCCTCACGAGGCAAGGGAGCTGAGGTCACAGAAGGGACATTTGGGAGAGCTCTCTAACAAAAGAGAGACTGTCCACCAACATTCCCCCTGCCCCCTGCAGATCTGTTGCCTGGGTGGCCTGCTCTGGGGGCTCATCCAGCCTTCTAAGGCCACCAGCAGGCCACGTGTGCGTGGTGCCACTTCAGCTCCCTGGGAGGCAGGTGTCCTGAGCACTATAACACATGGCAGCGTAGGCTGCCCGCCTGGCCCTGTGCCCAGCGCTCCTGAGAGTCGGCCCTGGCGGCACAGGGGTGCCCCACATCTAGTCCTCCCCTCTAGCCCAAACAGGCCGACTCCACGTCCCTCTAGCTTTTCGGAATCCAGTCCGAGCCCTCTTCAGGGAAGCAACCCGGTCGCCCAGGCCAGCTACCCACTGGGCCTCACCTGGTACAGCATTTCCTGCTCCCGGGGCAGCCTCTGCGCTAGGGGAGGTGTGGTCAGCAGAGGCTGCAAGGTGAAGGCCAAAGCATGCAGCTGGCTCCTTCTAGAAGCGCCTCCATCCAGAAAGAGCCAGGGAGGCGCGAGCCCACCCAGTGGCCTTTCTGGGCACTCCGTAGGGTAGGCACTGTCAGGGCTGCCGAGGTGGCCCTGCGCCAAAAGAAGGGGCAGAGTGGAGCTCCCGAGCAGAAGTTGGTGGAGACTCCCGGGCTGGGGGTAGGGGCGCGGGGTTCAGGGCTGGCCCGGCGGGATCATCGCGGGCAGCAGGGTCTTGGCCCACCCCCGAGGTCGGCACCGCGGGGTGGGCCAGTCTCAGGCCGGCGGTGCCCGGGCCACACGGGTCTTCGGTGGCCGGCGGCCACAGGTGCCCGGAGCCCGCGGGCGGCCTGCCCCGGGCCGCGCGGGCCAGGGCGGGGGGCGGGCGCCGCGGCCGGGCCGGGTCCCCCTGCGCTCGCCCGCCCGCCCGTGCGTGCGTCCGTGCGGGCCGGGGGCGGGGGCGCGGGGGCCGGCACAGGAAGTCCCCCCGGCATCCGCATCCTGTCCCCCGCCCCTGCCGCCCGCGCCCCGCGCCCCGGCCCCCGCCGCCGCCGCTCTAGGCCGCCGCTGCTCGGTGGGCTTAACCCTTCCCGGCCCGGCCACTCACCCGGGCCGGGGGACAGGATGCGGGGCCCTGCGTGCGTCCCGGGCAGCCGGCGCGGAGCGCAGCGCGCGCTGTGCCGCATCCCTGGTGCGCGTGTCCGCGCGCCACGGCTGGCGACTGTCGCTGCTTGGGTGTTTGCGGGGCTCCCAGCCCGATCCCTGCCACCCCCTGAAGGGCAGGCGTGGCCTCGGGGCGCCGCTGGCCAGGGTATAAATTGTGGCTAATTAGCGCCCAATTAGATGGCGCTGAGTTAATGGGGAGACACCACCCTGCGCCTGAGCAGGCCCTAAGGAGGCCGCCCCTGTCCACACCTTGGAGCCCTCCTCCCGGACCTCTGGGTTGGCAAGTGCGGCAGTGCGTGCCAACCCGGTCAGTGGGCTGGTGACCCGCATGGGTCAAACGGGCCATCCATCGAGGCCACTCTGGTGAACTGGCACAGCTGGGCTCCCCCGTCTCCACCCCCTGCCTCCTTCCTCTGGCCGCAAGGCCGGTCGTCAGGCCCTCCCACCTCCCCCACCCACTCCCCTCCGGACTTGCCAAGCTGCTTCCTGCCTGGGTCAAGGGTCTCCTCCCAGGGAGCCTTTCCCGACCATCTCAACATCCCAGTGCTTTGCTTCCCTGTCCTCAAAGCACAGCCCTCTGATCAGCCCTCTGATCTGGAGAATTCACATTCAAATCCGGATGCTCAAATTCTCTTGAAAAACCCAAAGATCTGAGGACAGAGAGTTGTTCCTCCCGTGCAGTAGGAATGCCCCCACGGAGGGGGCATGGGCCCCTCGGCACTGTCTCCCTGCTCACACTGCTGTCCCACAGGTGGCACCTTTGTGCCACTCCTGCCGGGGCCCCACAGGCACTGGAGTTTTGAGCTTCCCCTCTGGCCCTTGCCTGAAAAACGTGCAGTCTGGCAGCTTCACCCCCAGACTAGGAGCTTCGGGGGCAGAAGGCCACGTGTGACACTTGGTGGGGGGACAAGTGCAGCAATAGGAACCCAGCTTTGGAGGCAGAATCCTCTGGGGACCTCCTGCCGCCAGGTACTTTGAGGCTAGTGAAGTGGAGACAGCAGCCACTACATATAGGGAGAGGTGGGGTAAGTGAGCAGATGAGGAGGAGAAGGCCAGTGTAAGCTAAGGGCAGGTGTGCACGGTCCCTCCACTTCTGCCTCCTGCAGACCTCACGCCTGTCCCCAATGTCCCCCAGTCTTTAGCCTCTCCCTCTGCTGGCTTCTTGCCAAGCACCCGCCCATCCTCAGGGATCTGCCACCTTAAAAACATGCAACCCCGCTTCTCTCTCCTGCCCTCAATGGCCAAACTTCCTTTCTCCATGTCCCCATCTGCCCATCCCTCCTTCTCTCCAGCCTGGCCTCCACCACACCACTCCAGCCAGACAGCACTCCCCCTGCCAAGTGTCACCAGCAACCTCCGTGTCACTAAACCCCGCATCTCATTGTTCCGCCTCTGGGCAGCATTGGACAAGTCCTCCGAGAGAAACACCTTGGTTTCCCTTCCTCTGTCTGCCCCTTCTCTGACCCCTCGTGGGCTCTGCTTCCTTCCCCAGGCTCACTGCCCGCTCGTGCAGCATGGAAACGTGCAGGGAAGGTCTCAATGAATTCAGTTTCTCCCCAGGACCATTCCTGCTGCCCACCCATTCCTGAGCACCTTACTCAAAATCTGTCCTTTTTCTTCCTTTTTTTCCTCTGTAGTTTTCTTTTCTTTTCTTTTCTTTTTTTTTTTTTTTTTTGAGACAGGGTCTTGCTCTGTTGCACAGGTTAGAGCCCAGTGGTGTCATCATAGCTCACTGCAGCCTCTAACTCCTGGGCTCAAGTGATCCTCCTGCCTCAGCCTCCTGAGCAGCTGGGTCTACAGGCGCGCACCACCACGCCTGGCTAATTGTTTTATTTTTTGTAGAGATGGGGTCTCACAATGTTGCCCAGTCTGGTCTCGAACTCCTGGCCTCAAGTGATCCTCCTGCCTAAGCCTCCCAAAGTGCTGGGATTACAGGTGTGAGCCACTGTGCCCGGCCTTTTCTCTTTAATTTTCATCAAGGTAATATATATGCCTAGTCAAATAAGTCAATTAGTTCTATAAGGCTTTTAACAACAACAATGACAACGAAAATCTCTCCTTACTTCTGAAGAGTGGACACTCTTCTTCTCTTTTGGTATTTGTCACTGTATTTTTAAATGGCATGCTTATAATGCTAGTACTTCACCTTTGCCCCCCATTTTAGATAGTATTTATTGACATCTCACTTTGGAAGATAAAGATTCAACTCTTGAAACCATACATACACATGCACACTCTCCCTCTCATCATGCTCTTATAATAAGGGCTTTGTCTGGTCTTTGTCCTGAGTCCCTGAGACAGAGTTTCTAAACCGTTGTCCTGTCCCCAGTGATAGGAATGTCTTCGTTATTCATGGTGGACCCTTCCTGAGTTTATGCTAATGGAGTGACTCAAGGTGGGCCCCTAGATAGCTTCTGGATGGGGGCTGGTCATGCCAGAAAGACCATCCATGTGATTGGGGTTGGGGTATTGAGCCCTGTGACGTCCACCTGGCCCCTGAGCAGAGAAGAGGACTGGAGATTGAGTTCAATCACATGGCCGGTGATTAAATCAATCAATTTTATAGGGAGACCCCAATAAAAACTCTGGACACCAGGCTCTGGTGAGCTTCCTGGTTTATGATAAACACCAGTGTGCAGGAAGACTGATGTGTTTTGATTCCACAGGGCAAGAATACAGAAGCTCCACATTCAGGACCCTTCCAGATCATGCCCTGCGGGTCTCTTCCTAGACCACGGCTGGTCCTGATGTGTGTTATTTATAATAAAAACTATAATTATAATCACAGTGCTTTCCTGAATTCCATGAGTGGATCTAGGGAATTATCGAACTTGAGTGCGTCATGGGAATCCCCAACTTGTAGCCAGTTGGTCAGAAGTGTGTAAGTGGCTTGGGGACCCTGGAACTTATATCTAGTGTCGGAAGGAAAGGCGTCTTTTGGGGGACTGTGCCCTCAACCTGTCTGTGCTAATTCTGATGGTTAGCACCAGAATTGCATTGCAGTGCTGCACTTCTCAATACCGTTTTATCACAGTGTTGGTTAAATCCATGTTTACTGTTTCCCTAATTATATCTATGTAAATATCCTTCACTGCCGAGCCCAGTATTTTTATTAGTTTCCTTCAGTACAACTCTTAATTCTTTTTGGAATCCTTTCTTTTTTTTTTTTTTTCATTTTTATTTGCTTTGATTCATTCTAAGAATCTCTTAATAAATCTGCCCACATCCTCCTCTGGCTCCATAAACACCACTCATTGCAACTTTCCACCCAGCCAAACTGGTCAGAAATTTATTGTTTCATTTTGTTTCCTGGGGACATCCCTTCTGGAGCCTCCTTCCTGTGGATCCGTGTTGGGCAGGTTGCCCTCAGGGCTGCTTCCCAGCTGTCCCCCTGGGACTCTCTCCCTTGCCGTCATTCCACGACTTTGTCTCTCTTACGCTAGCTTGCTCACACTAATCTCTGTTTTCTCACACTACGCCATTCTCTTTCTTGATTAACTCATTGTGACAGAGACACTTAGGGCTCACCAAACATTCCAAGTGCTCCCCTAAATTTGCAAGTCTTCCAACCAATTAAGTTAGAGCTAAATGATTAATTTGGCCAGGGAACTATGAAAGGAAGCAACACAGGCTACTTCTTGAGCCCAAGCACTGAGGAGCTGTGTGCCACCTCCATCTCACTCCCCCCTGCCATGGTGGCGCTGGGGGAAATGCGTTCCAGATGGTGCGACTGCGAGGTAGTGGAACCTCGGTCGACTTGAGCCCCTCAAACTCCAGTCGGGAAAGCAGAAGGACTCTCAAGTACTTCAACGGAACATTGAACACAGGGAAATGACTGCAGACATGTTGAAAGGGCTGGAGTATGACAAAGGAGAAGATGCGACTATCAGGGATTAGTAGCCCTAAGGCTACGGGAACAAAAGGGGACACACCCAGGCCTGTTGGTGAAGAAAGGTTGTGTCACAGGTTTGGTTCCTGGGAAGCTGTGTCTGGGGAGAGAGGTGAGCATGCAGGAGCCTCCCTGTGGAGGGTTCTTGAAACCAGCATTTGTGAACTAGAGGGGAAAAGAGAAGGAAGGGACACGGGGTGATGGGAGGCTTTGGACTGTGATATAGTCTCAGGGATGGGCCTAAATGATGCAACCCCATGAGGACCTGGGAAGCCAGGAGGGCTCTTCAGAGTTGCCCCAAGTTGGGACAAGGAGGCAAGGACTTTCTAAACCTACATCAGTCATTACATACGGGCTGCCCTGGGGAGGGATGTGACCCTGGGCAAGGTCTCTTTGGTGGAGGCAGTTCTGAAGATGGCCACCAGTCAACCGCTAGGGGAACAAGTCCTCTAGTCATGAAGGGGTGAGGGTCCGGGTAGTACGTCTTGGCGTCCACTATAGGTGCTTTCCCACCCCACCCCAGCCTGGGGCTCTCCATCCAGGCCCAAGGCCAAGGCCACTGGAGGAGGACTCTGGGGTGGTTTGGGAGTCGGTGGCAGCTAACCAGTCCACACTAAGCCGGGTAGTCAACACAACATGTGATCGAGCTGGCAAGGTATTTGGGGCCCAAGAGTGGCCCGTCTGCAGAAATCATTGGCTATGGTAAATTGGTCATCGTGGCCCCAGAAATGAAATTATTAGCAATCAGCCTAGGTTTTATGAGATTGTATTGTGTCACCAGAAAACCCCCAAGCCTGGCACACAAGTGTCTGTAATCGGCTCTCTGCCTCCCAGGTGATCCGCAGGTCTAAGGAAAGAGCAAATGGCCTCTGTGGGAAGGTTTTCTAAGGAGGTGAGAAGGGACTCACCTACCTCTCCCGCTGATTACAACTGAAAACTCTGGAGAACACAGAAAGCAATTACATGAAGACTAAAAAGTAAGTAACAGCAGCCAGGTCAGGAAGGAAAGTCAAAACATGAAGAAAAACCAGTATGGCAGAGGCTGGGTTCCCAGCTGGTGTTTTTCCCCCAGCGTCTCCTGGCCTGGGCCTGTGGTGGGCAGAGGAAGGAACTGCGTAGCAGGTAAAGACAGCAACCCCCGAGAGTGCCTGTCTTCACAGCCAGAACACCTGGGAAAGTGGCCACCTGAGCAGTGAGTGGGAGAGAATCTCCATATTTTTTTTCCTCTTTCTCTCCGGGTCCTACCCTGAGCCAGTGCCAGCCGCAGAACCACACTGCTATGCTGGTGGTGGTGTGGGCATCTGAAGCCCTGAAAGGAAATCTGTATTTCTGGATAGAAAAACCAGGAAAAAGCGTCCCTTCCGTGTGAAGAGTGTGAGAGGAATCCCTGTTATTTTTTTTCTCTGCTTTTTCACCCCAAAGGCAGGCTCTATCGCACAGAGCCCTGCTACGGCACAGGGGGCAAATCTCCCTGGAGAGCCTCATCTTCCTGGTCAGAGAGAATTGGAAAAGGGGCTCCTGGGAGTCAGGGAGTATGAAGGAAATTCTGGAGAGGAGAGAGCTTAAGAAGGGGCTTCCCTAATTCTACATATGAAGTAACACAAGTTCCAACAGCACGATCATGGAGCACACCCCCCAAAGAACAGCAAAAGAGTTTGAGAACTGAACCACGATATAAACCACCAGCGAAGCCCCCGAATGTTACGTGCAAGGGGCAGACCCAAGCAGCAAAGGCTTTGAAAACTGAGCTGACATTGGGACCACTGCCCACAGAAGGAAAGAGAGAGCCTGGGGTCTTAACCAGGTTGACTGCTAAAACCAAAACAACAAACAAAGGAACACAACATTCCAACATTCTCCAGAGAATGTAACAGGACCCAGAGTCTCACAAAATAACACAGAATTGCAAATATAGAAGATACAATCCAAAATTTCAAAACATGCTGAGAACCAGGAAGATCTTACCAATTCACAAGGGAAAAGACAGTCAATAGATGTCAACCCTGAGATGACACAAATGTTAAAATTATCAACGATTTTAAAGTAACTATGATAACTGTCCTCCATGATGAAAGGTGAACACTCTCAAAATGAATGGAACAAGTTTTTGCTGATAAATAGGAACTATAAAAAAAAAAGAGCCAAATGAAGAATGTATAATTTAAATACATATACATATGAAATCTTTTTAAGAAAAATCACTGAATAGGCTTAATAAAATAATGGCGATGACAGGAGGAAGAGCTAGTACAGTTGAAGATAGATCATGACAAATTGCAAGATAAAAAAGGTAAAAAAAATAAACAGGGCCTCAGGGACCTATGGATCTCTATCAAAAGGTCTAACATTAGTGTCACTGAGTTCCTAAAGGAGAGGAGAAAGAGATTGGTGCAGAGAAAACATTCGAAGACATAATGGCTGAAAACATCTCAAATTTGGTGGAAGACTTAAATTTACAGCATCAGAAATCTCAGTGAACCCAAAAAGAATAAAGTAGACTCTCTCACACACACACACACACACACTCTCAAATACATCATATCAAATGGCTAAAAACCAAAGATAAGGAAAAATATCTTAAGAGCAGCTAGAGGAAAACTTCACATTACAAATAGGAGACAATTTAAATGACTATGAATTTCTCATCAGAAAGAAGGGAACTGGTTTTCATTCACCCTGGTCAGGTCACGTGTTCATTCTCAGCTAATCAGCACAGGGGCTGCAATGCTCAGCTTTGCCACCCCTGTGTTCCCTACTGGGGTCAAGGAAGTCAGGGCCTGAGGGGTGCAATCAGGATGCTCTCAGTAAAAGGACAAGAGGGACTGAGGGACTGGATGTTGGGTGGACAAAAACAACAGAGAGCCATCATAACTAGAATATATCGTTATTTATTTATAATATACACATTGACTTGCAACAACTTGCTTTTTGGGGGAGTGGGGCGGGGTCTCACTCTGTCGCCCAGGCTGGAGTGTGGTGGTGGCACCATCATAGCTCACTGCAGCCTCAAACTCCTGGGCTCAAGTGACCCTCCTGCCTCTGCCTTCTGAGTAGCTGGGACTACAGGCACACACCACAGCACCTAGCTAACAACTTGCTTTTTAAACAAAATATACTTCAGATGTCTTTCCAAGTAGAACAAATAGCTACCTCATTTAAATTTTAAAATTCTCCCTAGCCTCTAATTGCAAAGATATACCTTATTTAACCAGTCCCCTACAAATAAATAATTAAGCTGTGTTTTGTTTTTTGCTATTGCAAATAAGCTTGTGCATAAAACTTTAATTGTGAAAGTTCTTCTATGAGATATGTCCCTAGCAATGGAATTGTTTGGTCAAAGCATACACATTTTAAACATTGATAGATATTGCCTAATGGACCTCTGGCAAAATTGTACTAATTTATATCATCGCCAGCCAAGAATAGGAGTGTCTGTCTCCCCACCACTCTGCTATATTGAGGATTCTTTTGGTTCCAAATTTCAGAAACATGCAATTAAAACAGGCTTAGAGAAGAAAACACTATTATCTCATTGTACCAAAAAAAAAATTATACAATAGCAGGATGTTGTAGGGTTGGTTAGTGGCCCAACAACAGCTCAGTGATCAATTTCTCAGGGGAATTGCAAGATGATCAGAGCCCCAGAATAGAGGCACCAAATCCTCAACAATATCCAACACCAAAATGAACGTGTCCCTACTTCTGGTCCCTTTGGGGTTAGTCGAGAATTTTCTAGGAAACCATCTTCTCAGACGTGCCCTACGTTGGGAATGGCCCCTGCCCATTACTGAACCACACTCTGTCCGGAGGTGGAGAAGGACGTGCTGGTGGAGACCTTGCTGGGGGACCCAGCCTCCCCTGAGCAGGCACCTGTCTAGCACTTGCCCAGTGAGGTTCCTTATTAAGAAGAAGATGCAGGACAGGGAAGATGCCCCATCTGCTCGCCAACAACGAACGTTGTTAACTGCCCTGTGAGAGGCAAAAGCATCTCATAGCTTTAATGTGCATTTTTTAAAATGCTTTGTGATGTTGAACATCATTTCATAAGTTGGAGAAGGCAGGGATACAATTAAATTACTATATTTTACAGGAACTGGAAAATCCCCTTTCTAAGGGGTTATGCTAGCAATTTAGATACCAAGTCCACTTCATTTGTTTCAGTTTGTTTCTGCCTGACTTCATTGTTTTACACACTTACATGGTTCCAAAGTCAAACCTCAAGCCATCGTGCATTCGGCAGTCTTGTTGCCATTCCTGCCCCCTTTGTCTGCTCCTCCCCAAAACCTGGGCTAAGACTTTTATTAGTTTCCCCTTTTTCCTTTGTTTCTACGTAATACTTCCCCCACCCCCTTTCTCACACAAAAGGTAGCACGCTACACATAGATTTCTGTGTTTTGCTTTCTAGATTATTAATACTTAGCAATAAATCCTAGCAATACATACCTGGCATTGCCCACCTTCCACCACTAACCTGACTTCTAACACCATAGTTTCCAAAGGTGGGGGGTTTTCAATTAAGAAAATACAGCATAAAAAATTATATTTTCATCTTCTCTTGAAAACTAGAAGTCCTGGCAACACCTTGGCCTAAGTAAGAGCTCATGTATGGCAATGATCAGCTCTGTGTCCCCCACATTAGCACAGTCCCCAGCACCCAGCCCCTCCTGGTGTCTGATCCTGGTAGCGTCAACTGTTGACATTGACATTACCTGCCTGGTCCCTAAGGACTTCTGAGTTTACAGCTCCTAGTTGGCCAGTCCCCTACTGATGGCTAGTCAAGCTGTTTCTGGATTTTCCTTGTCAAAAAAATACTGCCTAAGCAATTCCATAAATGTGTGTGTGTGCACGTGTGTGTGTTTCTCAAAGGGATTGAAAACACATGTCCACACAAAAACTTGTACACAAATGTTCACAGCAGCATTATTCACAATAGCCAAAAAGTGGAAACCACCCAAATGTCCACCAGCTGATGAATGAACAAAACGCAGTCCATCCACACAATGGCTGATTATTCAGCCATAGAAAGGAATGAAGTTCTGACACGTGCTACAACATGAACCTTGAAAACATTATACCAAGTGAAAAAAGCCAGACTCAAGGCCACATATGGTATGATCCCATTTATATGAAATGTCCAGAAAAGGCAAATCCAGACAACAGAAAGTAGATCAGTGGTTGCCAGGGGATGTGGGGAGAGGAGTAGTGACTGCTAATGGGTGTGGGGAGATGAAAGGTCCTAAAATAGATGGTGACGATGGTTGTGCAACTATGTGAATATACTAAAAACCACTGAATTGCACATTTTAAATGGATGAGCTGGGCATGTGAATTATATCTCAATAAAACTGCTACTTCAAAACCAATACTGCAGCAAACATCCTTGAACACCCCTTTTTGTTTCTGGAATTGCTGGGTCACAAGGCCATCCTATTTTTTAATTTCTCCAGAACGGCCAAACCAATATACTCCACCTCAGCATGACGCTTCTTCACACCTTTAGCTACACTTTGTGTTGCCAATCTGAAGAGTAAGTGAAAAGATGGCGCCCTGCTACTTAATATAATCTACATTTGCCTAGTTACCATTTAGGTAATCTGTTAATATCTATTGGCCATTTGTATCTTCTCTATTTTCTGTTCATGTCCTTCACTCATTTTCCATTAGTATGTTTTTTCACTAATTTGTAACTCTTCATACATTCTGTACAGACACACTTTAATATGTTGCAAATATTTTGTCATACATCAATTTTTAATGTATGTAAAACACTTTGCAAGTGCCTGGAACGTAATAATTACTATGCAGGAAGCATCCTTTTCATTATTAATGAGGAAGGCAAGAATTGGTGAGGGTGTGAACAGTCTCCCTATAGCTGTACCTTTAATGGGTTGATTTACTCACACACTGCTAAGAATACCACCAAAGGAAGTCTGTGGCTCCAGTGGCTTTATTTCCTACATTTTTTCTTTCTTTTCTTATTCTGGCAAGAACTACCTTGGGTCTGAGAGGGGCTGAGACCTATCTAGCCCCTGGAAACATTTGGTGCGGGACACCTTGTGAGATGGAGCCGTGAGAGCCCCACTGTTCAGAGACCTTCTCGAACTAGGAAGCAACACGAGAGCTACTTCTGGATCCTTTTCTACAACACTTGGTACAAGAGTGAAATACTAAGAACCAGCCCAGCACTAATCTCTTCAGTTTCATAGATGGTCCCGCTAAGAGATGGAAGCAGACATTTTACTCCAGTTCCTGATCTGACATCAGTAGATTTACACAATGAACAGAGACATGGTCAATCAGAGATAATGAAATCAAACCCAAAGAAAAGTTCCTTTATAGTCCACGGCTCTCGAAAGCTATTTGAAAACAGACCCCTGCTAGGCTTCACCTTGCAGGCTGGTCCTATGCTCTGGCTGTGGCCATGGGGACCTGGTTGACATTCCAGGGGGCCAAGGAAAGCTGCAGGTTCTTGTCCTAAGAAAGGACACTTGGTCCTGGTCAACCAAGGATGGCCCTTACATGCAACTGCATCAGCGCACATTCCTGATCTTGAGAAACACCTTACACGTGCACACGTCCATGGAATCTGAGAGATCACCTTGTTTGGTCTGGTCCTCCAAGTCATGGCCTTCAACCAGGAATAGAAGGGTAATGAATCACAGGTTCAATTTCATCCCTACCAGTGAATCTCAGTCCTTGAGTGCTCACTTTCAGCCTGCAGGGAGGGGGTTGGGGGACAGTAACATGGTTCCTGACCTTTCCTTCCTACCAAAATTAAAAAATTAAACAGACACCTTCTAATCATGTACTAGAAAAACATTCCTGAAGGCTCTATTTTGTACCCGAGGGATAAAAGAACGTAGGCCCAAAGCAAACAGGTCAGGAGCGGTCTGCTGCCAGCTGACCTCAGTTGCCCAGCCAGGGGCGGAGACACGGTGTCCAAGGTTTTTCTGTCAAAAGGAAGTGGCTAAAAACTTGTGCTCAATCTTCTTACCATGATCACAGCAGACTGGGGAGAAAACTCCCACAGCTCACATTTATAAAGGTGTTAAAATACATTCCATAAAGTCTATAAAACTGTTTAGAAAAAATTTATTTGAACATAGGAAAATTTAGAGACCCCCAATAAAACAGAAGTTCCTTTCCAAGGTGATGGGAAATTCTGACAGGCTTCCCTGAGCGGTGCCGTGGGCTGTGCACAAGCTCACGGTCAGAACGCTTCAGCTCTGAGCTCCGACAGCTGCAGAAAAAGCCTGCATTTATGGCGGGACACGTGGCCTTCACAAGGAGGCCAGCCCACTGGACTTGCAATGCGGCTGCTCCCCGCAGCACTCCTCACGCACAGGCTCAGAGTGTGTCTGAAATGACACGTGAGAACAAAGGCTCACAGGATTGGCATATTTAAAAACACCCACAGCACTCTCTCTGCGGAGGGCTGTGTGTTCTTCCTTTCATCCATCCAATCTGGATTTTTAAGAATGTGACCAGGTACGAGGCACCTGGACTGCGACGACTCAGAACTGCCGCACCAAGTCGGTTCTGCCGGTGAGGAGGGGCCGCGGCTGCCTCCCTAAGGTCCTCTTCGGTGGGGCCTGTCACCCCTCTCTCGGAAGGCTTCCTCCAACCCAGGCGCAGAAGGCACACTGCCGCGCGGCGGCACACGAGGGGCCGGCCTAGCGGATGGGCCTGAAGGGGAACGTCACGCCTGAGATGAAGGTGTGCCCGGGGTGCGCGGGCAGGGCGGGGTGGGCGGCGGGGTGGGCCGGCACAGCCCCGTAGCCCAGCGGGGGCGTGTGGATGTGAGGGTAGAACCCAGGGGGGAGCGCTGCGTGCGGCGACTGCTGCACTGGGCCCGAGATCACCAGCTGGAGCAGGCTGCAAACACAAGGAGAGGGGTTAGTGCCGCCGAGTCCAAGGGAACCGCCAGCGCACACGCACTGCACGCTGGCTCCGCCCCTCCCTGCACCTGGCTGGGACTCGGTGGTGCCCGCACACGCCCACGAGTCAGGAGAGGCACCGGTCACGCGGGTTTCTAGGCAAGTAGAAACTGAGCACCGAGGTGACCTGGGGCCGGAGGATTTACATGGGAACACAGGCAGAGCCAGACAGGAGGGACCTAGCGGGAAGGCCAGGCCCTCAGGCAACAGAGCGTGGAGGGAGGGGCCTGCATTGGGGGGCAGGGGGCTTGTGGTCCACCAACAGGCTCCAGTCGCAGCCCCGTCACCCTCTGCGACAGGTCCTAACTGAATCCAAGCCTAAGCCCCAGGAAAGCTGGCCTTGCACATGACCCTGAAACCGAAGAGAGCCCGGTGCAGGGCCCCTGGGCTGGGGGGGTGGGGGGGCGGCCCTTACCGACCTTCGGGGCCCACTACCTCTCCCACCCTCGCCCAGTGGAGCTTCAGGCCCTCTGCTCAGGAGCACCTCCACCCCACCCGCACCGGGGTCTCGGGAACAGCCACTCGCTCTCCGCAGCCCTCCCGTGCTTCCACCCTTGACCACCGGGCCCAGGAGCCTGGGGCTCCCCGTGTTTGGGGTCCAGCACATCCACAGCCGCCACCTTCTAGACATCCTCCTCCCTCCTGATTCCAACAGCACTTTCCAGCGCTGAGTCCCTCCTGAGACACCGGAAAGAGCTTCTCACTGACCCTCCTTTCTAACCCCCAGGACCCGCCCCCCACATCTCTGCACCTCCAGCTCTCCCAGCCTTGGCCCACCCGAGTCCTGCTGTCAGTCTGAAGTGACCGACTCCCTAGGGGTTCTACCCTGGTCAGAACAACCTCTCAGGTCCCCCAAACCACCCCCCACCTTCCCAACACAGCCTCCTCCAACCCCGCCTCCCCCTGGAGCAGGCCCCGCCAAAGACAGACCGGGGCTGCCCACTCCTCTCCTGACCTCACCAGGGACCTTGCCCAGCCAGCTCCTGTGTCTGCAGCGCCTCTGCTGGTCTCTCCCTCCCGAAAGCCACCTGCCAGCTCCTGCTCAAGCCCCATCACTTGCTCAAGCCGACCCTCCCCACACACTGCCCCACTGGGCCCCGGCGACAGCCCATCCTCTGGGCCACTTCCCCTTCCTGTGGCCCTGACTGCCTCCTGCCTCCACCCTTGCTCTGGTTTGTGGCAGACTGACCCTCCCCTCCTCTAGGACAAAGGCTGGGGCTGGGCAATAAACCATGGGCACGGGGAAGCCTGGTGCACTTCAGTGGTCCAAAGCTCTTCTGGGCCCCTTTTCATTTCCGTTATGCTTTTCTATAACTCTGAGTAAGAAATTCAACAAAATATTAACAAACCCAAGGAGGAGGGAGCACTACAGAGGTGAAATTAAGGATGTGGGATTATCTGAACCTGCACACTCTGCCAGAGACAGAAATAGTCTGAGGAAGTTTCCAGTCTAGGTGGGAAGACCACACAGAGGCCATGAGAAACCAAAGAGACACTGCAAGCGGCTACCTGTCCCCTCTCTTTTCTGAGGCCGGGGCTCCACTGGATCTCTGTCAGGAGAGGCAGCCACAAGCTCCCAGGAAGGGATGGAGTCAGAGCCTCCAGGCCAGGGCCAGCAGGGGACTGCTGAGAAGGTACAGAGGGGACTCCAACGCGGACCCCTAGTTATAAGACTAAAATGCTGTGAGGATTTACATCCTATCTTTATTTTAATTCCCTGAGGGAAAGGTGCCAATGGATACCAACAATGTTCTCAGATGCTGAGGAAGCTTCTGGAGGCCGGACCAAAAAAAAAAAAAAAAAGAAAGAAAGAAAGAAAGGACGGCGGGGGCTCCTCAGGGAAAGGTGGCCCCTGAACAGTCTGTCCACTGTGTTGACATAACATCTCAGGCAGAGGAGTTTCGTCCCAAGACCATTCCATTCCACCTCCTCAGGTTTTGCATCTACGCAGACACCTGCCCCGCAGAACCTGGTGGAGCATGGTGGGAACGAGAGGCCCCAAACACAACATAAGGACACGCTTCCTCTGCTGGCTGTGGCTCAGTAGCTGGCCGATCCCTGGACTCAAACTATGCATGTTTCTGTCTGAATCTGCCAGCACACCCAGACTTGCTGCACGCAGCAGAGCCTTGGCCAGGCCCCGAGTGGCTGTGAGCACCTGGAACCCCACTATTCCCTGCTCAAGACCAATGCGATGAGTCCGAAGAAAGAACATGAATAACCTAAGTTAACTCAGTCATTTTTCATTTCTATAAACCCGGTCCCTATGCACAGGAGTTCTGCCTTCAGCTATAAACATTCCCTCACATAGTTGTCACAATTACTATTTTTGGTGGATACAAAATATTCTAGCCTTGTGATGTATCACAACTAGCTTACTAAGTATCCCTGCGCTGGGGGGATACTTAGGTTGCTTCTGGTTTTTTGCTGGAGTAACACTGCAACTGTATGAAACATATTTGCCCACATGCCTTTTGGCCTTTTTTCTAAAGGCAGAGTCACAGAAACGAAATTTTTAAGTTACTGAAAGAATAGTAATAGCACAGCAGCTAACACTTGTTAGACACTCACTGCAGATCAAGTACTGATCTACGTGCTTTCTGTGGTTTTACTCATTTAATCCTCACACAAACCCCATGGCGGGGGGTGGCGGAGCACTGGGTCATGAGGCAGGTCCTATGATTGTCCTGATTTTCCAGACGAGGAACCCGAGGCAGCAGAAGGTAGGGAACTTGCCCAAGGTCCCATGGACAGGAAGTAGCAAGCTGGGATTCTTACGAGAATCTGTGTGACCACAGTTCCTGCTTTTCATCCCTATGGCTGCATTTATGGAGAGGTTTCCACGTGACGGGGACTATGCTGAGAACTTTACAATAGTACTGCTCCCCATTTTATAAGAGGGGAAACCGAGGCCCAGAGACAGGTGAAGAGATTTCCCAAGCATCACAGCAAATCACAGACAGAACTGCGCTCAGGACCGGGGTCCCTGCCACCTGATGGCCAAGCACCAGCATAACCAACGTGCTGCCCTCTAGGGCTGTGGCTCTGCGGTGCGTCCCAAAGGGCTGCGCAGTTCACAATGTCACCGACAGGGTGCCACTGCACCAGCCCCACCACTGCCCAGGGGCACGCTCATTTAGCAGCTTTCAGGGACACCGGGAGCTACTCTGACTTCTTTCCTTGACTCCCAGGACCATTTTTTCACGTTTACTCTACTTAGGGCTCCTCTCACGTGGGTTCTCCCATCATGTCCATTCCCCACGTATCACCGGGTCCTTAAGGGGCTCCTTACAGGGAGAAGCTCTAGACCCTGCAGACCACCCCTCTCCAAGGAGCCCAGGACAAAGGGGTGCACTGTGCCCTGCCTCCCCCACCCTGGCCCAGGACGCGGCCCAGCTGAAGTCTTGAGAGGACACTTACTTATTATGGGGCAGCCTGGAGCACAGGGTCCTCAGGTCATCTGAAATTAAGGAGAGAAACGATTAAGGAACAGACTGGAGGCAACACAGTGCAACAGTCGCTGATGTTCTCTTCAAGGATGCCAGCAAGACCGCAACAGCGCCTTACACTACATTTTCCTGACATCACTTAGAAGCTGGGTTCTCATTTCCTTCAATTTTTGCTTTAGCGAAGTAGGCCCCAAATAGAAGACATCACTTAGGAAGGGGGTAGTCCCATTGGCAATGTGTCAGATGGCCAGGAAGGAGGCTGGTGGCAGGGCTCTCACTGGCAACCAGACACCCAAGGCACTCCAGGAGCCGTGCTAAGAGGGAAACCCACCGCCAGTGACCACCCGTCGAGGCCACAGGCAACCCTCGGGAGGGAGTCAACAGTTAAAAAGCAAACCCAAGTGTGTCATCAGCACCGGCTCATTCTCTGGGAGACTTTGAGCACGGAAATGCAGAATTAAGAACCCTCAAAGGAGGTGACGGGAATGTTGTGTGTCTTGCCTGGGTGGCAGTTACACACGTGTGTACATTTGTCAAAACTCATCAAACTCTGCACTTAAATTTGTGCATTTTATCGTATGTAAATTATGCTCCAATAAAAAAGGATACAGAAAAATGAGACTCCTCCAGAGGAAAGATATTATCTGTGCTCTTGAGAAGTCCCCAATCTTGGGCAAAAAGTGTCAGGAGATGCTCAGATGTCACATCTGTGGTATGTTAGAAGCCTGACGGCGTTGAGCAGGAAAGGCAGGGTGACGGGGCACTACTGAGGGATGTTCTGCGACTTCCACCCTCCTCCCCCAACCTCCCGTGTTCAGCAAGAAGAGACGTCCTAACAGAAGCAAAAACAGTGTCTGGTGCAGTCCCTGTTCTCCTTTTGCCAGGCAGTGGTGTTCCCATCCCAGGAGGCCCCAGCCAGGGCATTACCCACCTCTCGTGCACAGCAGGGCTCCCGAGGCCATGGCCACCTGCAAAGCCTGTGCTAGCCGGTCCAGCGAGAGTTCAATCTCCTGGGAGGCGTTGAGGGGGTTCAGTTCATCTGCCAACCTGTTGATCTCCTCTACCAGCGGGACCATGTGGTCAAACAGGATGAGTCCCAGGCGCCCATAAAGATTCTTCTCCGTTAAGTGCAGCTGGAGCGTCAGGAGAACCTGCAGGACACTGAGGTGGAGTTTCGAGTACAGGAGGTGGGAGTCTCTGTCCATCCCCACGCCCGAGTCCTTGGCAGCCTTGTTATTGACGTGGCCATTGGATAAGGAGGGCTTCTTTTTCCTTTTATAAGCCAGAGGGGACTTCACGCACCAGCGGATCAATCCAATGAGCGGGGTGAGTTCTAAAAATCCTATTGGTAGATTGGCTGCGATCGGAGTATTTAAAAAAGTGATGAGAATCAACCTTGGGTCCTCAAAAATCCAGCTGACAATCATTTCGAGCAAGTCCAAAGGTGGGATGAGATCATCTGCAAACAAAGACCGTCAGGTCAGATGAGTTCTCAGCTCAGGGACAGGAGTGGGAAGTGGAAAGAGAGAAGATGGACACCCAAGCTCACAGCACTGACCCTGGCGTTCAGATCACTGCTCCCTGCCTGCCTGTTTCCTATCTTCTTTCCGAGAACATCTGCCGCACGGGGCTGGAACTTCTGTCTTAGTCAGTGTTACCTCGCCCGTGCCCAGGACTGTTGGGCCAAGCGAGAGGCTCAGGAAATATTCATTAAGTCAACAATCCTAGAATGGCTGAGTTTTCCCATGAGCTGTGAGGTGTACAGCCCAGAGAGAGGAGGCTGGGGACCCACTCGTATGCACACAACCAGCATAAGGGCACTGCATGCCAATCCCAGGATGAGCAGCGTAGCCGAGTGGTTGACAGCCAGGCTGGGTCCACCACGTATTTTGATGAGTCCTGGGGAAGTTACTTAATATTACTGTGCCTCAGTTTCCTCATCCTTTGTGTGGCAATGATAGATGGGGTTGCTGGAAGACTAAATGAGTTAATCTGTGTAGAGGCCTGAGACAGTGCCCAGCACACTGATAAGCCCAGAGTAAGTGTCAATACTTGTTCTCCTTATTCTCTGTCTAGGCTGTAGAGTGTGCCAGGTCTCAAGGATCACAGATCAGGCTGTTGATTCGACAAGGGTTCCAGGTTTGGGGCTGGGATGGCCCTGGACAGCTGACAAATGACTGTAGGATTCTGAGCTGCTCCCTGAGGGCCACCATAGCTGTCACTGTACCATGCAGGACACCCAATACAGGGAGGAAACCTACTCACGAAGGAAGGGGTGAAGTAGTTTTGGACATAAAAAGTGTGGAATTTTATTTAAAATACTAAGGATGACAGAGTCCTATCTAGGCTGCTGAGGTCGCTCAAAGCCACGCACAAAGAAGCAGAGTGTGGGGAGAGCAAGATACACGTTGGTATAAGGTTTCCAACTGCTCTTTCTCAGGAGACTGGTCTTTTTTTCTAAGATTATTCCTACTGATTGTTTTACTATTAACCAGCCCCCACCCAACCCACCCCTTCTGTTGTGAAATGATGGCAACAGCAGGTAGCAACTGTTGTACTGTGTCCAGCCCCTTAATTCCCCAGCGACGTTTCTGTCTGGGCAACACCAGGCTCACACCCACTCCGCCAGTGTAACCTCCCCCGTGTCTAAGCTGAGGCGTGTCCACCAGCCTGGAGGCAATGTGTGCACAAGTACACATGTGCTCCAGCCATATGTGTGAGTGTGTGTACACTGTGAGTCCTCAATCTCAGTGACCTTCCTACTCAGAGACACGAGTTCTTGGCACTGTTTCCGCAAGAGGAGGTTCTGTATGGCCAGGTGAGCTTCTTCCTTTTTGTGGTTTTGAAGGCACAAACACCTCAAGAATGCTCTCCTGTTACCAAACACACCCAAGAGCAGCGTCAATCACCATTCTGACAGTGGCCTCCAAGGCCACCACTGTGTGCTCAGGGACTTGAGAAATCACCAACACATTAATCAGGCAGACACACTGACTTAAGAGAAAGATACTGTGTCTCAGATCTACTCTCGTACATCAGTGGTATTCCCTGAATATTATTTCCTATTCCATCTGCTAATTCATTCATTCCCAATGGTATGGCCAATTTCTGTCCTTATTGCCTGATGACTTACAAGGCAACTATGAGGCTATAAACTGAGTTTAATCAGATCTTTCTGATTTGGGGGAAAAAAAGGCCTGAATATTGTTCCCAGCTATTAAGAGCTCTCAGGAAGCCTCTGCAGCAGAGAGCCAGGGAAAATTCCACTCTAGTGGTACAGCACTGCTCTACAAGACCTGCTTCCCACTCCAGCGGCAAACTGTTACAAAGAGGGAGTATGCGATTAGTGACTGGGTGTGGTGGCTCATGCCTGTAGTCCCAGCATCTTGGGAGGTCAAGGCAGGAAGGTCACTTGAGGCCAGGAGTTCAAGAAGCTGGACGATAGAACAAGATTCTGTCTCTAGAAAAAATTTAGAAATTAACCAGGCATGTGCCCATAATCCCAGCTACCTGGGAGGCTAAAGCAGGAGGATGGCTTGAGCCTAGGAGTTTGAAGATACAGTGAGCTAGGATCACATCACTGCATACTAGCCTGGGTGACAGAGCTAACACCCTGTTGCAAAAACAAAAAACAAACAATAAAAAAGAAATGAGCATGTGAATATGGTATGCACTTGCATGTTCACACCATTTCCACACGAACTTCCTCAAGAGAGCTTAAAAGTCTAACAGCAAGAAGAAAAGTTATAAATAAAAGGAGGCTCAAATATAGTCAGGGGGCTGGCAGGAGACCAATACTGGACCGAACAAAAATGGAAAATGTTGTTGAAGGCTCGCAAAATGCTGGTTTAGCTATCAGACCAGAATAAAAAACAGACCATTTGTCAGCCCTCTGAGTAGCAAGAGCCGAGGGCAGAGAAGGAGGAAGCTAAAATACAAGCAGAAAAGAAGGCTTTGAGCCCAGCTCTGGACAGAATGCCACTCACCAGGGCCTGTAACTTCCCCACACGGAAAACAAGGCCCACAACCCCCTGCCTGGGAGCCACACAGGGCAGTGGTGACCACACAAGGATATAGACACAGACACAGAAGGACTCAGTGTACTGGAAATCCTTGCTTGTCAATCCCTGTTCCTTGGAACCCACCCCTGGGGGAGGGAAGTGAGCAGCGGAGCTCAATAGGCAGGGATATGAGCCCCTGCCCTGGTTTGATTACAGCTGCTCAACTTCTGGGGTTTTTTAAAAAAAATTTTTAATTTTTTTAATTGGGAGTCCGATCACAGGACTCAGGGACGACAGACATTGGGCTTCTCCCAGCCAAAGCCAAATGCTATTAAATATATCATGGCTGTCCTGAGGACCTCCACTGGCATCCTGCTGAGCAAGTCCCCAAAACAACACTAATAGTAGAACCCACGTTTGCCTCTAACATCAGGCACTAACGACACATCATCACTTAGGTAATACCCATGCCGAAAGGGTTTAACTTGAATCTTTTCATAAGGAAACAATCAGACAAATCCAAATTAAGAGACAGTTTACAAAACAGCAGGCCTGAGCTCTTCAAAAATGTCAGTGTCATCAAAGATTATTTGTCAAATGCCAGGGGCTGGTCTAGATTTAAAAAGACCAAAGAAGGCCAGGCACAGTGGCTCATGCCTGTGATCTTAGCACTTTGGGAGGCTGAGGCAAGAGGACTGCTTGAGGCCAGGAGTTTGAGAACAGCCTGAGCAAGAGTGAGACCCTGTCCCGCCTCTACAAAAATAGAAAAATTAGCCAGGCCAGGTGCTTATCTGTAGTTCCAGCTACTCGGGAGGCTGAAGGCAGGAAGATGACGACACCACTGCACGGCAGCCAGGGCAAAATAGTGAGACCCTGTCTCAAAAAAAAAAAAAAAAAAAACAAAACAAAACAAAGCAAAACCAAAGAGACATGATAACTATGTATTATGTATGATCCGTCAGCGCAAAAAGAAAGAATATAAAAGACATTATTGGCCAGGCATGGGTGTGGTGGCTCACATCTATAATCCCAGCACTTTGGGAGGCAGAGGTAGGAGGCTTGAGGCCAGGAGTTTGAGACCAGCCTGGGCAACACAGTGAGACCCCGTCTCTACAAAAAATTTAAAAATTAGCTGAGTGTGATAGCACGCACCTGTAGTCCTAGCTACATGGGAGGTTAAGGCAGGAAGATCACCTGAGCCCAGGAGTTCAAGGCCATAGTGAGCTATGATTGCAACACTGTACTCCAGCCTGGGCAGCAGTGAGATCCTGTCTCTTAAAAAAAAAAAAAAAGACATTATTGACATAATCAGGGAAATCTGAATATAGGCTACATATTAGATAATAGTATTCCATCAACATTAAATTTCTTAGGTGTGATAATGGTACCATGGTTGTGTAAGAGAATATTCTTGTTCTTAGGAAATACATGCTTAAGTACTTGGTACATGATATCAACAACAAATTCTGGATAGTTCAGGGAAAAAAAAACATTTGGGGGTACGTGTGCATGTGCACTCACAAACAGAGAAGAGAATATATGGCAAAATGTTGTTAATGGTTGAATCTAAGTAACAAGTATATGAATGTTTGCTGTACTATTCTTGAAATTTTTCTGAAGTTTTAAAATTTTTCAAAATAAAAAGTAGGAGTTAAAAACATAAATCATATGTGTAGGAAGCAGGCCACATCTCATCAGATGCCAGACCCTGGCTTTTTGGGCTGTCTGCCACTTGGACCATTCTGACTCAGGCAAATGGCTAAGCTCCCTCTTAGCAAACTGCATGAGTCAAGGTGGCCCACACCTTTAGCTTAAAATAAAAACACACATTTCAGAGGTAAAAGGCCAAAACATTCACTGGAGATTTCTCCTGGGTATTCAGTGGAAAACAAAATCTGGCTATCAGCTGAAGCTTCTTTAACAGAAACAAACTGTTTAAAGTTTACCTGACGACAGGTCGTAGAGCGCAGTGACGGAAGTTATGAACTGGCAGCAGAACCGAGGGCTGGCACTGAATATCTGCTTCAGTGTCTGAACAGATCCTGGCACCAAACAGCAGTAGTCATCCACCAGGGCCCTGGCTAGCCTCACGCAATAGACCACAGGCGTCCGCTGGAAAGAAGCCACAGTCCACATAACTACAGGTGTCATGAACGAGGAGACTGGCAAGTAGACTATGTACATATGCCGAATACCACTAGAACTGGCAGAACCACTTCCAAGAGGGGAAAAAAAATTAACAACTTACTTTGAAGCAGGAGTTAGCAATTTAAAGCCCATAGAGCAAATCCATTCCTCTACTCATTTTTGTAAATAAAGTTTCATTGAGACACAGCCATGCTCACTCATTTGCCTCCTGTCTAAAGCTGCTCTTGCACTACCAGGGCAGAATTGAGTAGTTGTGCAAGGGGACTATGTGACCCGTAAAGCCTAAAATATTTCACTATTTCACCTTTACATAAAACATTTGCCAACCCTTGCTTTAAAGTTTACTTAGGAAAGATCATTTCTGACCTCAGGTGAGGAAGTGATAATTTTTGATTAACAGTTGCTACCACTTTGAAGAGATTTTGGAGAGTTTGTGAATTCCATGATTAAGATGTCTGCTAGAGCAGAAATTTCTAAATTTCCCTTACAATCCTGCTCTCTTCAAAAGGTTTCTATAACACCTTTGAATCCTACATCATCACCCTCCCTGCCTTTTTTCCTTCCCATCCACATGTCAATCTGAAGCTCTGGCCACATTCAGCAGCTGTTCAAGAAGCTATATTGCTAGGGTGCCAACTTGTCCTGTGGGAGAGACTACAGGAGACAGCAGGCCAGATTGTTCACTCAGGCTATAATCTGCCCCCACAACACCAAATCAGCTGTTCTCAAAAGATAAATGGAAAACTATATGACAAGTTAAAAGATGCTAAACTTGGTTTCACTAGGTTGTGAAGGAATAAAGTAAACTTGAGGTTAAATACAACAAGCATGATGAATTTGGATGCTCCAGAAATTGAACTGGTGAGAATTAAAGCACAGATTCCACTGAGATTTATCTGTGTATTACAAATAACAATATATTTTTGCTGGCCAAATTTCAAGGATAAAGAAGATTGTAAGTAAAACATTACATTGAGAAAAAAGATTTCAATGGCTTGCGAATGAAGCAGGCTTGTGAAACTGAATATAGCAGTAAATTCTGTTAGCTTAGTTGAGGATCAGATTAATCAAAATTTTTAGCTAATAATTTCTCTCAATCTCTCAATCAATTTTTCAGACTTTGAGTACTAAAAAACAAAACAAACTGAATCTTCCTAAATACCACCTTAATACTAAATGTACTGTAGATAGATATTTTTCCTTTAACATTTAAAAATACTCCAGAAGGCATTTATATCCATACCTATTAGAAGATCCATCAACTTTGTGATGTTACCCTAGAACAAAGCAAAACAATTCACATGCTTACTGACCTAACTACATATGAAAAAAACTTCTAATAACAGGTAAACACCACCATAATTTGATATACAGTGATCTTTCTCCCATTCAAGTACTGACCAGGCCCGACCCTGCTTAGCTTCCTAGATCGGATGAGATCAGGCACATTGAGGGTAGTATGGCCACAGTCAGGTATATAGTGATACTGCTAAAAAGAAAAAAAAAAAAAAAAAAAAGCTACCTTTGAGATTCCGTGCATACTGTTTTCAAAACCCTACCTTATCATTTTCACCTAAGAAACAAGATTTTCACATGTTCTAAAGATGGACCCATTTCTTTCATTATTCATTAAAAGAAAAAATCATTTGCCATTACACACCACTGCGTTCTCAAGAATGGTTACGATCTGTATATGAAAATGGGATTGGGGTACTGTAACACTACACAGGATCAAGGACATAACCTCTCCAGAAATCCAACTGAATGAAAATCCCTGAAAATAAACTCCTCTTCAGAGGCACTGAGGAGCAAGGCTACTCTAGAGCAGTACCTGGAGCCAGGAGGCTGCACACTCCAACACCGGGATTCGACACACAGCCACAGCCATGGAGACCAGTTTTCCCAACAAGCTCATCCGGCTGTCATCAGCCTTGTTCCCTTGAGGACTGAAAAGGGATGAGAAAATAATCTGCCGGACAGAGTCCTTGGTTTGTTCCTGGAAATAATTGCACATGATTTCAAGAAGTTGAAGTTCCTGAAGTGAATTCAGTCTCTGTAAAAACAAATCCAGAGAAAATTATAAGAAATTTGGCTCCAACACCATTATTAATTCATACACTAAGAAAACAGAAAATGCATTATTTTCCCCAAGGTACTTTTCACCCTTATGAAGCTCCAGTCCCAGTGGATATAACTTTGCTGTTAATCTCAGCAAAAAGTAGCATCTATCATCATACATCATCCTGGAGGACCCAGGATGACCCGAAACGGTTTGAGCCTCTCAATGACAAGCTAACAGGCCTTTAGTGAGTAGGCAGTCTCCAAAATCTCTTCCGCTAACACCGCTGAGAGTCGTCTGTCACACGCCCCGCGGAACGGGCACACAGCAGAACAATGCCTCAGGACTCCAGAGACGGGGTCTGAACGCTGCTGTAGGAGCACGCCAAGGGCGAGGACAGAGCTCCCGTAACCAAGGGCGGGTGTGGTTTGACAAACATTCGTCAGCACTGGGGGAAAGGACACCAGTCTGCCTATCCGGAACACAGTCGGGGCAGCTACCCGTCCGCTCGCCCAGCCGCACCTTGGGCTGCGCGCCGCGCTCCTTGGGCACCTGGAACACGAACTCCTCCAGCAGCTCCACGGGGCCCTTGTCCACGATGGGCAGCGGTGCGCTCTGCAACTGGTTGCTGAAATAGATGTCTAGGTGGTACAGCACCTCCTTGGCGGCGCTCAGCGCGTCGCGGCGAAGCAGCGAGTGGCGGATGTCGCTCATGGTGCGGCCGCCGCGGCCCCAGCGCCGAGCGCGTCCCACTTCCGCCGGGAGCCCGGGGCCGCGCCGCCGCCCCCGAAGACAAAGAGGCGCGACCTGGGCCTCCGCCCCGACCCTGGGCCTGGGCCCCGGCGCCCGTCCGCCCGCCGCCACCTGCTCCCGGCCTGCTCAGGGGGCCATCGCTGCCTCTGCCGGCCGTCGGGCGCCGGGGAGTCCGACTGCGGCGCAGCCGAGAGCCGCGGGAGCCGACGCCGCGCAGCCGAACGGCGGCGGAATGCCGGGCGCGGCGACGGCGGCCCGCAGGGGCCAAACACAGGCCGCGGCCTGGGCGCGCTCTCGGGAGGGCGCCCCCTGGCGGCGCTTCCTGGCGCGCGGCGGGGTAAGGGAGCTGCGGCGGGCAGAGGCAGGCCGCCTAGCCGGCTAGCCGCCTTCGGGCCAGGAGACGGCGGTCTGAGCCGTGAAGGCAGGAGGGTGCCACACTCACCAGTGAAAGCCATCAGGCCTTTCCAAGGCTCTCCTGTGCTTTGCGCGGCGTTCAAAGCCCCCACTATTTCATTTCACTGCGGTTTTCCACCACTAAGCATGGGGGGATGGTACAAGCTTTGGCTTGGGGCCAGCAGACTTGGGTTCCCTCCTGGCACCAGCGATCCATCTTAAAAGATTACAGCTGTTCTGACCCCACGGGCTGCTATGACAGATGATGCCTAGTAGGGGCCTCCCTCCAACCCCCGACTCCCACTACCTGTCCTCAGGGTCCCTATTTCCCAGCCCTTTCCGGAGGCCTGGACGCTGCCTCCTTGACCTAGCCTGGGAGGGCCATGGGAATCTTAGGTAGCCAGCAAGGTCTAGCCCAACCGGTCCTGCTCCTGAAAACCCTCCCACTCTAAAAACCTTCAGCACTTTATATGGCCTCTTTTCCTGTGTTCATTGTTCTACTCTGCACTAGTTTTGGATTTTTTTTAAACAGGGCAGGAAAGACTTGAATATGGCCAGAAGAGGCCAGTGGAGGACAGGCAGGAGGCCACAAATACAGAAATGTGCCTCCCATAACAGGCCTATTTGTGCTGGCTCCAAGGCAGGCCTGTGTAAGGACTTTGGGTGTGGTTACCAAGATGAAAATCCCCTGCAGATAGGGACAGGCATAAAATAAAGTATAGCCAGGCCCAAGGGCAAGAAATTGAGTCACTGAGACTCTGCTGTACATCAAGGGACATGGCTGTAAGGCCCCTCCTGTCCAGGAGCCCAGAGTTTAGATTGAGAGACCAAGGATTCAGTGTCACCTGGAACCTCTTGAGGAGTCACCTCTTCATCCCCTTGACACCAGGACTTCAGAGATGCTTGGGTGGAACAGAGGGAAAGCAAGGGGGCCATCTACCACAGCACCCGGCACAGATTAGGCACTTTCCCTTCCTTACCCATTCATTGAAAGTTAATTTACAAGCACAAAGCAAAAACCAAAACAAACAATGCTTAGAAAATAAGTATCCAGACGTATAAATAAATGTATACTGTATTTAAAAGGCAGTAACACTTTTTCCATTCTTATTTCTTCTTTCTCTCATAATGTAGAAAGGCAGGTAGAAAGATCTCTCGAAGGTTGCTCCAAAAGCCGTGGGAGTGAATGTTCTGGTAGGCTTGGGGTGTGGCTGATGGTGCCCTGGCCACAAGGGGGCAATGCTGGCACTGGGTCCAGTGACCTCTGTACCACTCATTAGTCGTCTGGTTGGTGACAGCCAGGTATAGAGCAAAGCACAGGTAGCCACAGAGGAGGAAGCTCAGGACCACAACAAACCCCAGCATGAAGACAATTCTTGGAAAGCTCAGGAACAGGTACTGGGGACAAAGAAGCAGCAGCACGTTAGGCAGCTGGACTGTGACATCCATAGAGTAAGCACCCGCCAACCCAGGTCCTGTCCATACACACCAGAGCTGCCTCCTCAGCTCACCTACCTGTGTCCAAGTATGACTCACTGAACATAAATCAGAACCATAAACGGCATTGACAAATAGCCCAGAAGTAATGCCAGTATGTACAGGACTTCACTATGGGATAAAGTGTTCACATTGAGGGAAAAGGGAAAAGTTACTCAGGAAATGGGGCTATGCCAGTTAGCTATTTATAAAATAAACAAATAAACTTAGACCTTAGTTCATTCATCAAAATAAAATCCCAATGCATTTTAAAATCCAGATCAATGTCTCTCTTAAAACAGTACAATCACAAAAATACATACAAGGACATTCATTGTAGCCTCGATTTAACAGCCCCTCTTCCCAAAAGAAATAAGTTAAATGTCCATCCTTAAGAGTGAAATAAGCTCTGGAATAGTCACATTATGAAATCAAACGGAGCCAACGCCGTTAAAAATGATGTCAACACTGGGTGCAGTGGCTCAAGCCTATAATCCTAACACTTTGGGAGGCCGAGGTGAGAGGGTTGTTTGAGGCCAGGAGTTCGAGAACAGCCTGAGCAGGAATGAGACCTTGTGTCTACAAAAAATAGAATAATTAGCCAGGCATGGTGGCAAATGCCTGTAGTCCCAGCTACTCAAGAGTTTGAGGCAAGAGGATTGCTTGAGCCCAGGGGTTTGAGGTTGCAGTGAGCTATGATGATGCCACTGCACTCTAGCCTGGGTGACAGAGAGAGACCTTCCTTCTACCTAAATAATTTTTTTTAAATGATGTCAATTTCTATGTAATGATTTTTAAAAGGTTTAATATATTTATCAATGAGAAAGGCAAGATGTGAGGATCACACTGTGGTCTTGTGTGAAAACAAAACAAAACTGACTCTGTGATGGTGTGTGGCCACACAAATGAACATAGGTAAAAAGCCTGGAAATACACTCATCAACTACAAAAGTGGCTTCCTCTGGGAAGTGGAACTGGGTGGAAGGGATAACTCACTTTTCATTTTAAACACTACATCTGGACTGCTTGAATTTTTATGTTACTTTTGTAATAAGCAAAACAAAGAATAGAAAGAATTCAATATTTTTAAAAGTCAAAAGAAAAGAGAAGTTAACATTTACCAAAACTCTTGATGTGAGAGACTTTCTAACTGAAGTTGCAAAGAAAAGAGAGAACAGATATGATGAGGAAGAACACCTTTTTACACCAAAAAAAAAAAAAAAAATCCCAACAAAACCCATACCCAATGTCCAAAAGATACACAAACAGAAAATAAAACAAAGGATTAACTATCATTATTATATAAAGATCTCAAATCAAAAGTTATTCTGATATCAAATAAACAGTTAAAGGACATAACTCAAAAAAGAAACTATACAAATGACTGACAAGGAGAGTAGTCAAAAGTAATCTAAGAAATAATGATTTTTTTTTAGAAAGGCACACCATACTTTCCTATCAAACTAGAATAGCCTTCCCACCCCAGGCCACAGTAATGCCTGCTCTGATACGGTGAAATTAATACTTTCACATTGCTCTAGGCACAAACTTTAAAAAAGCAATTTAACAATATATATTAATATCAAAATCCTATGTTGGTAATCTTTGATCCAGTATGTATAATTCTTTGGAATCTCTCCTAAAAAAATAGTCTTAAATACAAAAACAAAACCATATACACAGATTACCTATTGCAAAGGGGAAAAAGTACTTTACCAATGGAGAGAGCTGGTAGTCACCACCTTAACTAATGGATCAAACTTGGTGTCACTAACATTTATGTGCCACCTGATGGGATACACTA
The DNA here is from genome assembly GCF_041146395.1 of Eulemur rufifrons. Lineage (NCBI taxonomy): Eukaryota > Metazoa > Chordata > Mammalia > Primates > Lemuridae > Eulemur > Eulemur rufifrons. The sequence continues at coordinate 12,860,831 of NC_090996.1, read as the reverse complement.
TGAAATACACATCGCTACCTAGGAAGTATTTTTGCCAAAAATATTTAACCTAAATCTAATCAAGCCTCTAGAACTAACTTCCAGTTTACACTAATATAAATGAACAGAGAAAAATTAGATGGCACAATTAGGAAACAGACAAATCTATAACATGGGACATTCTAAAAGATAACTGGGCTACAAAAAATGCCATTTAAAAAAGTAGAGGCATTGTTTTAAACTAACAGAGACTAAAAAGACATAACATTCAAATGCAAGGCATAACTATACAGTGGATTCTGGTTCAGAGAGCTAAAAGAGCTATGAAAGATATATGTGGAACAATAGGGAAATCCAAATGCAATATGGACTAGATAAAACATAGAATTATTTTTCCTAGGTGGAATAATAGAATTGTACCTATATAGAATGCAAATATTCTTTAAAAATGCATACACACGCAAGTATTTAGGGGTGAAGTAACATGTCTCCAATTTATTTCTAGTAATAAGAAAAATATATACACATATACAGAAAGAAAACAGATTAGAAGGTTAAATGTTTAATCTAAGTGAAGTATATAGGTAGTCACTTTTGTTATTCTTTTAACTCCTCTGTGTGTTTGGAAATTTCCATAATTAGAAAAAATTAAGAATAAAAACCACTCAAGGTTAAAACAACGAGGTATCACTACACACCTATCAGGATGGCTGAAGTTTAAAATAGTGATAACATTAAAAGCTGACAAGGATGCAAAGAAACTGGGTCCCTCACACACATTGCTGGTGGAAATGTAAAATAGCACAACTTCTCTGGAAAATACTATGGTAATCCTTTTCAAAACCTAAAAGGGGGTTATCATATAACCTAACAATTATTAATACATTGAAGATTTATTTTCATGTAGAAACTTCTAAACAAAGGTTCATAGCAGTCTTGTTCATAATAGCCAAAAACTGGACACTACCCAATGTCCTTCAAAGGGTGAATGGGTTAAGCACACTGGTATATCCATACCCATACCATGGAATACTACACAGCAATGAACTATTGCTATATGCAACAACTTAGATGATCTCAAGGAAATTACGCTGAGTGAAAAAAGCCAATCTCAAAAGGATACATACTATATGCATATTTATGAAACATTTGTGAAATAACATAATTATACAGATGGAGATTGGGTTAGCAGTGACCAGGTGCTAGGGATGCAGGGGAGGAGATGGGTGTGGCCATAAAGGAGTAACAGGAGAGTGTCTTGTGGTGCTGATACAGTTGAGCATCTTTTTCTTTTTCTTTTTTTCTTTTTTTTTTTTTTCACAAGACAGCCTCCCACTGAATAGCGGAACATCTTGATTGTAGTGGTGGTTGTGCAAGGTTGTCCATGTGACAAGACTGCACAGAGTTACACACACATACACACAAGTGCACACATAACTGGTGAAATCTGAATCAGCTGTATGGATCATGCCATTGTCACTTTCTTGATTTTAGTATCATACTGGGAGGATGGGGGGTTAGGAATGCATGTTATTTCTTTGTAACCTCCTGTAAATCTATAATCATAATTATTTCAAGAGTTAAAAAAAAGATACTGGCTTTAGAACTAAACAGTGTGTATATGCGTGTTTTTTCATGTTAAGAAAATATCCTTCAATTCCTATTTTTGAGTGTTTTTATCATGAATGGGTGTTGAATTTTGTGAAAGGCTTCTTTTCAGCATCTGGAAAAATAACCATGTCATCATTCCTTACATTTAATAATATGGTGGATAATATTAAATAATTTCCTAATCTTGCAATTCTGGCCTACATCCCATTTGTTCGTGGCACATTACTTTCTTTGAAACAAAAGGAAGAAAATATATTCAAGAATTGGACAATTACCTAAAAAAAACCTGCTCATATGCTATTTCCCATAAATTAAGTAGAAATCTTTTAGTGATCAAATGAGTTTTTTCAAAGAATGGCTTCAACCCTTACATTATAGTAAATTAATTTTCACAAGGGTGCGAAAATAATTCAAGGGGAAAGAATAGTCTTTTCAACAAATGGAGCTGGGACAACTGGATACCCACATACACTAAAGAATAAAGTAGGACCCCCACCTTATACCATTTATAAAACTTAACCCAAAATGGATCAAACACCTAAATGTGAGAGCTAAATTCATAAGACTCTTAGAAGAAAGTATAGGGTGTAAATCTTTATGACCTTGGATTAGGCAACAGTTTCTTAAATATGACACTAAAGCATAAGCAAAAAAAGGAAAAAATAGATAAATTGAATTTGTCAAAATTAAAAGTTCTTGTGTTGCAAAGAAAACTACCAAAAAAGTGAAAAGACAACCTACAGAATGGGAGAAAATATTTGCAAACCATATAGTTGAAAGGGTCTACTGTCTAGAATAGACAAAGAACTCTTACAACACAATTTTTTAAATGGGCAAAGGTTTTGAATAGACATTTCTCCAAAGAAGATATACAAATGGCCAATAAGCACATGAAAAGATACTCAACATCATTAGTCATTAGGGAAATACAAATCAAATCACAATGAGACACCATTTCATATCCATTAGGATAGCTATAATGAAAAAGACAGGTAATAAAAAGGGTTGGCAAAGATGTGGAGAAATTGGAACCTTCATACATCGGTGGTGGGAAAGTAAAATGGCACAGACACTTAGGAAGATAGTCTGGCAGTTCCTCAAATTACAAATAGAGCCACCATATGACCCAGCAATTCCAATTCTAGGTACATACTCATGAGAAATGAAAACGTATGTCCATACAAAAACTTGTACACGAATGTTCACAGCAACATTATTCAAAAATAGCCAAAAAGTGGAAACACACAAATGTCTATCAACTGATGAATGAATAAATAAAATGTGGTATGTCCACACAATGGAATGCTATTCGGCCAGAGGAAGGAACGAAATACAGATTCATGCTGCAACACAGATAAATCCTGAAAACATGCTACAAGAATGAAGCTAGTGGAAAAGGCTGCACATTGTATGATTCCACTTATATGAAATGTCCAGAAAAGGCAAATCCGTACAGATATAAAGTAGATTAGTGGTTTCCAGGGTCTGGGGGAGGAGGGAATGGGGAGTATTTCTTTTTGGGGTGATGAAATGCTTGGGCTGAGGCAGGAGAATCGCTCGAGCCCAGGAGTTTGAGGTTGCTGTGAGCTAGGCTGACGCCATGGCACTCTAGCCCGGGCAACAGAGCAAGACTCTATCTCAAAAAAATAAATAAATAAATAAAAGGGTGGATTTTATGGTATGTGAATTATATATCAATTTAAAAATTTTTTTTTTATTTTAATTTTTTTGTAGAGATGTTGCCCAGGCTGGTCTTGAACTCCTGGCCTCAAGCAATCCTCCCACCTCAGCCTTTCAAAGTGCTGGGATTATAGATGTGAGCCACCATACCCATGCCCGGCCAATAATGTCTTTTATATCCTTTCTTTTTGCTCTGAGGGATCATATATAATACATAGTTATCATGTCTCTTTGGTCTTTTTTTTTTTTTTGAGACAGGGTCTCACTCTTTTGCCCTGGCTAGAGTAGCATCATCACAGCTCACTGCAACCTCAAACTCCTGGGCTCAAGTGATCCTCCTGCCTCAGCCTCTGGAGTAATTGGGACTACAGGCGCACACCACCACACCCAGCTAATTTTTCTATTTTTTGTAGAGATGGGGGTCTCACTCTTGCCTAGGCTGGTCTCAAACTCCTGAGCTCAAACGATCCTTCCACCTCAGCCTCCCAGAGTGCTGAGATTACAAGTGTGAGCCACCATGTGCCTAGCCATGAATTTTATATTAATTTTTTAAAGAATAGAATGGCTTCATGTTTTTACTGGGCAAACAGATGTTCTTTTTCCAATTCTTAAACCTGAAGTTGGAAACCTACAGCCCACAGCATAATTTACCTGAACAAGAAAGACTGTGTCCATAACCTGAAAGTGTCCAAGGTCATCAACATAAGACTCCTCGTACAGATCCAACACCACCACCCAGTGGACCAGAAACGCTGTGCACACAATGGCCAGGGTGACAGCTGAGGCGGTCAACGTCAAGAGGTAGATGAGGAAGTACCTGATGTTCCAGGCCCCGATGCAGTTGTTCACCCAAACACAGTGATGGTCAAAACGGTGCACACACCAGTTACACACACCTGCAAAGAAATGAGGGAGGTGCTGGGTTGGTCCTTGATGAGACAATGACCCCATGTACAACTACTGAGAATTTTACAAACTGACCACTGGCCCTATGAGCGGGGAATGGCAGCCATTGACACCAGACTTTTAGATCTACAGTGCCGAACACAGCAGCCACTAGCTAAATGTGGGTGCTGAGCACTTGAAATACGGCTACAAGAAAAATCTGAAAGAATACTTGGTCAATATTGACAGACTTTCAGCTGGTTTTCAATTTCTGTAATATTTCTTTGAATTCAATGTGAATAATACTGAAGAGAGACAAGAATTAGTGAAATTGCTTAACTTGGACAGAGTTTTAAAACTGATATTTCTGCTTTAAAGTCAAGTCAATTCTTCTGATAAAGATGAACCATTATGTCAATGTAGATGTGGATAGTAAAGGAAAATGATTTTTTTTTTTTTTGGCACTCAATTCCGTTATTGGAAAACTTTTAAGACTGTCTGGATATAACTTGGATATGTGAGTCTTCTTTTTCAGCCGCAAATATTATAAAATCTAGGCTGGCACGGTGGCTCACACCTATTATCCTAGCACTTTGGGAAGCCAAAACAGGAGGATCACCTGAGGGCAGGAGTTCAAGACCAGCCTGGGCAACATAGCGAGACCTTGTCTCTATAGAAAATAAAAAAAATTAGCCAGGTATGGTGGCACACACCTGTAGTTCCAGCTGAGGCAGGAGGATTGCTTAAACCCAAGAGTTTGAGACTGCAGTGAGCTATGATGATGCCACTGCATTCTATCCCAGGCAACAAAGCAAAATCCTGTCTCAAAAAAAAAAAAATTATGAAATCAAAATATAGATCAAGTATTTTCAATAAAAATTTAGCATCCAAATCAAGATGTGCTGTAAATGTAAAATACACACCAGATTTCAAAGGCTTAGTATGAAAAAGAGAATATAAACTATTAATATCTCATGGATAATTTTTTACACTAGTTACAATTTAAAATGATATTTTAGGTATGTTGGGTTAAATAAAATATCGATTAAAATTACCTAATTGTTTCTTTTCCCTTTTGTAATGTTGCCACCAGAAAATTTAAAATTACATAGTGGCTCACGTTATATTTTTGTCAGACAGTGCTTGTCTAGAATCTTGGGCACTCCCCAGAAGACTAGGCTTTACCGGGACTGAAATCCATAAACACAACATCCCACAGAAACATCTCTTGGTCAACATACCAAGGTCACGTAGAAAAGGAAGAGCTGTTATGCTCAGGCTGAATCCTGTCCACTATATAAGAACACAAGACTGAACCAGGCACGGGAGCTTGCACCTATAATCCCAGCTATTTGAGGGGCTGAGGCAGGAGGATCACTTGAGGCCAGGAGTGTGAGACCAGCCTGGGCAACATAGTGAGACCCTGTCTCTTAAAAAAAAAAAAAGAACACAGACTTTACCCTCAGTCATCTGAAAGAAACCACTACCTGGCCTCTAGAAGTAGTGGCCATCCCATGTCTACGCATCAACTGGCTCTGCTCTTAGACTCATGAAACATTCCCTTATAAACAAAGCCCACATGTGCACTGTGGGTTGTGCCACTGGAGCCACAAGAGCCATACTTACTGCAGTGCTTAGATCGAGCTGGTTTCCTTAAATCACAAGTAGAGCACTTCATGTTCTTTCGAAACATCACTTCATCAAATTCATACACTTGAAGAAATAGTAATTCATTTGCTTTTGTTATAATGGCTAAAAAAAGTGAGGACATATGTCAGATTCAAACAATATGGTAGACTGGGTATTCACAAAACCCATCCCTGATACAACAAAACTAAAAGTGCTATATTTAATATTTAAAGCAATTCATTTTTTATAACTGCTTTATTGAGATATAATTCACAGACCCAATTTACTCATTTGAAGTATATAATTCAATGGTTTTTAGTATATTCAGAGCTGTGCAACTACCACCACAATCAATTTTAGAACATTTTCATCACCCCAAAATGAAATCTGTTAGCAGTCACTCCCCATTTCTCTCTAATGCCCCCAGGCCCTGGAAACCACTAATCTACCTTCTATCTCTATGGATTTGCCTTTTCTGGACATTTCATTTCAATGGAATCATATAATATGTGGCCTTTTGTGTCTGGCTTCTTTCACTCAGCATAATGTTTTCAAGGTTCATCCGTGTTGTCACATGAATGTATACTTCATTCCTTTTTATGGTTGAGTAATATTCCATTGAATGAATATAACACACTTTATCCATTCATCAGTTGATAAACATTTGGTGCTTTGAGGACAGAAAAATTTAAAAGGACGGAAAAAAATACCAGATACAAGTCAAAAGAAAGACCTTGTAATATTATAATATTAAATTCAGACAAAAAAGACTTGAAAGCAAAGACACTGATAGTGATAAAGGGGCTCACTATACAGTCAGCCCTCCGTATCCTGGGATCTGCATCTGCAGTTTCAACCGACTGCAGACAGAAAATATTTAAACAAAACAAAAAATAATACAACAACTGAAAATAATACAAGTAAAAATACAGTGTAACAATTATTCATATGGCATTTACGTTGTATTAGGTATAAGTAATCTGGAGATGATTTAAAGTATACGGGAGCTGACAGCACAACAAAGTGACTATAATCACCAATAAGTTAGAGTGTACTTGATAATAACTAAAAGACTGGAATTGGAATGTTCCTAACACAAAGAAATGATAAATGCCTGAAGTAATAGATATTCTAATTACCCTGATTTGATTAATCCACATTGTATGCCTGTATCAAAACATCACATATATCCTATAGATATACAACTATTATATATCCATAATCATTAAAAATTTAAAAAATGTTTAAAAATGTTTATGGGAGGATGTGCGCAGGTGATATGTAAATACTATGCCATTTTGTATCAGGGACCTGAGCACCCACAGATTTTTATATCCTTGGGGGTCCTGGAAACAATTCTCTGAAGATATTGAGGGATAACTGTATTTTGAAAAAAGATTTAATTTGCCAGGAAGAAATAATACTAATTCTAAACTTGAATGTATTTAAGAAGAATACATATGTATGTAAATAGTTTCAAAATATGTGTAGAAAAATTGACTACGTACAAGGAGCACTCTGGCAAGTCTACCATCAGAATCAGATAAAAAAAAAATCCAGCTCTTACTAATTGATAAAACAAAAATTAGCGTGGATATAAAAGATCTGAACATAATTTATTAACCTGAGGTAATGGACTTATATGATTCACTATACCCAAGAACTAGAAAATACCCACTCTCTCCCAGGACACATGATCATTTACAAAAAATGACCACATGCCTCGGCATAATTCAAGTATCAATAAATTTTTGTTTTGTTTTGTTTTTTTCGTTTTTGTTTTTGAGACAGAGTCTCACTCTGTTGCCCAGGCTAATAGAGTGCCGTGGCATCAGCCTAGCTCACAGCAACCTCAAACTCCTGGGCTCAGGCAATCCTCCTGCCTCAGCCTTCGGAGCAGCCAGGACTGCAGGCACATGCCACCATGCCCAGCTAATTTTTTCTATTTTTTTTTTTTTTTTGGTTGCCCATCTAATTTTTTTTTTTTTTCTATTTTTAGTAGAGACAGGATCATGCTCTTGCTGAGGCTGGTCTCAAACTCCTGAAGTCAAGCAATCCTTCCACCTCGTCCTCCCAGAGTGCTAGGATTACAGGCGTAAGCCACTGTACCTGGCCAATAAAATTTTAAAAGGAAACGGTATCATACACAATCTCTACATATAACACAATTAAGTGAAAGCATCAAAAAGGTAAACTAAAAAAAGTATATTGGAAAATTTTAAACAGTTCTAAATGACCCATGGATCAAAGAAGAAAAGAATAAAATTAGAAAACTGAAAGATAATGAAAACACTACATATCAAATCTTTTGCATTAGGGGGACCACTGCTTGTTTGCAGCACTATCTATTATATAAGACAATGGAGCTGTCACCAGTTTGTGTGTATACTAAGAGACTCAACTTACCAGGATTGGTGATGCAAGTTAGAGTGAAGAAAAACAGGTTTATGATCAGCAGCAGATAAGGAAGAAGAAGGTAATACAAGGATAACTCCAGCTCTTGACAGTAGCCAAATATTTCCCAAGTGTATTCACCATAAACCATCCCTTGCAAGACCAGGTGCAAGATAATGAAGGTGCAGTTTCTGAAAGAAAATAGGCACATGGCTTGCTCATAGGGACTTCTCCATGAAGAAATCATACAATACTAAGGAAAACAACCAAAGGTCAACTACTTCCTTTGGGCTTAAGAAAATAGTAAGAATTAAATAAGAAACCATGTGAAACATCTCGCATATATTTTACAGAAATACATGTCAGTATCTTCCCACTCTTTACATATCTCTATTTAAAAGTAGACACGTCGCCGGGCGCGGTGGCTCACGCCTGTAATCCTCTGTAATCCTAGCACTCTGGGAGGCCGAGGCGGGTGGATTGCTCAAGGTCAGGAGTTCGAGACCAGCCTGAGCGAGACCCCATCTCTACTAAAAATAGAAAGACATTATATGGACAACTAAAAATCTATATAGAAAAAATTAGCCGGGCATGGTGGCTCATGCCTGTAGTCCCAGCTACTCGGGAGGCTGAGGCAGTAGGATCGCTTGAGCCCAGGAGTTTGAGGTTGCTGTGAGCTAGGCTGACGCCACGGCACTCACTCTAGCCTGGGCAACAAAGTGAGACTCTGTCTCAACAACAAAAAAAAAAATAAATAAAAGTAGACACGTCAAAACCCCAGAGACAAAAGGCAAATTAACTATGAGTAGAGGCTCTGAACCCAGGACTCTCCGTCCTTTTCAGCATCCTTTTCATCATCATGCTGGAAACCACAAGTAGCTTCCTGAAGCTAGAGGGCGGCAACAATCAATAATCATAAACAGAAGAGAGGGTGACATTTAAACTCTGAAATGTAAATAAATACCTTGAATGGAAGAGGTAATGAAGCAATCTCTGCATGGTTCTCTGAAGACATTCTGGAATTATATACGAAAATATCTGAAACAAAAAGACTCAATTTCATTTCTCATTCCTCTCACTCCCAAACACATTAGATGCTCCACATACAGCCAGCAATATGAGTGATACTAAGTTTTGTTTCTGTGTATGAGCAAAGAATTGATTTAAGACAGAGTAGAGGAAGACTTCCTCCTAATGGCCTTCCTTTAACGCCTACTCATCCATTTCCACTCTGACCCTAATAAAGACACCTGTCGGGGTCTTCAGGGAAAGGGAGGTGAGTAAAGGGGATGGGTCAGGGAATGCTGATATGAAGGGCCCTCCTTCCCCTGCCCAGGTTCCAGAGTCCACCCCCAGATCACTGGACATCAGCCCAAGTCAACCCCATCCCATGGGCCGCTTGCCCCAGTTTTGCACACTTTGATCCCTGAAGGAGAGTGGACAGCCTGATGATGAGCTTTCTGCCCATGCATCCTCCAGTTCCACTCATCAAGCTGCCCCCCAACCCCCGTGGACCCTGCTCACATCCATGCCCAATTACAGGCATCAAATCCAGAGGAAAATAGCCAACCTTGACAATGCTATCCCAAAGCAACATCACAAGATTACCTTCAGCAGTAACAAAAACAGAGAGAGAGACTTTGGAATATACCACAATTGCCATAAATGAAAGAATAAATGAACCAATGAAGTTAAATGGCACCGCTTTTTTTGTCTCATTGGGAAACCAGTGCATCTCCTAGACTAGCACAGTATTCAAAATCCAGTGGTACCCCAGGATCATTGTTACCTGTGCTCCTCTCCTGACCAGGCCTTTCAAGCGATAGGTTTTTGAGCAGATGCAGATCATAACACCACCAATCAGCACCAAAGCCAGGTAAAACAAGAAGAGAACCAAAAAGTCCATCCTGGGGGCTACAAATGAACAAAAAGAGTTGACTGTCTGCTACTGAGGGATTTATTTCATAGCACATATGCTCAGACATCAACTTCTCAAAATGGCTCCCAAAACAGAATCCATCAGTCCTCAAGGACACACCACAGAGCCTTACTGCTCCTCAGTGGGGCCTCCCAGATGGAAGCTCCCTCCTTCAAGATGAAGTTTTTGAATCTAACACTGTGGGGTCTGCCTTTGGGACTTCTTCTACCTGCAAGTCCAAAGCAAAGTGAGGAAGAAAATGCATCCACCTTCCTTCCCCCCAGCAAGAAATCATTCTTTTACTTCCTTAAATATTCACATAGATATAGATACAGAATGTACTCAAAAGAATCTGCCGACGATACCATACAAAGAAGCTTCAATCAGGGGCAGTCAGGGGTTCTGAACCCAGGATCAGGCATCCTGTCCTAAAAAACATCCCTCCAGCACAGTGGGCACAACCATCACGGATCACTCTCGGAGACCAGAGTTAACACACAGTGTTAAGATATTGGAACTGGTTACTTTTTGCCTTAGCAGATAGGATTCTGGGAGGAATTCCAACAAAGGAGGTTCAGTGTTCCCAGCCTACATATTTTTCTTCGTTAGATAATTTTCAGCCAGCAGCTCTGGCATTCCTCCTCCCAACATTCACAGAGAATTCAAACAGCAGCTCCTCTTGGGCAGCAGTGTGCGCCTGGCACAACAGGTAGCACCCAAAGCTGGAGACATGGGTCCTCCAAGAAGCTGGATCTGGCTGCAGAGACAGATCAATTCAACATTAACGTATTAAGACAGAGTAGGAGTCAGTGGCGAATACACTGTGGGAAATGATTTGGAATCAGAGGATGCTGAGCCCCCACAGTGTGAACAGGTTTTAAGACTTTGGGAGAAGCAACTAACTAGTAGCCGGTAGCCTTGGGTCTATGCGTATCCCTGAGGCGCCCACACTGGAGACCAGACGACCTCCCCAAGGCTACTTCCCACCCGAGGCTCCCCGCGGATGGGTCTGGCCAGAACTTTTCCCGGGGGCTGGACTCCGGGTAGAGGGATGCAGGGTGCAGCAGACTCAGAGGAGACACCTGGGGCGCCCGAGCTTAGGGTTGCAGGGAAGCAGGACTGCAGCCCCGCCCCCCACACACACACACAAGGGGGAAGGGAGGGCCAGACGGGGAGACGGGCGGCCCTGGGCTGCCGGGGTGGTGTCAGAGAGCTCCGCGGAGGTGGCCTTACCGCCAGCCTCAGCCCACAGCCAGCCAGACAGCTCTGCTACCTCCCGGGCGCTCCGGGAGACTTTCTGCGAGCCCGTGACGTCAGCGCGACGCCGCATCCAGGCCGACTTCCGGCGGAAGTGCACCCAAGCGGCCGCGTGCTGCGGGGCTAGTTTCTGGCTCTGTGCGCTCGGGGGCGCTCCTCGCAGCTAGCCTTGGCGATTCTAGGCCGTGGTCCAGCGTGACCTGTGGGAAGTGGGATTTTAGAGCACTGTTGTCGGAAGACTTACAAGAGGACCGTCCGGGGCCTGTTGGGGACAAGAACGCCGGTGTTGTGGAACGGACCGAGCCGCCTGCGGCCTGGGCAGAGCCCAGCGTGACCCTGCTCACAGCCGAGCGGGGGGACCCGGGTGGCCCAGGTCAGTCACACTTCGGGGGCTCATCTACTGAGTCTAAGTGGTGGACAGAGTTTGCTCTCAGTCAGCCACACCGTTGGAATCTGTCCAAACCATTTCAGCAACGTTACACTACAGAAGCGGGTAGAAGTCACAGTAGGTGCCCATCAGAGTCAGATTCGGGTCCACGTGTGTCCTTGTTCCTGATGTCTCCTTACAGCCCTGAACATCCTCCCCTGGGTACAGTGACAAGTGCTTGACCACAAACCTTGAGGATAATAGGGAAGACTGTTTGATGGTAGGCAGACGTGGTGCGAGAAGAGCTACTTCCAAACATAGCATTGAGAAGGCCCCCATGGGGTGTTCCTTTGCTCTGAATCCTCTGAGGTCGAGTCTATTCTCGATGCCTCTGAAAACCTGAGTCAGGCCTATCCTCCCTTTGAGGATACATGTCTGATCTCCAAACGCTGACCTTCAAGCTCTTCTCTTTTCCTGTCTGTCTTTGCCACCTACCCCAGCCTCTTGATTCCTTTTCTTTTTCCTTTTAAAAACAATTCCTTACCAAGCAGGACACCTTCTCTTGTATACATTGTATCTAAGGCCTTCATGAACTTGTGGATGCAGAATTGAAAAAACAAAAAAACAAAAAAATCTGAATATATGATGTGACCGAGGCGGGGCAGGCTGTGGTGAAGGATGGAGCCCCATCCAGAGCGGGCTACTTTTGATCAGTGTCTCCAGCTGACTCACACCCTGCTGGTTGATACTGAGCTAGTGGTTAGATATTTTGAATTACCTTTTTTGCTCATAAATGTGGAACTTTATTTTTATCCCCTTTCATTTTTCTCTGGATGGTTTCGGTTCAGACCACCTTTGAGTCTTGGTTTGAGCACCTATTTGTATTTTGTGCTGGATTACCTTTCTTTAATATTTAACAATTTAGGCAAGTAATTCAATATTATGTTCTCCTGGTAAGAGTCAAGCTACAAAATAAAACTCTCCCTTGACCACCACATTTCCCAAATCCCAGTCCCTTGAGGGAATTAATCACTCTTATTTAGTGTGTATCCTCCAGAATCTGCAAAGCCCAAAAGCGGCTATGCAGATAACCAAACAGGTAAAGTGATAAACTGGAACAGGTATCTTTTGTTCTAAGCACAAGTGGCGATTTATACAGACCGAAGGATTGTTAACTTGAACCCAAGTATACAGAATTCCAGTGTTTAAAGAGCATTTGAAAATGTGGATTTTTATAACCTAAATTCCTGATATTTTAAAATACTGACAACCTGGGTGGAACTGGAGACCATTCTCAGTGAAGTATCACAAGAATGGAAAAACAAATACCACACGTACTCAATACTAAATTGGAACTAATCAATCAACACTGATGTGCACATTTGGAAGTAAAATTCAAGGAAAATCAAGTAGGTGGGAAGGAGGTGGAGGAGGATGGGTAAATTCACACCTAACAGTGAAGGGCACACTTACAACTTTGACTCAAACTATACAAAAGCAAATTATGTAACCAAAACATGTATACCCCCATAATATTCTGAAAAAAAATTGTCAGCTAATTCAAGATTTTAAAACACCATTCAAGCTAAGCACAACACACCTGCAGGACAGTTTAACCCAAGAGCCACCCGTTTGCAACCTCTAACTGTTCTGTTGCTAAACATTTAGGTTAATTTCAGTTTTTGCTATTACAGACAATACTGCAGTGGAAATACCTGCACAAGCTTCATAACACACAGGTAAGAGTACTTTTCTAGGGCAGTTACAAGGAAGTAGAATTTGTGGGTTAAAGAGTACACAGGCATTTTTTAATTTTAATAAATACTACTGAATTGCTCTTCAGCTACAAATGTCCAAGAGAGCCTGTTTCTCCAGACCGTTGCCAATATTTTTTTTTTTTTTTGAGACAGTGTTGCCCAGGCTAGAGTGAGTGCCATGGCATCAGCCTCGCTCACAGCAACCTCAAACTCCTGGGCTCAAGGAATCCTCCTGCCTCAGCCTCCCGAGTAGCTGGGACTACAGGCATGTGCAACCACACCCGGCTAATTTTTTCTATATATTTTTAGTTGTCCAGCTGATTTCTTTCTATTTTTAGTAGAGACGGGCTCTTGCTCTTGCTCAGGCTGGTCTTGAACTCCTGACCTCGAGGGATCCTCCTGCCTTGGCCTCCCAGAGTGCTAGGATTACAGGCGTGAGCCACCGCGCCCAGCCCCCTTGCCAATATTGAATATGATCCATTCCTTTAATATTTACTGTTTTGATGGGTGAAACAATATTTCAGTATTTATTTGCTAAGCAAATGCACAGGGATTACTGTGTTCTAGGCACTGTTTTAAGCACTAAAATTTTTAAATACTCATCATTTAATCCATATAGTAACTCTATGGAATAAGTATTGTGATGATGAGGAGGAGGAGGAGGATACTTTTATAAATAAGGAAACTGAGGCATGGAGCTAGAAAGTATTAAAGCCAGGATTCAAACCCAGACACTAGGGCTCAAGAATCAGAGAATCAGTCAATGTTCCTTTTTTTGAAGATGGGATCTTGCTCGTCTGTTGCCCAGGCTAGAGTACAGTGGCATCGTAGCTTACTGCAGCCTCCAACTCCTGGGTTCAAGTGATCCTCCTGCCTTAGCCTCCCAAGTAGCCGGTACTACAGACAGGCACAACCATCATGCCTGGCTAATTTTTCTATTTTTTGAAGAGGCAGAGTCTCACTGTGTTGCTCAGTCTTAGTCATTGTTCTTAATCACTGTACCATGCTGCCCTCATTACAATTGGCCAATTTCTAGTGAGGTTGAACATCTTAATGTATTTATTAGCCAATTCCTCTCTTAGTTTAGGTTCCTCCAAAAGCTCCAAAGACAACTTGGTACAAGTAGTTTATTTTTGGAGATATTTCCAGGAAACATGGTGGATGGTTGTGGAAGTGAGAGAGAAAAGAGTGGAAAGCCAGGAAAGCAGATGTTGGTGAATAGGATCCCAGTGTGAGCATCTGGGGCTTAGTCCCACTGGGGATCGGATCCTCCGAGACGTTCCATCGAACATGCCTCAGAATTGTTCCTGAGGGGCAAGGGAGCTGGAGTATTCACCCAGCCACTCGTAGAACAGAAACTCCCCAGCCCCCAAAACAGAGAACACCCTCAGGCAAAGAGACTCAGGCAGCATGTACAGGAACTGTCTGCAGATGACCTCTGTGGTGGGCTGATGGGAAATGGGCAGGGTACCTATAATGTCTGCCATGCTTTTGTAACAGAGAGACCCCAAAACACTATGGCTATAACAAGAAAGTTTTCTTTCACATGCGATAGTCCAGAGACTGGTAGATAGCACAGGAGCAGCGGGTGGTTCTGCTGCATGAGATCCGGGAGATCACACTAGAACCCAGATTCTTCCTCTCTTGCTTCACTACTAGGGCAGAGGTTCCTAAACTTTTTCTGTTCACAGCACCCTTAGTGACTTATGTTTTTTCATGGAGCCCCTAAGGAAAAAAAAAAAAAATCCAAAACAAAGAAACCTAACAATTTCATCTATTAAATAATTACTTCTGAACAACTAATTAAGCACTGTACTTGTGTTCTAACAACATAGTGCCCCTTCCACACTGAGCAATTTATCAAACCTTGAAATCAGATCAGAAACCACCAGTCTCAAATCCACTTTCACAACACATGAAGAATTTACCAATCTAATGTTGAAACTGTGAACTAGCTCAAGCTAGCAATTTCATGTAGGACAGATGTTGCTTTATTTTTCTCAAAATTTTAAGATATCCCACAGTACCCCTATGAGTTCGCTATGGCACCCTGAGGCACTTCATGCAGTTTTTGGAGCCACAGCACTAGGATGTTGTCCTTACCCATGGTCATCACCTTTCAGCTCCTAAGAAAGGGGAAAGACAGAAATGAAAGGCTTTTCCCATTTGACAAGGGGACCTAAAAATGGTGTCTTGCCTTTCCTGCTAAGATTCCATTGGTCAGAACATAATCTCATGGCCATACAGTCACATGGCTGCAAGGGGAACTGGGAAATGTAGTCTCCAGCTAAGCTGCCTGTAATCCTAGCACTTTGGGAGGCCGAGATGGGAGGATCACTTGAGGCCAGGAGTTTGAGACCAGCCTGGGCAACATAGTGGGACCACCTCCACCCCAACCTCGGTCTCTACAAAAAAATTTTTCTTAACTTTTTTTAATTAGCGAGTCTTAGTGGTGCACACCTGTAGTCCCCACTACTCTGGAGGCTGAGGCTGGAGGATTGCTTGAGCCCAGGAGTTTGAGGTTGCAGTAAGCTGTGATGATGCCACTACACTCCAGCCTGAAACAGAGTGAGACCCTGTCTCCAAAAAAAAAAATAAAGCGTATTCTTTTATGTTACACATACCAAAAAAGAAAAAAGACACACAGACACACACACACGCACACACACACACAAATATTCTCCAATACCTACTTCTAGTTGATTTATACTTTTTTCCCCTTTTTTTCAGCACAACATGGATAGCTTGAGATCTATACTTTTTATCTCTAATTCATCCGGAATGTCTTCTCATGATGGCTGAGATCACTTCAGAAGGGAAAGGAGACATTTCAAGTGTTTATTCAAGGCTCTATCTATATATTAAATTCTCAACTGCCTTCCAACTTACATTCTTGCTCTTCTTTTTTTTTTTTTTTTTTTTTTTTGAGACAGAGTCTCACTCTGTTGCCCAGGCTAGAGTGAGTGCCGTGGCGTCAGCCTAGCTCCCAGCAACCTCAAACTCCTGAGCTCAAGCGATCCTCCTGTCTCAGCCTCCCGAGTAGCTGGGACTACAGGCATGCACCACCATGCCCAGCTAATTTTTTCTATATATATTTTTAGCTGTCCTTATAATTTCTTTCTATTTTTAGTAGAGATGGGGTCTCGCTCTTGCTCAGGCTGGTCTCGAACTCCTGAGCTCAAACGATCCGCCCACCTCGGCCTCCCAGAGTGCTAGGATTACAGGCGTGAGCCACCGCGCCCGGCCGCATTCTTGCTTTTCATAACAATCTTCTGCCCATGAACAGTGCAGTGGACACTGGTTTCCTACCCAGCCCGACTGTTACACTCTTCCCCTATAGGCTCTTTGGATAGGATTA
The DNA here is from genome assembly GCF_041146395.1 of Eulemur rufifrons. Classification (NCBI taxonomy): domain Eukaryota; kingdom Metazoa; phylum Chordata; class Mammalia; order Primates; family Lemuridae; genus Eulemur; species Eulemur rufifrons. Next base: position 12,843,996 of record NC_090996.1, on the reverse strand, counting down.
AGCCCACCCCCAGCTCTAGAGGGTGGGTCCTAATTGATTTTAGCCAATCAGGATAATCCTACCACTTTTTTTTTTTTTTTTTTTTTTGAGACAGAGTCTCACTCTGTCACTCCAGCTACAGTGCAGTGAGGTTGTGATAGCTCACTGCAACCTCAAACTCCTGAGCTCAAAATCCTGCCACCTTTATCACAATAATTTTTCAAAACAAAAGCCAACCAGGGCAAGGCTGGCCTCTGGAATACAAGTGAACCAATTAGAATGAAACTGGGATTCCGGCATTCGGTGGTAACTCTTCTTCACTAGAGGTGAAGAAAGGTATTAAAGAGGAAGCCTGAAGCCTCGCTTACCTTATCTCAGGACCATGGGGAAGGCCAGCCTGAGGATAAAGCCAACAGGTGGGGGGGTGGGGAGGGCAGACGACTCATGGAAGTACAAAGTCCAGAGGTAGGTAAGCTTCAGGCACAGTTCACTCAGGGCTCTGGGTCCATCTCCCTGTGCTACTTCTGGACTTTCTACTTAGATGAGCCATTTTATAAATGATGTTGAGTTACATTTACTCTAACTTGCAACTGAAAACATTCTAATCCCAACAGAAATGTGTAGTCACTCAGCCCTTCTTCCCCTACTTTGTGTTTTTCCTTTTAAACTTGTGTTCAATTTTTGAAAAACATGTACATAACAGCAAAGAAAAAAGGCGATATATCTTACTGTCTTAACTGCTACTTTATTACTGTATATTTCTTTTCTTTTCTTTTCTTTTTCAAACAGAGTCTTGCTCTGTCACCCTGGGTAGAGTGCAGTAGCATTATCATATCTCACTGCAACCTCAAACTCCTGGGCTCAAGCAATCCTCCTGCCTCACCCTCCTCAGTAGCTGGAACTACAGGCTTGCGCTACCCCACTCAGCTAATTTTTTCTATTTTTAGTAGAGACAGGATCTAGCTCTTGCTCAGGCTGGTCTTGAGCTCCTAAGCTCAAGCAATCCTCCTCCCTCGGCCTCCCAGAGTGTTGGATTATAGGCGTGAGCCACTGTGCCCAGCTGGTTTATTTCTACCTATATACAAAACTGTGACTTTTATAAAAAGGTTTACATAGCTGTAATCATAGTGTCTAAAAAAATTGGAATTTTGCCCTTTTTTATTTGTTTTATCATTAGCATTTTTCATCTAAATAGTTTTAATTATTCCTTGAGGATATAATATAATGAACTAATTTTCTCTCATTGTTGGGCATTTGTATTATTTCCTACTTTTCAATGTTGTAGATAGTTTTGAAACTAGCACATTCATAGCTTCTTTTTTTCCTATTTGAATTATTTTCTCAGAATGAATCTCTCCATTGTCAGTCAGTTCCTGAAACCCAGCTGCTTCTGGCATTTTATTTTTCACCTCCGTTCTTTAAAACTTCTAAGCATGAACCTTAACATCTGCATTTTATAAATCACACAGGAGAAAACACACTAAGCCTAAAACCAAAAATTTAATTCAATTGTGATCGAAAGGAGTATATGGCTTTGGACACATGTAGCAAAGAATCCCCCATTTGGAGTGCTCCTAAACCCTCCTTCAGCTCCTGAAACTGGACCTGTGGTATCAGTTTTTTACCTGCTGCAAGATCAGTTGACAGGATCAACAACGTTTTACACCACAATCTCTTGTCCCCAAGGGAATGACTCAGGCAATACTTTGGAAATGGGATACAGGACTTTATAGCTACTTTTGCAAAAAGCACATAGCACATGGTGCTTGTTTATAATCAGTGATTTGTGAGGAATTTTGCAATGGAGAAATAAAGAAGAAAAAAGCCAAAAAAAAAAAAAAAAGGAACATAACAATTGTATTTTTGTTAGAGGGCAAGGACTGGGTCTGTGTTGGCTTCCCACTATACTATATCAGTAGCAACTATTTTAGTGCCTAGCTCGTAGTAGATGCTCAATAAAAATGTGTTGAATGAATGAATAAAAGCAAAAGTTTATACCTGTAGGAAATCTGTAGCTTAGATATCACCCGAACAAAAATTCCTCTGGCTGGGCATGCTGGTTCATGCTTGTAATCCCAGCACTTTGGTAGGCCAAGACAGGAGAATTGCTTGAGCCCAGGAGTTCTAGACCAGCCTGGGCAACATAGCGAGACCTCATCTCTAAAAAACAAAAAAAAAAAACCAAACAAACAAAAACAGGAAAAAAAATTCCTCTGGCCAGTAGGTGGGGCCACTGTTGTCATTATTTCCCCAGGTTGGAGCATAATTTATGGGTGCTCAATTTACACTTTTGAATTTCCACTTTGCCTTTGCTACTGTGATTGCTGCCCCTTAAAGCAACTGTGCTCAGGCACCACGTAAAAGGGTGGCATCTCCAGCTCCTGAGTCACTTCTTTTTTTTTTTTTTTTTTTTTTTTTTTTGAGACAGAGTCTCACTCTGTTGCCCAGGCTAGAGTGAGTGCCGTGGCGTCAACCTAGCTCACAGCAACCTCAAACTCCTGAGCTCAAGCGATCCTCCTGTCTCAGCCTCCCGAGTAGCTGGGACTACAGGCATGCACCACCATGCCCGGCTAATTTTTTTTTCTATATATATTTTTAGCTGTCCATATAATTTCTTTCTATTTTTAGTAGAGATGGGGTCTCGCTCTTGCTCAGGCTGGTCTCGAACTCCTGAGCTCAAACGATCCGCCCACCTCGGCCTCCCAGAGTGCTAGGATTACAGGCGTGAGCCACCGCGCCCGGCCCCTGAGTCACTTCTGAACTGGTCTCAAGCCAGTGCACTGCTCAGCACTCCTTGTCCCAAATGCTCCATTACTCAGGTCACCAAGACTGCTGTTCCCCATCAGCTGTGACGTCTGTCTTCAGAATGAGGCTGAAGAAGGACAAGGCATGTTGTAAATGCTGTGCTCAGAATTGTGGGAAGAAATGAGTGGTAATTACTGGTTAGTGCCCCAGAGTCCCATGACTTTCATATTGACACGCTTCACACCAAGTAAATCAGGTCTGATGCTGGGCTCTGTTAAGGACAGATGTGCATGTAATTCCAGGAAGAAATGCAGAATGAAAATACCAGATGGGAGGCCAAGTAGAGGTTAAGAGTGTGAGCTCAGCAATACATGGATTCCAGTCTAGGATCCATCTCTTCTAGCTTTTTGGCTTTAGGCCAGCTACTTAAACTCCTGAGCTTTGGTTCTTCATCTATAGAGTAAGGAGAAGAGACTCTACCACAAAAGGTTTGTCTTAGTCTGTTTTCTGTTGCATATAACAGAATACATGAAACGGGGTAATTTATAAAGAAAAGGACTTTATTTCTTACAGTTATGGAGGCTGAGAAGCGCAAGGTCAAGGGGCCACATCTGGTGAGAGCTTCTTGCTGGTAGGGACTCTGCAGAGTTTGGAGGCAGCTCAGGGTTTCACATGCCAGGGGGCTGAGCATGCTAGCTCAGGTGTCTCTTCCTCTTCTTATAAAGCCACCAGTCCCGCTCTTATGATAACCCTTTAATCCGCTAATAATTATTAATAATCCTTTAATCTATGAATAGATTAATCTATTCACGAGGTCAGGGCCCTCATGAACCAATCACTTCTCAGTACTGCCACACTGGAGATTATATTTCAAAGTGAGTTTTAGAGGGGACAAATGTTCAAACCATCACAGGGTTGTTGTGAGGATTAAATGAGATGATGTGTGTAAAGCACATTCAATAAATATTGGCCACTAATATCTTAGATGCAAATCCTCAAAGTTAACACATGTGATCAATTCAGACAAACACAGCAGGAAGTATTTCTAGTACAAGAGGTTTGGGGTGTTGGGGCTCTTTATGTTGCAAGTAACAGTAAGCCCAATGCAAATGAGATTAAACAACAAAAGAGATTTCTTGGCCTCTGCCACTGGAATATCCAGAGATTTTTCTGGCTTCAGGAATGGTATGAATCAGCAACTCAATGGCATCACCAAGGACAGAGGTTCTTTTTGTCCCTTGCCCTGCCACTGGAGTATCAGCTTCCTCCCAAGACCGGCTTTCCTCCTGACCTCCTGATGATGGGATGGCCACCGGCCACAGCTGGGGCTTCATGCTTCCACATTCACAGCCAATAAGGAGAGAGGAGCACCGCGACTCACCATGATTGGGCTGTTTTGAGTCTAGGCTCACCCCTGAACCAATGACGGGGCCAGAAGATGGAAAGTGCTGTTCAGCTTCAGTAAAACAAGGCCCCCTGCTGCAGCGACAGGGATTGGCTTCTCCTGAAGTACACAAGCTGCTTAGGGGAGAGGTTGGATTCCGGAAGGGAAGTCTGGGTACTACTGGGAATGCATATGGATACTGGCCAGGTAGGCAATCAATAAGTGGGCATCTAATAAGGCATATCCGGAATGAAGGGAGGAATACGTCAAAAATATCACCCCAAATTAAGATTAAGCCCAGGATGAATGAAGGTGCAACAGTGAAAACGTGGGATGCGTGGGCCATGGCAGGACCTTGTGGTGGATGTCCTTCACTTCCCAGACTCAAAGGCAAATCTATTAATAAAATTCCTTCCAGGCAGCCGTCTCCTGGTGCAGGTTCAAGAAAATGTGTATGCAAAGGAAGGGGAAGGAAATCTTAGCCACAAGGCTGCAGTCACGTACTTGTGCAAGGTCACCCAGAATGGATGCGATTGCGCAGGAAGAGGATGAGTGTAAGGAGAGAAGAGGCCAAGACTCCCCACCATTGTGGGGCCAGAAAAAAAGAGGAGCTGGCAACAAAAGCCAGGTCAGATGGTCAAAGAGGTAGGAGGAGAACCAGGGAAGAGGGGAACTGCAGAAGCCAAGAGAGGAAGCCACTGTCATTTCCCCAGGGACAACTCGGCACAGTGGCTCATGCCTGAAATATCAGTGATTAGGGAGGCCAAGGTAGGAGGATCACTAGAGGCCAGGAGTTCAAGACCAGCCTGAGTAAGAGCAAAACCCTATAGAAAAAAATAGAAAAATTAGCCAGGCGTGGTGGTACCTGCCTGTAGACTCAGCTACTTTAGAGGCTGAAGCAGGAGGATCGCTTAAGCCCAGGAGTTCCAGCCTGGGTGACAGAGGGAGACTGTCTCTAAAATATAAAATAATTTCCCTAGGGAGGTTCAAACAGTTGAGGCCAATGGGAGGAGCTGGAATGAGGCTCCCACAGACTCCACAAAATGTCCTGGGAATGACTCCAGTGATGACTTTAGACTAGCCCAGGCCAGCAAGCCACCATGGCAGTTCCTTTTTTTCTTTTTATTAAAAAAAGTTTTTTAGAGATGGGGGTCTCACTGTGTCTCCAGGCTGGACTCAAACTCCTGGCCTTGAATGATCTCCCACCTCAGCCCCCAGAGTAGCTGGGACTACAGGTGCCACCACTCCCTGACCACTGGAGATGCTGCATCCGTGGCTGGGGGCCTCCAAAGTCAATTGGGCAGGCCTTGGAAGCCCTGCTGCCTGGAGGAGGGGGACACCCAAGACTGCAGTGTCACAAAGGGTCCTGAACATTAGCTCCGTGGGGACCAGGGCAAAACTTCCCATTCGCCCTTAGAAGGTTTGCTGAAAAAGTAACTCATAATAAAGAGATCAATAAAAGAAAATCTACCAAATTTATTTCATGTGTATAAATGGGAACACCCAGAAAAATGAGGATTCAACTCGTTTTTCCTTAGTCAGTCCAGAATGTTAAAATGTCTTATTTTGGGGTAAAAATATTTCTAATTTGCTTCAGCTTGTAGCAAGAGGCATCTGAATGTACAGTGTTGGTGGTTTATGATACACAGATGCAGTGAGGTTGTTTGTTACAGCGGGTGGCACATGTCACCCTAGTTGTTCCCCTCTGAGGATGCCCCTAAGAGGGCAGTGCAGTGCCAAGAGGGCACATGTGCAGCTGACGGGAATTCACACAGCTCCAAAGTCAGCTGTGCCAAATGTAGCCTCGTTTGTGTCCTCACAACTGGGCTTAGAGTGGCTTCTGTGACCCAGGATCTACTGGGACAGCAAGTCCACCCCTCCAGCCTGCTTCTCGAGTCTACCTTCCAAGCCCACCACTCAACTCTTATTTTTTTCAGGTCCAAAAATTCAGTCCTGGTACAAGCGATCCTGCTCTGTGGTTCATGGTGTAAACCGTGAGTTTTGCAATATTTTTTTCCCCCTCCCAAAAGCCCCACCTTTGACACTGAAAAAAATAATTTGGCTTTTAAACCTTTGTCTAAACGCACACATGTCTGCTTAGGAGGTGAAAGGATGAAAAGATGGCTCTTCTAAGCTAAATCTCCCCACCCCCATATGCTCAAGTATCCAGGAAAGCTAGCTTGACCCTTGGGGGAAGGGCCCCAGGGAGAAGGAACAGAAAGGGAAACTTCAAAATGTCCACTACATTTATTTATATTGCCCTGCCCAGGCAGATGTCTAATTTCTGAAGACAGCTGGCATAGACATACAAAACAAGATAAAACGACTTTAAAAAGAGTCAAGGGGAGAACAAGACACAGAAGAAGTGAACATAAAAAAGACATAGTGGAGCCAGGTGTGCCACTGGGCTGATCTCACTTCTGTGTTTGAAGCAAGGGTCCTTAGAGTGGCTCCCACCAACATCTGGGTTCCCAGACCAGCTCCAGACAGGCAATGGAGAAAATACGTGAAACTTGATTGTGCAAAGTCACTGAGATCGGAAGTTGGTTGTTACAGCAGCTGTCATTAATGATGCTGACTAATACACTATCCAAGATGTCAGTGAAAGCCACAGCATGGCCAGTGCCAATCATCAAGTCTGTCCACAAAATGCCATTACGTCTTTGGTCAACTTCAGCTCTCAGCCATGGGGATGGGCAATCATCTAGATCAACCCCACTCCCCACCCCCACCCCCCCCGCAGGCTGTCACCCACTCCCCATCCTTTGTCACCTGAGGTCTTACAGGCACACTGCAGACTCACAGAAGCTTTGGGCAGGAGTGCATGACTGCAAGTCATAAATCCTCTGTTTGGACACTGTCTCCTCCGTCCAGAGTAGCTGGATGTGTCAGGGTAGACTTGGCAGGGAGAGAGCGAGACACCAGCCAATTTTAAACCGAAGTCTGGGTTTTCCCACTCACTCCTTGTTTGCCCTCATTTGTTCTCCCTGGCCAATGCCTCTTACCCAGGCTCTTCCATCCTGAATGAAGAGCCTTTTATCCATACTCTGATAAAATTTCACTATGGTAGTGCATTAGTTTACTGGGGCTGTCATAACAAAATGCCACACAGTGGGTGGCTTCAATGACAGAAATTTGTTTTCTCACAGTTCTGGAGGCCAGAAGTCTGAGATCAGGGTGTTGGCAGGGTTGGTTTCTCCTGAGGACTCTCTCCTTGGCTTGCATACAGCCGCCTTCTCACTGCGTTTTCACGTGGTCTACCTTCTGTGCATGTCTGTGTCCAAATTTCCTCTTCTTCTTATAAGGACACCAGTCGGATTGGATTAGGATCCACCCTAATGACCTCATTTTAACTTAATTACCTGCTTAAAGGTTAAGCCTCTAAATCAAATCACATTCTGAGGTACTGGGCTCCAAAGTATGAATTTGGGGGGACACAACTCAGTAACAAGAAGGATCCACTTTGTGATGTTCGTGGTCATATTTCTGTGGATTATTTTCAGGGGGAAATGCCTCTTCTCATGGAGGAGACAGATCAACTTCAAGATACTCTTAACAGGGTGCCATGGTTGGGCTGGATGCTTTCCAGAGTTTGATAGAAGAAAAATTTTAGGAGGAAATCCACATGACCTTGGGTTTGGTGTTGAGTTTCTAGATGCAACACCAAAAGCACAATCCCAAAAGAAAAAATTGATAAATTCGACTTTATTAAAATTAAAAATTTTTCACTCTGTGAATAACACTATTAAGAGAATGAGTGCTCGCTTCGGCAGCACATATACTAAAATTGGAACGATACAGAGAAGATTAGCATGGCCCCTGCGCAAGGATGGCACGAATAAAATAAAAAAATTAAAAAAAAAAAAAAAAGAGAGAATGAAAAGACAAGTCACCCAGTAGGAGAAAATATTTGTAAATCACATATTGGATAAAGAACTTGTGTCTGGCTGGGCATGGTGGCTCATTCTTATAATCCTAGCACTCTGGGAGGCCAAGGCAGGAGGATTGCTTGAGGTCAGGAGTTTGAGACCAGCCTGAGCAAGAGAGAGATCCCATCTCTATTAAAAATAGAAAAAATAGCCAAGCATGGTGGCAAATGCTTGTAGTCCCAGCTACCCAGGAGTCTGAGGCAAGACGATCACTTGAGCCCAGGAGTTTGAGGTTGCAGTAAGCTGGGATGATGCCACTGTACTGTAGGGCTAGGGTGTCAGAGCAAGACTCTGTCTCAGGAAAAAAAAAAAAAAAAAAAAAAAGACCTTGTATCCAGAATACACACACACACACACACACACACACACACACACATAAATTTTTAAAACTCATCAATTAAAAAAATTTTAATGGGCAAATATTTGAATATCTTGTACCAAAGAAGATATACAGATGGCAAATAAGCATTATGAAAAGATGCTCAACATCATTTGACGTTAGGAAGAGGCAAATGAAAACATCGATGAGCATCCACGAGACACTATTTCATACCTGTTAGAATGGCTAAAATCCCCCTTCCCCCCGTCCAGTAAAAAGCCTAACCATAACAATTGCCCACAAAGATGTGGAGCAGCTGGTGGGAATGCAAAATGGTACCACCACTTTGGAGACAGTTTGGCAGTTTCTTATAGAGCTAAACATAGACTTACCATATGATCCAGCAATCATTCTCCTAGATATTTACCCAACTCGTGGGAAAACTTATGTCTGTATGGGAATGTTTATAGCAGATTTATTCTCAGTTGCCAAAAGCCGGAAACAACCCAGATGTCCTTTGATAGGTGAATGCAAACCTAAAGCTACTGGACTCTAAAACAAACAGTTTATTTTGAAAAACCACTTGCAACTTTGGGGAACATAATTGAATTGTCAAAAGAGCATAATACTAGTGATTATAGTAATCACAAAATAATACTTACCATGTGTCATTCTGGGGTCTGTCTTGGAGATTACCTTAGATTACCTAGGGCAGCCTGGAGGAGGGGATGCACTTCCTTCTGTGGGGGGTATGGAATCTCAGTGTAGGGATTATTCATGTGTTCATTCATTTAACAAATAGGCATTGAGCACCCTCAAAGCACCAAGCACTGTTCTAGGTACTGCAGATAGAGCAATGAACAAACAGAGAGCAGTGCTCACCCTCCTGGAGCTTGCATGCTAATGTGTGCAACAGACAACAAACTGGGTGAATCAGTAGGACACTTGGCAGCATGTCAGACGGTGAGAAGTGCTATGAAGAAACAGAAAGCAGGGAAGGCAGCAGAGGAGGGCTGGGAGGCTCACGGAACAGGAGGCATCTGAACGGAGGCTGTGAGAGGGGAGAGAGGAGGCGTGCAGGCATGTGGGGAAATGGTCTGGGTGGAGGGGCTAGTGCAAGGAGGGAACATGCCTGGCCGTGCAAGGAGTGAGCAGGCAGGGGGTTGAGTAGCAGGGGGAAGGTCAGGAAGTGCAAGGAGCCTGATTGGGTAGGGTCCTACAGGTCCTGTGAGGACTTACACAATGGGAGAGTTTTGAGCAGAGAGACAGGATCTGACTCTTTTAACAGCTCCTCCTGGCTGCTATGTTGACAATAGACTGCAGGGGACAAGGGAAGACCATTGAGGAAGCGACGGGTGGTGGCAGCAGAAGTGGAGAGAAGTGAGTGGGTTCTGGTTATAATTTGAAATTAGAGGCTAGGCGCTGTGGCTCACGCCTGTAATCCTAGCACTCTGGGAGGCCAAGGCAGGAGGATTGCTTGAGGTCAGGAGTTTGAGACCAGCCTGAGCAAGAGTGAGACCCCGTCTCTACTAAAAATAGAAAGAAATTATACGGACAACTAAATATATATATACAAAAAATTAGCCGGGCATGGTGGCGCATGCCTGTAGTCCCAGCTACTCGGAAGGCTCGGGAGGCTGAGGCAGTAGGATCGCTTAAGTCCAGGAGTTTGAGGTTGCTGTGAGCTAGACTGACGCCACGGCACTCACTCTATCCCAGGCAACAGAGTGAGACTCTGTCTCAAAAAAAAAAAAAAAAAAAAAAAAAAAAATTTGAAATTAGAGGGTAGAGATCATAGGATTTGCTGATGTTTGAATTTGGGGTATAAAATGAAGAGAGGGATCAATGATGCCAGCCCTTCTCAGCGGCAGCCACCCAAGGGTCTCCGGGGGTTTCCCATACCTGTGGACACCCCCAGGAAACCCTGCTGGCCCCTGGGCCTGGCATCCCTTGGTTCACCTTCTGGCGAGAAGGTGGAACACGGAGCATGGAAAAAAATGTTAGGCCGGGAGTTCAGCAATCTGCTTTCTTCTGTCGTCAGTAGAAAGAGCAATGGACTCGGAGTCCCCTGAGGGCTGATGTAAGAGACAGGACAAACCGAGTGGTGTTTCCTACTCTCACACTCAACAGAGAACACTTCTGACACCAGACAGGGGAACTCTATAACATGCAAAGTTACCTATATTGTCAGAAGCAATTCTCTTCTCACACCAAGCAGTTCTCCAGTGGACACCAGCTGGGTGTCCTATGGTTCAAGTTAATTCTGACACTATCTACCTGGAGTTACAGTCAGATCCCACAGGTTAAGGGCTCAGTCCCACTAGCCTGGCATCACCACAGATACCAATCGCAAGCCCAGGTTGTGACCTGTACAACTGGTTATAAATTATAGGTCCCCACCACCTCCTCCTTGGGTTCGTGGTGGTTCACAGAACTCAGGGGAATACTTTACTTACTATTGCCAATGCATTTCAAAGGATATTTTAAAGTATGCAAATAAACAGCCAGATGAAGAAATGCATAAGGCAAGCTTTGGAAGGGTTCCAAAGTCGGAAACTTCTCTCCCCATGAAGTTGGGGTGCGCCACCCTCCTGGCATGTGGATGCATTCTTGTTTGCCAACCTGGAAGTTCTCCAAACTTTGTCCTTTTGGGTTTTTATGAAGGTTCCATTAGGTGGTCATGATTGATTACATCATTGCTCGTTGGTAATGAACTTAACCGTCAGTGTCTCTTTCCTCCCTGGAGGTCAGATGCTCCTATCACTCGGGAAATTACAAAGGTCTTAGGAGTTTTGTGTCAGGAACTGGGGGCAGAGACCAACATATATATTTCTTATTATTTCACAGCAGCAGAGAGTGGTGGGCAGAACCATGAGCTTTGGAGCCAGAGACAGTCAAATTCCACTTCAGCCACTCATGAGCTTGTGTCGCCCTGGATGAGTCACTTGATCTCTCTGAAGTTCTGTTTGTTCATCTCTAAACTGGGACTAGCAATTCTGGCTTTGCTGGGAAAGTTGTGACAATTGAATGAGGTAACAAATGTATGACAATTGCTTGGCACAAGACTGGGTCTGGCTTCAATGCAGGTTACCTTCCCATCCCCTCTAGGTTACAGGGCCTAGGGATGTACCTCTCAAGGAAGTCAAGTTTTTAAATGTCAACTTGATTGAGATGTAATTTATATGCAATAGCCTGCATACATGTAAAGTACACAATTCAATGAGTTTTGACATGTGTGTTCCTGTAAAATTACCACCACAATCAAAACAGGAGACATTTCATTTACTCCAAAAGTTTCTCATGTCCCTTTGCAATTTATCCTGTCTTCCATCCCTGCCCAAGCAATCACTACTCTGCCTTCTGACAATATAGGTAAGTTTGCATGCTATAGAATTTGAAATAAATGGAATCAGAGAGCCTTTTGTTAACAGCGTCTATTACTTAGCATAACATTTTGAAGATTTATCCATGTTGTTACATGTATCAATAGTTCATTTCTTTTTATTGCAGAGTAGCCATCCATTGTGTAGATATACCACAATGTGTTCATCCATTTAGCAGTAGATGGATATTTAGATTGTTTACGTTTTGTGGCTACTGTGAATAGTGCTGCCGTAAGCATTCATGTCCAAGTCTCCGTGTGGACATATACTCTCATTTCTCTTGAGTAAATACCTAGGAGTGGTGTTATGAACTGAATGTATGTGGCCCCCCAAAATTCATATAATGAAGCCCTAATTGCCAGTGCATCTGTATTTGGAGATAGGGCCTCTAAGGAAGTAATTAGGGTTAACTAAGGGCATAGAGTGGGCCCCTGATCTGATAGAATCAGTGTTCTTATACGAAGAGACACCAGAGAGCTCACTCTTTTTTTTTCTTTCTTTCTTTCTTTCTTTTTTTTTTTGAGACAGAGTCTTGCTCTTTCGTCCCGGCTAGAATGCCATGGCATCAGTCTAGGTCACAGCAACCTCAAACTCCTGGGCTCAAGTGACCCTCCTGCCTCAGCCTCCCTAGTAGCTGGGACTACAGGTGTGTGCCACCATGCCCGGCTAATTTTTTCTATTTTTAGTAAAGATGGGATCTCACTCTTCCTCAGGCTGGTCTCAAACTCCTGAGCTCAAGAGACCATCCCACCTCAGCCTCCCAGAGTGCTAGGATTATAGGCATGAGCCACTATGCTCGGCCTCAGTCAACTCTCTTTCTCTGAGGGCACACAGAGAAGAGATCATTGAGGACACAGTGAGAAGGTGGCAGTCCACAAACCAGGAAGAGAGCCCTCACCAGGAACCCAACCGGCCAAGCACCTTGACCATGGCCTTCCTACCTCCAGAGCTGGGAGCAAATACATTTCTGCCATTTAAGCCACCTAGTCTGTAGTATTGTGTTATGGTAGACAAGTGGGATGGGCGGTGCTGTGGTCTGAATGTTTGTGTCCACCCGCAAATTAATATGTTGAAACTTAATCCCCAATCTGATAGTGGTAAGAGGTGGGACCTTTAGGGGGTGATTATGTCACGAGGGCTCTGCCCTCACAAATGGGATTAGTACCCTTATTAAAGGAGGCTTGAGAAAGCCTGTTTGTCCCTTCCGCCAAGTGAAAACCCATAGAAGGTGCCATCTATGAGCAACAGGCCCTCATCAGATGCTGAATCTGCTGGCTCCTTGATCCTGAACTTCTCAGCCTCCAGAACTGTGAGCAATAAATTTCTATTATTTATAAATTAGCCAGTCTATGGTATTTTTGTTATAGTAGCCTGAACAGATAAAGACAGGTGGGCCATATATTTAACTTTTTAAGAAACTGTCTAACGGTTTTCCATAATGGTTGTACCATTTTACATTCCCACCAGCAGTGTCAGGTAACTCCATTTTTTGCCATCCTGGGGAAACATCCATTTGTTCATGCAAGAAGACAAAAGAGCATGCCAAGTCACCCACGTGACTGCTGCTGTTTATGTCTAATTACCATGCAGCACAATCAAGCAGCCTGTTAAGCATGCAGAGCTGTGATCTAAGATGTATTCTGTTACAACACCAGCACTTTTCTATCATGCTCTGGGAATACTCTTGTTCACTCATGGTTATTATTCCAGTGAGGATATACTGTAAGCTCCCCAGCAGAGTTTATAATGTATATAAGAGAACCCACATAGACAGACCTGTGGCACACACACATACAAACACACACACACACACACACACACACAGTAAATCAGAGAGCATTTTTGGGTAAAGTGAATTCTGGAAAACATCCAGTTACAATCATGGTGACCTATTAGGAGTAGTTTCTAGTCTATCTGGTCCGCTTCCCCTGCACCCTGAGAAGAGAATTTAAAAACAAACTTTTAATTTTAGAATAGTTTTAGATTTACAGAAAAGTTGTGAAGATAGTACAAAGTCCCCGTATACCCCATACCCAATTTTCCTTATTGTCATGTTACATTGCTATGGTACATGTGTCACAACGAATGAACCAAAATTGATTATTATTATTAACCAATTCACAGTTTCTTAGTTTTTCCCTAATGCCCTTTCTCTGTTCCAGGATGCAGGATACCATATCACATTCAGGTACTAATATCATGTCTCCTCAGGCTCCTTCAATCTGTGACAGTTTCTCAGACTTTCCTTGTTTTTGAAGATCTTGACAGTTTTAGAGTCAGGTATTTTGTAGAATGTCCCTCAGTTGGGTTTCCTTGCCATTTTTTCATAGTTAGCCTGGTTATGGGTTTTGGGGAGAAGAGGCAAAATGCCATTCTCATGGCGTCAAGTCAACGCTACATCCTACCCATGTGACTTGTCAGTGTTGCTGTTAACCTTGATCCTGACTGAGGTGGTGTTTGTCAGGTTTCTCCCCAGTGAAGTTACTCTTCCCTTTCTCCCAACCCCTTCATACTGTCCTCTTTGGAAGGAAGTCACTCTGTGCAGCCCACACTGAAGCGTGGGGAGTGACGCTCCACCTCCCCAAGGAGGAATTAGCTACATGAATTCTTAAACATGGGAGATTTGTCTCTTCCTCCCATTTACTGATTTAATCAATCATCTATTTATATGATATGGATTTGTGGGTATTTATTTTATACTTTGGGTTAGAATCCAATGCTTTGTTATTTTGTTTGTCAAATTGTTTCAGCTTTGGCCATTGGGAGCATTTTCAATTGGTTCCTGTGTCCCTTTGGTAAATCCCATTATTCTGCACGCGTGCACGTGTGTGTGTGTGTGTGTGTGTGTGTGTGTTTGTGTTTAGCATTTCTTTACTTTCTAGCATTAGAACATGCTCCATGCTCATCTTGGATATTACCTGCCCTGGCCCTGGAATCAGCTGTTTCTCCAGGGAGCCTGGGCTCCTGTCACTGGGAATGATACTAGAAATCAAGATCTGGGCAGTGTCTGTGCTCATTGTTCCTGGGGTGTCTTTGCTCCCAGGCCCTTTCAGCAGACAGAGCAGGCGAATGCATGAGCATATACTAGCCCTTGCACATGCACATATCTGTAGAGATTTCTACATGGATCCATCTGTACTTATATTAAGCTAAACATGAGTTCATCCTGATGTCCACGACTCTAATCCACTACCACATGGATTATTCTAGCTTCCCCCTCTTGCTCACCTGTAACCTCCCACTCCAAAAGGGAGAAGCCTGGCTCCCACCACCTGCTTAAGTGTTCAATTCCAGAATGCATGTATAGTGTGATTTCAGATTGCTAGGCAGCACCCCCAAGGGACACAACTTTCCCTGACTAGAGTACAGTGCTACGTGCCACTCCTTTTGCCTTTAGTTTTACAGACTTGACTCATTTCCACAATTACATAGGAAATTGCCTTTCCCCCCATCCAAACTGTTTCTTCTGGCCTGAGTCTCCACTTCTCCTGCCAATAAGCCTAGCCTGGGGCACTCCCGTCGGGGTGTTCTCTGCGGGAACTGGATGCCCACGCCCTGCTGGGTCTCACAGGCCCCTCTACCATCACTGGTCCCACTGAACCAAGTGACATACCCATCCCGGAACAACCCGGGGAATCCTCTGGGCCCATCTGCCAAGCTCTGTGACCTCTGTGACCAAGCTCTGTGGACAGGCCCAGTCCCACACAGTCTTCACTTCCACCTGAGGACCACTGTCCCCTAAGATCACAGCAGGGGCGGCCAGCCTGGGTCCTGGCCAAGCCGTCCAGCCATCCTGCTGGTCTACCTGGTAACAGGGCCTTCTCAGGTTACTCAGAGGATCACTTTGCCTTAGAAACTCCAGCTGTCACCTCGGGTGCATCAGTAACTGATGCCAAGGCCCTGAGCAGCAGAGGCCCCAGCAACAGGCGAGTGTCCTGGGTGTTCCCTGAGTGCTGTGCTCTGTCTCTGTGGCTACTGCAGTCATCAGCAAGGAAGGTGAGCAGACCTGGGGCGGGTACAGCACCCAATCATCTGGGACGGGGGCCCCTTTGATGCCTCTTTCTTGTGCCCTGAGATAGCCCCAGTCACTGCTGTCAGGAGCCTGGATTCCTGCTTCTGGGGAAGAGAGGGTGGCTCAGACTGGGGACTCTGGGTGGGTGGGAGAGAGGGCTTGGGTCAATCTGTAGGGCTGGGGACACACTGGAGGGCTTGACGTGGTTCAAAAGGCCTAGGAGGTCGAGTGCTGGCAGCCTCTTTGACCCTGTGGGTTCCCTAAGGTGGGTGTGGAGGTGTTAGGAGGTGCCTGCTCTGACCTCTGCCGGGCAGCTGTGCCGCACAGCACAGGTGTGCTGGTCAGAACAGAGGTGCATGGGGAGGGGGACCATGTGCCAAGCCCCACATTCAGTTCCCACCCAGCCCCTCTTTGGTAGTAGAGGAGCTGACGGCTCCTCTCACAGGACAAGGACTAACCTCAGGTCCCTCCATGCTGTGGTGATGCCCCCACCCTGCCTGGGCATAGTGGGCCGCAGGGGCTCAGTGCTTTGCCACCAAGCGCCAGAGGAAGTGTCTCTGAGGATTCATGCCCAGTGGCCAGCACCACAGCCCCACAGATGAAGATGAGGTCCCCTGGGGTGCGTTCAGGACTGATCCTGCCAGATCAGGGTGTGACAGCCTCCACCCAGCGTGAGTTCTCACATGGTGCCCTCTGCTGGCCAGGTGACGCAGGTGCTCACTGGATGTCCCTCCGGGACATTTCCTCCTATTCCATCATGGGCCTCCTCCCTGCTCCCAGCCCCTCAGCTTCCAGGAAGTGTTCTCCAGGCCTCCCAGCAGCGGAGGTTCCTGGAGAGGGAGCTATTAGGATGATGCCCTTGAACAGGTCTCCAAGCATCTGCAGGGGGCTGAGGGGCACCAGAGACCAAGGTCTTCGCAAACCAGCCCTCAGAGGATCCTCTAAGCCAAGGGCAGGAAGCCTGCAGACACTGTGACCAGAACAATAAGCCTTCACCCCACGTACTGCCTACAGTTTCAGAGGCTCCCCCCAGACTCCCATAAGGAACTCTAAACAAACAGACAGACAGACAGAAATACTCACACAACAGTTCCATCCAGAACAGTCCATCCTCACCTCCCCACTATGGCATGATCCCAGTATACCTCACCAGCCCACACAATCAGCCTCTTTTGGAGTACAGACACCTCTTCCTCCTGAGCCCTCCTAGAGCCAGGAGCCCAGGGACCCCAAATCAGCCATACCATCCTTCCCCAAGGAGGGTCTTACAACTCTCACCAAAAGTCAGTAGGAAAGGAGATAGTGCTTCCATATAAGACCTCCTCTTGTTTCCTCTTTGCTTAGAAGTTTCTACTACTCAGTATCTTATCAGTTGCAAGTAATGGAACCCTAACTCTAGACAGCCTTAAAAAAAAGAGGAATCCATGAGCCCACATCACTGGGAGGTCTTTTTGTCAAATGGAAGTTGGGTGAACTTCAGGCATAGCTGGATCCAGGAGTTGTGATGCTATCATAAGAACTGATCCTCCACACGGTGGCAACATGGCTGCTGGCAGCCCTAAACCTGCAATGTCCTTACAGCTAATGGGCCCAGAGAAAGACCCTCCAAGGCCAACATATCAACTGAGGGGGCTCCAAAGAACCCTCCTTGGGACACACAGGCTGGGATATAGTGACTGGCCAGGCCTGACCAATGCCCACCCCTGCTACCAGGGCTAGTACATAATTGCTTGTTCCCCAGAATCCTGGGGCATGGGAGAGAGGGAGGGCATGTCCAGCAGTCAACCTACCCCATCTCCTACAACACAAGCGAGGGGAAGCCTATAAGGGCATTCTCAAGACAGGCAGGAACCCTCTGGACAGGTTTGAGGACTTTGCCCAAGATGGGTAGGGAGGCACTGTATAGAGAGCCTTGGGTGGAAGTGGGGGTGGGGGCTGGCTCTGCCATTGGCCTGCTGGGCAACCTTGGGTTAGGACTCTTCTGTCTCAAGGTGTAGACACTCCACCTCCTCAGTCTGGGGAGGTTTATAAAGCTTCCCCCAGGGGTACGAGTAGTCTCTGGGGCCTCTTCTTGCTCCAATATTCTGGGCTTCTGGAAGTTTGTGATTGATGTAGGACCCTGAAAGGGGACTTTGGCAGAGGGAAAAGGGATAAGAAAAAGGATTAAGGTGGATGGAAGTGAGGAAAGAGGGGACAATGGAAGGCAAAGTGTACCATGTAAGTCAGACAGTAAAGCAGACCCATAGAGAAAGGGGTAACCTCATTGATGTAAAACCAAGGCACTCCAATTAAGACTTTAAGGAAGGGCCACTTGTCTTTTACATCCCCACCATATTGTTTTTAAATTATAAAGTCCAGAGCTAACAACAATATAGAAATGAGTGGGTCTCTTCAGAGATGCCCACTCTGGCCTTGGTGTCCCCTGGGCCACTGAAGCAGCAGTCCCAGTCCTCCCTAAAGACCACGTACCCTAATCACAGTCCTCACCCCCACCCCTCGTGCTGCCTCTGCAGGGCCTGAGACCTGGTGTGCATCCCTCAGATGCCCCCACTGCTCTTCTGACGCGCCCCCTCTAAATCACTCTGTCTTCTCAGCCACTCTCTCCTCCTGTGGTTCAGAGACGGAAAAATGGAAAAACTCATACCCAGACCTACAGCGGAATGGGGAAGGGGCAAAAGACAGATGGAGGGGAACTAAGACAGAGAAGTAGAGGCCTCGAGGGCACAAGCCCTGGGCCTCTGAGCCGCTGCACAGCCACCGACAAGGCGGCGGAATCCCGTGCTGTCTGTCTCCCGCTCCAGCCGCACCGCCACCGCGCCATGCCGGCCACCAACCAGGGCTGGCCCGAGGACTTCGGCTTCCGGCTGGGCGGCTCCGGCCCCTGCTTCGTCCTGGAGGTGGCCGAAGGGAGCAGCGCGCACGCCGGGGGGCTGCGACCCGGGGACCAGATCCTGGAGGTGGAGGGGTTGGCGGTGGGCGGCCTGAGCCGCGAGCGCCTCGTGCGCCTGGCGCGGCGCTGCCCGCGCGTGCCGCCCAGCCTCGGCGTGCTCCCGGGCCCCGACGGCGGCCCCGCTGCCCTGAACCCGGCAGTAAGGGCCCAGCGGCCCGGCCGCGGCCTCGCTCTGGGTCGCGAGCTGCTGCGCCTGGCTGGCCGCAAGCGCCCCGACGCCGTGCACCGAGAGCGCAGGCGCAAGGCCCAGGAGTTCAGCCGCAAGGTAGGGCGCGCGGGGCGGGGTGGGGGCGGACAGAGGGACGGGGCTAGTATGGCGCGGCGGGGCATACGGGGTGGGGTGTCTGGGTGCGGGGCGCCGCGCTCCCTGAGGAAACTTTTACAGGTTTACCAGAAATATAATAACACTCAAGCTTCAAGACCCTGCGTCTAATTTTGTAATATTCACTTGCTTTTCTTTTTGATTGAGGTACTATAGGTGTAAAGTGCATTAGCTGTACAGCTCAATACATTTTACATACGCATACACCCTGGAACTACCCCCGATCAAGATGTAAAATAAGAGAATATAGATAATAATAGAATGTAGACTATAGAATAATCCCTTGAAGGCTCCCACCTGCCCCTTTCCCTGTCTGTGCTCCAGACATAACTGCTGTTCTGATTTCCATCACTATGGTGATTTTTGCCTTCATGACCTTAATATAATGGAATTATTCAGTATGTGCTCTTGAATGCTGGGCTCCTTTTGCCCAACATTATATCCGTGACCTTCATCCATGTGTGCAGCTATGGGATCTTTCTTTCTATTCCTCATATTACTAAAATAGTGTTCTTTCGCTCTTTCTTTTTTCTTTTCTTTTCTTTTTTCTTTTTTTTTTTTTTTTTGAGACAGAGTCTTGCTTTGTTGCCTGGGCTAGAGTGCCGTGGCGTCAGCCTAGCTCACAGCAACCTCAAACTCCTGGGCTCAAGCAATCCTCCTGCCTCAGCCTCCCTTGTAGCTGGGACTACAGGCATGTGCCACCATGCCTGGCTAATTTTTCTATATATATACTTTTAGCTCTCCATATAATTTCTCTCAATTTTTAGTAGACACGGGGTCTTGCTCTTGTTCAGACTGGTCTTGAACTCCTGAGCTCAAACAATCCGCTTGCCTCGGCCTCCCAGAGTGCTAGGATTACAGGCATGAATAGTATTCTTTCTCAAAAGATCCACACCTGTTTCAAGCCCAGACAAAACCAGGACCTGGCCGGCCTTGCACAGGGGGGCCCAGTTTGGGTCCTCCAACCTTCCAAAGGGATTTCTTTAAACGTTGGCACAAACCAGCTCTGAGGGGGTTGCAGGTGGAAAGTTAGGGTGACTCTGAAGACTGAATCAAGAGCGTAGAATGGCCAAGGCCTCCAGCCACCAGAGGAGCCCAAGGCCTGAGTCACCTGCAGGAAGCAAGGGGTGGCCACAAGGAGAGACAGAGGCACAGCTCAGAGACCCAGGGCTGGGAAGGAAAGATGGAGGATGGCCTCAGGCCAGAATCCCAAGCAACCCCTGATTTGCAGAAACCTCTTATTTACTGGACAAATCCAGGCCCACCCAGGAAACCTGGACTGTGACACAGTTATGGAGGAAGAGGCTGCCCGGTCAGGTCATGTCTACCTCAGACCACCAGCAAGGTCTCAGTACAGCTACTTCAGGCCACCCACCCTCAAATGCCTGTCCCCCAGGGCTTTTAGATGTGGTCTTGAGGCCCTTGTTTGGCTGAGACTTGAGAGGAACAAAAAGTGAGTCTGTGTGTGACCAGAAAATAGTCTGTAGCCCAGATACTCCACCGCCTGCCTGGGCCCTGGCCCCATGTGCATGCTCAGCCTGGAAACTCAGTATCTGCTTGGTGCTTGGAACACTTGACTTCACAGGCTTTTCCTCTGCAGAAGGGAAACTGCTCAGTCCTGCCCTTGGTAGGGCTTGGCCATGAGGTTTGGGAGGCCAGGGGCCTGGAAGCCCTGCTGGGGTTTGACTATTGCAGACATGGCTCCCAGCCCACTGCCCAGGTGTGAGATTCCCACCCTCTCTGGCCTCCTCCAGCACCCAAACTTGCTCCAGTCCTCATTTCTTCTAAACTCACCCCCTCGGGAGCCTTTCCTCCATCAGGTACCCTGGCAGGATCCCTCGTCTGGGCTTTCAGCCCCATAACCCTGAACAGCCCAGCCTCTGCAGCCAGGCTCACATGTTCACTCGCATACACATAAGACTCAGCTCTGGCTTCCCTATGTCACCAATGTCCAGCTCCTTGAAAGAGATGACTTTCTTCCTATACCCAGAATAGGCTCTGCTGCTGTAACAAACAAAATCAACATCTTAGTGCCTTTGCACTATAGAAGTTTACTTTTTACCCACACGAAGTCCTCTAGGAATTCAGGTAACTTCCAGGGCAGCTAATGTCCACATGAGGTCTCAGCATTCCAGACTCCTCCTTCTCAATGTGAGGCTTCAGGGTTCCCCATGGAAGAGGAAGACAGCATGGAAAATTGTGTACCTGCTCTTACTATAGCACCTTCACTCAATATTCATTGGCCAGAACTGGTCACATGGCTGCTCCCTAAGGGTGCTGGGAAATGTAGTCTTCTATGTGTCCAGGAAAGGGGGAGAGAACTATAAATATTGGCGAGTACTGGTAATGTCGGCTACAATCCCAGATGACCTGCCATGGAACCAAAGGCCTGTCCCAAACTCCATCTGATCCCTGCAGAGTTGGAAGGGGGCATACTCAGAGCCCCCAGCAGGGCAGGGGACATAGGTAGACCTGGCCAGGAAGCAGGGGTAGGGTGGCAACCAGCCAAGGGTACAATCTGACAGGCTGCCCAGGCCAGCTGTGGTGCATTTTCTGGCAAGGAGGAATGTGGAGTGGTGGATTCTGGTTAGGGCTCACCGAGCACCCCCAAAAGCTGAGAGTGACTGCATCCGGATGGTGCAGGGCCTGTGTGCAGCCCCCTGCGGTTTTCAATAGCCAGCCTTTGAGTTCTCACCGCGCTCTGCCTGCCCCAGTTTTTCCTCCTTGAGGTAGCTGATATTTAATAGAAAATCCATTAGTGTCCCGTGATGGTGCCTCATGCTTAGATGTAGGTTGAGAACATCTGGGTAATAACTGACACCAAAACCGCACTGTGGCACTGGCCCCAGGAGGGAGGAACTATTTTTTCCCTCTTTCTTACATAAAATATCTTTGCAGCTAGCCATGTACTCCTTTGAATCGAGGCTGCTGCTGACTTTGACTTCCAAACCATCAACCTTTCTCAGCATGGTGGGTGCATGCGGCGGCGGGGGGGGGGGGGGGGTGCCTGGGGCTGCAGCCTGCCCTGCTCACCAGAGGGAGACAGCAGTCAGCTGGGGGCCTGAAAGAAATGTAATGCAATGCAATGCCATGCTTTGGTTCCATTCCATCAATATTCACTGAGTGCCTACTGTGTGCCCGGCCCTGTGCTGGGGGCTGAACAGGAGTGAGACCTTGGCCATCATATTTGGTGGGGAGACAGTTACATACATTCATGGTGTGTATGTGCTAGGACTCAGACATGTGCAGAAAGTGGCCTCTGGCTAGGAACCCTCGAAGCCCCTTACTCTCGCTAGTGTCACCTCTCTGGAAAGCCTTTCTTAATCTCCTTGTGGGGAACCATCTAGGAAGCAGTTGGATCTACAGTTCTGAAGTTCAGGAGTGAGCTCTGGGCTGAAGATCAAGATCTGGGAATCACCATCTGGGGTTCTTGGCTAGAGCAGAGCCATGGAGAGCTGCAAGTGGCGGTGGTGGGGGTGTGGACTATAGCGGTTAAGGGCAGTGGTATGGAAATAGCAAATGTAGACAGTTCTAGGCTACAAAAAGGAAGAGAATGATCAGCTTGTGGGATCAAAGGAGAACTCTGTGTGTGTGTGCATGTATGTATGTATGTATTTATAGCCTGGGAGAGACTTCAACACTTATATAAGCTGCAAGGAAGGAGGCAGTAGAGACACTGTAAACCATGCATTTAATGGTCCTTGATTATGCACCCGTGATGCCCAGGACAGACAAGGAGCCTGATCTCATACAACTAACGTTGCCGTGGGGAAACAGGCAGTAAGCAAGTTAGCCCATATTGTCAGATATTCACATTGCTTCCAACATGTCAGTGTTATAAATAATACAGAGGTGAGCCTCCTCACTCATACATCACTGTGCATTTGTTTTGCTTTGTCAGGACACGTCTAGGATAAATTCCTAGATGTGAGATCATTGGGTAAAAGGATCAGCTTTAGACACTCTTAAGCTGCCTTCCAGAAACGGGGTGTGGCCATTTGCACACTCGTTTCCAATAGCCACACAGACTCCTCTGTATAGATGTGCCTTGACTGGTATCAGCTGGTTTGTACCCAAAGACAAAGGAAACAAAAGTTTGGAGGGAGAACAGAGGGTGTCACAATTCAGGTCTAGGCTTGCATTCTGGGGCTTTTTTGTGGAGCCAGAATGTTCTCTGTGTGATCTCTCAGCAAACAGTCGTGGAAGGGAGTATAGTATTATAATAATAGTAACTAGCAATTATCGAGTGCCTGGCACAGTTTTAAGCTTTTGTATTAATTCCTTTGATCCTTACAATATTCATTAGAATGGCTGTCTCTGGGTTTGAATCCTGACCCCATTATCTTGGCCCAGTGACCCCATCACCTCTATCTGCCTCAGTTTCCTCAGACATGAAATGAAGATACTAACCATGCAACCAGGCCCACCTCGTAAGGCAGCTATGAGGTTTGAAATGATGTGACAGGGGCGAAGTGCTCAGTCCGTGCTCCAGAGTCCGCTGTCCTGGGGAGGTAAACTGTGGGAGGGAGGGAGGCAGGGAGGAAGGGAGTGATTCTCCAGGGTTCACTGGACCCCTCCTCACAGGTGGATGAAATCTTGGGGGACCAGCCGACTGCCAAGGAGCAGGTGTTTGCAGCACTGAAGCAGTTTGCAGCCGAGCAGCGAGTGGATGACCTGGTGTGGGCTCTCACCCTGGCACTGCCCCGCGAGGCCTGCGGGCCACTCTTGGACAACCTCAGGTACTGCAGTGTGGGAGCAGGATGGACAGGCAGGGTGGGTGTCACTCAGGGCTGTCCATTCCCTCAGCAGTCCAGGTCAGAGATGGTGGCCTGCACTTGAACTGGGACCCCAACATGCCATCAGCCCCAGAATGAGGGTGAACCATTGAGCTGAAGGGCACCCCTGGGAAAGCAGCTGTTGGCTTTGCTGGAGTGATGAGGCCTGGGACAGGCCTCAGAGGGGACCTACCTCCTGATCTAAAGTCATGACCTGTCCTGTTCATCCCAAACCCCAGATCGTAAAATCTCCAACAGGGTACCAGATATGTCCAGTTCTTTCTTGAGACAGAGTAATGGCACAATGCAAGGGCAAGGAAGGAAACCTAGGACTGTGCTGTGTGGATCCCCAACACTTGCCCCAGACCCTACAAAGCGGGTGCTCTCTGCCCGCTGATGTCTTTTGATGATGAGTGTGTGTCAAAGACCTCACCATGCCCTAGACGAACACTGCCTCGCTGAATCCCCCCAGAGCTATTATTAACCCCATTTCACAGAGACAAACTGAAGCTCAGAGAGGTTAAGAGGCTGGCGCAAAGCCACACAGTAAATTAGTGGCAGTCACAGGACCGTGAACCTTGTAGCTATGCACTTTGTGCTCTTCTGCTGGGCTTTGGACTCAACCTTTAAGTTTGTTTATTAGAAAAAAATTTCCCGGTGAGTCCTCACCTGGAGTGACACAGAATCTCCCGACCCCATCTCCATCCTTCGAGGTCCTCACCGTCTTCCCAGCTTCAACCAGGCCCCCTCTGGGCCCAGGGGATGCTTCCCCTACCCGGATCCTGCCCAGCTTTCCCTCCCCACCAAGCCTCTGGGGCCTGCGGCTGCTCCCCCATCCTCTCCTCCCCCTTCCCGGGCTCAGCCCGCCCCCTCCCCTCGCTGCCATTCACCCCGCTGCCTGCCCCTCCCTCTGGGCCTGGCCAATGTCAGGGACTGGGCTGGCCACCCTCCGCCTCCCCCCCACCCCAGCCCGGGCGCAGCGTCTCGGCTCTGCCGCGGAGCTTAGGAGACCACCGAAAGAGGCCACCATGAGCTGCCTGGGGTGAGTAAGGGCTGAGCCCCTTGCTTGGAAAATCCGGAGGGGAAAAAAAAGTTATTTCTAAAGCTGAATTTGCCCCGGAGATGCGCTGGCTCTGAGGGCTTCCTGGGGAGGTGATGGATGGGCAGCCCCCCGCCCGGCCCCTCCCCGCCAGGGCTGGGCTAGGGGGGCGCAGGCGGCCCGGCTGTCCCCCGGGAAGTTGGCGCGCTTGTCTCCAGGCTGTCGGCGGCCGGACTCAGCTGGAGGCCCTCTCGGTCCCCCTCATCTCCCCTCTTTGCTGCCCGCTTCTGCTCCTGCCGCCTCTCCCGGCCAGCCTGCTCCTGCTTCTGCCTCCTGGGACAGCCTCCTCGCCTGCCTTTCCCGGCCGCAGTTCGTCCCCAGGCGCCCCCGAAGCCGCGGCAGCGGGTCAGGACCGGCGGGGGAGGGGCGCCCCCTTGGGCGAGCTCGATTTAGAACCTGGGAAGCCGGAACCCTGGACACCTGGGGATGCCCAGTCCCCGCAGCGTTCCCCCGGGCGCTGCTGGGGAGGATGAAATCGCAGCCTCTATTGTCAGCGCGTGTCAAGTGCAACGGGAAAATTGGGGAGGCTGCCGGAGGAGGGGGCGGCGCCCAGCCGAGCTCTGTAGGGAGAGGGTTACCCTGGCAGTGAGGCTTCAGCCACCCTCCACCTCTCCAGCCTCCCCCCCAATTTCCTAACATCCCCTCCCCAGGACTGGCCAGTCCCCAGTGGCCCCACCATGTGCTGGGCTCTAGTTAAGAGATGGTGATCCCCATGCAGCACCTCCTGGTTGGGGGATTATGGGGGAGTCACAGACAGCTGTGTCTGGGTCTGTGACTGGGAATTGAGGGGCAGCCAGGGCTGAGGGGCAGCCCATGGCTAACTCAGCATGGAGCAATCAGGGCAGGCTCCAGGGAGGAGGCAGCAGGTGTCAGTGCTGTGACTCAGACAGTGACCTGGGGGATCCGGAGGTGTGTTCTATGGAAGTGGAAGGACAGTCCCCAAGGGGAGTTCATCAGGGCCAGGCATCTAGCTACAGAGGGTGAGGGCAGTGCCACACTGGCTCATAGTACCTAATAGTGCCCAGCTATGAACCAGCCAGCATGGGGTGGGGGGCCACAGAGAGCCACTGTTCTGGCCATGGGACCCCACATCAAGGAGAGATAAGGTTTAACTGAAAGGTTGAGCAGCCGAAGAATGAGAGGTGAAGAAGTGTGTGTGTGTGTGTGTGTGTGTGAGAGAGAGAGCGAGAGAGCGCTCCACACGAAGGCTAGAACCCACCCAGATCAGAGAGGTGCGGTTTTGCTCAGGGGTGGTCCCAGTGGCCAAAACAGAAAGCATGGGGAGAGGGAGAAGGGGCAGTGAGATCACAAAGCTGGGCCATGCAGCACAGTAGCCACTAGCCACATGTGGTTATTTAACATTAAATTTAATTAGTATTCAATAAAATTTAAAGTTCAGTTTCTCAATCTCACTAGCCACATTTCAAGCACTCGATAGCCACATATAGCCACTGTATAGGACAGGTCCATCATCACAGGCTGTACCCTCAGACATCACTGCTGCTGTGAAGGGTGACATGGATCAGTGGCTGCAAAGTACTCAAGAGGTCTCGTCTTCCTCTACAAAGACAGTTAATCCTGCGACTCAGAGCCTAATTCGGGTCTGTCCCCAAAGGGATCCTAGTCTGATGAAGTGATAAAATGGCTTTCTAATTAGGACAGGACAGGCAGTTTGGAAAGTGTGACGTGGGCAGGAGGGAACAGGAAAGCAGAGTCAGCTCTGTGGTCTGCTAGTGTCTCAGAAAATATGAGACGGGGGAGGGTCGGGAGGGTCGGGTAGGGGTAGTGGAAGCTGGGATTTGGAATCCTGACACGCCTGGCTTGAACCCCAGGTCCACTCACTGGCAGTACAACCTTGAGCAAGTTCACTGACCTCTATAATTTGTAAAATGGGATTGGTGATTTTTTTTTTTTATTATTAGAGACGGGATCTCGCTCTGTTGCTCAGGTTGGAGTGCAGTGGTGTGATCATAGCTCACTGTAACCTCAAACTCCTGGGCTCAAGCAATCCTCCCACCTTGGCCCCCCAAGTGCTAGGATTACAGATATGAGCCACTGTGCTCAGTCTAATTTTTAAATTTTTTTGTAGAGATGTGGTCTTGCTATGTTGCCCAGGCTGGTCTCGAACTCTTGGCCTCAAGTGATCCTCCCACCTCAGCCTCCCAAAGTGCTGGGATTACAGGCACGAGCCACCATGTCTGGCTGGGCTTGGTAATTTCTACGTGTAACCAGCGGGGTTCTTGGTAGGAAACCATACAAATGAACTCTGCCAACTGTGAGCAGAAAAGAGATTAGTTGAGAATCTAGGGGTAGGGTATGAGGGACCATCTGCCCTCCCCCCACCCTTTTCTGCTTTAGTGACAAGTGTCAGGGACACCATAATACAGAGTTATTGGGAGAATTCTGAGATTGTGTAGATAGATGTGCCAGGCATATAACATGTGCTCAATTAGTATTGGTTTCCGTTAGGGAAGATCTCTTTTTCTCAAGAGCAGATTTCTCTAGTATGGCCCTAGTGACATTTTGGGCCTGATATTCTCTGTTGCTAGGACCTGTCCTGTACATTGTACATTGTACAGGTGTTTAGTAGCACCCCTAGCCTCTACCCAACTAGATGCCAGTAGCACACCCACCCTCCCAGTTGTCATTTTGGGACAAACAAAAATGTCTCCAGACACTGCCAGATGTCCCCTGGGGGTGGGGGGGGGGCAAAGTCGCCCCTGGTTGAGAAGTACAGCACTAGAGTAATCTTTGGCAGTGCCCTCTGACTGGGACAGGCACTTCAGGGAAGTCCAGCTATTGCCTGTCCCCTGGTGGCCACCCTATGCTGCCTTGGGTCAACTGGCCAGATGCACCAACTACTGGCCCCATCCAGTGCCTCCACTGTGCCTGTAGCAACCTGGCCCTGAAGCAGCATTGAATTTGAGCATGAGCACTTGCTCCATGGTTGCACCTCCTCTGCCCACAACATGGTGAGCAGTCTTCAAAGCCTTTGGGCATGCCTACTTCCGGATGCCGGGCCACCGCAGCTGGTGCAAAACAACCAGAAACAGCTCCATTATGATGGGATGGCTGTGGCCCTGCAGATGTCAGGGACCTGTGCTCACTGTGAGGCTTATCTGACACTTCTCTCTGGGGCAGGGCTGAGGACAAGGTGTGGCATGAGTGGGCTCCGGCTTCCTGCTGCTGCCAGGGAGAAATGCAGCCCTGAGAGGTCCTTGCTGGGGCCAGGAACGGGGGGCCGAGGTGTGTTGGGAAGTGTGGTGTGGACAGAATACCGGAGACTGATGGTAAGATCTGCAGGGTCCTCCCTGTGACTGGCCGCAGGCAGCCACAGGCCGGCCCCTGTGAGATACTCCCCTGAGTGAGACAGAGATAAGGTCCTGGGGTTTCCTGCCTGAGTGGGTGGTGGAGAAGAGGGCTTCATGCTGATGGCCCCTCCACAGGCTCTGTCCTTTGCTCCTCAGATCTCCGATTCGGGCACTCACTGGGGCAGTCAGAACTTTGTGAGAAATGGCAACGCAGAGCAGGATCCCTGGGTCCGCTCCTGCTGACTTTCGGGGAATGGCAGGCCCAGAGCCAGGGAGGAGCCCATGTGCCCTTTCCTGTCACTTCCCCCTCCTCCCCTTTAGTATGCCTCACTTTTCTCAGAGTTGGGGTGCCCCTCCCAGGGAGGTCCTCTACTCAGCCCCTCCCCACTCACCTGGCACTTGTCCCAGCCTGGCCCCCCTCCTCACTTCGCTCACTCACCAGGCCTCAGACACTCTACCTCCTCTGTGATTTTAGTATCTATTAGCCCCTTGTCCTATCCCAACATCCTCTCTGGGTCCCGTCCCCTGGTGTACCAAAACCTCTGGAGTCCCTCCACTTCCCCTTGACTCCTGAAACCCTCCGTGGCTCCCCACTGCTCTCAGCTGCCCCCCTCCCCAACCTCTTCTCGCTCAGAGCGCCCCCCTGGGTAGGTAGGGAAGCTGCTTCTCGCCGGCGACTCCGGCTGAGCCCTGGGGCTGGGGCAAAGGCCATCCCCTCCAGAAAGCCTTCCGCCGCTCTGCAAAAGGCAATGGGGGCTTCCTCTGAGCTGTCGGGTTCAGTCTTCGCTGCAGCCGGATCTTGGGGACTCGCCACTGTGCGGGGGGGATTGGAAGGGGCCTGGGACGGAAAGGTCACTGGGGAGGGCCCTGGGAAGGGAATGATGGGGGGAACCAAGGGGAGGGAGCGTGGCGGCCTCGAAGGGCCCCCAGCTTCCCCCGCACCCTCCATTGAGCAGAAGGGTCCCAGGCGAGGCGGGGTGGGGCGGGGCGGAGCCACCGCGAGGGGGCGGGCGCGAGGCCACCGGCGGGGACGGCTCGGGAGGGGCCGCGCGCGCTCGCCCGGCAGAGGCGCGTGGAGTAGCGGCGCCCTCGCTTCGATCGCGGGCTCGGCCACCCGCTGCCCTTCGGCACCTGCTGCGCCGCGATCCCCGGCTCCAGATGGGGAAGGACCAGGGCTTCTCTCGGCACTTTCGGTAGCTTCCCCTCGGCGCCCCGCGTCTCCGGGAACCGTGCGCCCTGGGCGCAGCAGACGGATCTCCGGCGGGCCTGAAAGGGGGTGGGGCTGGAGCACTGAGGGGATTCCTGTCCCTGGGTGGGCACCTCCGAGCCTGGGCGGCGCTCCGGGGCTGGGGAGGGGGGGAAAAACTAGGCAGCACTAAGGTGGCGAAGTCTCCACATTGGGCTTTGGGAACCGCACACGGCCCTAAGGATGGGGGTCGGGACGAAGGGCTGGGATTGAAAAGCCCTCTTTCCTTCCTACAACTGGGCTGGTCGAGGGGACAGGACAGAGGGCCGAGGCTGGGGTCGGGTGCTCTGGTGAGAATCCAGCACGTTCGGTCCTAAGTTTGGAGGGTGCGACCTCCTCACTGCCGGCACCCCGGGCTGACGCTACTCCCATGAACTAGGGCACCCTCACCCCCTCCTCACCAATTCATTGGCTGATGATCAAGGGTGAGGTGGAGAAAGCTGGGCTGGGACACAGAAGGAAGAGAAAGGACCCTAAGGGATTCCTGGTAGGAACCTGGGGTTGGACTTAGACTTGACCCTGGCAGAGAGAACAGAACTGACCCTAAGTGCAAGGTCATCATGTGGCCCCCAGGAAGAGTCTTGAGGCCTCAGAGAGGTCTGTTGGCATAGCAGGGACATGGGAGTCCTGGGACAGCTATGGCCAGACCGTCAGAGGGGTAGTGATTGGTCACAGTAGTCAGTGTGGCCCCACTGCACCTGGCTGTGCTGGGTCAGTCAATTCAGAGCAGACCCAGGGTTGGGAGCCTGCGCCAGACTGTGCTGCATGGAGGGCCCACGAGCCAAAAGGGTGTCTGGCTCACCAGGCAGCCTTGGCCTCAGTCTCAGCCCCAAGGATGCCAAGCAGGGAAAGAGCCACCTGACCTTCAACCTGTGCTGTTGGTGACTCAGCCTGGTTCCCACTGCAGGGACAGGGCCTTTTTTAGTTGTCACTGGAAATTAGCTGTGATGATCACCTTGCCCTGCCCAGGTTGGACTCAGAGGCTTGGTGTAAGGGCCTGATGCCTTCCAGAGCCTGTGGCTGGAGCCTGAAGTGTGAGGTGGACAGTTTCAAGCCTTGTCATCCCTCCTGGGCCTGGGCATGAGGCATGAGGTCTGGGAGGGTGTGGGGAATGTACAAGCCAGGCAGAGGGAGGCATCCGGCTTTGGAGACCTTGAGTGATCATCTGGGGAATAAAGTTGAGGCTTAAGGTTTGCAGGAATCATTGCAGGGGGGCAGGGACACGCCACCGGCAGTGTTGAGCAGGGCATTCATTCTGGCCTCCTGGCCACTTGGAACATCCAGACCTGGAGCAGAGCTCACTGGGGGGCAGGGCAAGTGCACCCTCCTCCCAGAGCATCCACATCCCTTCCCTCCCTCCAGGTGACATATTTTGCCTATCTGGCCTCATTAATCCTACCCACAGAGACCGGAGGAATGGGTGGGGGCCTCTGGGCAAGCAGAGGGGCTTGTGTTTCAGCTGGCTTCAAGGCCACTGATCTCTCTCCCTCCTCCTTTCCATTATGCCCTTGGCACTGACTCCTGGTACAAAGAACAGGGAAAGGAGCCTTGGGATGTGTCCAGGGAGGCTTCGCTAGCAACCTGACCTTCAAGGGGCCCTTGTCAGAGGTCCTGCCACAGTGCTGAGGTTTAGAAAAATGGGCTCTGATTCTGTCTGTGCCGAGGGCCAGCTGTTTAACCCTGGAGAGTTACAGATCCTCTCTGTGCCTCTGAGTCCTCTGCCTTGGACCGGGGAGTCCACCAGGATGTTACCTGCTGCCATTACTCAGAGAGGTGGTTAGGCTGCTGGCGGCCCCCCTGTTTACTGAGTCCCTCCCAGGTGCCCAGCCCCAGCTGGTCACTGGGGCTCGCCACTGAGCTACCGACCCAGTCCTCAGACAGCTTCCAGCCTCACAGAGAAGACCCACGGACGCCAAAGAATCATCCTGGGGTGTGGACCCCACACAGGGGACCTTGTCTCTCCCCTGCCTTTTGCCACTTCCAGGGGACTCCTTTGAGAGCAGGAGCCACAGTCCAGGGTGACTCCTTTGAGAGCTTTGAACCGCAGTGCCTGGCTGGCACAAAGAGCAGGGGCTCACTAAATATACATAGGATTGAATTGAAGGGAGGCCAGTTTAGCTAAAGGAGCAAAGAGTGTGCCAGGCACAGGCAACAGCTTAGAGGTGGGACGGAAGGTGGCAGTCGTGGTGGTCCTGGCAGATATCTGAGTAGGCAGCTGTAGATGGGGCTGGCCAGAGAAGCAGGCAGGAAGATTGGAGGTGTGATGAGGATCTGAGGGAAGTCAGACCTTGGGCGCATTGGCTCCAGTTTTTTCCAG
The DNA here is from genome assembly GCF_041146395.1 of Eulemur rufifrons. Taxonomy (NCBI): domain Eukaryota; kingdom Metazoa; phylum Chordata; class Mammalia; order Primates; family Lemuridae; genus Eulemur; species Eulemur rufifrons. Next base: position 12,812,225 of record NC_090996.1, on the reverse strand, counting down.
CAAAGTCACCAGGAAACAAACTGGGAGAAGGTGGGTGGTGGGGATCCCTGGCTCGGGTTTGGCCTGGCGGGTGCAGAGGGAGTGAGATGGAAGGGGCCAGAGATGGAAGATAGAGGCGGGAGGAGGAACGGGCTCATGGACTGGCTTTGTGGGGCCAGAGGCCCTGAAGAGGCCAGAGTCTTGGGGGATGGTCCCAACATGACATTCCTGAGGTGGAGCGAGCAGTCCTGGTGTGGCCCGAGACAGCTGTGGGCAGAAGTCCGGGCACCGAAGGGGAGACACCGGCTGCGAGTTCCCCAAGCCCTGCAGCGGAGGGGCGGGAGAGCCGAGGGCGGCGCCCCCGAGGAGGCGCCTTCGTCCCGACTGTGCCGTCCTCGCCGGCAGGATCTTCATCCCCAAGAAGCACCGGGCGCGCTTCGACGAGGTGGTGTCGCAGGGCCTGCTGGGCAAGCTGTGCCGCGCGCGGAAGGCGCAGGGCGCCCAGCGGCTGCGCCGGAGCCGCAGCGAGGAGCGGCCCGAGCGCCTCCTGGTGTCCACGCGCGCCAGCGCCCCGCCGCGCCGCCCGGACGAGCCGCCCCCGCGCAAGGCCGCCTCGCTGGTGGGCGGCCGCGCAGGCCCGGGGGGCGCGCGCAGGTACGCGGGGCGCTGGGGCGTGGGCCGCCGAGGCCTCCCTGTCCGTGGGCTTGGGGATGGAGACCTGGGCAGAGGGCACCAGGGCAGGGCGTGGGCACCTGGGACGAGGCAGGAGAGCTTAAGGGGAGCGGGACACGGGACATCATCTTCGTGCCCTGTGAGTCCCAGGTCCCCCTCTCCGCAGGGCAGGTCATGCTGCCCATCCCCTTTTCTTCCCCCAGGACTGTCCGAGTCTACAAGGGCAACAAGAGCTTCGGCTTCACACTTCGCGGCCATGGGCCTGTCTGGATCGAGTCTGTCCTGCCTGGTGAGGGGTGGGCAGGTTGCTCCTTGAGTCCCTAAGGCCCAGGATGGGGTGAAGGACCCTGTAATAGGTTTCCCTGGTAATTCTACCTATGTAGGCTGCTGCTTAGCAATGTCCCCCCTCCCAGACACTAACCTCGTCCTCTGTGTCCTCTGAGTGTCCCAGAGCCCCAGATCTAAATCATCTACCTACCTACCTAAGGTGCTTGAGGCCAGAGACTCCTGCCTGAGTCTAGGCACCACCCTCCAAGTTCAGTATCACCCCAAGCTAAGTGAGTCAAGTTCTTTGCCCAGACCTTTCCTTTATCCACAGGGGGTCTGGGCACTGCCCAGGACACTGGGGCAGCGAGGACTGAGCCTGCTCAGCCTGTGCTCCAAATGACATTCCCTGCCTGGAGTGCCCACTGTGAACTGGGCACTTGCCAGGCAGGCCAGATTCAGAGAGGTAGCAGGGCCTCAGGGCCTCTGCCCACTATCTAACCCCTCCCTGAATCAGGACTCTCCTCCCACCCAGGCTGCCCCTTCTTGCTCCTGAAATAGTGGCATCTTGAAGAAGGCAGAGGCTTCCCAGTGCAGGAATCTTTCCTTCCTGCCCCTCCAGTGTGGGTGGGGAGGGGTGCTCATTTTCACTGAGGAAGAATGAAACGTTTCCTAGCACTGAACTGAACTCTCCCTCTCTGCAGCCACCCCACTGGGCTGGGTCACCTGATCTGTCCTGCATCCATCCCCTCCCAGCACCTGAGCATGATGCTCCTGGTTACATGTCCCCATGGATGCCCTGTTGAGGAGGTGTCCTTTCCACACTCTGCATCTCGCATCTCCAGTAGATGGATTTGTGAGACAGGCATCTTCCGATCCCTGGGGAAGCACTTCAGTGCCTTTGCATCGTTGTTCCAGCCTTCAGACCATTTTGAGACCTAATAATAGTAATTGGCATGTTCTAGTTCTTGGATTTGGGCATCGCTGAGTTGTCAACACAGTATTGTAGGGAAAAGGCCCAAAGCTGCTCTCAAGAGAGCTTCCTCTAGAAATGATTAATCTCTCCTCTTTGGATGTGGCTCTTTCAACTGTGCCACCACTACCTCCATCTCCCAGTTTCTTCCAGACATGTAGCCAGGGATACTTGGCCTAGGGCAGGCTTTGTTCAAATCCAGGTGTGGGGGGCCGGGTGTGGTGCCTCATGCCTGTAATCCTAGCACTTGGGAGGCCGAGGCGGGTGGATCATTTGAGCTCAGGAGTTCGAGACCAGCCTGAGCAAGAGCGAGACCCCATCTCTACTAAAAAAAATAGAAAGAAATTATATGGACAACTAAAAATATATATAGAAAAAATTAGCTGGGCATGGTGGTGCATGCCTGTAGTCCCAGCTACTTGGGAGCTTGAGGCAGCAAGATTGCTTGAGCCCAGGAGTTTGAGGTTGCTGTGAGCTAGGCTGACGCCACGGCACTCTAGCCCAGGCAACAGAGTGAGACTCTGTCTCAAAAAAAATAAATAAATAAATAAATAAATTCAGGTGCGCTGTTCTTCCCCCTCTAACTTGCAGGCTAGAAACTGCATGCCTTTCCTGTCATAGGAAGCCAAATGGATGGTTAGATGGGAGGTTTTACACATGGGGAAACTGAGCCCCAGAGAGGGTCTGGCAAATCAAGGACCAGAACCCGGGGTCTCCTGACTCCTGGCCCAGTGGTGTTTGATCCCCTTGAAAACCCCTCTGGCCCTCCCACCCCTTCCAGGCAGACCAGATTGGATTAGCTGCCACCACCTCTCTCATTTTTAGTCCAAGGAAAGGACTCTTCCCAGTCCACCTCTCCCAGGAAGTCTTCCCTGATTGTCTCTCGACAATCTCCACAGACTCAAAAGAGCACTTCTCACATGCAAGAGTATTTTTTATGTAGACATTTGTCATTTCCCCTACTTGTTTCCAAATCCAATTTGGAGTGGTGACTAATAACAGAGGCAGAAAGGAAAAAATATCTACATCTATAGGTGCCAACTTACCAGTCCTCCCTTCCAGGTGTTTGGTCCTAGGTTAGACCCTGACCTTCACTCAGGGCCTTTAAGGCAAAGAGTGAGACCTCAGCGCTCCCACGTGTTTTAAAATGCAGGTGTTATTATTATTCTGCTATGGAGAGGCCAACAGATCAGGAGACAACTGCCATTGCAAACATAGTTGTTATTCACAGTTCCCAAGAGGAGGGGGCATGCCACACCATGGGGCCAGGGGTGGGGTGGTACCTGGGAGTGTGCCAGGGTTGGTCAGGGGACAGGCAGAGGGAGCGAGGGAGAACGTGGGCAAGAGCCTTTATTGTGGTTTTCACAGTGGAATGGGCGAGGCAGGCTTAGCAGGTTTAGGATTGGCTGGCTGGAGTAATTTCAGCAGGTTCTGGGGCAAAGGGGCTGTCCCTAGTTGTCTGGCACCTGGCCCGGGGGGATAAGGGCAGGTGGATAGTGGCCTGAGTGTGAGCTCCATGAAGGAGGTGGTGGGGTGTGGGCTCTGGACTGGTAGGTTTGCATTTGAAGGGTGCACTTGGAGCCCAGTAGGCTACCCCTAGGGATTGGCAAGTCCTGGGAGGGGCAGTTTCTCCGGGATCAGCCAGGCTCTGAGATGTCAAAGCATCAGGAAAGGCAGAAAGTTAAAAAAAAAAACACGATTAATACACCATGTTTCCCAGCCTGAGGGAGGAGACTGCTGTCCTCTTGTCAGACACGTTTTCTCCTGAAAAGAGGAGTCACTGCCATGGACCTTTATCCGAGGGGCCAAGAGCCGCGTGTGGAGCTGCCCTGCAGGGGAGCACAGGTGCTCAGAAGTGCTGCCCTCAAGTCCTTGCCTAGTGTCTGCTCTCCCCAACAGCTCAGGGCCTGGCTGCTGGTCCCACACCCCAGGGGATCACTCTTGTCATTGGCCTTAGGTCCTTAGAACAGCAGAGATCAGAGAGGTGCCAAGACTATCTCGGAGATCTGCTGACCTATCTGAGTCTCCTCTGCCACCCATGCCCATGTGTCTCTGAGTCTCCATGTCACCTGTGTGACAGGAGAATGGCGTCTGGCTCCCAGGGCAGGGCCCTGCCCTGCTGACCATCACACCTTCTCTTCTTGCTTCCAGGGAGCCCGGCTGACAATGCTGCCCTCAAGTCAGGTGACCGGATCCTCTTTCTCAACGGACTGGACATGAGGTCAGAGACTGTTGGGGAAACCAGAGCTTGGTGCTGAACCATTTGCCAAGACTCTTGGGACATCCGGGCCATGGTCCTGATCTCCTCTGACCAGTTGGTCCCTAGGGTCTGTTCCTCTTCCAGTGGGAACTTTTGAATCTACACCTCTATGCTGGCCAGGACCCCAGTTCATCCTTCCAACCCCAAAATAACCCAGCTCCATGCTGGGGACGCAGAGTGGCACAACTGTGGACTTGCTGTGTGGCCCCTATGGGCAGGACAGGGAGGTCTGGTTGGTGGCCGTGGACAGGGCTCACCCCAGTCAGGCCCTCCTGGGCTGTCTCTGCTTGGCAGGAACTGCTCCCACGACAAGGTGGTGTCCATGCTGCAGGGCAGTGGAGCAATGCCCACGCTGGTGGTGGAGGAAGGGCTCGTCCCGTTTGCCAGCGGTGAGACACCCACTGACACTTGGCTTCGTTGGCCCACAGAGACCCTGCCGGGCTGCTATGTGTGGGATTTATGAGTCTGCAGAGGACTCTGCTCTTCCCCCAAACCGGCAGCTTGCCCTCCCAGGGCTGCCCGCTAGGTGGTGCTGTAGACACCCTCAACCCCATGCTCAGTCTCAGCGACCCTGCCCCAGGCTGTTCCTCTGTCCCTGTCCCCAGCTATTGGCAGCAGGTGCATGGAGGCACTGGACAGCCACACCCCAGCTCAGGAGGTCTGCTGGCCCCAGCTGCCCGGGAAACCACATCTGGCCTGGGGACTCTGGGTCACTCATGCCTCTCTTGCCTGTGGTCCTAGCAGACTCCGATTCTTTGGATTCTCCCAACCCGTCATCAGCGCTCACCTCCCTGCAGTGGGTGGCGGAGATCCTGCCGTCCAGCATCCGAGTCCAAGGGAGGACCTTCAGCCAGCAGCTGGAGCATCTGCTCACGCCTCCTGAGCGCTATGGGGTCTGCCGGGCCCTGGAGAGCTTCTTCCAGCACAGGTGGCCAGGCCAGAGTGGTGGTGGGGACCTGCCCTGGGTGGGCCCCAAGTCCTGCTCAGACACACATCCTGTTCTCCCTGCCTGAGCCTCTTCAGCCCCGTTCTCCTGGGGGAGGCTCCAAGAAGGGGGCAGCTGGTACCAGGGGCCCCAGGGTGGTGGATGATTGGGCTGCCCTAGAGTAGACCCTGACTCTGATGCCTCCTACCCATCTGATGTTAAGCAAGTCAGGCAGATAGGGACCACCTGCCCCATTGTTGGTGGGACCCTCCTGACAGCTTCACCTATGGGTACTTGCTATGGGCCAGGTCCTTGGGGGTAGGGTTGGTGTCTTTCATTTTGCACCTCAACTGCTGCAGGCTACATTTATCTTCCTCAGTCCCTGGGGTCATTATCATGGTCTGTGCAAAGCCCCTCACTTGTCTATACTCTTTTGTTTTGTTTAAACAGTTTTGTTTTTCAAGAGACAGGGTCTCACTATGTTGCCCACGCTAGATTGCAGTGGTGCAATCATAGCTGCTAGATTGCAGTGGTGCGATCATAGCTCACTGCAGCCTTGAACTCCTGGGCTCAAGCAATCCTCCTGCCTCAGCCTTCCTGGTAGCTGGGACTATAGGTGTACACCAACTACACCAGGCTAATTTTTAAATTTTCTGTAGAAACGGTCTTGCTATGTTGCCCAGGCTGGCCTGAAGCAATCCTCTTGCCTTTCCCTCCCACAGTGCTGGGATTATAGACATGAGCCACCACACCCAGCCAAACGGTTTTATCAAGGTCCAATTCACATGCCATACAGTGAACACACTTAAGTATACAGTTCAGTGGTTTTAAGTATATTCACAAATATGTGCAGCCATACTCACATCCTGCCCATTTTAAAACTTCGTCACCTCAAAAAGAAGCCCAGAAGCCTTTCATTGTCCCTCTCCCACATTCCTTTGTCCCCACCCCTGACCATAAGCAACCATTAATCTACTTTCTGTCTCTGTAGACGTTTTCCTATTCCAGACTTTCATAGGAATGGAATCATATAGTATGTGGACTTTAATCTCTGGCTTCTTTCACTTGGCATAATGTTTTCAAGGTTCATCCAAGTTATAGAATGTACCTCATTCCTTTTTTACAGCCAAATCATATTCCCTTGTGTGGCTATCCCACATTTTGTTCACCCATTTGTCCAGGGATGGACATTTGGGTTGTTTTCACCTTTAGTTCCCTTTAGTTGTACTCCTCCCACTCCTCTCCCCTGCCACAGCCACCAGTCTGAGTTTAGTGGGCATCCTTTTGTTTGAAGGTGTTCCTGAAAAGTGGACATTGTGCTTAGTAGGCTGTGGTTTTTTCTTTTATGTCATTGTGCTATATGTTACATCAGTGTCTGACTTTTTCATCCATCACTATGTGTTCAGCTCTGTCCACATTGCTCTGTGTGCATTCAAATACGTTGACTATAATTGCAGACACATTCTCTTGGATCACACTGCAGCATTATCCAGCTTTTAATATGTGCCAGTCTTTTAGCCATAAAGTGACATCTTGTTGTTTTAATTTGGTTTTCTTTGATTATTCATTATTTTAAGTATCTTCTAATAGGCTTGTGAAGTTTTCCTGTGTTCTTCGCTATAAATTGCCTGTTCATGTCCTTTGCCCATTTTTGTTGTATTAGACTTTTTATTCTTGTTGATTTGCATGAGTTCCTTGTATATTTTAGATACTGATTCTTTATTGATTTTGGACATTATGTATATCTTCTCCCATTTGTTACTTCTGGTATTGATTCTGTCATATCTAATATTAATGTGTTTAAATTATGCTTCTTTGAACAGATATCCTTGATTTTGCACAATTAAAAAGTCACCACATGTTTGGTTTCATGGTTTTGGGTTTTGAAATTTTAAGAAGTCCTTCTCTGCTTCTAGGTCAAAAGTTATTCTCCTAATTTTCCCTTTCACATTTAGGTTTTTCATCCACCTAGAGTTCACCTATATGTGTGGTATTATGTAAGGATCCTGTATTTTCCCATGTAATTCAGGGTTAGCAAACTTTCTACACAGGGCCAAATAGTAAATATTTTAGGGCTATGCAGGTCTCTGCTGTTGTGACTTGAAAACAGCCATAAACTGTGTATGGCATAGGCAATAAATGGGCGTGGCCATGTTCAAATAAAACTTTCTTTACGAAGAGAAACGGGACAAAATTTTAGCCCACAGGCCATTGTTTGCCAATTCCTGATACAGTGAGTCAGTTTTCGTGGTACACTTTATATGTTTTGATCATCACAACAGCTCTGTGTGATAGATGCTGTTTTTATCCCCATGTAACAGATGAGGAAACTGAGGCACAGAGAAGTTAAGTAACTTGAGAAAGGTCACTTAGCTGGTAAGTCGTAGAGCCAGGATTTGAGTCTGGCTTGTCTGTCATGGAGTCTGCCCCCCTGCCCACTTCCCTGTCTTTCAAGGGCAGGGGCAGGACGTGAGGCCAACCTCTGTGGCCTTGGAAGCACCGCCCTTGTCCACCCCCGCCCCCCTCATCATGGTGAGTCCTTGAGTAATGAACCTCTTGTTCCTGCACCTCCCCCCCAGGAACATCGACACCCTCATCGTTGATGTCTACCCTGTGCTGGACACACCTGCCAAGCAGGTCCTTTGGCAGTTCATCTACCAGCTGCTGACCTATGAGGAGCAGGAGCTCTGTCAGGAGAAAATTGCATGCTTCCTGGGCTACACTGCCATGACAGGTAAGCATCCTCTCCCCCGCCACTCCCCTGCCTGCAGCTGCTGTCAGTCCGGCTCACCAGGTGAACAGGTAGATACCTGTTCTCACCTGTGAGATCTTACAGCCAACCTGGGCCCCTGCCACACAGATGTGCCCACATGCCATGCAAATACATGCTCAACACACGAGGGCTTGGCTCATGCTCGGCCCCATGGATGTGTCTTCCCAGCTTGACCTTTCTGCAGCGTGCACAGCACAACCTGATTTGGACACCCACCTAACCACCTGGGGTCTCAGGTTTCTCACACACAAAATGGGAGTGATCTCAGGGACTAGGCTTTGTACTCTGGGAAGTGTGTGCACAGATCAAGAAACTCTTGTGGTCACTGCTTACAGATGTGCCAGCACATGCCATCTGGACTGTGAGCACACAGTTGGGTCACGCCTGGCTGGTGGGCTCCCGTGTGCTCTCACACGCACACACATGGGCCCATGCACAGCCTCAGCTCCCCGCTGCTGCCCACCTGTTAAAGCATCCCCCTAAATGTCCCCAAAACCATGCACTCATTGTTTAGACTGTACAGAGGGAAAGTATGCCAAACTCTGTGACTCAACCCTATTCTAGGCACTGTGCACCTACTATGACAGCCCTGCAGATCTGCTACATGCTGGCCCTTGTGTGCTCACTACCTGTAGTCCCAGGGACCCACAATTTGCTAGGGAGGGCTGAGGGTTTTAGCAAGAAGCTCAGAGTCCATGCTGGGCAGCACATGCCCCACGCATCTGCCTAGACCGAGAACCTTCCATTTCACCTCCCAGGCCCCTATGGACAGTAGTGATTAGGCCTGGTCCAAGCACAGGGTGTTGAGACCGTGGAAGCATGAGGTCCTAGGCTCTTGTCGTGAGAGCAGGCCTGCTGGGGTGGACTGTGGCCATCCCCACTAGGGCCTGTGTCCTCAGGCTAGCTGCACCAGGTGCTCCTCCTGTTCCTGGCATCTGGTTTCTCGCCCCAGGGCTTCCCCTCCAGAGTCATCCTAGAGGCAAGTAGGGTGAGCCCCACGGCTGGGGTCCACATATTAGTGCAGATGCCTTCTCCCTGTTTGGGGAGGCTCCTTGTCTGGCTGAGAGGACATAGGGGCCCCATTTCCCCTGCGTGTCCCACAGCAGAGCCGGAGCCTGAGCTGGACCTGGAGCCTGAGCCTGAGCTGGAACCGGAGCCTACACCCGAGCCCCAGCCACGCAGCTCCCTGAGGGGCTCCTCGATGTGCCGCCGCAGCCTCCGGTCCCAGGGCATGGAGACCAGCCTCAGCTGCGGTAAGGCTGCCACAGGCGGGAGGGTGCAACCCAGGCTCAGTTTTCCTACCTGCAAAATGGGCTTGGTGAGATGAGAAATCCCAGGGAATTCAGGTAAGCAGGGCTGAGCGGTGGCCCTCCTCGGTCTGCAGGGCCGTTGGTTCTGGGCTGGGGCCTGAGCCTTAGAGCTCAGATGTGGTAACTAGACTCCATCCCCTGCCAGGTCCTGGCGACTGCACTGAGATGCCTCTTCCTCTGATCCCAGGCGAGCGCCAGGCAGGCGATGGCACGTCCCTCCCAGAGACTCCCAACCCTAAGATGGTGAGACCTTCTCGCTTCCCCCCAGGGGGTGTCTGGGGGGGAGGGGAATGGGTGGCCCATGGGGCTGGGCCCAGGAGACCCAGGCCAAGGTGCCCCCATGGCTGCCTCAGGCTGTGACAGATCTCTGCCTCCCAGACCACCCAGGCCTGGCCCCTGAGCCATGCTGGGGCCACGGGGGAAGTGGGAGTGTGCTGGACTCACCCCCGCCTCCCTCCAGATGTCAGCCGTCTATGCAGAGCTTGAGTCTCGCCTGAGCAGCAGCTTCAAAGGGAAGATGGGAACCGTGTCCAAATCCCGGTCATCCCCACCAGGCCCCAGCCCAGCAGTCACCTCAGGTAGGGCTCAGCCAGCCCCGAGTCCTGAGGGTAGCACTAGTCTCTGCCATCTTGGCTACCAGTTGTCCCCACCCCCAGGCACACCCCTGGAGCTACTCCCCCAGGTTGTTGGGAGCCCCAAGGCCTCCATGCATAGGTAGGGGTCATGGAGGTCAGGGTTGTCCCAGCCCCTCCCATGTCCCCTGTTATCCTCTCCTCGGCTGTGGATCAAGAAAGCAGAGGGCTGCCCCCAATGCAGTCCCCGAGTTAGCCTGTGGCTGTTGGCTAAACTATTAAATGCACTCATTGCTCTGTGAACTGCACAGGTGGGAAGATGGTTTCTCTGCAGCTCAGGAGGCAGGCCCCCCAGGAAAGGCTCCTGTGAGCCCAGGGCCTTCTGGGCATGGAAGCTGCCTCATGACCCTTGGTCTGGGGCTAGAGAAGGTCCTCGGCCCTTTGAGTTGTGTTCACTGGGTCCTACTGGGACCCTCGGTCTCCATCCCTAGCCTGTCCTGGTGCCAAGCTGTGCTCCCCCTCACCTGCTTTGGCCTTTGGTCACCCTGGGTCTTCCTGTACCATGCCCAGAAAGGGAAAGGGGAATGCCCCGGGACACAGAGCCAACCTGCCCTTGGGGCCCTCCCTCCAGCCTGCACCGGGGACCCAGGTGCTGGCTGCAGAGGGGTCCTCATGCTCCATCCCCCACCCCAGGGCCCAGGACCCTGTCCAGCGTTTCCTGGCACAGCGAGCGGCTCCTGCCCTCCCCCTGCTACCACCCGCTGTGCTCGGGGGGCCTGGCCTCCCCCAGCAGCTCCGAGTCCCACCCCTACGCCAGCCTGGACAGCAGCAGGGCGCCCTCCCCACAGCCAGGCCCTGGGCCCATGGGCCCCGACAGCCCCCCAAGCCCGGACCCTGCCCGCCCGCCTAGCCGCAGGAAGCTCTTCACCTTCTCCCGGCCTGTGCGAAGCCGAGATACTGACCGCTTCCTGGATGCACTGAGTGAACAGCTGGGCCCCCGGGTCACCATCGTGGATGATTTCCTGACTCCTGAGAATGACTACGAGGAGGTGGGCATGCAGGCAGGCATGGAGGGTGGGCAGGTGAGGTGTGGTACGGAGGTCTGCAAGGCGAACCATGTCCCTGGGCTCCTTCAAGAGACCCACTGCCCTCGAGATTTGTCCCCCAGGCTGCCCCAGTCTGTCCTAGAATCTGTTTCAGGCTAGCCCACTCCCTGGCTCAAGCTATCCCAATCACACCCCTTGCCCCAGGCTATCCTACACCCTCTCAGACTATCCCACCCACAGCCCAAGGCTAACCCGCAACTGTCCTATCTTTGTCCCCAGGCTAGCCCACTGTCCCTCACCTTGCTCCCTGCTTCACACATGCACCTGCTCCAGTCTCTCTGGGCCTAGCCTCACCCTCCCCTCTCCTTGTTCTTCCCCCAAGATGAGCTTCCACGACGACCAGGGCAGCTTTGTAACCAACGAGCGGAGCAGCGCTAGTGACTGTGTCAGCAGCAGCGAGGAAGGCAGCTCCCTGACCTATTCCTCCATCTCCGACCACATCCCCCCACCCCCGCTCAGCCCCCCACCGCCGCCACCCCTGCCTTTCCACGACCCCAAGCCCAGCTCCCGCACCTCTGAAGGGCCCCGGGGCCCCACTCAGGCACTGGCCAAGCCCCTCACCCAACTCAGCCACCCAGTGCCTCCACCACCGCCACCACCCCTGCCCCCACCTGTGCCCTGTGCACCTCCCTTGCTAGCCCGGGGCCTCGGTCACCGTCGCAGCGAGACCAGCCACATGAGTGTCAAGCGCTTGCGATGGGAGCAGGTGGAGAACTCAGAAGGCACCATCTGGGGTCAGGTGGGTGACCTGGGGCCCCCCGGCATCCTGAACCAGGGGAGGGTGACATGGGAAGCAGCATGGAAGACAAGACCCATCCTCTGGGCCTCTTCCAATATCAGCTGGAACATCCCCTGCTCCTCCCCTCCCCGGGCAGAGGATAAGTGGAGGCCCAGCCCGAGGACGTGCCCATGCTTGGTGTTCGATGCAGGCATTGATGCCAATCTAAGCCAAAGATGTGCTGTGGACACCTGGAAATGCTGCCACACCCACCCTTGAAACCTGTCACTGTTGAGACTGGACTAGTTCTCTTGGACTCTTAAAAGGGCACCTGGCCCAAAGTGCTGCACACCAGCGTGCACCCTTCCACTTTGATGCTTGAATTTCCTCCCAGGCAACACTGCCAGTATATACTTGAACACCTTCGGTGATGGGGACCTCACTACCTGTCAAAGCTCTCCTTCCCTTACTGGACAATTGTAACCATCCTTCTTTGTTTATTCTGAAATCTCATCTCCCCAAGATTCCCATGCCCTGTTTTCCACCTGGCCCTTGAAATCAGGCAGAGCAAATATATTCCCTTGTCCACAGACCAACCAACATGTCAGATGAACAGGGCTCTCACCCTATCCCTTTTTTTTTTTTAGGTCATTCCCCTAGAATGTGGTTTCTAGCCACACAGTCCAGTGACCATGCCCCTGTCAAAGAGCAGGCCCCAAATGGAACCCCCAGTGAGGCTTGACCAGCTTAGAGGACAGAACAGGATTATCACCTTCTTTGACTTGAACGTCATACTCCTTTTAGTATGGCCTGCAGCCATTCTAGCTTCTGGGGCTGCCCCATCCCAGTGCTCATGCCCACCATCATCCTCAACCCCAGACCCTTCATCTTTTTGGGACCAATAGGATGCTCTCACATGTAGCCACACTGTGCAGGGCTTGCTTGTCATTTTTCCCCATTGCCATCTCCTGGGTCCTGGTTCTGTCTCCTGCCTTCCCAGCCAAGATGATATCAGCCTGTATCTCCAGGGAGCCTTTCCATGTTGCTAATAAAGATGCTCAGTGGGACAAGGCCACAGACAGGAACCTACAGGTCCCCTGGAGACCTCACTCCTATCAGCCTTAGATGGGTCTTCAAGCCTTGCTCCACAGCGTGGTCCTTCCAGTAGTTACTGAAGTTGGACATGGGGACACAGGTCACACATCTGGCCAAGTCCAAATCCATACCTGATGTACCTGCCCCATTTCTCTGCCTTTGGCAGCTGCCCCACCCTCCCTCTCTGTCCCAGCCCCAGATGGTTATCTCTCATCTGGGCCACCTGTCCAGGGTCAAGCCCCTAGGCCTTCACAGCTTCAGTTCCCCCAGCAACAGCTCGCTCTGCCCAGCGCAGCTCCAGTGAACTTACTCCCAGCAAAGAAGACCTGGAATCAGGGCCAGACCCCTTGGCCACCTCCTTCAGCCTCTTGGTTGGCTGTAACTTCTTCACAGCTCCTTTCTATCCTCTGCTGCAGCTGCACTGCTGGCTTCTGCATGGCTAGAGTTCCAAGTGTGAGTGTATTTTTGACCACAAGAGGAGCTGGCTCACCACCCGATGACTTGGATGATTTGGCTTCTGTAGTCTCCTCCTGCTCCTGGCTTCTCCCCAGGGCCTGATGGGTGCTTTCCTCCAGGGAGCCCCCAGGACAGAATGTGGGGAAGAGCAGTCCGGCTGCTGCTGTTCTTCCTACTCTGAACTTTCCACCCTCCTTTGCAGCTTGGGGAAGACTCTGACTATGATAAGCTGAGCGACATGGTGAAATACCTTGACCTGGAGCTCCACTTCGGCACCCAGAAACCTGCTAGTGAGTGGCCTAATGGCCCTAGGGGAGCCCCAGATACCACACCATCTATGGCAGCCCACCCACTACCTTCTGTGGCATCCCCAGGTTTAGAGTTCTGAGGGCTGCACTGACTATTTACCTAATTCATCTTCAAACCTGCAAGCCTGGAGTTGACTTCTCAGACCCTCAGTTTTTTCCATCTCAAAGTAGAGATGATAATAGCTGGTATTTATTGTGTGCTGACCACTGTCACTTCTAAATTAATCCCATGACAATTCTGTGAGGTAGATACTGTGATCACCCCTCTTCCTAGTAAGGAAGCACGGAGAGGTGAGATAATTTGCTCAAAGTCACACCGACAGAATAGGGTGGACAGGAGGCACCCACAGATACATCTTCCCATCACTCTCACCCCTTTTTGGGCATCTCCCTACAGTTAGTTGTTGGGTGGGACTCTAAGCAGTCCGGAATCATCTGAAAGGTCGTGAGCTCTGCCACCTCTGTCCCAAAGGCTCAGGGGAGAGAAGGCGTTTGAGGAGATGGCAGCGGGCAGGGCGGGGGGTGGGGGGGATGGACACACACAACACATGCTGTGTGTCTGACCAGACCTAAGGGTCCACGATTCGAGGAATGAGGGGACTGTGGACACCCAGAATCGATTCAGTCAAGTTCGTGCAGGGGGTTGGGGTCTTGGCCTTTGGCTGTGGCCACACCACTCCTGGGCCCTCCCACGGCAGCCTAGGCCTAGCCTCCCCTCCTTAAACTGTCCAGTTTCCCTTCCAGAGCCGTTGCCCAGGCCCGAGCCCTTCAGGAAGAAGGAGGTGGTGGAGATCCTGTCCCACAAGAAGGCCTACAACACCTGTGAGGGGCCGGGTACCCCGCCCCAGGGGTTCAGGGGGAGGCCGGTGGCCCACCCTCTGGGCCGCAGAGCCTAAGACCTGCCAGGGTGGGTGACTGAAATTAGACTGTAGGGATCCGGACACCTGTCGCCCGGCTGGGTGAAGGCGCCCTCCCAAGCCCCACACCTAGGCGGATCCACCTGGCCGCAGGTTCCGGCCTTGGCCGCACCTTGTATCGGCCTCGCCCGCTCTGTAATCGGCCGCCCAGTTCGGGCCCGGCCTCCAGCCGAATCGTCCAGGCTCCCCCTCGCAGGTCCCGCCCGGGTTCTCGGCCCCACCCAACCTCTTAGTCTACGTCCTCGAGAACCTCGCCCTTGCTCTTTAATCGCGGAAGGTCTGAGAAGTCTCTGGGCCCGCCCCCGCCCCGCCCCGCCCCGCCCCGCCCCCGGTGCTTGTTTCCCCTCCCCCAACCCCTAGGTGCCCAGGTAGCCCAGCCCCCGCTCAGCGCCGGCCCCGCCCCAGCTCACCCTCGGCCCCGCCCGCAGCCATCCTCCTGGCGCACCTGAAGCTGAGCCCGGCCGAGCTGCGGCAGGTGCTCATGAGCATGGAGCCCCGGCGCCTGGAGCCCGCGCACCTGGCGCAGCTGCTGCTCTTCGCGCCCGACGCCGACGAGGAGCAGCGCTACCAAGCCTTCCGCGAGGCGCCCGGCCGCCTCAGCGAGCCCGACCAGTTCGTCCTGCAGGTGCCGCGGCCACGACCCCCGCCCGGCAGCCCGGCCGGCTCAGGGCTCTCGCTGTGGCCGGGGGGGCTGCTTCGGCCCCGCGCCCCTCGGGTACCGCCACCGTGCTTGTGCCTCTGAGTCCCAGTTTTGCACCTCTAATGCCCAGTTCCCACCCGGGGTCCCAGGTAGATGGGATGAGGCTCCCTAGGGGTCTCGCGCTCGTTTTTCCACTGGCATACCGGCTCAGGCAGCCAGCTGGTCCCCAACCCAGGCTGCAGTGGGACAGTGGATCCCCTGGGGGGAATGGATGAATCCTGGCCCTGCCTTCGCTGCAGATGCTGTCGGTTCCCGAATACAAGACCCGCCTGCGCAGCCTCCATTTCCAGGCCACCCTACAGGAGAAGACAGAGGAGATCCGAGGCAGCCTCGAGTGCTTGCGCCAGGCCTCCCTTGAGCTCAAGAACAGCCGGAAGCTCGCCAAGATCCTGGAGGTCAGGGGTCATCCCACCTGCTCCTCTGCCCCCTGGGTTTTCCAGCCTGGAGGCCCATCCAGACAGCTGGGCCAGGGGTGGGGTCAGGGGCGAGGACCTGGGCAGGATCGGCCCACCTTCTCTCCACAGTTTGTGTTGGCCATGGGCAACTATCTCAACGACGGACAGCCCAAAACCAACAAGACCACGGGCTTCAAGATCAACTTTTTGACGGAGGTGAGGGGCCAGTTGACACGGATTGGCCTGCTCTACCTGCGAGGTGCCAAGACAAGCCTAACTCAGGTTGTGGCAGAGGGGAGGAGAGAACATCGTGACCAAGGAGGGCCCTCCTGCCAGGAGGAAAGCTAGCTGCAGAGGCCAGGACTTGACTGCAGCAAAGGTTGGGGGTGGTGTGGGGGAAGGTGGCTTCCCCAAGCCAAGCCTAGGGATCTAGAAAAATGGAGAGGGCAGGGAAGTTGCAAAGAGGGTGGCAAAGGCCTGGAATTGGTGCCCCAGTCCAGGAGAAGCTGGGCCCATGTGCCCAGTAATCTGATGGGGCCCTTGAGGAGGATGTGTGTTGGGGTTCACTTGCAGCTCAACTCCACCAAGACGGTGGATGGGAAGTCCACCTTCCTGCACATCCTTGCCAAATCGCTGAGCCAGCACTTCCCCGAACTCCTGGGCTTTGCTCAGGACCTGCCCACCGTGCCCCTGGCTGCCAAAGGTAGGCTGCTGGGTGGATGGGCAAGGAGGCAGAGGCATGCTGTCCTGAGCTGGGAGGGTGGCCCCATGAGACTTTGGTCCCCTTCCCTACAGTGAACCAGCGGGCCCTGACCAGTGACCTGGCTGACCTCCACGGCACCATCAGTGAGATACAGGCTGCATGCCAGAGCATGTCCCCCTCCAGTGAGGACAAGTTTGCTGTGGTCATGGCGGTATCCTCTGAGCAGCCTGTCCCAGCACCAGGCTGGACCCTGGGGTGGTTGGGTGGAGTTGGCTATGGGTCCAGTGGACCTCGACTCCCAGAAGAGATTCTGGCACATGGTTCTGTGGCATCCTAGGGTCCTTAAAGAAGTTCCATCCAGGGTCATTTAGAATCCAAGTGCTTATGTCAAGTCTGTGTGTAACTGAAGCCGGAGCTCTTTTGAGTGCCCCAAAGCCATTGCCTTGCCTCATCTGTCCTTGTGGGCAATGGAACCCAGACCTAAGTCACAAGATACAAGGAGAAGCCTGTCAGGCCTTGCCAGCCAAAGTCTCCTCCAGGGTGGGGGGACATTCCCACTGAGCCCCCCAGGAGGGCATGGCCAGCAGGGGAGACAAGCCCAGATGGGGACGATGGAGAGAAGGGCATGTGGCACCCCTCCCTGCTCCCCCACCCTCGAAAGAGAAGGTAGGATTTTTCCTGCTGAGGCTAAAGCTGGACAGGGAGCAGAGCTCTGGGGACTGTGCCTGTGTCTGGGACAGCAGGGGCTCCACCAGGAAAGCCCTGTCATGTATCCCCGACCACAGAGCATAGTGTCTGGTGGGGGTGAGTGTCCAGGCAGGAATTTGACATTGGATCCCCACTTCCTCTCAGGCAAGCTACCTGGGAGGGATTGCTGACCAGAGCCTTGCAGAGCATCACCGAGCAAATACTGTGACTTGTGCAATGCACTTCTCACTCCCATCCCCTTGCACCCACATAACACCCAGATGTTTTGCAGATGTTGAAACTGAGACTGTTCAAATGAGGGTTTGTCCATTATAGCATCCCTCAGTTTAGGGGTACCTGCCTGCTTCCTTGGGCTTGGGGGGGTGCCTAGAGAGAGCAAGGATGGTCATTGAAGGGCAGCCTCTGCAAAGGGACTTGACCTGGCCCATCAGACAGGCCTAAGCCCAAATCCTGACTCATTTGCTCACTGGCTATGTGACTTTGGGCAAGTCACTTACCCTCTCTGAGCTCAGTTTTCTCATCAGTAAGAGAGGTAATGAGAGTCCCTACCACTGGGGGCTGTTGTGCTCCTTAACTGATTATGATGCAGGTGGGTTCAGCCCTGGCTCTGACACTGCGCTCACTGTGTGATCTTGGGATAATTGCTATAGTCCTCGGTGCTTTAGTTTCTTCACATGTGAAATGGAGATAATCTACCTCCTAGAGGTATTATGATGATTAAATAAGAATGTGTAGTGGGCTTAGAACAAAGCTTGGCACAGTTTTAAGTGCTGAAAAAAATGATAGCGATTCAGCCACTGAATCTTTTCCCAGGAATTGATGTGCGCCAGACACTGTCGAAGGCACCAGAGGTACATACTGGGAACAAGCCTGCACTTAGGGGATAGAAAATGAACTTGCAAGCAATTTCAGGTAGCAACAAAGACTATAGAAAAAGAAGGCCGGGCATGGTGGTTCACTCCCAGCACTTTGGGAGGTTGAGGCGGGAGGATTGCTTGAGCCCAGGAGTTTGAGGCTGCAAAAAGCTTTGATTGGGCCACTGCACTCCAGCCTGGGTGACATAGCAAGACCCTGTCTCAAAACAAAACAAAACAAAACAAACAAACAAAAAAGAGGCCTAGAGAGTGACAGAAGGGCCACTGTAAGTGGATGGTTGGAGAAAAAGGGGCTGATAGCCTCTGAGCAGAGTCCGAGGGAAGAGAGAGCCACCCAGGCCCTGCAGAGAGAGCAGGAGTGAAAGGCCTGAGGCTACAAGGGCTGTGACAGGTTCCAGGATGAGCTTACTAGGCAGTGGGACTGGAGACCCTGAACAGGGCCCTCTCCCCACTGACATAGGGCCTGGCCCTCTGAAGAACTCAGCCAGAGCAGGAATGCAGCAGGTAGGGTGCTGTCTGGGGTCACCACCTGGGGGCACCCAGCGGGCGGCTGTTTCCTTAACGGAGGCGCTGTCAGTCCTTCCTGGAGACGGCCCAGCCAGCGCTTCGGGCGCTGGACGGGCTGCAGCGCGAGGCCATGGACGAGCTGGGCAAGGCGCTGGCCTTCTTCGGGGAGGATTCCAAGGCCACCACCTCCGAGGCATTCTTCGGCATCTTTGCGGAGTTCATGAGCAAGTTCGAGGTAAGCCACGGTGGAGGCATGAGGGGCCCCTTCGTAGAGATCAGGGCCAGAGGCCAAATGAGAGGCGTCCTCTGCACCCGTGAAGCCCTGGCTGGAAGAGGGCCCCCAGTAAGTGACCCATCTACCCCTTCCCCGTGGGCGGGGACGCAACCTCAGCACTGGCGGTCTGGGGTGGGAAGAAGACTTGTCGGAGGTTCCCGGGACCGCTGACCACCCGTCCCCCTGCATTCCGCCTCCCCAGCGAGCGCTCAGCGACCTGCAGGCCGGGGAGGGCCCGCGCAGCTCCGGGATGGTTTCGCCCCTGGCATGGTGACAGCGGCCACGCCGCGTCCTCCGCGACGTAAGCGCAGAGACGGACGCCGGAGGCTGCGCCCAGCGGGGCTGCCCGGACGCCACCAAAGCCCGGGGCCGCTGTGCCCCTGGCGCTGAGCTCGCAGCACGCCTGCCGGGCCCTGAGCGGCCGGGCTTCGGGAGGGAAGGGCCCGGCCGCCGACGCGCCTCCTGCTACCTCAGCCACCGCGCTCCGCCCGGGCCTCTCCGCCCGCCCTCCTTCCACCCCGGTCCGGCCCAGACTCCCCGACCTCTCGCTTGCTCGCCCCATGTTCCATCCGCTTCTTGCGCCACTGTCCTTCTGGGGGCCCGCGGGTGGATTGTAAAGTGCTGCCACCCTGGGACAGGGTCTGTCGTCGCATCGGCCGGGCACCTTGGCTGGACAGTCCCAGGACGTGCGAACCCCTTTCTTAGCCCGCTCGTGGGGGGCCCCCACGAGGAAATGGCGTGCCCTTGAGCGCGCCACACAGAGGGCTTGAGAGCGAAGGCTGGGGGTGCAGAGCCCGGGTACCAGCGCCCCGGGGACGTGCGCGCCGAGCCTGAGTCTTGAGAGCAGGAAGAAGCTGCTCTCGGGTGCAGCCCAGGAGCGGGCAGGAGGAGAGAGGCGCGGGAGACACAGGGAAGGACTGGAGTAGGAAGACCCTCCATGCAGAATTGAGGTTTTATTCCAGTGGACAACAAACTCAAACCACCTTAGAGGTGGCCAGATTCGAAGTGGGGAGATTGGGAGTGGGATGGGGATTGTCACAGTAGGGGCAGAGAGAATGGGGAGATGTTTAGGCCGTTGGGGAGCAGGATTTGGCGGCCCACTGCCAGAGTCTCACCTGATGCGTGTTCCTTGGAACAGGTCATGTGAGCAGGGGAAGTTTGGGGGCAGATGACACAACTTGGGACATGTTTGGGATTTGAGAGGCTGTTTTATATGTGTCTGGGGCTGGAGGAGAGAATTATGTGGATGCTAGGAACAGGTGCAGTGTGGGTAGGAGGGTGTGTGACTTGTTTCAGTTTTTTCATTCTCCACTAAGCAGATCCCTGCATCCGGTAGCAGCCCCTGTTAGTTATTCTCTCTTTTCCAGAGAAGTCTGAAGTGCGCTTTAAACCTGTCTCTTGGATTTTTTTCTCTCCCACTACCGTCAAATGGCTAGTGCTGCTCCTGGGTAGCATTTGGAAGCCATTCGATTCTTCCCAGCCTCCCACAGGCCTTTCTTTGAGGCCATCTTTATTCTTTTTTTGTTCCCTGCTCACAACTGCCACATAAAAATGTCTAAACCAAAATGTATACGTCAAGGGGGAACTATGGCTAGTGAGGTACATTTCTCCCCAGTAGCTCAAACTGGGTAGTTTCTGCAAGTTCCCAATGCCTGTGGGAAACATTGCAGAAGGTCAGTTAAAATCCCCAGATGAGATTTGTAGAAACTGTAGACTCCACCAGGGGTGATCCCCACACCCAGGTAGCCCATGTGGCATTTTCCTGCAAGTTAGAAACACATGCTCCCTCCAGGAATTCCAGCCTCAGGATTATATAGTTTGGCAAGCCAAGCCCTAGCTAGATTTTCTCCCTAACATGCCTTGTATTGGTTATCTATTTGCCACAATGCAATGTAACAAACTGTCCCCAAACTCATTGGCATAAAATGGCAACCACTTACTGCTCATGAGTCTGTGGGTCACTTGGGCAGTTCTCATCTGAGCTGGGCTCAGTGGGCTCATCATGCATCTGCAGTCAGCTGTGAGTCAGCTAGGCAGCCTTTCTGATCACGCAGAGCTCTCTCTTATGTCTGAGGCCTTGGCTGGGAAAGCTGGGATAGCCTGATATGGTCTCTCATTTTATACTCAAATGTCCGGGTTTGTTTACATGATAGAGGCAGTGCTCCAAGAGGACTAACAAGGAAAGGCACAGAAGATGGCTTGAGGCTTAGGCTCAGAACTGGCACACCATCTCTTCTGCCACATTCTATTGTCAAAATGGCAAGGCCAGCCCAAATTCTAGGGGGAGGAAAACAGGCTCCACTCTTGATGCTGCAAAATCACATTATACAGGGTGTGGATTCAGGAATGGATGGAGAATCGGAGCCATTTTTGCAATCAATCTACCACATACACCCCTGGCCAGGCACTCCAGTGCAGGTCCCAGCCTCCGGAAATCCCCAGTGTCCCCTGTCCTGCCGGGACCCAGCACAGCTCTGGTTACCTATTCCCATGTGTCCTCCAGATAGCATGCTTCTCTCTCTCTCACCTGGTCGCCCACGACTCCTCTCCAGATACTCGGTCCAGTGGGCAGCAGCGGTCTGTGCATGTCTAGCAACCAGTCTCACTCTTCTGCTGGGAAAAGCTCCCCATTCTTCCTTTAGGAAATTGTCCCTCCCCTACTCTTAGGCCCTGGGTCTGTGAGATTGGATGAGGATGGTCTCATGACTCTGGCTGGGTGGCTCAGAGTCATTCCAAGACTCCAGCTGGAACTGTTTGAAAAGGGAGGCTCCCTTTCCTCTGGAATTGCTGGTTGTCTAGGGGGTGGAAGCCTGGAGGGGCTGCTGGGACCACCAGGTGGAGGGTGCTTGCCTGGGTGTAAAGCCAATACTGTGGAGAAAAAGAGGAGGGAAGATCATCATACACAGCTCTCTGTCCCTGGATCCAACCATGCCTGAAGTAGACATCTGGACTTGTCAGTCTCCAAACCAACAAATTCCCCCTCCATTTTTAAATTTTCAAAATTTATTTTAATTTCTTGGCTTAGGCTAGTTTGAGTGGGTTTCTGCCACTTGCAACCCTAAAAAGGTTGGCTAATACACCCACCAACAGTTGCTTATAGATGTTCAGTCTTTTTAATATGCTCAGTGAGCTCTCCTTCTTCATACATCATTCATCAATACTTTTTGACCACCTGCCATGTGCCAGGCGCAACGCTGGGTGCAAACATCTTATGGGTCACCTTGAGTTAGGTTCCCTAGGGTTATATTTTATGGTGATTCTATACAGCACAAAGCCCTATATGTGAGCCAACACGTGCACCATATCCACCCCACCGTCCCTAGTTCCTCACCAAATGACAAGGTGTGAATACAGGCACTTCTGCCCAGGAATTTATTTATCTCTCAGTAATACTGACAAAATAACATAGCCTACTTATACACCACCTTTCCAGCGAATAATATCAGTCAGTGTTTATTAGGTAGTGTTCTCAATGTCTTTATGTATCTCATTTCATTTTACTTTCACAACAACCCTCTGTGGTGAATTTTGTTATCTCCTTTTTACAAATAAAAGTCTGAAGCTCAGGAAGGTTATGTGACTTGCTGGATCTAAAACCAAGTCTATCTAAATCCAAAAGCCCATCTTCTGAGTGGAAATATCTTCTTTGTCTTGCTTAATACAACTTTTTTATATATCAGTGTTCCAAGGGCCACAGATGCTGGTGACTTCATCGTAAAGCCCTTGCCTCTTTTTCACCTCCTCCTGTCCCTGTATTAGTCTTCTAGGGCTGTCTTAACAAAATGCCACAGACAAGGGGGCTTAAACAACAGAAATTTATTTTCCCACAATTTTGGAGGCTAGAAATCCAAGATCAAAGTGTCGACAGGTTTAGTTTCTCCCAAGGCTGTCCTCCTTGGCTTGCAGACCCTGCCTTCTTAGCCTTCTTGCTTTCCTACCTTGGGATTTTCTTGGTGCACATGGATCTCTGCTGTCTCTTTCTCTTTGTACAAGGACACCAATCCTATTTGATTAGGGCCCACCCATATGACCTCATTTAACCTTAATTACCACTTCAAAAACCCTGTCTCCAAATGCACTCACATAGTGAGGTTTTGGGGGTTACTTTAACATGCAGGGGACACAGTTCAGACCATAACTCTCTCTTATCAGGTGCCAAAGATATAATGGTCCTAGTCCCAACAAGGCCGCAAAGATCCCTGGGGGAGCTGATGCTTCACAGAGAAAGAATCCTCGCCAGGGGCGGTGGCTCATGCCTGTAATCCCAACACTCTGGGAGGCAGAGCCAGGAGAATTGCTTGAGCTCAGGAGTTCAAGACCAGCCTGAGCAAGAGCAAGACCCCCTTCTCTACTAAAAATAGAAAAAATTAGCTGGGCATCGTTTTCGAGCATCTGTAGTCCCAGCTACTCGGGAGGCTGAGGCAGGAGGATCACTTGAGCCCAGGAGTTTGAAGTTGCAGTTAGCTATGATGATGTCACTGCACTCTAGCCGGGGAAACAGAGCTGAGACTCCGTTTCAAAGAAAAGGAAAGTGAGAGAGAAAGGACCTCACACCAGGCAGGACTCCCCCCCCCCCCCCCGCCCCCCTTTGCAAGCTTCTCTGCATCTGCCCCATCCTCACTGCAGGGCATGCAGGCCTCTCTCTGGGCTTCTCCAATGCAGAGCTAATTCCCTGTCTGTGTTGTACACCTGCCCCCCCAAGACCCCAGGGCTCGCAGCCCATCAGTGACCACGAATCCCTCTCCACTGGCTCTTTCCCCTCCCGTGTAAAATCTCCCCTGCTGACCCTCCCCAGAACAGTTCTTGGCCCCAGTGGCTGTTGCTCTCTCATTTACCCCGTCAGAGCCAAAGCCTTCGGAATGATTGTCTCCACTCGCTGCCTCTGTGTCCTCGCCGTCCACTCACCTCTGGGCATGCTCTCGCCCCTCCTTCCCCTAAACCTGCTATGGCACCTGACAGGAAGCCACAGGGAGAACCTGTCCTTACCTTGACCCTGAAGCAGCACCCAGCACTGTTTACCCACCCTTGGCAAATTCACACACACCCAGGGTTCAGCTGCCAGGTGTATATTCGCTGTCATCAGCTTGATTTCTCTTCAGCCCAGCCACTTGTAGCCTTTGCATACAAGTGCTCAATGATTAATTGCCCGTTAAGTCAAACCAAAATTGCATCCGGGTAGGGGACTACCAAGTTGCTCAAGAAAATGGCTGGCTCCTTTCTAGAAAACATTTTAGCAATGTGTATCCAAAGCTGTAAAACAACAGTTGCAAATTAGGCGTGCAGAGGACTGACAAGGAATGCAAACATAAGGACTGTGTTTGAAGTAAGACAAATAAGAAAACAGCTGCTCCAGGCCAAGAATGAAGGGGAGCTGACACATAGGGACAAGAGAGATGACAGAGGGCTGGGGACTGAGGGACCTGGAGGGTGGGTGCCCTGTCCCAGGGCAGGGGGTGTCTCTACTCCCCTCTAGCTGGTGGACTTCCACGTGGTAAGGTGAGCCTTGTGCTGCCTCATCTTCTGGCAACTTAAGGCAGAAATCCAGATTTTTATTGAAAATGTCCTGATATTTAAAATATTGGCAACCAATTCAAAACTTTATGTAAGATTATCAATTATGAGCCAAAGAAAACATTTCTGTGACCCAAATGGTGCCCAGCTTCGAGTTTGCAACACTGGAAATAAGACGTTTATTCCATTTGACATCTTCATTCAAGCCTGGGGTATGGTGGGACACTCCATAAGCAGGGACTTGATTTGTTTTTTAAATTTTAGCAAGGGAACTGTGTTTGGAGCTCGCTGGCACTTATGGATTCTGTATGGACAGATGCTGATTACCTTACTTGGAAGATGCCCTTCATTTTAGGAAAGTCGTCTGGATGGGCATTTGAGTCACAGGAAGGCAAGACCCGCACAGTGTGCTGGGTGAAAACTGTGAGGTCACCACAAAACCAAACGTGAGTCTACAGACGAGGAGTGACAGGTCTGTTTAGTTGTGCAAATTATTTATCTTATAGTGCCCTGAAAGGTAAGGAAAATATTTTCTCTAAAAAGAAATTTGGACTAGACTGTTGATGTCCCCAGCATTGAATAAATGAAATGATGGTGTTTCTGTGAACCGTGGGACCAGGCCACACACCCTGTGGGGTTAGTGAGGGGGTTTCCACAGGACGGAATGGATGTCCCCGCTGTGAAGAAGCATCCAGGGCAGGAAGGACAGTACGGTGTGGAAGGGGAGAGCCCTCAGGGTGGATCTGGGGACTCACAAACCAGTAGCGGGGACCTGGGCCACCGACCCACAGGTGCTGCTGTCCCCCACTGGAGCACTGGGTGACACCACCATGTGACCTTAGTTGCATTGGCAGGGCTTGTGCATGTTAGGGGGAAATTGGTTCAGAGAATGCAAAAAGCTTAGAGAAGCGAGGCAGAAGTGCTGGCCCAGAGCACGGAAGGTGGGCCAGGGGGTCAGGTTTGTAGCACCTGGCCACATCTCTCAGGGAGCCCCCCAGAATCTCCTTTAGGAGGAGAACCCCAGACGGATTACCAGACGTCCTGCCAGTGTGAACCAGAGCAGTCTTACTATAGTTATGATTTGAGCACCAAAAGAAAAGCATATTATTGTACCTCCCCAATCTGGTGACATGGGCCATATCAGTTACTAGGAAATGGACTGCACGGAAGTAGTCAGAAATGCAGATGAACACTGAGGCACATGGTTGTTCATTGTAGCGTTGATCAGATGCAAACTGAATATCCAAAAATAGGAGATCAGTGAAATAAATAATGTGACAGTCATATGTTGGAATATAATGTAGCCATTAAAATGTTGAGGAAATGTCAAGGACGTGGAAAAATGTTCATGGTATAATAAGTAAAAAAAGAAAAATACATAATTGTATGTAACAAGGTGACCTGGGGTACAATGTGATTTTTTTGAACCCTTGATAAGGAGAGACTAAAAAGGAACAAGAGAAAGGTAACAGAACTTGGACCGGAGTGTTGCTGTCCAGATCTGACGTCACTTGAAACTGAAGAATGTGTATGATGGGGGATGTACTGATGTTAAACTCCTATGTGGCCATCTTTCTGGGAGATGAGTTTTCTCCTGATGGAACATAAAATGATACTATCAGTTATCAGCCACCCTGGAAAAAGTGAGTCTCAGGGCCTGAGATGAAGAATCAAAAAGCAAGCTTTGGACTGGACTGGCCCCTGGAAGGTGACCTTTCTCTCTGGCCTGAGTTCCAAGGCCAGACAATGCCTGGGCTGTTTTCAGTGCAGCAAGTGAGCATGCCCTGCCATGTGGAGCTGGGGGAAAGCTCTAGGGCTGTCTGCCCAGGTCCCACTCATCGCCCCTTCTCCCAGGAAACCCAGTGGACCCTCAGCAACCATTTCCTGCAAGGTGCCCTTGCCCATGTGGCTCGTTTATTGAATATTGAGTGGGCCCCCGACCTAAGCTGGACCAATCAGAATCCCTTCTAGGAGAATATTAAATAAATACCCAGGGATGCCAGCCTCACTGTGGCTGCTCTCTGGAACAGAAGAAATGTAACCTTGCTGGGTGGGGGCCAGAGAAGCAGAGAAAAGCAGCCTCCAAAGTCAGAGAGAAGAATGAGGTACATGCCATTGCATCTGCTTTGTCACGTCGAAGTGTCTTCTATCAGCCATTAAATCTACTTCATGAGAAAATTAAACCCAGGCTGTGAAGAGTCTCTAAGCAATCGTTAATTTAATGCTAACTGGTGAAACACTGCAGAGTGTTGTGCTCTTCAAATAACTTCACACTATTCCAAAAATGAATATAGAAAATAATCCATAGTCTTTCTGAAAACAATACACTCAGATACATAGTATGCAGAAATTAATTTCAGATATAACCTCAGAGACTTACATTTCAGCAGCAAACTTACAAAATGAAACAAGAAGAGGAAAAAATACAATTTTTTGTCACTACCTTACATAACAGACAGAAATGTGTTCAGATAGTTTTCATGATGCTTAACTTGAGACTAAAACTTTATCTCATAAACTCTAGGAAAGAGCAAAACAGAGATACAAAGGAATTACAAACCTCCTACATATGACCATGTCAACATTAGCCAGTGTGTTATAATTTTTAACCAAAAAATAGCTCACAAAACCTACTCGTTGCTCAAAAAGATGTACATGTACTCTATCCAAAATGGAGGGCGAGCTGAAAAGAGGACGGCTCTTTCAAAGTATTTGATATTTTCAGTGTTTACACCTGCACTGCCCTGATAGAAGGTCACTTTCCACATCTATTTCTAAGAATGAGAAGTAGTCATGTGCTGTGAATCTTTTTCATTTACAGGGGAAAAAAAGGAATAAATGACAGGACAGGACTCTTGTCAAACTGCTGAAATACACAAGTACACACCATATGTAAATATTTATATAAGTTGGCAACATCTTAGCATATAAATCAATTTATTTTGCAATGTTCTGCTTGCCATTGAGTAATCCAAAATATTAAGGGTGATCTAAGATTTTTACACTAACCCAATGGTAGATGTGTTTGAAATACACAATACTTGCAGAAAATACATTACTTAGTTGCCAAAAACTATCTAAGTGTCCCAAAAATAAATAAGAAGATTTACACCTTTGTCAAGAGTATAGGCCGGGCGCGGTGGCTCACGCCTGTAATCCTAGCACTCTGGGAGGCCGAGGTGGGCGGATCGTTTGAGCTCAGGAGTTCGAGACCAGCCTGAGCAAGAGCGAGACCCCATCTCTACTAACAATAGAAAGAAATTATATGGACAGCTAAAAATATATATAGAAAAAATTAGCCGGGCACGGTGGTGCATGCCTGTAGTCCCAACTACTCGGGAGGCTGAGACAGGAGGATCCCTTGAGCTCAGGAGTTTGAGGTTGCTGTGAGGTAGGCTGATGCCATGGCACTCACTCTAGCCTGGGCAACAAAGTGAGACTCTGTCTCAAAAAAAAAAAAAGAGTATAGAGCCATTCCTCCTTTCTCAAGAAATTTGTCCCAAGACCTTGATTAGCTTTATACGCAGTACCAACTTATATTTCTGAAAAATGCTGTGTAAATGGACACTAATGCTGAATCAGGAGCCGAATTTCTGAGTAGCCATAAAGGACTACTGGTTTAGGAGACGTTCTCTATTTTGTCAGTTTCTTTTCCTGCCTAGTGGAAAACTCCATCTTGGGGAATGATCAGGCCCATTGGCTCCTTGAGGCACAGTTTCTGCTGAATGAAAGGCTGGCTGCTGAGTTCTTGTGTTTTTCTGGGGTTCCTGAAGTTTCCACTACTGCAGAATTCTTACCTTAACTGCATTCTCAATTCTAAAGAGTCATTCCTTCTTGCTTCTCATACCTTCCTTTTGGGGTTATTTTTATTCTTCCTCAAGGACATTTTTTACTTTAGCATTTTCTATAGTGAGAGTCCATTGGTAGTAAATTCTTTCTGTTTTTATATCTGAAAATGTCTTTCTCTCACCCATGTTCGTTCGTTCATTCGTTCTTTTTTTTTTTTTTTTTTTTTTGAGATAGAGTCTCACTCTGTTGCCCAGGCTAGAGCGCCACGGCATCAGCCTAGCTCACAGCAACCTCAAACTCCCAGGCTCAAGCAATCCTCCTGCCTCAACCTCCCGAGTAGCTGGGACTACAGGCATGCACCACCATGCCCACTAATTTTTTCCATATATATTTTTAGTTGGCCAGATAATTTCTTTCTATTTTTAGTAGAGATGGGGTCTCGCTCTTGCTCAGGCTGGTCTTGAACTCCTGACCTCCAGCGATCCTCCTGCCTTGGCCTCCCAGAGTGCTAGGATTACAGGCGTGAGCCACCGCACCTGGCCATCAGCCATGTTCTTGAGAGATAGTTTTACTGGGTGCTATGGTTTGGATGTTTGTCCCCTCCAAACCTCATGTTCAAATTTGATCCTCAGTGTTGGAGGTGGGGCCTAATGGGATGTGCTTCGGTCACAAGAATGGATCCCCCCAGGAATAGATTAATGCCCTACCTGGGAGGATTGTCTGTGGGGAGTGAGTTCTCACTCTCTTAGTTCCTGTGACAGCTGGTTGTTAAAAAGAGTCTGGCACCTCCTCCCTCTCTCCCTCTCTCTCTCTTGCTGCCTCTCCCACCATGCAACCTCTGCATGCACCAGCTCCACTTCACCTTCTGCTGTGAGTGGAAGCAGCCCAAGGCCTTCACCAGATGCAGATGCCTGATCTTGAACTTGCCAGCCATCAGAATTGTGAGCCAGATAAACCTTTTTTGTTTATAAATTACCCAGCCTCAGGTATTCCTTTATAGCAACGCAAAACAGACTAAGACACTGGGCATACAGTTCTAGGTTGACAGTTACATTTTCCCATCATCTGGAAGATATTATTCCACTGGTTTCTGACTTCCATTTTTGGTCTGAAGAAGTCAGCTGTCTATCTAATAACCATTCTGTTGTAAATGTAGGTATGTTCATTTCTTAGGGCTGCTGTAACAAATTACTGCAAATTGGGTGGCTTAAAACAACAGAAATTTATTCTCTTAGAGTTCTGGGTGAGCAGTACAAAATCAAGGTGTTGGTAGAGTTAGTTCTTTCTGGAAGCTCTGAGGGAAAATCTGTTCCAAGCCGCTCTCCTAGCTTCTGGCAATCTTTGGCAATTATTGGATTATAGATTTGTCACTCCAATCACTGCCTCTGTCATCACATGGTGTTCTCTGTGTCTCTCTGTTTCTCTCCTTTTTTTTTTGAGACAGCATTTTCCTCTGTCACCCAGGCCAGAGTACAGTGGTGTCATCATAGCTCACTGCAACTTCAGACTCTTGGGCTCAAGCGATCCTACTGTCTTAGCCTCCCAAGTAGCTGGGACTATGGCATGTGCCACCACAGCTGGCCTAATTTTTTTTTTAGAGACAGGGTCTTGCTATGTTGCCCAGGCTAGTCTTGAATTTCTGGCCTCAAGCAATTCTCCCACCTCAGTCTCCCAAACTACCAGAATTACAGGTGTGAGCCATTGCACCTGGCCTATTTCTCTTTTTATAAGCACACTAGTCATTCTATTAGGGCCCACCCAATCCAGCATGACCTCATCTTAACTAACTATATCTGAAAAGACCCTATTTCCAAATAAGGCCAAATTCTGAGGTTTCTGGTGGACATGATTTTGGGGAGGGGCACTATTCAACATACTGCAGTAAGTTATCTGTATTTTCTCATGATTGATTTCAAAGATTTCTCTTTGCCCTTGGAATTCTACATTACCTAGAAAGAGATTTCATTTTCTTTAACTCACTTGAGATTCTTGAATCTGAAAATTGGGTTATTTCAACAGTTCTAGAAAATTGTCTATTTTCTTTTTGCATATTGTTTCTCTTCCATCCTCTTTATTTTTTCTTCCTTCTGAAATTTCAATTCAACACTTTCATTACATTCTTACTCTATTCTCTTTGTCTCTTAACTCTCTCTTTCATATTTTCCATCTCTGCCTCATGGTACTAAAATCTGTTTAATTTCTTTATAGCTCACTTCTAGTTCACTAATTCTCTCATTAGCTATTTTTAATCTCTGTTCAGTTCACCTATGGAGTTTCTAATGTCAATTATTATGGTTTTCATTTATAAAAGTTCAATTTGGTTCTTTTTCAAATATGCCTGATCAGCTGGGTGCGATGGCTCATGCCTGTAATCCCAACACTTCGGGTGGCCAAGGTAGGAGGATTGCTTTAGGCCAGGAATTTGAGACCAACCTGGGCAACAGAACAAGACCCGGTCTCTACAAAAAAGAGAAAAATTAGCCAGACACGGTAGTGCATGCATTGTAGTCCCAGCTAGTTGGAAGACTGAGGCAGGAGGATCACCTGAGTTCAGGAGTTTTGGGCTACAATGAGTATGATCAGGCCACTGCACTCTAGCCTGAGTGACAGGGTAAGACTTCCTGAAGTATGTAGGGAGCCCTTTCTTGGGTGGTGCATCTCTGTGTCTCTGTGTGTGGCTAATGGAAAGGAAACAAGCTGTGAAATGTAGAGAGTCAGAAGCCAGTTTGCAAAAAACTCTTTCCAACCAGTAAAATCATAAAATAGTAAGTGGAAGACTTGATTTTCAGTGAAGCTCAAAATGGAAATTCTCTCCTATATGACTAGACTTGAAAATCCAGTAAATACAATTATGGACACATGATCTACTTTTCTTTTTCTTTTTTTTTTTTTTTCTCTTTTATACTTTAAAAATTTTATGTATATTTCTTTTTCTAGTTACAGGAACTCCATTGAACATTTGTTTTCTAATGAGAATCCAGTGAAATAGAATGATCAAATTCCTCTGTACCTCTGTGTGAGGTACAAACCCTAGTAGAACTCAAACATTCCATGTGTCTTTGGATAAAATTGCATGTTTTATGCATCACCCTGTATTAGTTGTCTGTAGCTGGGTAACAAATTGCTGCAGAACTCAGCACTCTAAAACAACAAATTTTCATTATCTCACAGTTTCTGAAGGCCAGAAATTTGGAAGCAGCTTAGCTGGGTGCCTCTGGATCAGGAAATCTTATGAAGTTTCATAAATAAAAATCTTTTAAAAAACCTTAAACTTTCCCTGGGGCCAAAAAGAGACCCTCC
The DNA here is from genome assembly GCF_041146395.1 of Eulemur rufifrons. Lineage (NCBI taxonomy): Eukaryota > Metazoa > Chordata > Mammalia > Primates > Lemuridae > Eulemur > Eulemur rufifrons. The sequence continues at coordinate 12,781,135 of NC_090996.1, read as the reverse complement.
GACAAAATTTTTTTCAGCATTTCTTTTAGAAAAGTTGTAATCATAAATCTTTTTTTCTGTCTCTTTCAGATATTTGTAAGTCTTTTTTAAAGCTAAATAAGACTCTTGCCAGTTTTGCATCCCAGAGAAGTCTTTCTTAGGGGCAGAAGATTTTATTTTTCATTATATTTCCTCACCAGTTACAGTTGAGACATCGGTCAAGGTTGCATTTATCTGAAGGCTTGATTGGGGCTGGAGTCCTACTTCCAAGTTAGTTCACGTACGTGGCTATAAGCAGAAGGCCCCTTGCTGGCTGTTAATGAGACTTCTTCATGTGCTTGCTTTAGTGTCCTCATGACCAGACAGCTAGCTTCCTCCAGATTGAGTGGTGAGAGAGAGAGAGGAAGCCACAATAACTTTTATAATCTAGTCTCAGAAGTGACCAGCTGCCATCTCTATCATATTCTGTTTGTTGGAAGTGAGTCACTAAGTCCAGCCCACACTCAAGGGAAGGGCAATTAAGCTTCACCTCTTAAAGGAAGTGACAAGTAATTTGTGGACATATTCCAAGACCACCAAAATCATGAAATACAACAATGAGTGCCAAGAAGCTGGTTAACTAGGCCGGGCATGGTGGCTCATGCCTGTAATCCTAGCACTCTGGGAGGCCGAGGCAGTGGATCACTCGAGGTCAGGAGTTCAAGACCAGCCTGAGCAAAAGCGAGACCCTTGTCTCTACTAAAAAGAGAAAGAAATTATCTGGCCAACTAAAAATATATGTAGAAAAAATTAGCTGGGCATGGTGGCACATATCTGTAGTCCCAGCTACTTGGGAGGCTGAGGCAGAAGGATTGCTTAAGCCCAGGAGTTTGAGGTTGCTGTGAGCCAGGCTGATGCCACGGCACTCACTCTAGCCTGGGCAACAGAGCGAAACTCTGTCTCAAAAAAAATAAATAAATAAATAAATAAAGCTGGTTAACTAGTAGCACCAATTCAAAAAGTATTACATATTATTTCCTGCACAAGGAAACCAAAAATGTCCTGAAATCTTGCAGCTCTTATATGAAAGAAACATGGTTGAGAATTTCCCAAATGTGACAATGGTCCTAAAAATTTTCATAATATTACCAAGAACGAGTTGAGAAGATGAAAGAAATGTTTCCAAACTATCAAAAAAAAAATTTTTTTCAATCAACCATGCTAAAGACATCTTTTTTATTGTCTCTGTAGAAAATATGTCAAAATCATTGTTATATGAAGAGGCAATCAAAGAGTATACAGTGACAAAAATGTTGAAAAAAGACTATTACTGAAGTATGTGAGGTAGTTAATAAAAGTATTATTAATATTTTCTGGATTTTGTGCTCTTTGTGGTATCTGTGAGCAGAGCTGGCTTCATGGGAGAGAGACCAGGGAAGGGCCCGTGCTCAAAGTTTAATGTTTTGCAGCCATTGTCTTGAAATTTTTAATAATTTTATCTTTGAATTTGTGTTTTGCAAGTGAAGGCCAATGAGACAACAGAGCATGAAACAGAGACTTGAGGCCTGAACACACACATGGTTCCACTTCTTGCTGCCTCCTTGCCTCCCCATGACGGGTTCTCCTTAGCCTACTCCCTCTGCCTTGGAAATCTGGCAAGCTGGGCTCTACCGCCCACCCCCGCCCTTGCCCAGTGGCCACTGCTGCCTTCCACTCAGGTGGAGGCCTGGGTGCAGGTGCAGAGTGGGCCAGGTCAGGTCAGAGTGGGTAAGCTGTGGCCTCTCTGGTCATATTGGTAGCTGTCCGCCACCATGGTGTACTTAGTGGGCAACTCAGCAAGGGCAAGTCTCTCGCCCACCCCTGATCCATGTACTTGGCATGGAGGTTGCAATGCCGGTGGGAGAGGGAACCAGCCATCAGGCCCAAGTGCATACTCTGTCCAAGTGCAGTGTAGACTGTCAAGTGCTTCCCTGGCACACGTGGACATCTGCACTGTCCCATCCAGCAACTCCACGCCTGAAGGTGGATGTGCTCCCTTGGCCTGCTTGGTGCCTGATGGACCCACCTCCTCCCCACCTTCCTTCCAATCTTCCTGGGTCTGGCCTGTGTCCATTTCTTCTGGACAGCTCCAGACACCCTCCATGGACAAGCCATGAAATACGAATTGTGCACTTTCAGAGATTCCTTAGCTGAGTTAAATGCTCTGATATTTACATTCAAAACTGACATTGCTCGATATAAAGACAAAACGGTAAAATTCATGATCATAATTTAAATTTTTATTTCTTCTTTACTTAGAACAACGTTAAACAGCAAACAAGAAACACCGCAAGTTGAGAGAGGGAGACTGCAAAGGAAAAAAGTTTTATCTTGTAGTACTTTAACAGCACTTCCTGCCTTCCCTGCTTTTTGAAACAGGGACCCTGGGTTTTCATTTTGCACCCGGCACCGCACGTTCTGTAAGCAGATCGTTTGTCAGCTTTGGTTCCTTTGTGATTTGCTGTGACCTTCTCATCCTACAGAAATGTTCACTTTTCTAATTTTGCATTCTCTTTCTTAAAGATAGTCCCTAGACTGACAAAATCTTCGGACCCCCACACAAACCGCATTCTCCACGACATCTCCAATGTCGACCTTATCTTGAGTGACGCAATTAGGGATTAATTTTTTTCCTCTTATATTTTTTCATGCAATAAGCCTGTAGAACTCTTATGGTAAGTGAGAGGAAGAAAAAAACTCTCACAAAAAGGGATCATTTCAAAAATTAAAGGAAAGCGCTGGCATCGATTGGAGGCCGGAAAGCCGGCAGGGAGAAGTCAGCGAGGAGTCGGGGTCCTCCGCAGGTAGACCCACAGCCTGCCGGGCGGGCCTGCGCTCGGGCACGTCCCCTTTAAGGGGCGGGGCGGTGGGCGGGGCCTGGCGGCCCGCTCTCCCAGACTGCCTCGCGCGCGCGCCGGCAGTTCGGCCACGTCCCTGGCCACGTCGCGCCTGCTCTCGCCATCTTCGCCGCTTCCTTTTAGGGACCGCAGCCGCCGCCTGAGCCGCCGAGCCCCGGGGCCGCCGCGCTGCGCCGACCGCCGCCGTCATGAACATCTTCCGGCTGACCGGGGACCTGTCCCACTTGGCGGCCATTGTCATTCTGCTGCTGAAAATCTGGAAGACGCGCTCCTGCGCCGGTGAGCGGCCGGAGAGGCCCGGATAGGTTCGGGCGGGGGCTGGGTCGCCTGGAGGAGCCGCCGACCTCGGCCGCCCCACAGCCCATCGGGCCTGCGCCGGCCAGACACACCCCCTCGGCTGGCCAGGGGCGGGTACCAGGACCCGGGGGTAGCCTGTGGGCTCTCGGGGTGAGCGCCGAGGCCGGGCCAGGGTGTCGCATCGCCGGGCCCCGCTCTGCACTTGGTCCGCTCGCGAACTTGAACTGTCGTGGGGAGGAGCTAACTGGACGGCGCGGGGCCCTGTTCTGTCTGAAAAGTTTGGGGTGGGGATTCCGTCGGTCGTGTTCCCACCTTGGGCTTTGATGGGGCACTTCTCCAGGCGCTCGGGCGGGGTTCTGAGTGGAGGGTCCGGGGTGCAGGGAGCCCGCGAATCAATGGGACGGACGGACGGGCGGGAGGAGGATGGGCAGGACCAGGGCTGGCTCGGCCTGACGTGGCAGCCAAGCCAGCTCGGGAGGTGGGGCGCGCGGGGGGAGAGGTCATCTTACTCCCCATTCTGCCCGTCATAGGACTGGGCTTTAGGTTAGGGGGTCGGGTCAGGCCTGTCTTTAGAATTGTGTGGGCTTCACCCAAGCCCTCGGGTCCAGGATCACACCTGCCACGGGAGGAGCTGTGGGGAGGTCTTAAGTGAATTTCTTGGCATAATTAATGCTGCTTTGAGAAACGAACTGGTTTGTCAAACTCCGAGTGCCTCCATCTAATAACGGGTTCTCTTAAAACTGCGGCGCCGGTACTGAGGAGGTCTCATGCAATTCCTTGCTCCACGTCACCAGTGAGTTGGCGGCTTCTCTCCTCAGGAGTACATATTTCATGCAAGCATTGCTGGGAGGCAGTGAAACGAATCTTCCCAGATCATAGCCGTGGAATTTTACATCTAATTAATCCTAAGTGTATAAGAATTGCAAATTTTAAAAGAATTTCTTTAAAAATTCCTTAAACTTATTTTTCATGGTTATGGCCTCAGCAGAATAACTATTGTTGAACTCAAGAACTTAGTTTTTTACAAAGGCAGTAAAAGATGGAGTCCTAAAGGACCTAGGTGAAAGAGACTCCATTTACCAGATTTATTTCTAAAAATTTCCACATCTAAAGTAACACCACATCATTGATTCTGCTGTCTGCAGGCCTCACCTATCTCCCTGGAACCTAGCTGAGATCCAGGAAGTAATCAAAAACAAGAAAGACCTTTGAGCCATCACAACGAATGTTACAAAGTCCATGTAACAGTGTGTGGGACTTGGAGGTGATCTCTCAATTTTCTGAGAGGCTCAATTGTATGGTTTCCAATGATAGCAGATTAATTGCATTAATTATGATACTGATGTTGAAGCACTTACTGTGTACTGAGTGGTCAGCTAAGTGCTTATGGCTTATCCCAGGTAATCATTAAATAACCTTAGGAGGTAGGTGCTGTTGTCCCCATTCTCTGGAGGAGAGAACTGAGTCTCAGGGAGGTGAGTGAATTAGTGATAGAGCCAGATTGAAACACAGTAACTAACAGTTAAGGATTGAATAACTGTCTACTTTAGCCTAAGTAATTTTAGTGTAAACATTTGTTGCCAGACCAGTGGCTTAGGTCATTTTTTAGTTGCACTCAGATGATTTTTTTTTTTTCTTGAGACAGAGTCTAGCTCTGTCACCTGGGCTGGAGTGCAGTGGCATCATCATAGCTCACTGCAACCTCAAACTCCTTCGCTCAAGCAATTCTTCTGCCTCAGCCTTGCGAGTAGCTGGGACTACAGGTGCACGCCACCACGCCTGGCTCATTTTTCTGTTTTTTTTTTTTTTTGTAGAAATGGGGTCTTGCTGTTGCTCAGGCTGGTCTCAAACCCCTGACCTCAAGCGATCCTCCTACCCCGGCTCTCAAAGTGCCAGGATTACAGGCATGAGCCCCTGTGGCTGGCCCAGATGATGTTATTTTTAATCTTTAGTTTTGTTCCAAAATCTTTGTGTGAGTCTCTTCGTCGTCTTCCATATGTTTCTCAGATTCCCCTCCACTGGCAAGTCATTAAGCGTTGAAGTGTGCTGTCTCTTAAACTTGATATTCAAACTGAGATGTTTGGGAGAATTTACTGCAACTCTAGAAATAGAATTCTTAAGGGAACCTTGAGTAACAAGGAGAAAGGGAGAGGGTGTGCTATTTTGTTTGCTTTTTAATGTTCACTATTTTCATTTGAGAGATTTAGAAGTATCAAGGAAAATATAAAATATTTTAGCTAAAATGCTAAAAAAGGAAAATAAATAGGTGAGTCAAGTTCATGTGTGTTTGCCAAGTATTCCTTGGGCATTGTTAATCTATTCTCATTCTCAGACTTAGGATGATTTTTGTTCTGGTTTTTGAGTTTTCCTGGTCTTTTATTTTTTTTTTATTTTTTTTTATTTTTTTTCCTGGTCTTTTAAAAATCAAAATCGCCAAGATCATTTATTCAGAATTAAATGTTAAATTTGACAGCCTGCTTTGTTTTTCCATATTAAATTGTAAAAGTTGTTCAAAGACTTTTGAAAGAGTAAGAATTTGATACGAGTTTCTCAAGTAACTGGAATAGGAGACATGTATATCCAGGTTGTGTTTCTCATTTTGAAAATACTGGTATTGAGGTTCATTTTTGGATTTTGGCACCTGTTTTGAATATGCCTGCAGCCTCAGAACCAGGGTGCTTTTTTCCCTTAAGGATCAAGGATGAGGCAGGCTAATGAAGAAGCTAGAGATTCTGTTTTCCTGGCAGTCTCATTCCAGAACAGCTGCTTTTAAGTACGTATTTTAAAGTGGGGGCGATGAGTTGATCTTGTTTGAATCTGTATTCTCTTGTGGCTTTATCTGCTACAGAGGGGTGCCAAAATGAAGTGTGAGTTTCTCATATTCCTGAATTATCAGTGCAGCTTAATCCACAGTATGTTCAATTTATTTTTGTCCCAAACAATGACCTGGATAACCTTGGGAGAACAAGCTGTGGTTTTTAGATAAAGGGCTTCCTGTGTAAATTTACCTGTAGGCTGATAGTTTTTAATAGTGCTGTATCTACTGTGTTTAAATTACTAGTGGAATCCTTCTGAGATCCATGAGCCCTGAGCCTTCCTCCCTAGTCTCTCTCCTCCCGTCCTTCCACTGTTGCTTAGATTGTTGTTAGCTGTTGTTACTTAGGTTGTAAACTTTTCATTTTACCAAACACTATACAGGGGCATTTGGTGTCCCTACATTTCCCATAATTGGACAGTTTGTATTTCCAAAGTAAATGGGAAACACCTCATCTTTTATTGTCGACATAGAGTACATCAAGAAGCTTTTGCTTCACATTGTCAGCTCCCTCTTTGTAGCAGCTGTCACCTTGGTTCTTTGAGAACCAGTCTCTTGAGCAATCATTACTCTCAAACATTTTTTGACCATCCCACTATGTGCGAGGCACTGGCATACAATTCAGAGCAGCAGCTTGCAGATATTAAAGTTTCTGCTCTCAAGAAAGGAGCAATGGAGTGGAAATGATATGAAAATATAGGAAAAGATAAAAATGTAGGGTGTCAAACTGTCTAGGTAGTAAATCTTATGGGTACAAAGTGGCAAGAAGGATCTTCTGGCTTTCTAACAAGGCGTGAATAAGACCTCTGTGAAGAAAAGTATAAAACTTCGCTGATGGACAAAGAAGATAACCTGCATGTATTTTCATACCATGGTCCTGGATGGGACCAGGCAGGCTGATGAGGAAGCAAGGTGACACATCTTTCCAAATTAATTTATGAATTCAAAATATCTTCAAAGTTAACGACGATAAACTGAGAGAAATAATCTGTAATATATCTAAGTAGCAAAGGGTTAATATCCATAATAAACTACTCCTGCAAGTAAAAAAAAACCTGATAGGAAAATGGGCAAAGTTGGCAGTTCACAGAAGACTAACAAAGGACCAATTAAGCATGAAAGAATGCTCAGCCTCACTAGGAGTTAGGAACAGCAGTGCATACTGTTATTTGCCCACTGGAAAAAGTAAAAGAGGTTTACGACCTCTAATGTAGGCAAAAGTGTGAAGAAAAAGGCATTCTCATCTGGCGTTAGTGGATATGTAAATTGGCATAGCCTTTCTAGGAGAAATTTGACAATACTTATCAAAGTTTAAAATGTTTGTCTTTTTTTCAGTTTATGTGTTTTATTTGCATTATTTTGGGTTATGGATTTTTTTAGTTTTCTTAAATTTTTTAATTGATACATTATAATTATATATATTTATGGAACACAATTTGGTGCTTCAGTACATGTATATGTTGTATAATCAAATCAGTGTAGTTAGGATATCCATCACTTCGTGCTTGCTTTATTTCTTTCTGACAAGAACATTCAAAAACCTCTCACCTAGCTATTTTGTCATATATAATATTGTACTGTTAACCATTGGCACTCTACTGTGCAATAGAACACAGGAACTTATTACTCCTATCTGATTGTAACTTTGTACCCGTTGACCAACCTCTCCCCCTCCAAGTTCATGTCTTTTATCCCAACAATTCTAGGGAATCTGTACTGCAGAACTTGTCACCTGTGTGAACAGACTATATATACATGAATAAAAATGTTTGTTGTGTCTAAAGTACAAAACACTGCCTATAGAGATGTTTGTGCGGTATTATAAATATAATTTAAAATTTTATAATTAAAAATTATGAACAACCCAAATGTCCATTAATGGAGTAGTTGCACAAATTTTGGTACATCCACACTGGAACACTGTGCAGCCGTTAAAAAGAATGAACTAGAGCTATAAGTATTAACAGCTGGGGAAGGTGAATCTGAGATATTAAATTCAAAAAACAAGTTGTAAAGCAGAAGTTTGACTGGATTTTAAGGGGCAAACACATACGTGGGTACACACATGTGGGAAAGGGACTTTAAAAAAGCTGGAAAGTTACACTTAAGTAGAGGTGGGAGGGGTGTTGAAGGGTCCTTTCACTTTTTATTCCATATATTTTAGCCCAGTTGTAATTTTTAATAAAATAATCAAGGATTTCTTTGAAAATAAGGGGAAAAAAGACAAAACAGTACATATAGTAGGAGCTGTCATTTATCAAGCATTTCCAGGGGCAGGTATAGTATAAAGCACTTTAACTTTTTCTCTTTCCAACAATCCCACAAAGCTGGTATAATTTGTCTCCATTTGAGAGATGCAAAAAATGAGATTTGGGGCTGGCATGGTGGCTTACGCCTGTAATCCTAGCACTCTGGGAGGCCGAGGTGGGAGGATCGCTTGAGCTCACGAGTTTGAGACCAGCCTGAGCAAGAGCCAGATGACGCGCCGACCACCCCCCCCTACTAAAAATAGGAAAAATTAGCCAGGCATGGTGGCAGTGCTTGTAGTCCCAGCTACTCAGGAGGCTGAGGCAGGAGCATCACTTGAGCCCAGGAGTTTGAGGTTGCTGTGAGCTAGGCTGATGCCACAGCACTCTAGCCTGGGCAACAGAGCAAGACTCTGTCTCAGGAAAAAAAAAAAAAAAATGAGGTTTGGGAGGCCAAGTATATTATGGGCCCAGGCTTACCCTGTGCATCAAGGGGTAAGCTTGAACTTAGACCCTCTTTGACTCCAAAGCCTCTTTTTTCCAAACTCACATTCTGTGATAAGTGAAAAGAGCCTTGTTATGAAAACAGTTCTTAACTAATGGGCTGCTGATTCCAGGGAAAGCTAATGGATTTTAGAATATCCAGATCCTTTGGGACCATGGGTAGGAGCGCAGCTGTTCAGTGTTGCTGGATATGTTTTCCTGGTGGTCTGACCTATATTGCTTGGTTGCATTCCCTGCTATTACCAGGACAAGAATAATTGATGGAAGCTTTTCTGTTTGGTTGAGGGATCTATTCTATAAACCAATAGGAGTATAAGAAATGCAACTTCTAACCTGTAGTATAATTTAAAGCAACACTCACTGAAGTGTATAGTTGGGCGCTTTTATTAAATTTAACTTTGGCTGGGCACGGTGGCTCACGCCTGTAATCCTAGCACTTTGGGAGGCCAAAGCATAAGGATTGCTTGAACCCAGGAATTCAAGACCAGCCTGGACAACATAGCGAGACTCTATCTCTACAAAAAAAAAAAAACAAAAATTAGCTGAGTGTGGTGATGTGCACCTGCAGTCCTAACTACTCGAGAGGCTAGGGCAGGAGGTCTGCCAGGAGTTGGAGGCTACAGTGAGCAATGATTACACCACTGGATTCTAGCCTGAGCGACAGAGCAAGCCCTTGTCTCTGAAATAATAATAATAATAATAAATTTAACTTGGTCCAGTGGGAGAAGACAAGAATGATGTTATGTTTAATGATTGATTTCCATTTAACAAGTTATACTTCTTAATATGGATGTTTGGTACATTTGGTATTGAGATGTCAGTTTCAGAAACATTTACCGGAGTATTCTGTGAGAGCTTATTATCTGATAGCATTTGCATGCTTTGATCTCAGACAGAAACTGACTATGGAAGCTTCTCTGAGGTATTCCACTCTCTCCCCCACAGATTTCCTGCCCTACCCCCTTCTGTCTTCAGCTGGGATCCCCAACTTCCTGTGAAGACAGGACAGTTTTACTGTTTTATTTTTTTTAGTTTTACTGTTTTAAAGGAAAAAGCTACTGCTTGCTAATCAAGATCCCAAGCCAAGGAGAACAGTGTAGAACTGTGTAAGCATCCTCAGATTTCCAGCTTGGCAGTTCCTGCATGGGTTCTATACCATGGGACAAGCTTCAGACCACATGCTGCCTGTCCTCTCTCCTCTGCCCCACACTCACTCAGGGGGCTCTCCCACCCTATAGCTGGTAGTAAATTAGGGCAGAACCCAGAGCACATTGCCTATTTACAGTCATAGAGACACAGTATGACTTGGAAATTCTTCAGAAGTGTTATCCCAAAATACCACAAAATGAGAATTTGCCCATGATAAAGATAAAATGAATTCTGTTTTCTTTTGTCCATTTGTTCATTCATTCAGCAGATATTTTCTGAGCCCTGCTGTGTGTCAGGTCCAGTGCCCAGCACACGGAATACAAGATGGAATGAGGCATGACCCCAGCCTTTAGAGGTCTCGGTATCGAGTAGGGGGTTGGGGGAAAGGGGAGGCAGGAACCGGATCATCACAGTGTATTTTTATAAGTCCTGTAATTGGAGCTGCTAGGGCGGCAGCTGGCATGAAGTAGTCCCCATTATGTGCTTGTTGAATGAATCAGCAGCCCTGTGGGAAGGTGTCTTCAGATAGGACCTCCCAGAGGAGGTGGTATGTGAGTCAGGTCTCAAAGGAGGCTGATAAAAGCAATATGATGGTCCCTGTCTGGTTTTTAGTATAGGAATGCTGAAAACGAGGATGAAATTTCAAATCTGCTTGCCTTTCAAAGTTCCATTAGAATAAACTATTTATGAGAAAATTTGCCTATCTGTATCCTGTAAGTTTTTATTTATAATGTGGAAAAGAACCATATAGGAGGTAAACTGCAAATTTATCTCTCAAGCCTTCAACAAATATCAAATGTGGTCTGCCTGCTCCCTATTCTTTCTTTCCCCGTTTTTATTCTCTCTCCAATTTCTCTATGTTAGCATCAGCCTCGTTGTTTCTGCTTTGGATCATTGATCTCTGATAGAAAAAAAAGTTCTCCATTACTGGGTAAAAAAATAAGCAGCAGATTTACTGTCTGTATCTCCTCCTTTGGCCGTTAAAATTGGTTTCTATTGATGGATTTGGAAGGATAGAGTCAACTTTTTTTTCAGTTTCTATTTAGGTGTTCTTGTGAACAGGCTGGGACTGCAATTATTCACACTGAGAAAGTAACATTCTTGCTGGGCACAGTGGCTCATGCCTGTAATTCCAGTGACCCTGGTGGCTGAGGCAAGAGGATCGCTTGAGGCCAGGAGTTCAAGACTAGCCTGGACAACATAAGGAGACCTTGTCTCTAAAAAGTAAATTAGCTGGGCATGGTGGCACACGCCTATAGTCCCAGCTAGTCCCAGCTACTCGGGAGGTTGAGGTGGAAGGATGCCCCGAGCCTAGCAGTCCAGGCTGCAATGAGCTATGATGACGCCACTGCACTCCAGTCTGGGTGACAGATTTAGACTCTGTCTCTTGAAAACTTTTTTTAAAAAGTAACATTCTTACATCCAGGCTTTTAGTTTCAGCAACCTGCAAAATGATTGTAAAATATTGAAAAACAGTGAGATTTTCACATTCTGAGGAGCGCTGTGAAGGATTTGGGTGCAGTGACATTTCTGTTAAATACATACTTACTAAAATGTGCAGTGGTCTGATGTTTGCATTGTAGATGAAGGTGGGTGGTTTCTGACATTTAGTCAACCGTTACTTTCCTTTTTTTTTTTTTTTTTTTTTTTGAGACAGAGTCTCACTTTGTTGCCCGGGCTAGAGTGAGTGCCGTGGCGTCAGCCTAGCTCACAGCAACCCAAACTCCTGGGCTTAAGCGATCCTCCTGCCTCAGCCTCCCGAGTGGCTGGGACTACAGATATGTACCACCATGCCCGGCTAATTTTTTCTCTATATATTTTTAGTTGGCCATATAATTTCTTTCTATTTTTAGTAGAGACGGGGGTCTCGCTCTTGCTCAGGCTGGTCTCGAACTCCTGACCTCGAGCGATCCACCCGCCTCGGCCTCCCAGAGTGCTAGGATTACAGGCGTGAGCCACCGCGCCCGGCCAACCGTTACTTTCCTTAATGAGTTCACTGGTTCTCCAGTATCTGAAACCTGTAGTTCTTGTCCTTTGTCACATAAATATTTGGCCAAATATAGATGTCAGAAAAGCCATGTGCACATGCTCTTCCCAGCTGAGTCTGGCTGTGCCACAGTGCTCTGGAGGTGGGTTGATTGGTTGGAAGTGGAAACAGCTTCAAGGCATTAAAAAAAGATTGGCTGTAGTTCCAGGTTCCTACCCTCATGTTGCCATAGCGTCCAGGAGCGTTTTTATACTAATAGGTTGGTTGTGTGATGACTCTAAGAGACAGAATTTTTTAAAAATTTTAACATTCAAGTAAATGCTGCCTTCACCAAAGAAGTCACCTTGGGGGAGGTCATGCCATTATTGCAGTGGTAATTACTGCTCAAACTCTTACCGAAGTCAGTATTCCTCACATGATTCCTCATCCCCTTAATCAGAGTAGATTCCAACTCCATTCTCAAAAGATTTGTCACCATAGAGATACTGTTTTAATATGGAAAACAGATCCAAAGGTAACAGTTAAGTTACAACACTAAATAACAGCAGAATTGTAGGCCGGGCGCGGTGGCTCACGCCTGTAATGCTAACACTCTGGGAGGCCGAGGCGGGTGGATCGCTCGAGGTCAGGAGTTCAAGACCAGCCTGAGCAAGAGCGAGACCCCGTCTCTACTAAAAATAGAAAGAAATTATATGGACAACTAAAAATATATACAGAAAAATTAGCCGGGCATGGTGGCACATGCCTGTAGTCCCAGCCACTCGGGAGGCTGAGGCAGGAGGATCGCTTGAGCCCAGGAGTTTGAGGTTGCTGTGAGCGAGACTGATGCCATGGCACTCTAGCCCGGGCACCAGAGTGAGACTCTGTCTCAAAAAAAAAAAAAAAAAAAAAAAACAGCAGAATTATTGAAAGAAATTTATTCCTACCTAAGGTGATATATTTGAGAAATATAATGTTCATTTGAATGATGTATATCCTGGCATATTGGAGGTAGCATAACTAAGTCACTTTGCTGTAGTCACCCATCATAGTAAGACAGAAAAGTTGTTAGAGCCTCCCAAAAGAAGCATGTTCAAGAATGTTAAGGGGGGGAAAAAACCTCTAAAACTGCTCTTATTTATTCTGTGTCATCCCCAGACCTGGGCCTTTGACCCAGGGGAAGAGCCCCACTTCCCCTAGCTGTACTTCCTACACAGTGTGAGTCAGATCACTGCCTGAGCTCCACCTCGTCCTCCCCCTGCACCCCCATCCGTGTAAAAATTGTCTTCCATGAAACCTTGTCCCTGGTGCCAAAAAGGTTAGGGACCGCTGATCTACAGGATCATGAAACTCCTCAGGGCTTTTCTAATACTTTCCTTTTGTTTCTTTAGGTATTTCTGGGAAAAGCCAGCTTCTGTTTGCACTGGTCTTCACAACTCGTTACCTGGATCTTTTTACTTCATTTATTTCGTTATATAATACATCTATGAAGGTATGGTATGGCATGCACTAGACTGTGTTTTATCTATAGTGCACAGACCTGTGGAAACTGTTAATGTATGTCAGCTTTGTAGTCTTAATTAAAAATCTTCAAGAATAGTATCTAAATATGCTATTCTTGGCCGGGCGCGGTGGCTCACGCCTGTAATCCTAGCACTCTGGGAGGCCGAGGCGGGTGGATCGCTCGAGGTCAGGAGTTCGAGACCAGCCTGAGCAAGAGCGAGACCCTGTCTCTACTAAAAATAGAAAGAAATTATCTGGCCAACTAAAATATATATATAGAAAAAATTAGCCGGGCATGGTGGCGCATGTCTGTAGTCCCAGCCACTCGGGAGGCTGAGGCAGGAGGATTGCTTGAGCCCAGGAGTTTGAGGTTGCTGTGAGCTATGCTGACGCCACGGCACTCTAGCCCGGGCAACAGAGTGAGACTCTGTCTCAAATAAATAAATAAATAAATATGCTGTTCTTGCCTTTAAATCTCTTAGACCACCTTGTACTTATAACTGGGAATAAATAGCTATCATTGTGCATATTCTTTCTGTTTTAAAACAGTTTCTAGGTAAAGTACTTTGAAGTTAGAGATTTTTTAAGTTCCTCAAGTATGATAAATCTTCTAAAGCTCTTGATAACCCTGTAAGAGAGAGGGATAACTATTATATTTTCAAGCAGTGGAAAATTACAGACTCCCCAGAGAAATCAAGCAAGTTGGTACATAACAAGGAATTAAAACCAGGACTCCTAGTTGTGGTGTCTCATTTTGCTGCTGTGCAAGGAACTGTGTGTAGGCTTCTACTTTTTTTCTTTTCCACTTAGTCAGTTTTTCTTAAATTTCTGCTGTGTGTCATCTTTATTACATTTGCCATGCTTAAATAATATATACCATAATTTACTTAATAATATATTTTTAAACCTTTTTGTTTTATGCATTAGTTTCCATGGCACCTTTGTCTTTCTTGTATTTTTCCTAATTCACATTAAAACAAATGTATAACTATTTTTTTTTTTTTTTTGAGACAGAGTCTCACTCTGTTGCCCAGGCTAGAGTGAGTGCCGTGGCGTCAGCCTAGCTCACAGCAACCTCAAACTCCTGAGCTCAAGCGATCCTCCTGTCTCAGCCTCCCGAGTAGCTGGGACTACAGGCATGCGCCACCATGCCCGGCTAATTTTTTCTATATATATATTTTTAGCTGTCCATATAATTTCTTTCTATTTTTAGTAGAGATGGGGTCTCGCTCTTGCTCAGGCTGGTCTTGAACTCCTGAGCTCAAACGATCCGCCCACCTCGGCCTCCCAGAGTGCTAGGATTACAGGCGTGAGCCACCGCGCCCGGCCAAATGTATAACTATTAAAACACAAAACATTGGGCCAGGTGCAGTGGCTCAAGCCTGTAATCCCAGCACTTTGGGAGGCTGAGGCAGGAGGATCGCTTGAAGCCAGGAGTTCGAGACCAGCCTGGGCAGCATAGTGAAACCCTGACTCTACCCCCCCAAAAAAAAATTAGCCAGGCGGGATGGCACACCTAGCTGCTTGGGAGGCTGAGTTGGGAAGATTGCTTGAGCCCCAAGAGTTCCAGGTTACAGTGAGCTATGATTGATCCACTGCAGTCCAGCCTGGGCAACAGAGCAACGCCCTGTCTCAAAAAAAAAAAATACAAAATGTTGGCATACTACTTAACATCTTTTTTTTTTTTTTTTTTTTTTTTTTTTGTTGAGACAGAGTCTCACTTTGTTGCCCAGGCTAGAGTGAGTGCCGTGGCGTCAGCTTAGCTCACAGCAACCTCAGACTCCTCGGCTTAAGCGATCCTACTGCCTCAGCCTCCCGAGTAGCTGGGACTACAGGCATACGCCACTATGCCCGGCTAATTTTTTCTATATAGATTTTTAGTTGTCCATATAATGTCTTTCTATTTTTAGTAGAGACGGGGTCTCGCTCAGGCTGGTCTCGAACTCCTGACCTTGAGCAATCCACCCGCCTCGGCCTCCCAGAGTGCTAGGATTACAGGCGTGAGCCACCGCGCCCGGCCACTACTTAACATCTTGTATGCCACTCTTGGTCCACACTCTACACTTGGGGAAGTACTGGACTAAGTGAGCCTCAGTTCCTTCCCACAGTCATTGAATTCATGCTTATGAATACCTACAGAGTCAGGCACTGAGGATATGGCAGAAAACAAGCAGAAGTCTTGTAGTCTGGTGGGGGATAACAGACAGAGCATCACAATACTAAATAAATGACTAAATAAATAAATGGATGCTGTGAAGGAAAAGTGTAAGGGCTCTTGGAATAGGTAATAGGAGTCTGATTTATAAGAAACTAAGAAAATGCAGTTTCTTTTAAAGTTAAACTTAATATATGATCTAGCAGTCCCACTCCTAGGTATATACTCAAGGGAAATGAAAACTTATGTTCACACAAAAGCTTGTACACAAATATTCATAGTAGCTTTATCCATCATCCCCCCAAATTGGAAACAACCCACTTGCCCTTTAACTGGTGAGTGAATAGACAAACTATGATACACCCAAACAATGGACAGCTTCTCGGCAATAAAAAGGAACAAATTATTAGTACAGTAAATCTCACTTAATATCATCATAGGTTCTTGGAAGTGCAACTCTAATTGAAAGGAAATATAATGAAACCAGTTTTACCATAGGCTAATTGATATAAACAAGTTCCTATGGCATATTTCTGGTCACAAAAATATCAGCAAACTTCTAAATAAAGACCAAAAGACTTCTAATATTAAACATTGAAATAAGTGTGAGCTATACATACTTCTAAGAAAGATGAATAAAAACAAGATAATTACCCAGTTTTTGGTGAATCAGTGAGAGATGGTGGTTGTAGTGATGTTGGGTTAAACCAAGGAATACATGTTTGCAAAGTGAAAATTGTAAGGAGCACAGGTCAAAAGAGACAATATCAAATATGGCAGGCTCGCTGAGTGCTTCGTGCTGCATTGTTTATTGTCACACATTCGTATGATTATCACAGATTTTATAAATTTTTTTTTTTGTTTATAATAATTTGTATTCATTCATTCATTCATTTTCCAGCTCTCCAGTTCAGGGTCACGAGTGGCTGAAGCCTATCTCAGCAGCTTAGGGTGTGAGGCAGGAACGGGATGCCATTCCATCACAGGGCGCGTTCATACACACCTCCCACACTCACTTATGCAGGGACAGGACATTATAGACATGCCAATTCACCTAATGTGCACAACTTTGGGAAAGTTGAGTGCCTAGAAACCAGCGTACCTGGAGAAAACCCACAGAGATATGAGGAGAACATGCATACTCCACACAGACAGGGATCAGTTTTTTTTTTGAAACAATGTTATTCAAGGACCTGCTGTACCTGCCACAAATTTGATTGACTCTCACATACATTATGCTAACTGAAAGATGCCAGACTCAAAAGTCATACTGTGTGACTCCATTTATGTGGCATTCTAGAAAAGGCAGTACTATGGACAGAGAACGTATGAGTTCTGAGGTTAAGTCTGAGGGAGGCTTGACTACAAAGGAGCAGCATAGTGGAATTTTGGGGGTGATGGAACTGTTCTGTGTCCTAATTGTGTTGTTGGTGGTTATATAAGTCATAGAACTATATACCCAAAAGTGAATTTTACTATGTTTAAAGCCAAGGGAAGGACGGGCATGGTGGCTCATGCCCGTAATCCTAGTACTCTGGGAGGCCAAGGCGGGTGGATTGTTTGAGCTTAGGAGTTCAAGACCAGCCTGAGCAAGAGCAAGACCCCATCTCTACTAAAAAAATAGAAAGAAATGAGCTGGACCACTAAAACTATATAGAAAAAAATTAGCCGGGCATGGTGGTGCATGCCTATAGTCCCAGCTACTCGGGAGCTGAGGCAGTAGGATCGCTTGAGCCCAGGAGTTTGAGGTTGCTGTGAGCTCGGCTGATGCCACGGCACTCTAGCCTGGGCAACGGAGTGAGACTCTGTCTCAAAAAAAAAAAAAAAAAACACCACACTTTAAAGCCAAGGGGAAATAAATCTTGCCTTTCTAAATACATGGGCGATATAAAAAAGTGAGGAAGTTGGAACCATTGAAAGGTATTGACAACCTGGTATTTTTTCTTTTCTTTTTAGCTTATCTACATTGCCTGCTCCTATGCCACGGTATACCTGATCTACATGAAATTTAAGGCTACCTACGATGGAAATCACGATACCTTCCGAGTGGAGTTTCTGGTGGTCCCTGTGGGAGGCCTCTCGTTCCTAGTCAATCATGATTTTTCTCCACTTGAGGTTAGTTCAGAGGTTACTAAGTGGTCATGTCTGGTTCCTTAGGTAAATAGACCGGTTTGCAGATAATGTGAGTTTTTGTGGATTTTTTTGGTTTTTGTTTTCTAATTTCCCAAACTTCTGGTGTTCCCAAACATTCACTATTTGGTGTAAAAAAAAAAAAAAAATCACGGACAAAAATTAAGCACCCAAGTATTTGGGTGTCTACAGGCAGCTTATTGCCTAACTCCTTTAGAATATAAACTTGAAACTGTATTTCATTAGCTTGACTTCTATGGTACCAAACACAGAGAGCCCTGCCTGTCCCAGTGTTTGAAGAACATGGTCTTTTCCCTACTCTGACCCAAATTTTGTTTCCTCTTCATGTACAGAAGTTGCACATTGATACCATGTCTGTGACTCTCCCAAGCACCGCAGCTACACTCCTCACCTTTATGAAAGGTGGTTTTTGGCGCTCTGCTCTGCTCTGCTCCTAAGAGCTGCTGCTCAGTATCCTGGTGTTTTATCAGGTTACAGTGCTGCTCTTGGCGTTTGACATGTGCTAGGAGTGCCTGGACTTTTAAAATACTCAAGGACTACCTGCAAGTCCTTCTGTCATCAGCATGAATAAAGTAACATGTTGAGCAGAGAGTCTGCATAGTTACAACTCCAGTTTCTTACCCCTTTGATTCAACAACACCAAAAAGTTTAATGAATAAGAAAAATAGTGAAAATATTTAGGTAGTCTGGTGAGATCAGTTGGTGAGGGAAAACAGCAGTGAGGAAGTGGAAGGAATCTGGTTATCAATATTGTCAACTTTGTCGGAAAGCAGGGTTGATTTGGGACCCCAGATCTGGATTAGGGCAAGCTTAGTTTATCCAGGAGGGACATCTATATGAGCATTCACAGAAAATTGTACAGGGAAGAACAAGACATTGGACAGACAAGGTAATGAACATTCGAAGAGGTAAATGACGAGGTTACCCAGCTTGTCATTGGCAGTGCCCTGCCCCTTAAGTGTTCCTTAAATTTCTGTGATTTATACAGATACCAAACTGCTCTGTTTTGGGCTGAGATGCCCACACCCTCAGAATCCCCACATTTTTGAAGCTGCTTTACAATAAGTCAGGAATGTTCCCTGTAATATTGGTGGGCACTGGATCCTGACTAAAGTTTGCCGTTTCTCTTCCAGATTTTATGGACCTTCTCCATCTACCTTGAATCAGTGGCTATCCTCCCACAGCTCTTTATGATTAGCAAGACTGGCGAGGCCGAGACCATCACCACCCACTACCTGTTCTTCCTGGGCCTCTATCGAGCTTTGTATCTTGTCAACTGGATCTGGCGCTTCTACTTTGAGGGCTTCTTTGACCTCATTGCTGTGGTGGCCGGCGTAGTCCAGACCATTCTATACTGTGACTTCTTCTACTTGTACATTACAAAAGGTATGTCGGGTGCTACCTGCATTGTTCCTACAATCACGTGTTCTTTTAGGAGCTTGCTTGCCCAGCTCCCTTGCCCCACACTCTCCTAATCTGGCACTCTCACAAAGCAGAACTGGCTTCAGAAAACATTTTAATGATTGCCAAATAAAATTCTGGATCAAGGTATTACCTGGAATCCTACCACTCAGAGATAATCTCTAATTAATGTTTCAGTAAACATAATGCCAGATATCTCACTACGTATATACATAGATGCATGATTTAAACTATACATGCTATTCTCTACCCTGTTTTTTATCCCACTCACATTTTTTCATGTCAATAAATAGAAATCTGGCCGGGTATGGTGGCTCATGCATATAATCCCATCACTTTGGGAGGCTGAGGTGGGAGGATCACTTGAGGCCAAGAGTTCAAGACCAGCCTGGACAATATGGCAAGACCCTATCTCTAAAAAAAATTTAAAAATTAACTAGGTGTGGTGGCATGCACCTACAGTCCCAGCTTTTTGGGAGACCGGCAGGAGGATTACTTGAGCCCAGGAATTCGAGGTTACAGTGAGCTATGATTATGCCACTGCACTCCAGCCTGGGTGACAGAGCACCACCCTGTATCTAAAATAAATAAACAGACAAATATAATTTTCAGTAGCCATAGAGTATCTCATTGTGAATATGTACCATAATTCACTTACGTTGTATATTTTTGCATTCATATGAATGTAGAACATGTGGACTTTATAAAAATCCGATGAAAGCTATGGTCCTTGCTCAGGAAAATGCATATTTATACATATGCACACAAATTTATGCATATACTTTTAGGGGATTTATGAGCCCTTAAAACCCAACCACAGATCCCAGGCTAAGAATTCCTGCTGTACAGTAAAATTCCTGGTGGTGGAATTACTAGGTAAAAGAGCATATACATCTTATCTGATACTTTTTTAATACCCCAAATTTCATAGACCTCCCTACATAAGTTACATTTTAATATATGTTGATTAGGGTGAAAGTCATGATAACAAAAAGCTGCTATGAATTTTGAGGCTCTTTCAATCAAATTTATATTTTTTAAATACAGTTGCTATTCCCGTATACTTTACTGTGTAGAATCTTGTGTATGACATACTTCTAGTAATGGGAAGAAGGAAAATGTAAGCTTGTCAGTATCAGTAACCTTTTGTTTTGTCTTCCTCTCTTTAAAATTCTAGTACTCAAGGGAAAGAAGCTCAGTTTGCCAGCGTAAGTGCCAAAGACCATCACCAGCATCTGTCCTTCAGGGTGCTCGGACAGAATTCTTACCACAGCAAAGGCATAAGATGCTTGATACGGAAAATCAGAAACTTAACTCTTTTGTTGCAGATAGTCATCAGTGGCTCTGTGAGAACACAGAGGAAAAGAACCAGAAGGTTTCTGTTTAATGCATCTTGCCTTATCTTTTTTTATTACTATGTACAAAGATTTTTTTACACAAAGAAACTTAATGCTGTATTAATAAATTCAGTGTGTAGCTTCAATTGGAATAGTTCTAAAAGTGAAGATTTTGTGAGGAATAAGTGCAAACTTTTTTTTTATTTTAAAAAATTCTCTGACATTGTCGAGTCTTTGTGTCTGCAATGAAATTGTACTCTTGACAGTTGGTAGATTATATATTCTTCCATCTATCAAACTTGCATTCCACTATATTTATTTTTTGCCAAAAGATGAGTTATATTTGTTTGAAATCTGAGACACTATGTTCAATTCGGCAAATCTCTTCAAATTTACCCCTACCTGACATGGAAATCCTTCCTTGAACATCAAACACTACATTTAAGGTTAGTAAGGATGACTTGCAAGTCTTATGGTTTTAATTACCAAAATTTTAAGATTCTGAATGTAGATGGAGTCTCATGTAAGAGTCACCAAAGGTGCCTGCCCTCCTTCCCTGGTGAGACGTGTCAGTTGAGACTGTCCTGAGGGTACTGAAGAATTCAGTGGGCAGGGGTGCCGGCCACTTGCCATCTGAGTGTGGGGCAGGAGGGACATTAATGATATATTTTGGATAAAGGACTCTACTCCTCTGAGGATGTGAACACAAGTAGTTACCTATCACTTTAATTTACAGTTCTCAAAAGATTACTACAACCATGCCCATGCTCAGATTCAAATGGTTTGTCATATCATTTTGGGGTAGTAAAATGATTTATAATGTTTTTTAATTGGCAGCACCAATTACCATTCCTTATATTCTTTCTTTTTGTGTTTTTTGTTTTTGTTTTTTTACTGAGCTCTTACATGACTTATTTTGTGTTACCATCCTAAACAAACATTAAACACAGAATAAACTGTCTTTTTTATGAATTAGGCTTTTGGAACATCCTATGTTGGGATGATTTTTTGTTTGTTTTTCAATTGGCAACAAAAGCTCTGTAGGGCTACAAACATTTAAAGTCCACTTCCTCTGTAAAGCTTTCTGTATTTTGTGAAAATATTAGAATTTTTTCCTCCTGATTTTGCCATTATATTGATTTGCTACATTTTTTGATTTATGCAAAAGTCTGACTTCGTTTTTATGTGATGCACCATAAATATTAAAGTGTTGAATACTAACAGTGCTTACTACAAGAAGGATGTAGTATTTTTGCTTTCTGCATTAAAACATCTTGTGGAGGAAGGGAGCAGGATGGGTTTTATTTTTATACAGCGTGTGTCTTAACATCTTTCTAAACTGGCAGTGTAACTGCAGAGTTTAACCTTCCATCTTGTCTCCCTCACTTTACTTTCCCCCCCTTGCCTCATGTTTATGCTTTTGTGTGCCAGAGTATCTTTTGTTCCAGCATCCTAGTCTTCATTTAGTTTCTGTGGTCTGTTTTCATCATCTTTGGAAGATTCTGAGAGTGTGGAAGGGTGGAAAGTCCAGTCGCAGTAAGTCGATCAGACTGCTTGCTGCCCAGACTGGGGGTAGGGTGGGGGCTCACACCTGTCTTTGTGCACGTAAAGGTCAAATGCAAGCTGGGACCGTTCATTGAAGAGCACCATGCACAGAACAGGATCTGGAACATCAGCATATCGATGGCATCTGTAGCCATTCTACTGAAGTAAAAATAAAACAGGCAAAGTTGTTACCACCATTCTCTGGTCAACCAGGATGACATCTTAATAACAAGGGTGCCCGAGTTGCAATGTGGGACTAGGCCACATCCTGGCCAGTTGGAAATAGAGGCCTTGTGTGACACGCCTTATGAAGCACTGTTTCATAGTACTTTCACTTCTAGAATAAAGGTTACCAGGTAATGAATATTTTTTTATGGAGGTGCTTTGTTTTTATTTGTGTGAATTTTAAAAATGTAAGCATGAAGACAAAGTTCACAAATTTGGCCAGTAGATGATAACTCTAAGAAAAGTCACTGGCTGTTGGCTGCTTACAGACACCCAATCCAATCACGTAGCATTTGGTTAAAGTTTCCTGCTTCCTCACACTCTGGTCAAGAGAGGAGTAGGTAGAAAAGTAGTTATAATAGAGATTATGAATTATGGGAAGCCTAAGTAAGAAAAGCACAAGCTTTGGGCTCAGACTTGTCAAGAGTCTTGGCTCCCACACCTGCAGTTCCTAGAGCCTTGTTCCGCCTTGGTTACGTGGAGCAACTCCTGCGGCAGGATGTCTGTGAGGTTTAAATGAGCCACTGTCCATAAGGCTCATGACCCAGAGTGGTATACTTTCAGCCGCTCCCTTTTCCCCTCCTGTTCTTTGTGCTTAGCTTGGGACAGCTGCCTCGAAAGCTAGCTGGGAACCAGTTCCGGCAGGAGTCTTCTGGCCCATTTGATGATATTGGTCAGTATTACTAGAAGGTTCAGAGCCCCTTTTGGGAGAGGAATATGTATAGAATTGTCACTGTATTAAAATGGACTCCTAAGTACCTTCGAAAACCACTCATCTGAGAGGCTTGGTGACGTGATTGGATCTGGGCTCCGTGTGGGTTTTTCTGTGTGCCTTCGCCCTCTAGTGGCCGGATGTGGGATTTCCAAGGAAGCCGAAGTCTGCCCAGTACCGCCAGCACACCTATCTGGGTTGACCTTTGCAGTGTGGAATCCTGAGTAGGTGCTGTGGGTGTTTCTCTTCCAATTTTGAAACAATTCCCTCTTTTATTCCTACAACTTAAAAGCAAGTTGCAGCATAGCACAGCACTAATCCTTTTAAACAAGGATACGTTTTTGCAATATTAAAATATAACACTCCAGCTCTGTTCTGGTTTCATCTTGGGCACTTAAGAAGTGAGTGTCTTTAGGGGCAAACACTACACTATATTTGACTCCGTTACCAAAACAGAATGAAAATTCAGAACCTATTTACTCATCTAGTGAGGTTTTTGTGACAATCAAGGACCCATAATAAGGAAACCGTTATGTCCTGAAACCAAAGAAGTGATTTGTTCACTTCAAGGTCTAAGGACCAAAGATATCATCAGGACTTTACAGAATACTTAGAAAAAACAACTATGCAAATCCCCAATCACGTGGCTAATGCTGCCCTCTCCCCAACTCAACATAGACAGTAGCAGCAGACATGGATATTAATTTTACTCAGGACATAGGGATTTACTTGACTCAAAATCAAGGGAGGAAGGTATGAATCAATCAATTTGAAAAAATGAAAGTAAAGCTCATAGTTTCTCCCAAGTTAAAATGAAGATGTGATGAAATGCCAAGAAAGTCTATAAAGAATACTTTTTATAATTTGTAAATAGTGAAATTAGCCTGAACAACCAGAGAAGGACATAAAGGATTTTTTTTTCCAAAAAAATTAATGATAGCGCTAATATGGCAAGATGTTATTCCTTGTTCAGACAACACAGTGGGTCCTTAGGTGTCAGGCATCTCTGTATCTGAAATATTTTCATCACTAAAAAAGAAGGCATGAGAAGTTATTTATCTTTTCAAGAGCTATGTTTTGGTCTGGATCGTTTATTTTGGAAATACAAGTTCATTTTTTAAAAATAGATCTTTCTAAAAGATCTACAGAAGTCCTCCCTTATTCTCAGGGGCTATGTTCTAAGACCTCCAGTGGATGCCTTTTTTATTAGCATGAATAGTACTGAATCCTACATATACTATGTATCTTCCTATACATACATACCTATGATAAAGTTTATAAATTAGGCAGATTAAGAGATTAACGATAATAATTATAACTATACATTGTAATAAAAGTTATGTGTCCCAAGTCACTGCAAAGACCTAAAATGAAGTATAAGTTTTGAAAATTAAAAAGTTATGTGAATTTTGTCTCCCAAAATATCTTGTACTTTACTCCCCTATTTTTTGGACCATGGGCAACTGAAACCATGGATAAGAGGGGACTGTTGTATTTTAAAATAGATATTTTTAATAACAAAATTGGAAAACCTGTGTCTAAAATAAGGGAATGAATATGCTTTATGTGAGATACCCACATGATGGAATAATATATTGTTTTAAAATAGGTCTCAATCAACCAAAGCAATTATGCAGAAATGGCAAAATATACTTGCAGTGATTAAACTATGGAAAATGTACTTTAAAAAAAATTGTATACTACCTGTTTCTCAAAAGACATCTTTTTAAAATTAAATAGTTTTGTAGCTTGTTGTCTGTAACATTAAGTTCACAATATCTTTACTAACAAAAGTTTATGTAGAAACATGTTATTACTAAACTGTACAAATCCTGTTTTTAAAAGAGCTATTACATTTAAGCATAAGTATAATCACAGGCACAACCTACTAACTTCTGAATCAATGGTGGTTCAAAGTTTCAGTTGTACATTTGTAGGACACATGTTCATATCATGTGTTTGTGCATTTATAAAGAGGATGGGCAAAGCTGAACAAGTATCATTTAAAAATAAACTTTATTTTCAAACATACATAAAAGTAGAGAGAACAGCGAAATAACCTCCACTTGTTTTATCTGCCCTTCAAGTTTTGAGTACTTTAAAGAAAATCCTAGATAGTGTATCTCATCTGTAGATACTACAAAAGGTTTTCTAATTGATGAAGATTTATCACACCAATGAATAATATCATCTAACAGTCTATGTTCAAATTTTCTGATTGTCTCAAAAACATCTTTTTAGGCCAGGCACAGTGGCTCATGCCCGTAATCCTAGCACTCTGGAAGTCTGAGGTAGGAGAATCACTTGAGCTTGGGAGTTCAAGACCAGCCTGAGACTGAGCAAGAGTGAGACCCTCCCCCCTAGCCCCTGTCTCTACTAAAAATAGAAAAAATTAGCAGGGCGTGGTAGTGTGCACCTGTAGCCCCAGCTACTTGGGAGGCCAAGGCAGGAGGATCACTTGAGCCCTGGAATTTGAGGTTGCTTTGAGCTATGATGATGCCATGCATTCTAGCAAGACTGTCTCAAAAAAATCTTTTTATGGTTTGTCCATTTGAATCAAGTCCAAACAAGGTCTGCACATTGCACATTGTATCAATTTTTAAACCGTATAAAGGCTTAAAATTCACCAGCAACAGCCAAGCCTTTAGAGTACAGTATGGTACATGATGTGGCATTTAGTAACTGGCTCTTCAAAAAACTAGTATGTGCATATATATACATACATTTATTATAAGTTTTACTGATATAAAGGATATTGTGTTGGAAATGCCCCAAACTACCCTCAAGTTTAGTGATTTGTTAGAAACACAGACTCCAGAAAAGCTGTTATGGTTATAGGTTGTTACAGTGAAAATATACAGATTAAAATCAGCAAAAGAAAAAGGTGTCCTGAATCATGTCAGGGTCAAAAAAAAAAAGAGAGAAAAGAAAAAGAAAAAGATGCATAATGCAATGTCCAGGAGAGACCAAGTACAAGCTGCCAGTTGTCCTCTCAGAGTGAAGTCAAATAAACAATGCTGAATTCTCCCAGCAAAAATGTGTGACAACATGCACAAAGTATTGCCAACTAGGGAAGCACACCCAAGCCTTGATGTCCAGGGTTTTTATTGGGCATCAGTCATGTAGGCTTGTAACACTCGTGTGACTGAACTCACCTAGTCAGTCTCCAGTCCCCATACCCAGAGGTCAAACTGATAGAGCATCTCCCAAGGCTCTCACCATCAACTGCACTGCCAGCATGAACTATGTGATGCTGCCCAAGGCCCCAGGTATACAAATACACTCTTAGCAGGAAGAATGTTCCAAGGGCTTAGAAGTTATCTCCTAGGAACAGGTCAAGGGCCAATCCTTTTTTTGGAATGTGCAGAGTTTGAACCACCCAGGCCCCTTGTTTTAATCCTTTGCTGCATAGATGTGTAGCATATAGTTTACAAATAAAAATATAATAATATTCTTTATTATAAATTACATGTAGCCTGTCAAGTCTCACAGAATACTTTAGTGGATTTTTGCCTGTATTTCATATCCATAAGCACCTATGGTTGCAACTAACAAGTGAGTGTACTCCTCCACGGATGGTTGATACTTTCCTTTATTTTAAGGAATAAGAGGAAAGTGAAACAAAGAAGACGTATGTCGGGACTTCACTCCTTATCAACGGCAAAGCAACTTCTTTGTTCAAACAGGTAATAGTTTTCAAATGCTGGATGATGATTTCCTCAACTTTTTGTACTACTCACAATATAATGGCTACAGACACAACATCCTTTTAAGTTTAATCTGCATTATTAACATTTCGTCCATTTCCTTTAGACAATCAACGACAAATCACATCCCCGTTTGTAGTGTTCCAGGGCTGATTTAAAGCTACCAACATGACCATACTGAACATGAAGTTGGGGAGAGAAATGCAGTAGCACGGCATCATGTAGTATGTCCACCATACAGATACTGCAGATACAACCTCAAGAGCATAAACAATAGTAAAATGTGGCAAAACAATGAGGAAGTGATGAAGTTTGAAGATTTATAAACTGTGTCTTTAATATATATTTAATTATAAGTGTATATAATTTTTTAAAAGTGGCTATTAACCAGAACACAAAATTCCTGAAAAATTCCTGAAAATTGAACAATCAGCTCTCACCAGCCAGGAAAGTCAGCTCTATGACGACTAGGGTCCCAGCTTGGCCAGTCCCTAGCGGTTTCCTCCTGAAAAATAGGGCTTCTAGCCGTCCTACTTCACAGAGGCCTGTGGGAAGCAAAGGAGACCATACGTGGACGGCCATGCAGTCCAGTGCTGGGCACATGGTAAATGCACACTAAGGTCAGCTCCCACTATTATTTATATCCTGGCCTTCACTCTAAAGCAAATATTCACTTTGAATTAATTGTGAGCCATCACTTTTGTGGTGTGATTGTGTCTGCCATCAAATCCAGGAATGTGGTTCTAGTCTTAGCTGCCCCACCACTGTTCAGAAGCGAGAACCATCAAAATGATATTTAAATGACTGATTAGGCTGATGGACTTCTGCTCGAGAGAAGGGGATTAATATTTATCAGGTGCTATCCACAAGGGTTCATACAGCTCTGGTTGAATCCTGGGGACTAGGAATGATTATCCTCATGTTACAGATAAGGAAACTGCTTAGGAAACTTTTTTCCCCACACATAGTCTCCTTGCATGCCAGCCACTGCTCTGAACACTCTACATATATTAGCTACAAAATATTATTATTAACGCCACTTAATGATGAGGCATAGAGAGACTTCGTACGAGGAAATTGGTGAAGATGAAGTCGGAGCTGGGCCATTTGGGCCTTTAGTAGGATCTGAAGTTGGTTTGAATCCAGAGCTCCACCTTGGGAAGATATTGACCTAAAGATATTGAGTACTTGAAATGTGGCTAGTGCAACTGATTTTTAATTTTATCTGAAACTTAAATTTAAAAACTGAAGCAGTATAAAATAATTTTCTGTGAAACACAAGTTTATTGTTTTGGTAGGACTCCATTTCACTTTAACCATTGAAAAGTCAGCATCCAGAATGAGATGTGCTGAAAAGTGTAACACACATGCCGATTCCAAAGACTCGGTATGACAGAAAGAATGTAAATCTCCTTAATGATTTTATTAATATACTGATTTACATGTTGAAATGATAATAGTTTTGGATATACTAGTCTAAATGAAACATATTATTAAAACTAATTTTACCTGTTTCTTTTTACTTTTTAAAATGTGGCCACTAGAAAATATAAAATTTCGTATGTGCCTCACGTTATATTTCCACTGGACAGCACTTTCCTAATTCTTTCTGCCTACCACCTCACCAAATTGTCTCCTTCAACCTTGAGTTAATCTTAAATTTTTCTAGCCAAGGATCCCTATTGCTAACTACACAAAAGCCCAGTGTCATAAGGCTAGCTTCGGTAGCCTTTATGCTGGCTGCTCTTCCTGGAATAATAACAGTATTAATGATGACCAACAGTTGAGTGCTTACTGCACGGGAACAGCTCCACCATGGCACCCTGGTGATCCTGCACATTTCCACATAGGCCAGGTAGGCAAGACTCAGCCACAGTCTAATCCAAGTCTTAACAGAACACCCTGTGAGCTTACCTGGAAAACGGCAGATGGGCAGCCTTGGAGAAGCTGCCGCGGGGCCACTTCTTGTGGGCAGAGGCTGTCATGAGGCAATTTCTCATGAGCCTCTCTGGGTCTGGTGAGGCAAGGGCCTGCCTTTCCAACTTGGCCCACTTAGGGTATAGCTGCAGGCTATCAAACTGCTTAGCTGTGCTATGGACCTGTCTCCTTCATGTTGTCTGTCATCTGGACCCTGTGTTTTCATGTTGTCTTATGGAACAAGAATCATGTGGAACTGACACCATATTGATCCTCCTTTTCCTGTCTGCATAAATAATAAACTGTATCTATTTGGGCTTCTTCTCTCCTTATAGGCAGAATCTAGGGGCAGTGTGGCAGACCCACACAGCTGTAGCAGTTGGTGCTGGTTAAGAACTGCTGGATACTTACTGTGCTTCAGGGACTGTCCTGGCATGTTCTACACATTATCACATCTACTTTCTGGAACAATCCTATAAATGCCTATAATAGGTACTATTAACTTAATATCCACTTTATAGATGAGGAAACAGGCTTAGCTGAGATGAAGCACCTTGCCCAAAGTCAGACTGACTCTCCAAATCTTATCCCTCTTTGAGGCACCAGCTCAAGTCTCATCCCCAGAGAGTGTGTTAAGGTTAGTCCATGAACTTAATCATCTGGCTTCTCCTCAGCATTCAGCCCAAGCTCTGCAAACACAGCAGAAGCCCAATTAATACTCTGTCTGGTTGAGAGACAATCAGAACATAACAGAGGATCAGGAACGACAAAAATGCTCCCCTGTAGCTCACTGATGGCAGGATAGTTGGAGGACCTCCTGTGCAAAGGGGCTCTGATTTTGAAAACTGGTGGTGCTGCCTGTCAAAGACAGGCTGAAATTTGGTGTAAATGAAATTTAAGTTGAAGAATGCAGTGTTGGGTATGCAGAAAAAAGCCCAATATACCTCACCAGATGGGAGGTATCCTCCATTTCCAGAATGTTCATCAAGCCTGATGAAATATCCTTGTCTAAAAATACATTTGCCCACAGACCTTGCAATGTTAACATCCATTTCCTGGGGTTCTCTGGATTCCCTCCTCTCCATCCCAAGCCCTGCCATTACACTGAGTAACTTCCATCCTGCCCAGGGCCTCTGGGTCCCTCCACTTTATCCTGACACGTGTTCAATGAGGTTATTCATTCATCATGTATTTAATAAGTGTCTACAATGTGTTATGTTATGTGCATTATGTGAACAAGGTGCCTACACTCATGAAACTTACCCTCTGAAGGGGGGAGTAAGAGAGATAATAAACATGTGATATAATGTCAGGGAGGGACTAAATGCAATAAAGAAAACTAAAGCAGGATAAGGAATAGGAACTGACCTGAGCTGTTTTAAGAAGGTGATTAGGGAAGGCCTCTTTGAGGCAGCGACACTTGAGCTGGCTTTAAGTAAAGTGAGAGAGAGATACAGGGATACCTGCAGGAGGAACATCCCTGACAGAGGAAACAGGGAATGTAAATGTCCTGGAGCAAGAATGTCCTTGATGTATTTCAAGGGGGGAATGGCAGCAGGCAGTGGGGTGCTGGAGGGAAAGAGTACTAACCCTAACCCAGGGACCAGACAAACACGCAATCACAAACTTTTGATGTGTGACTACTAGGGAAAGGTCGCTGCGAGAGGTTGGAGTGTATTTTACGCACAAAGTGCAGCCTTGCAAGACCTTAGTCAGAGAACAGGCTGAGTCTTAAGGTTCCACGAGGTCACCCCGGCTGCTGTAGGGGCTAGGGCAGAATGAGAGAAGCGCAGTGGGGCAAGAGAGGAAGGTGGCTCAGAGCAGGGTGGGGGAAGTGGGGGTACTGAGAAGTGGTCGGACCGTACCCCGCCAGCTGCGGGGTGGATTTTCAGACTCTGAACACGAGGAGGTCTTAACAAGGGACTCCTTACAGCGGGGCACAGAAGGCAGCAACGTTGTCACACGCTTGGAAATCTCACAGACCTAATATGAGTCCCAGAGCCACCGTTAATAGCTGTGGGTCTCTAGGATAGCTAATCCCTCCGGGCCTGAAGAGCCCTTACCTATAAAATGGAAATATTATCAGAATGGAATTCAAACAGCCACAGACCTACGATAAAGTCAGCCAGCGACTTCCGGCTCAGCGTATCTGCGCAGGCTCAGAGGGCTCCGGCGGCCGCGGCGGCGCGGGGCTCAGGGCGCGTGCGCCAGCCTCGGCCTCAGCATGAACATGCGCAGGGCTCCGCCCTCGCATAAGCCTGCGCCGGGCCGCGCTTAGTTTGGCGGCGGCGGCGTCCAGAGGTCGTGGAGCTGCGAGTGGCGACCGGTGCGCTGGGGCTGGCCTGAGGCCGGGCGGCGGAACCTTCGCCATGCCTGGGATGGTGCTCTTCGGCCGGCGCTGGGCCATCGCCAGCGACGACTTGGTCTTCCCAGGGTTGTTCGAGCTGTTCGTGCGAGTGCTGTGGTAAGGACGGCCGGCTCTGAGGGCGGCTGGACCGCGCCGAGGAGGGAGCTGGGGGCGAGCTGTCTGTCCCCTGGCAAAAGTGGCCAGCTTACTGAGCGCGGACGAGGTCCAAGCGCTTGCCATGCATTCTCTTATCTGCTCGGAGGAGGCAGGTCCTGGTGCTGTCCCCTTTTTACGGGTGGCAACGGAGGTCCAGAGAGGGTGGGCCGTTCCCGAGATCACACAGCGGGGGCCCTGAAGTCTGCGCTGCAGGACACGAGCACCCCTCCGTGTGCGGCGCTGCGACCTGGCCCTGAGAGCAGCGAGGACGTTATTGCTCACCAAAAGCCATGGCCTCGAGATCTTCCTCGAGGCAGGAGCAGCCACTTGTATCATTCGGCCCCTCTGCATGCGAAAGAAAAGCACCTGTATCTGCAGAATGAAGGAGAGAAAAAATTGCCTTTCAGCGCTATTCGTTCTTGAGCCGGTTGTGGCTGAATTTCACGAGAAGCAGACAGGCTCGACATACACGCTCTTTCCAAGTGTGGAGTCAGTGGGAAGGGGCATTGGTGCATGCAGTCTGTTCCGAGGTCTCAGCAAGGAATAATATCGTTATGAAATAGTGGATTCTTGAGGGAAAGGAATATAAAAACATAAAATGTTTTGGGCTGCTTCCCAGGAGTTTTATAGTTTTCAGGGCCAGGCATTTCTTTTTTTTTTTTTTTTCTTTCTTTTTCTTTTTTCTTTTCTTTCTTTCTTTCTTTTCTTTTTTTGAGACAGAGTCTCACTCTCTTGCCCAGGCTAGAGTGCCGTGGGGTCAGCCTAGCTCACAGCAACCTCAAACACCTGAGCGCAAGCAATCCTTCTGCCTCAGCCGGCCTCCTGAGTAGCTGGGACTACAATCACACACCACCAAGCCCAGCTAATTTTTAGTAGAGAGGGGTCTCACTCTTGCTCAGGCTGGTCTTGAACTCCTGACCTCAGGCAGTTGTCCTGCATCGGGCTCCCAGAGTGCTAGGATTACAGGCATGATACCACACGCCCGACCAGGGCCAGGTATTTCTGAAATTGTTTCCCCTTTATTATTTCTAGATACAAAGTCCTGATACCACAAAAGTGACAAAAACATAGGGCTTGAATTCTTCATAGGGCACTCTTGCCAGGTGGTGTTCTGTCTTCTGCTGAAATACCTCTAATGATGGGTTGTTATTGCTTTGGGTTGCCTGGTGCTGTCTTTCATTGTTCTGGGCTGAATTACAAGATGTAGTTGTGAGGCCACAGTACTACTTTCAAGTTTATCAGCGTTCACTATGGAACATCTTTGCATAATTGGCTTCCCACCCTCTTGGTTTTGTATTACAGACAGCAGATTACAATGTGTGTTTGTCAGTTTCTTAATTCAAAGAAGTAAAAATTCTCTTGTTAATAATTTAGCAAATATATTGTTTGTTGGTTTACCAGTTGTGTGTTTCTGAGTCACAATAGAGATATTTTCCAGCTGCTCACATTATATTTGCTTGCTTATGGTTTTAAATGCGTCTCATGGATTACAGCAAACACAGGATAAGAAGAGTGATGTAAGCGTGGAAAGTAAAAAACTCATAAAAAAAAAAAAAAGCCATAGTCTTTAGTTGACTTATTAGATCTTTTGTTGATGAAAATTGTATTCCAAACTGAACCTTGCCTTGTTTTGGAAAATATCAACTGCTTTTATTTTTTTATATCATGTTTTACAAAGCAGCTCTTTGGATTCCGTTTCTGACCCTCCGTCTTTCCCCACAGGTGGATTGGCATTCTGACTTTGTATCTCATGCACAGAGGGAAGCTGGACTGTGCTGGTGGGGCCCTGCTCAGCAGCTACTTGATCGTTCTCATTATTCTCCTGGCAGTTATTATATGTACTGTGTTAGCCATTGTGTATGTCAGCATGAAAGGTAAAATAGTAGCCTTTTCTATTCGACACCTATTCTTTTTTATTTTAACAGCTTCATTGAAATATAATTTGCATACCCTGCAAGTGATCCATTTAAAGTGTACAATTCACTGGTTTTTAGCATAATCATAGAGGTGGGCAATCTTCACCACAATCAATTTTAGAAGTTTTTCATCGCCCCCAAAAAGAAATCTAGTACCCATTAGCAGTCTCTCCTCATTTCCTCCCAACTCCCCCAGCCCTAGGCATCCAATAATTTGCTTTTTGTCTCTATAGATTTGCCTATTCTGGACATAATATAAGTGGAACTATCCACTATGTGGCCATTTGATCTGACTTCTTTTTTTTTTTTTTTTTTTTTTTTTTTGAGACAGAGTCTTGCTCTATCACCCAGGCTAGAGTGCAGTGGCATCATCATAGCTCACTGCAACCTCAAACTCCTGGGCTTAAGTGATCCTCCTGCCTCAGCCTCCAGATTAGCTGGGAACTATAGGCATGTGCCACCACGCCTGGCTAATTTTTCTATTTTTTGTAGAGGTGGGGTCTTACTCTTGCTCAGGCTAGTCTTGAACTCCTGACCTCAAGCAATCCTCCTGCCTCAGCCTCCTAAAGTGCTGAGATTACAGGCGTGAGCCACTGTGCCCAGCCTGGTCTGGCTTCTTAAATTTAACATAGCGTTTTCAAGGTTCATCCATGTTGTAGCATGTATCAGTACTTCATTCTTTTTTATGACTGAATAATATTGCATTGAATCAATATACCACATTTTACTTATCCATTTGTCAGTTGATGGACATTTGAGTTGTTCCCACTTTTTGGCTATTATGAATAATACTGCTATGAATATTTACGTACAATTTTTTGTGTAGACGTATGTTTTTATTTCACTTAAGTATGTACCTAGGAGTGGAATTGCTGGATCATGTGGTAACTATGTTTAACCTCTTGATGAACTGCCAGACAGACTTTTCCAAACAGCTGCACCATTTTACATTCCCACCAGTAGTGGATAAGGGTTCTAATTTCTCAACATCTTTACCAACCCTTGCAGTTATCTGACTTTTTGATTAATAGTGAGTGTGAAGTGGGTCTCTTTTTTTTAATCTCTTGGTTTCAATTCACATTTCCTTGGTGACCAGTGATGTTGAGCATCCGTTTGTGTGCTTATTGGCCATTTGTATATCAGTAGACATTGAAATGTCTATTCAGATCCTTTGCCCAATTTTAAACTAGATTATTTATCTTTTTATTTATGAGTTGTAAGAGTTACACCTATTCTTAATAATTTTTTTTTACATGTTACAGTTCGCTGCAGACAATCATTTAGCTGAGAATGTCTCTAGAAATGTTGGAAACCTTCCCTATTTGATTGCTCTGATTCATAGGCTGAGCTGAGTACTCTAGTAACTACCAAAGAAATGTATTAGTAAATAAAAATCCATCACTCAGAGGCAGGGCTGTATGGCATGCCACCATGCACTGTGTTTTAGTGTTTTATCCCTGCTTGAATCGGGATGTAGGTGGCATGCTTATCCGTTGGTAGATGATGATAAACTTGGAGGGCCTGGGGGTAAAACAGTGTGTGATAGGATCAAGATCATCTTAACAGATTGGAATGATGGATCAAAATGTAAAATAAGTTCACTCACGGGAGAAATGTGGAGGGGAGAAGTGTTAGTGGCAAAGTGTTTCATGAGAAAAAGACCTTAGGGTTTTGGATGACCAAGAAGAGTGGCATGTGCCCACTTACTATTGTAGCATATGGAAAATAGAGTTCTGTGTATTTTAGTATGCCTCTAAAAACATGGATGCATGGGGTCTGGATTGAAGAAGGTCCCAGTTCTGTGGTCTGTGTCAACCCCCAAATGTGGGTTGTCATCGGTGCTGGATGCTGAAGGAAAGGAAGAAGCAATGTGTACAATGTTTAGCACTGTGAGGCTTCTTAATGAAGGTAAATTATTTAGACTGGTGTTATTTTAGATGTAGCATTATCTAACTTTTTTGCACTTTTTTTTCATGCCACATTCTGATTAGGCCACTGAGTTTATAACTGTACTAGTAGGTTCGGATTGGAAGCAGTTAAGTATAAACTTTTTTCTTCCTTAAATATTTGTTTTTCTTCAGATATTTTTGGTGGTGTCAGGGCACAGTCACATTCCTGTGATGGATGCTTATATTTACTCAGTCCCCGCCTCCTAGATACTTGCTTGATGCCTGTGTCATCACACACTGCTTGTTGTCAGAGCTCAGAAATGGCCTACAGGTTGTCCCAGGTGTTGTGAGTTGCCTATCTCAAGCCTCCTCCAAATAGAACCCAGTTTTTTCAGTATATCCCCCATCCCACCCCCCTTCCCACACGTACCAAGTGTGTGTCAGAGATGCAGGCCCTAGGCACAGCTCAGGAATGAACTTGTGTCAGTGGTTGGTTCAGGAATGAACATGAGACCTGATTTGGGCCAATGAAAGGGAGAGTTTGCTGGAAGTTTCTGGGAAAGTGCTTCCTTGCTCTTCTAGGAAAGATCCAAAATCCACATACCACTCTCCTTGTGGGTGATGCTGTGTCTCCGCTCACAGCACATGATGGGCTGAGCAGAGGAGGAGAGAGCTGTGGGAAGCACAGGGAGAAGAACCGGAGTCCCAAGTCCAGGCAGCCCAGGCACCGTCTTGCCTCTGCACTTCTGGTCCCTTGAGTCAGTACAGTTCCTTCCTGCTTTTTTTTTTTTTTTTTTGTTGAGACAGAGTCTCACTTTGTTACCCAGGCTAGAGTGAGTGCTGTGGCGTCAGCTTAGCTCACAGCAACCTCAAACTCCTGGGCTTAAGCGATCCTACTGCCTCAGCCTCCCGAGTAGCTGGGACTACAGGCATGCGCCACCATGCCCGGCTAATTTTTTCTATATAGATTTTTAGTTGTCCATATAATTTCTTTCTATTTTTAGTAGAGGTGGGGTCTCGCTCTTGCTCAGGCTGGTCTCGAACTCCTGAGCTCAAACGATCCGCCCACCTCGGCCTCCCAGAGTGCTAGGATTACAGGCGTGAGCCACCGCGCCCGGCCTTATTTTTGTTTTAATCACATTGCATTTTATGTTACTTAGTGTTTATTACAGCTTTTCTCCAAGGGGAGAGAGTTGATGTTTTACATTAAGAATTAAAGAACACAGGCATGTATTCATACTTGGATTTGTTTTACAAATACACTAAAAATGTCACATCTAAATGTTAGGCTTCTTCAAGTGGTCTTTTGCAACAGAAGTGTTCACTTCCCAAAAATGAGGACCATGGGGGCAAAGAGCCCAGATCATGTAGACCTGGATTATATTTTAGAAAATGTTAAGTTCTCTGAGCCTCAGTTTCCTCATTTATAAAATGGGATAATGACTAACCCACAGTAATTTTGAGGATTAAAGAATAATGGGCATGGAGTGATTTAGGAAGTACTTAGAACAATATAGGTTTCAGACAGACACGGAGCTTATTTTCCTGGCTGTTAGAACTTGGGTTATCATATATCCCTGTTTGCCTGGGACAATTCTGTTTCATGTCTGTTGTCCCAGCATAATTATTTTATTTTACTTTATGTTTTTGAGACAGAGTCTCACTCTGTTGCCCGGGCTAGAGTGCCGTGGGCGTCAGCCTAGCTCACAGCAACCTCAAACTCCTGGGCTCAAGCAATCCTTCTGCCTCAGCCTCCTGAGTAGCTGGGACTACAGGCATGTGCCACCATGCCCAGCTAATTTTTTCTATGTTTATTTTTAGTTAGCCCGCTAATTTCTTTCTATTTTTAGTAGAGATGGGGTCTTGCTCTTGCTCAGGCTGGTATCGAACTCCTGACCTCGAGTGATCCACCAGGCCTGGCCTCCAGCATAATTATTAGTAGCACCACTTTTTGTTCTCAAAAGTATCGCAATTTGGGCAATGATTATATAGTCACCCAAGTTAGAACCGGGAGTGTTCTTAATCTCTGGTAAATCTAAGAAATGAATCTGAGGCTTTTTGTCATGTTTCTATCCTTTGTCACCTGCTCTCAAACTTAGGCATTGTTTACCAATTACAAGTAGAACAAGTCAGTTGGTGGGTGGATGTACAGTACAAATGTATGCTCTAATAGCTGTATTTTTGTACAAAGGAAGTTCTTACCTCTGAGGAAGCAAGTGAGCAGTCTGAATATTTTCTGTGTTTCAGGAACCATTTGTAACCCTGGACCTCGGAAGTCTATGACTAAGCTGCTTTATATCCGCCTGGCGCTCTTTTTGCCAGAAATGGTCTGGGCTTCTCTGGGGGCTGCCTGGATAGCACACAGTATTCAGTGTGACAAGATAGTTGTGAATGGCATCATTGCAACCGTCATTGTCAGGTGAGGTCTTCCTCCTTCTCTTACCATTTAAATGCATTTGAGATGTATGTGAACAAACCTTTCTGACTAACACAACAAATAGCCCAGTGTCATGTGGGCTTCCTAAAATAGTTAGAAATTGGACCCTCTTTGAGTATCCCATGAAAATTTAGAGATCCTTGTTTACATGAGAAATAACTCATTTTTCATTATGCATTTATTGATGTTTTTTTCTTACTGGTTCTTACTTTTCTCATTCCCTCCCTTCTCTTATAAGAAGGAAGAAAACTGAAGACCAAAACAAGGGCAAAAACTAAAACTGAAGGTATGAGAAGAGATACAGTGTCAGGAATTGCTACAGGCAATCATTTTCTAGAATGATAAAGTTTTCACATTCTCTAGGCTAAAAATCTTAGAGATGATCGTCAGCAGAGTCCATTCACAGAGGTGCATCTTCCCAGTGTGTTCATGAATCCGTGTCTTGCACACCGTGGGCAGTGTAGAAATGTATAAGCATGTGAACAAAAGACCTTTCAGAGTATCCTGCGATACGGAAATTCTTTTGGTTTTACCGAGGAGAACACTGATGCATTGAGAAGTAAAGGCCTGGGTCGTGGTCGGGGGCTGTGGAGAACAAGTTCCAGCTGCTTCTGTGCCCAGCAGACAGCTCTGTGCTCCTTTTGTGGTCTTTACTTTTAGGGCTCTGATCTTTGTGGGGCCTGGGTTGGCTATAGGTTCATAGGGAACTTTCTAAAAGAAATGAGTTGCTCACCTCAGCCTGGTTCTGAGAGATCTTCATCTTCCTTGGTAACTGGACCCTCAATTGTAGAGATGCAGAAACAGCCCAAAGGAGGGAGCCTTTGGCCCTGCATCTGGAGGGGGCCCACAGTCATCAAGCCTCTCCTCTCTCTGTTTTGCAGTTGGATCATCATCGTCGCCACTGTGGTTACCATTATCATTGTCTTTGACCCACTGGGGGGGAAAATGGCTTCATATTCCTGTGCTGGTCCCAGTCACCTGGATAGTCATGATTCAAGCCAGTTATTTAATGGCCTCAAGACAGCAGCTACAAGCGTGTGGGAAACCAGAATCAAGTTCTTGTGCTGTTGCATTGGGAAAGACGACCATACTCGAGTTGCTTTTTCGAGTACGGCAGAGCTTTTCTCAACCTACTTTTCAGTAAGCTGAAGGGGTCTGGTTTGGTCTCTTTCTTCTGTTTAAATGCCTCTTATGTGAAGATGAGTACTTTACATTTTTGAGCCAATTTCCCTGTTCTGTTTTAGCTTTTGAGAACCTGGAATCTTGGGGTGTGTGGGGATGGGGGGAAGTGGTCTGTTGGGATGAGAACTCAAGGGAGCAGTTAACCTAGGAGGGCCGTTTGTTTTCAGATCCTGCCTCTCTGGTCGGGTACATCTTTGTGTTGATGCCTATTCATTATACTGCCAAGATTTTGAATTAGTTTGTAAGGAACTAAATAATGGAACCTGTATATTTTGGGAATAATTTGCCAGTTATCTTTTTATGTATCATCTACCCAGCTAGTACTCAGCAAATACCAAGTACAGGCAGTGTACTGCATTGAAGGTAGTATCAGATAGTGATTTCTTACTACTTTATGTCATGATGGAAATGATTATCCTACTTTTTTTCCTGGCTTATTCTATAAGAAAGATTATTCTACTTTTGGAGGAAAATTTGAATAGATTATTGCAGAGCAGAAGGGTGTCATCCTTCTAGAGAGATTTCTTCGGTGATTTGCAACAATTTGTTTTTCTTTCACATCCAGCGTGTGATTTTGTCTTTTCATGTGATATTCTCAGATAAGCTGCTGTTATGTTCAACACTGAGACCAAGGAAGGGAGGAAGAGTTCTCTTGACATCCTGCACACCTGCCGGTCTCTTTCTCGCATCTCTGTGGTGTCCAGCTTTGCACTGTTCAGGGCTGGTCCCCGTAGCCTAATGCCAGGCCATAGCAGTAGCCTCCACATAGGCATCAGGGAAGTGTGTCCCCTCAGTAATTTAAGGGAGCGCTTTCCCCCTAATCTTAAGATATTTGGAAGAAGGAGGGAGAGAAGCTGGTTATTTTTAGGGGCTATCTTAATCTACATCATAGGCAGGACTGATGGCTCAGAGGTGAAGTGGCCAGAACATTGTCCTTTCTCATGAGCTGGAAGTACCTGAAGGTAGTTGAGGATTCCTGACTCCTTCATATCTATCCTGAAGAAAAAAGGTACAGTCAGGCTCAGGAAGACTCACTCTCTGTTGCTTTACTAGCTTGGGGTCCTTCCTGAGCCTTGCTGTACCCAGTGAGTGTAAATTCAGTCTCCTAAATCTCTACCATAGAGTATGTTTCAACAAAACCTTCACAGCATCTTAAGAAATGAGAGTATACACTTGGGCTAAAATTGTGTATTACCACAAAGAGAATTTATTCATTTATTCCCCCACTTTATGAAAGATTCAAAGTAGATTAAAAATAGATGAGTCACTTGACATGAAATTTTAAAATGGAAATCAACAAAATTTTTTATATTGTCCAGTGGATTTGTCTGGGGGCAGGATGTGAAAAATACTAAGCTCACATATAGAAGGAGTCCTGTAAGGGAAATTCTCTTTAAAATATCTTTGTACATATAAGTATATCTATGTGTTGTGAGTATGTGTGCCTGTGAACTACATAAAACTGAATGTGAGGGAACTCATGGGCAGTTCCTGCTGGGTTTTATGACAGGCCATTGTGGTTTCCCACCCAGGACACAGATCTGGTACCCAGTGACATCGCAGCGGGTCTTGCTCTTCTCCATCAGCAACAGGACAATATCGGGAGTAACCAGGAGCCTGAGGAGGTGATCAGCCACTCCCCAGGGCCCTCCCAGGTAAGCCTGTGTTCCTATCGGATTGTACAGTTTTGACATTTATTTTACACCTCTTTGTAGATCTTAAAAAATATACAGCTAGCCAACAGCCATTTCAGTAGTAATTGGGTTGGAATCTTATTTGTGGCTTCTGATGGTTGTAATTTATCACTTGTCAGGTGAAGCTTCTCCTCATCACCTGGCATTCAGGTAGTGGGAGCCAATTCCTGGCCAGTTCACCATCCGTTGTATTCTTAAAGCCTTCTCTTTTTGGGTAATTCACTGTTGAATTCTACATATCAGACAAATTCCTTGCGGAATGGGACCTGTGATTCTCCCCTGGCATGCTTGCTTTCTTCTCTGGGCTTACAGAGCAGAAATAGTTCAGCTTTGCTTGATGATAGTTTTCCTGCCACAGATTTTTTATGTTTTGGAATTGCACATAGCCTGTATGTATTTCTCTGCCCCTTGTTAAAGGACTCAGTTCTTGGCAGCCTGTGTTGCAGTGGCGTGGAAATCTGCTAGCGTGATGGATCTAGGCAGGAAGCACTGGCTCATTTCAGCAGGAGTCAGAAAAGTCATTAGGATTGTTTTTGCTGTTAACTCCCACCATACTTGCTGCATTCCTATAAATTGAGGAGTCCATCTCAGTCTGTATTTAAGGACCAGTCTTCCCTTTGTATGTTCTCTGAGAGTTATATTCCGTGAGGAAGGAGCAGGAAGAATCAGGAGTTTGAGTTCAGGTTTAAGATATTAGTGTGTTGATTCTCTACGTAATGAGTTCCCCTAAATAAAAATCTTTTCTTTTTCTCCTCTTCCAGGAAGCTGATTTGGATGCAGAATTAGAAAATTGCCATCATTATATGCAGTTTGCAGCAGCTGCCTATGGGTGGCCACTCTACATCTATAGAAACCCATTTACAGGGCTGTGCAGGATTGGTGGGGACTGGTAGGTTGGCATGGTCTGAGGCCTCCATATTTCCCTTTTAAAAACCCTTTCCATTTTGAGATATTTTAAAAACTTGCAAGAATAGTACAAAGAACTCCCATATATTCTTTATTTGGAGTCACCAGTTGTGACTCATTTTGTCACATGTGCTGTCTCTCATTCTCTCCCCCTCCCTCCCCCTCTCTCTCTCTCTATATATATGTATATACACACACACACACACACATTTTTTATACATATTTTTCCCCTGAACCATTTTAGATTTAGTTTTAGATTTAGTTGTAGAAACTGTGACCCCTTATCTCTATTTACTTTAGCCTGAATTTCCTAAGAACAAGAACATTCTTTTACATAACTACAGTAAAATTGTAAAATTTAGGATATTTGTCATTGACCATAAGCTAATTTACAACTTGCATTCACATTTTTCCAATTGTTCCAGCAATACACTTTTTAGCAATTTTTCCTCCAATCCAAGATGACACATTGCATTTAGTTGTCATGTCTCCTTAGTCTCCTTCAGTTTGCAACAGTAGTTCAGTAGTTCGTCAGCAATTCCTTGTCATTCATGATGTTGACAGTTTGAAGAGGACAGTGCAGGTATTTTGTAGAATGGCCCTCACTTTGCATTTGTGTGATGGTTTCTTTGTGATCAGATTCAAGTATTGAATTTTTGGCAGGAATGCTCCATGAGGAACATTGTGACCTTGTTAGTACATCGTATCAGCAGATACAGGACACCAGGTTGTCCCATCTCTGGTGATGTTAACATTGATTGCTTGGCTGAGGTGGTGACTGCCAGGTTTTGCCACTGAAGTCATCTTTGGAGAGATAGTTTGAGACCATTTAAATATCCTGTTCCTCTCCAGACTTTCACCCGGTACTTTTAGTATCCATTGGTTCTTGTCTGAATCATTTATTACCAGGATAGTTGCAAAATTGTGATTTTTCTAAATTCACCATTTCTTCTACATTAGTTGTCATTCTACAGTAAAGAAGAGCTTTTTCTTCCCTACAGTTTATTATCAATATGGATTTATAGCTTCTTACATTATTCAATGGGTTATAATTACTGATCATTTTGTAGTAAGTATAATATTTATTTGATGTTCGAAATGTCCCAGATTTGGTCCTGCAGACTGGCTCCTGTATCCTTTTGATATGACCCCATCATGTTTGATACTTCCTAATTTTCTGACGTAAGTTGTTGCAGATTCATCTTGTGCTTTCCCTGGAATGGTTCCTCCAGGGCATCCTTTTCTTTTATTGTGGACAGTGGTATTTAGAAATCAATATAAATGCTAGGTGTGTGTATTACTCTTGGGGTGTTTTTGCTTCTGGGCCTTTTCAGTGGAAATGGGGAAAATGCAATTTCACGTGATTCAGTCCAATATATATTTATTTTAAAAATCATGAGTTTATACTGATATCTTTTAATTCTCATCCAAAGCCACAGAATTTGTCCTTGTCTTTTCCCATATCATATCTGTCTACTTTCTTCACAAAGAGGACTCTGGCACCCAACAAAATCAATCCTCCAGTACTCACAAAATAGCTTTAGAATTGCTATATCCAGTACTACTACAAAAAAGACATCTGCTAAGTAGAGTTTATGATTTGTTTGTAGTTTTTCTTGTTTTTAGACTTAGAGCATTTTAGACTTACTCAAAAGTTGCTTAGATTAGTTCTTTTGTTGTTTTTTCTCCTCCAGAGTTGGTTATATCATTCATTTAGAAGAGTTTCCTTCACCGGCTTCTGTTGACATTCAGTTTTAGGGTCTCCTGCATCCTTGTTGATTTAATTTATTTATTTATTTATTTTTTTTTTTTGAGACAGAGTCTCACCCTGTTGCCCAGGCTAGAGTGAGTGCCATGGCGTTAGCCTAGCTCACAGCAACCTCAAACTCCTGAGCTCAAGCGATCCTCCTGTCTCAGCCTCCCGAGTAGCTGGGACTACAGGCATGCACCACCATGCCCGGCTAATTTTTTTTCTATATATATTTTTAGCTGTCCATATAATTTCTTTCTATTTTTAGTAGAGATGGGGTCTCGCTCTTGCTCAGGCTGGTCTCGAACTCCTGAGCTCAAACGATCCGCCCACCTCGGCCTCCCAGAGTGCTAGGATTACAGGCGTGAGCCACCGCGCCCGGCCTAATTTATTTTTTAAATATGTAAAGCATTAACATGATGCCAGAAGTCAAAACTCCGCTAAGAGGTATACACAGAGGAATAGTTATCTTTAAAAAGCCGTTCTACGTTAGCCAGGCTAAGTCCTAAAAATTGTAAACTCTAGTGTTCATGTTTGCTGGGAAAACATGAAGAGGACTGACATTCCTGGCAGGTGGCTCCAGCTGGCACAGTAACATCCTTGCCCCCTTTTTTCAGTTGCAGAAGCAGAACAACAGAATATGACTTGGTCGGAGGGGATCAGCTCAACTGTCATTTTGGCTCCATCCTGCAGACGACAGGGCTACAGTACAGGGATTTTATTCACATAAGCTTTCATGATAAGGTACAGTATAAGACAGAGGTTCTTAACTTTGCTTGGGTCTTAGAGCCCTTTGAGATTCTGATGGAAGTTACGGGTTATTCTTCATACAGTTCATAGACACACATACACATGTTGACTCCCAAATCCCGTGTACCATTTCAGGGGGTTCACAGAGCCCCTCGAAAGTCCACATAGGTCCGTTGGTCCAGGTTCGAAACCCAGGTTTAATATAAGATAAAGAAGTCTTCATCAGAGACACTATATCATGTATCTTACACAAGCCCATCTTTTATTGAAGAACAATGAGTTCCTTCAGTATTAATTCTGGATAGGTTTCTGAGGTTAATAATCCTTTTTCTGGGTCTTGAGCTCTATCAACAATGGTGTAGTCCAGTGGGTCTCACACCTTGTAGGATATCAGAGTCATCTTGGGTGAAGCTGCAAAAGCCGGTTCCGTCTAGCTTCAGTGATCCATGTGTCAGCAGCATTGCTTAGTAGCTCTCCAGGTGGGTCTTGTGCGCACCAAAATTGAAGAACCACTGGTGTAGTACAGTGGTTCTTAAACTTTGCTGCCTAGTAGAATCTCTTGGGAGTTTTTAAAACTCCTTAAGTCCAGACCACACCTTGGATCAATTAAATCAGAATCTCTAGAGATGAGACCCCAGCACAGGGTTTCTTAAAGCCCCCCGGTGATTCCAGAGTATAGATGATTTTGGGAATCACTACTCTCTAGCCCAGTGGCTCTCACACTACTGTGTTTTAGAATCACCTGGGGAGTTTTTGAAAATACTATTATCTGGCCAGGTGCAGTGGGCTGGTCATAGTGGCTCATGCCTTTAATCTCAGCGCTTTTGGAGGCTAAGGCAGGAGGATTGCTTGAGGTCAGGACTTGGAGACCAGCTGGGCAATATAGCGAGACCTTGTCTCAAAAAAAAAGGCCAGGCATGGTGGCATGCTCCTATCATCCTAGCTACCGGGGAGGGAGAGGAGGAGGATCACTTGAGCCCAGGAGTCTGAGGCTGCAGTGAGC
Source organism: Eulemur rufifrons (assembly GCF_041146395.1). NCBI lineage: Eukaryota > Metazoa > Chordata > Mammalia > Primates > Lemuridae > Eulemur > Eulemur rufifrons. The sequence goes on along the minus strand of NC_090996.1, from coordinate 12,736,599 downwards.
TATAATTGCATCACTGTACTCCAGCCTGGTCAACAGAATGAGACCCAGTCTCTTAAAAAAATAATCCTAATGTCCAGGTCACACCCCATCCCAATTAAATTAGAATGTGTGTGACCAGGTACGGGTATTTTTGTAAAATCCCCAGTGAGTCTGGTGGGCAGCACAGGTCAGGAACCTGGGATAGCCTCTGCATTGCCTTGTACTGAGTGGTCATGACAGAAAGGACCGATGTAATTGAAAGTAAACTTCTCACAGAAGGTTTTTGATGGTTCTGGGAACTCTCTGAAGCTCCCACACAATGGCATTGTTTAAAAGTCCCTGTCTTGTGGAATCAGGGAAATGAAGTCACAATCTGTTCCCTGCTTGCTCCACATGCTGAGCTGCCCACCACAGACAAGTGGCTGTTGTCATGGTAATTGTGACCATTGATCGGTTGCCCGCCATGAGCCAGGCACTTTCTCATTTTAGTCTGTACCAGCCCTTAAGAGTTAGGTGATATTGTATCCTTCCTAAAGATGAGGAAACAGAGACTGAGTGAGCTTAAGACATTTGCTTGGGACTACATAACAGGAAAGGGGCAGAGCTGAGTTTCTGACCCAGGTCTGCCTAGCCCCACTCCCTTCCAGGGTTCTTTCAGGGCTTGGCTGCTGAAGGCAGAAGCCTGGAACTGTAGCTGCTTCTAAATGAAAGTGGCTCACAAGGCCCAAAGCCCTTTACCTGCTGCCTGGACTTAAGCAAAGTGGGTGACTCTGGTCCAGCATTTGATTGCAATGTAGCACTGCCGAGCCATCCCTCCCTATTCCTGGCAGGGAACTGGGTGGTGAAAACCTGAACAGCTGTAGTGAACAGCGCCTGCAGTCCTGGCCTTGAGGGATGGCTTTTGGTTGATCAGCACAGAAATGAACTCATCCACTGACGACTCGAGGATGCTGGCACCACAATGAGGGGGATAAAGTGGGCATATCCACTGTCTGGCCACATAGTGGATTGGATTTTTGTGGGAGTCAGAGGGCAAGAAAGAAAAGCTGGGCATGGTGGCTCACACGTGTAATCCTAGCACTCTGGGAGGCTAAGGTGGGAGGACGACTTGAGGCCAGGAGTTCGAGACCAGCCTGAGCACCGTAGTGAAACCTATCTCTACAAAAAAATAGAAAAATTATCCAGGTATGATGGCATGCACCTATAGTCCCAGCTACTTGGGAGGCTGAGGCAGGAGGATAGCTTGAACCCAGGAGTTTGAGATTGGAGTGAGCTTTGATGATGCCACTGCACTCAGCCTGGGCAACAGAGGGAGATGCTATCTTAAAAAAAAAAAGAAGGAAAGGAAAGAAAGAAAACAAAGATACTTTTTTATGTATAGTAGCATGTTTTATGAAAGCGTTTCATTTACAGAGTATCAAAGTAGTCCCACTGTGTAGTGAGGGTGAGCAGAGGGAGGTGAGTTGGGGTATTCCCTTCCTTCTGTGCTACAGGACTCGGTGCCACTGTAGTAATAAGCTGCCTGTTATTAGAGATACTGGGGTGGTCTAACTGTGTATTGCTAGGTGCATGTTTTTATTACTTACACCTCATATTTGTCTCTTTCTCCTTCAGGTATATGAGCTGCCATTTTTAGTGGCTCTGGATCACAGGAAAGAGTCTGTTGTGGTAGCCGTGAGAGGGACTATGTCTCTGCAGGTAATGCTGGGGCCTGACATATCAGACCGGGGAACTGGGGGTGGGAGCCAGGAGCACGAGTCAGCAAGCTGCAGATGCTCAGAACAGAGAAAAACATTCTTAAGTAACAGCGTTAGACATAGAGGAAAACACCGAGGACAAAAAATAAGGAAGTGAGTCCAGGGTGTTAAATACTCCCTTTGCAAAAAGGGCTGAAGTGGTTTTCTTTTAACTGAAAACTATCAGCAACAGATGCCAGCAGGCTTGGCTCCCAGCCCAAAGAGCTCCAAGAGGGGCACCTGCTTGGCTCCCTCCTGCCTGACTTCCCTGGATGTGCCCAGCCAGGCCCTAAGCCCAGGTGACCCTCCCTTGAATTTCCTGCACCTAGAGCCTGAAGGGGACAGTAAGTTAAGTCTCTCTGCCGAAAGTACCTCTGTTTATCCATCCCTGGCCTGAGGACTCCTCTTCTGCTTCCTGATTCCTAACTTCTCTGCCCCTTGGAGACACCAGATGAATTTTTCTCTGTTGAAACTTTTTCCCCTCTATGTTCAGTTTCTTCTTGGCCCCTCCTTGGTCTCACTTCCTTGTTCTTCTCTGCTGACCCAGAAAACATGAGACTCCAGAGCTTGTGCCCTCGACCCTCTTCTGCTCTTTCTTACCAGTTCTGGGGGCAGCCCCCTCGTTTTCAGGGCCAGGAAATCTGTACCTTCTAGAGCCACTTGGGTCTCCCTGGAGGCACCAGAAAAACCAGACCCCTGCCCTCCCAGGCCTGCTCTTCCGCTGGGCCTCCTGTTCATATTCATCTGCCAGTGTCCCCAGTCACCCATTAAGAAGCAGTGACATCGTCTTTGGTTTCTCTGCTCACTTACTGTCCAGCCCATTGTGTGCGGTGTTCCTGCCCCGGCCCTGGGCCCTGCACTGTCTCTTCTCTGTTCCCAGCACCACAGCCCCTCTTCTGGCCCCAGTCCTCTTTCCTGTACCATGAAATAGTTTTCTGTCTCGGTCCCTGTCTAGTCTTTTGTGTCCCCAGTCTTTCAGAGAGCTCTTTATACTGTCCCCACAGTGCTCTTTCTAGAACATGGGTTGGGTATCACCATCCTTCTCAGAAACCTCCAGTGGCTTCCCACTGCTTTAATGTAAAGTTCCTGTTCTTATCATTCTTTGTTGGTGCTTTATGACCTGACCCAGCCAGCCTTTCCAGTTCAGTGGTTCTCAGCCCATCCCAGTCACCACCCCAATTGCCTGTGGAGCTTTTTAAATACTGTAGGTGCTCAGCTAAGCACCTCAGCCCCAGCAGGGTGCTTGGGCCAGGCCTCTGCCCTGGGTCCTGCTGCCCCTCGGTGAGCCTGGCTGGGAAGCCGCCTCTCCTCTCTGCTCCCTGAATCAGGCTTTTCCTTCAGGCCCTGGCTCAGGCACCCTCTCCTCCAGGGAGCCGCCCCCACCGGTTGGCCCTTTGCTGCAGCACTAGTTGAGGGGCCTCTTGCTCGTATGTTTCAGTGAGCTGTTTACTGTGGGCCCCTGAGATAAGAACATGCTTTGTTCAAAACTCTGGTACAGACTTTGTGGGTCCTTAGAACATGAGTGTGCCATGGCGGAAGGCAGAAGGCAGAAGGCAGAGGGTGTCTCTTAGACGCCTCCTTATTTCCCTCCACCATTCATGCCTGGCCCAGAGCTGGTCATGCCGTGGGGCCCTCAGGAGCTCCCTGGCCACCGCCTGGGTTTCCCTCCCAAGTTTAGACATCACAGTTCAGTTCTCAGGTTGACCGGGAGACTGACCCATCCGCTGTCCCTCAGAGGGAACATGGCAGCAGGGACCCACCCATCATTCACCCACTCTGTGCCTTCACAGGCTGATGCCTTCTGTCAATGCCCTTTCTTGCAGGACATCCTTACTGATCTGTCAGCGGAGAACGAGGTGCTCAACTTAGAGTGTGAGGTGCAAGACTGTTTGGCACACAAGGTATCAGCCCTGGGGTTTGTGAATCTTTCGTGTTAATGTTAACTGTGTAACAAATAGTTACCACAAGTGCAAAGTAAGTGCTTTCTATTCTTATCTCCTAGAGTTGATTCTCACAACAGCCCTGTGAGGTTGGGGGTTTTGTTTGTTTGTTTTAAGGGAGAAGTTGGTTCAGAGAGATTGAGGAACTTGCCCTAAGCCCGTGGTTACTGGTTACTGGAATAAGCGGCAGATCAGGCACGTGGAACCCAGCTCTACGGCTCTTCTTCCATCTTAATTAAAGTAAAACATTCATGTGGTACAGAAAAGCTTTAGGACAGCTCGGAGCAGTAGAGAGTGAAGACTCACCTCCGCTGCCCCAGCCTCTCACTTTCCCTCATCCTGTGCTGTGCCTGGGGGGGCACAGGCTCCTCCTGAAGGAGTAGAAAACTGCCTGCCCAGAGTTGTGGATTTTTTTTAAAGATTTTTTAAAATTGTGGTGAAATATACATAACATATTTGTCATTTTAACTGTTTGTAAGTTTACAATTCAGCGGCATTAAATGCATTCATAGCATGTGTACCCGTTACTGCTACTATCTATACTCAAAATCTTTTCATCATCCCCAACATAAACTCTGCACCTGTTAAACACTCACCTCCCTCCTCCTTTCCCCAGCCTCTGCCAACCTCTGTTCTACTTTCTAGCTCTGAGAATTTGCTTATCCTGGAAACCTCATATAAGTGGAATACAGAATTTGTCCTTTTATGACTGGCTTATTTCACTGTCCTCAAGGTTCATCCATGTGGTAGCATACATCAAAATTTCATTTCTTTCTTTTTTTTTCTTTTTTTGAAACAGAATCTCACTCTGTTACCCAGGCTAGAGTGCCGTGGCGTCAGCCTAGCTCACAGCAACCTCAAACTCCTGGGCTCAAGCGATCTTCCTGCCTCAGCCTCCCGAGTAGCTGGGACTACAGGCATGCGCCACCATGCCCAGCTAATTTTTTCTATATATTTTTATTTGTCCAGCTAATTTCTTTCTATTTTTAGTAGAGACAGGGTCTCGCTCTTGCTCAGGCTAGTCTTGAACTCCTGACCTCTAGTGATCCACCCACCTCGGCCTCTCAGAGTGCTAGGATTACAGGCGTGAGCCACCGCGCCCGGCCAAAATTTCATTTCTTAAGGCTGAATAAGTAATATTGCCTTGTGTGGATGTATCACACTTTGTTTATCCATTTATCCATCAGTGGACACTTGAGTTGTGTTTACCTTTTGGCTATTGTGAATATTGCTGCCCTGAACATTGATCTACAGATATGTTTGAGTTTGTCCTTTCACTTCTTTTGGGTAAATGCCTAGAAGTGGAATTGCTGGGTCATACTGTAATTCTAGGTTTAACTTTTTGAGGAACCACTGAGCTTTCCCACAGAGCTGCACCAATTTACATTCCCACCAGTAATGCACGAGGTTTCCAGGTTCTCCATGTCCTTGTCAACACGTATTATTTCCCTTTTATTTTTTTTTTATTATAGCCATCCTAGTGGATGTGAAGTGATGTCTCATTGTGATGTTGATTTGTATTTCCCTGATGACTAATCATATTGCAGGGCAGAGTTTTCAACATGTAGGGGAGAGTCTGGAATGATTCACTCCCACAGGTTACAGGGGCTCCTTCTTGGGAAGAGGCACTAAGGTGTCGGGGTAGAAGGCCATGGACTTGGACTCTGCGTTGTACACTTGATGTGTTTTTATGACCAAAACACGTACTGCTTCTGCAGTAACCATTTTTTAAATAGAATGTCTACTTTTATTTTAAGAAGATATGTTACAGCAAGAGTACGGCTGCAGGCTGACTGCCCCGCACTGTCCTTCAGTTTGCAGGGAGAAGCCAGGGTGGAGCGTTTGTTCTGCCGCCAGTCAGAAGCCTGACAGTCCTAGGAGTGGGGATGTTTCTTTCTTTAACCCTTAGCTGTCTTTTTGTGCCTCAATTCACAAAAGACTCCAGTTTAACTATTACTGGGTGTGTATGAAGAAAAAGAAAATTTTTTTTTTTTTTTGAGACAGAGTGTCGCTTTGTTGCCCTGGCTAGAGTGAGTGCTGTGGCATCAGCCTAGTTCACAGCAACCTCAAACTCCTGGGCTTAAGCGATCCTACTGCCTCAGCCTCCCAAGTAGCTGGGACTACAGGCATGCACCACCAGGCCTGGCTAATTTTTTTTTTTTCTATATATATATTTTAGTTGGCCAGATAATTTATTTCTATTTTTAGTAGAGATGGGGTCTCGCTCTTGCTCAGGCTGGTCTTGAATTCCTGAGCTCAAAACGATGCACCTGCCTCGGCCTCCCAGAGTGCTGGGATTACAGGCGTGAGCTACCACGCCCGGCCTGAAAAAGAAAAATTTTAAACCTTATTACAGAGACACATCAGCTAGCCAGCCCCAGATACCTTCAGAGTCCAGTGGGCTCAGGCCTGGGCAGTGGTCTGTCAGGAAAAGGCTTTATGTGACCACAAGCCAAGGGGCTGGAGGCCTGGCTGGCAGCAGAGGGTCCCTCACACTGTGTTAGTGTGTGTTCAGGGACAGCTCCTCCCCCCGGCTGGGAAGGCAGCCGCTCAAGGCCTGTTCTCTGCTCTTGGCTTCGCTTGTGCCGAGCTGTGCCGAATTTTGGCTTTGATGCTGTTCCCAGTGATTGGAGCCCAAACATGTGAAGCTGAAAACGATCTTGGCATTTGTTTAGTGCCTATGCCGGAGGCTCACCAGGAGCAGTTGTAGTCCAAGTCCTGTTTGGTTATGATTGCCCAGGACTGGCCACATAGTAGGTGCCTTAGTAAGTGCTGATTGGAGTTGACCACACTGTATGGTGCAGGAGAGTAAAAGGGAATTTGATGGTTTGTTAAGTGCTGTCATACCATACACAGACTGTCATAGCCACCTTTTTGATTTGTATGATGCCAGGGTCAGCATTCTTTTTGCAGAATTGTTAAATCTTAGGAATTTGCAGCTGCTTTAGAGATTATCCAAAACAGTCTGCCATCTTGTACAAGATTTCCTATACCTCATCCTGTTAGAATACAACCTACCCCGGACAGGGGCCAGGTCTTCTTGCCTTGGGGATTAGTGGAGGAGCTGCCATGAGCAGGCACTCCGCAGATACTTGTCACTGACAGGGTTGTCTCCCCTCTGTTGGAACTGCTTAACTTTCCAGAAGCCTGTTTCCTAGGACAGATGCACATATTAGAAAGTTTTAAATTTTATCTATTTTTTGAAATTAAACCGAAATCTGACCTCTGTGGAACTCATTTCTGATGGTCTAGTTTGTCCACTAGGCATAGCCTTCATGCCAGGCTCTCTGAAAGGTGCCAGGAACACAACAGTGAGCAATGGGTGTGGCTGCTGACCCGTCCTGTTTAGGGAGGTAATTTGAGACTCAGATCAGTGTACCCACTGTGTCATCCTGCCTTGTGACTGCGATTGAACCTGCCTTATCTAAGGATTAATAGTCACCTTCTTTGTCTGTGTTTTAGGGGATTTCTCAGGCAGCCAGATATGTTTACCGACGACTTATCAACGATGGGATTTTGAGCCAAGCCTTCAGCATCGCTCCTGTGAGATTTTACTTAATTTTTCTTTTCTTTTCTTGTCATGAGCTATTTGTTATTTCTAATTTTTGCCTCATTGTGCTGTGTGTCTTCTAGGAATACCAGCTTGTCATCGTGGGGCACAGCCTGGGGGCCGGAGCCGCCGCGCTGTTAGCCATCATGCTCAAAGCCGCATACCCCCAAGTCAGGGGCTATGCCTTCTCCCCACCCCGGGGGTTGTTAAGGTAATTCTTTGTTTTCCTGCATCTCACAAGTTGCTACTTAGAAGTCATATGGTCAAGACTCATCTTTTTTTCATAATTTAATGATAATTTCTCATCTTCAGGAGGAGTTTGTGTTTTAAAGCACTGTTTCATTGAGGAAAGATTGAGTAGCCTTTGTTAGATCTCTCTGACCATAGCTTTAATCTCCCAAGTGATATGATTCTAACATTCTTTTTTGTAATAGACTTTATTTTTTAGAACAGTTTTAGGTTCATAGCAAAATTGAGCAGAAGGTACAGAGAGTTCCCATGTGCCTCTGCACCTACCTGCGCAGCCTCCCCAACTGGCAGCAGCCCGCGCAGAGCGCCACTGTGCCAGTCAGTGAACCTGCACGGACACGTCACTGCCCAGAGTCCACAGTTTACACTAGGGTTCACTCTTTTTTTTTTTTTTTTTTTTTTGAGACAGAGTCTCACTCTGTTGCCAGGGCTAGAGTGAGTGCCGTGGCGTCAGTCTAGCTCACAGCAACCTCAAACTCCTGGGCTTAAGCAATCCTACTGCCTCAGCCTCCCAAGTAGCTGGGACTACAGGCATGCGCCACCATGCCCGGCTAATTTTTTGTATATATATATATTTTAGTTGTCCATATAATTTCTTTCTATTTTTAGTAGAGACGGGGTCTCACTCTTGCTCAGGCTGGTCTCGAACTCCTGACCTCGAGCGATCCACCCGCCTCGGCCTCCCAGAGTGCTAGGATTACAGGCGTGAGCCACCACGCCCGGCCTAGGGTTCACTCTTGATGTTATGTGTTCTGCGGGTTTGGTCAAATGCATAATGACATTTTTGAATTTGAAAAGTACAGGGTGTTTTTTTTTTTTTTTTTTTGCTGATTCAACATACTGACTGGATTGTGCTGTGTACCTTTCGCCTTGATTATAAAAGAAATTTGTACCACAATAAAAAAAATACAGGAGGAAAAAATAAAGATGTTGGGTGTGGTCACACACTCCTGTAATCCCAGCTACTTGGGAGGCTGAGGTGGGAGGATCACTTGAGCCAGGAGTTTGAGACCAGCCTGGGCAACATAGAGAGACTCTGTCTCAAAAAAGAAGAAAAAAAACCCAAATAAAATAAAAAATAAAAGAAGAGGAAAAAAACAGGAATTTGTATCCATCATAGAAAATTTGGAAAATATAGAAAAGTGGAGAGACCAGAGATCTACCTGGAAATCACCACTATAGACATTTAGGTTTGTTTTCTTCCAGGTATTTGTGTGTACAGATATTTCTTTTACAAATTAAAGTAATACCCTATACATATTATATACTAAATATTTTTTGACAACATGTTTTTATTTTTATTTGTTTACTTTTTATACAGACATGGTCCCACCCTGTTGCCCTGGCTAGAGTGCAGTGGTGCCATCATAGGCCACAGCAACCTCAAACTCCCAGGCTCAAGCCATCCTCCTTGCTTCAGCCTCCTGAGTAGCTGGGACTACAGGTGTGTGCCACCACACCCGGCTAATTTTTCTCTTTTTGGTAGAGATGGGGGTCTTACTCTTGCTCAGGCTGGTCTCAAACTCCTGACCTCAAGCGATCCTCCCACCTCGGCCTCCCAGAGTGCTAGGATTATAAGCGTGAGCCACTACGCCCAGCCTCTTCCTTTGTTTTAAAAACAAATAGTTCTACCACCTATACACATGTCTCTAAATAATATAGTTTGTTTTGCTTGATTTTGAACTTTATATAAAGGGAATTGTACTCTTTTTTTTTTCTGTGACTTCCTTTTTTTTGTTCCACATTATGCTTGATGCCTATATGATGTTATTCTGTAAATTCTCATTACATTCATCATCTCTCTCTCACCCATTATTTTATCTGTTTCACTGGTGATGGACATTGGGTTGCGTCCAGCCTGGGGCTGTCACACGCAGTGCCATCTCCAACCTTCTCTGAGTTGTTTATGTACATTGTAGAGTTGCTCATGCTCAACCTTTGGATGTTCGCCAGGGTTTGTTTAGAAAGTGGCTGTGCCAATTTACATTCTCACCAACACTTATTTAGAATTGATTTAGAATTATCAAATTTTAAGATTTTTGCTAATCTGATGGGTGTGTAGTGATGGTTTGTTGTGGTTTAATTTGCATTTCCTTGATTACTAGTGAGGTTGGAGTCTTCTCATTTATTGGTTATTGAGTTTACACTTTTGTGAAGTTCTTTTTGACCATTTTTTTCCAAGTCTGTTTGTTGATTTGTAATTGTATATTCTGTTATGTCAGTTCTTGGTTGGTTGAAAATGTATTGTAAATATGCTTTCCACTCCTCGATGTGGTATGTCTTTTTACTCTTTAAATTGTGTCTTCAGTTTATCAGTTCTTAATTTTAACATTACCTAATTTACCCATCCTTTATGATTGTGAGGTTTTTGTTTTTGATTTAAGAAATCTTTCTTGGCCGAGCGTGGTGGCTCACACCTATAATCCTAGCACTCTGGGAGGCCGAGGTGAGCGGATCGTTTGAGCTCAGGAGTTCAAGACCAGCCTGAGCAAGAGTGAGACCCTGTCTCTACTAAAAATAGAAAGAAATTATCTGGACAGCTAAAAAGATATAGAAAAAATTAGCCGGCCGTGGTGGTGCATTCCTGTAGTCCCAGCTACTTAGGAGACTGAGGCAGGAGGATCGCTTGAGCCCAGGAGTTTGAGGTTGCTGTGAGCTAGGCTGACACCAAGGCACTCTAGCCCAGGCAACAGAGTGAGACTCTGTCTCAAAAAAAAAAATTGCTTTTGTTGTTATTTTGTTTTTATTTTCTTATTATGTAAAACAAAACATTAACATGGTTCCAAAGAACTCTACAAAGCAAAGTACATTCAGAGAAATCTAGTTTCTTTTCTTGCAAAAATGTCTTTTCTCTCACCCCAGCCGTAACCATTTTTAATGTGTGGGGCCCCCCAACCCCCCCGCCCAGGCTGGCAGTGAGGTCATCATATCTCACCGCAGCTTCAAACTCCTGGGCTCCTGCTTCAGCCTCCTAAGTAGCTGGGCCTAGAGGCGTGCACCACCACACCTTGTTAATTTTTCTATTTTTTCTTGTAGAGATGGGGTCTTGCTCTTGTTCAGGCTGGTCCTGGACTCCTGGGCTCAGCCTCCCAAAGTGCTGGGATTACAGGTGTGAGCCACCATGGCCAGCCCTTTGTTTATCTTTTCATCGTTTTCATGTAAATAAGCAAATAGGTGTATATTTGTATTCCTCTCCTCCTCAGATAAAATGTAGCATATTATACCTGCTCCTCTGTATTTAGTTGTTGTTTTTAACAGTATATCCACGAGATTACCCATAACAGTTGCAACAGTACAGATAACCATCATTCTTTCTCATAGCTGTAAAGGACTCATTAATTATATGGATAGTCTGTGAACTGAATACAGTTCTCTGAGGAAGGATATTCAAGTGGTTTTCAGCCTCTGCTATTAGAAGTAATGCTGCAGTGAACAGCTTTTGCATCTCTGCCTTTTTACATTTTTGCCTGTGAGTCTTTGATAGATTCTTCCAAGTGGAGTTGCTGGGTGAAAGTATAAATGCAGGCTGTGCACAGTGGCTCGTGCCTGTAATCCCAGCACTTTGGGAGGCCAGTGCAGGATGATCATTTGAGGTCAGGAGTTCAAGACCAGCCTAGGCAACATAGCAAAATCTCCTCCCTAAAAAGTAAATTAGCCAGGTACATGCCTGTAGTCCCAGGTACTAGGGAGGCTGAGGCAGAAGGATTACTTGAGTCCAGGCGTTCAAGGCTGCAGTGAGCTACTATCACACTGCTGCAATCTGGCCTGGGCAACAGTGCAAGACCCTGTCTCTTAATAAAAAAGGATAAATGTATATGCTCCATCTGCCATCTTGATGCAGTTTGAGATTTGAGCTGTGGAGCATCTCTGTTGAATGTATATTGTTGCTTTAGTACAATCTGGCCAGTGGATTATTCTAACTGAAGTCTCTGTTTTATTTCTCCTTTCTTTTAGAGGATAGAGAACAAAATTGAGTTCTGTGAAAACTAACTTGTCATTGACATGGCAACATTACTTGATTTCTGTCTCTGAAACCCTCTGTGGGTAATGTAATCATAAAACTCTTTTTGAAATTTCAGCAAATCTCTTTGTGAATACTCTAAGAACTTCATTGTGTCACTTGTCCTAGGAATGGATGTGATTCCCAGGTAAGTTTGCAGGATGGTTTGTCTGTGGGTTGGGGTAATTGAAAACGTTGAGTACTGACCCTCAGTACGACTTTTTGCTACACAGGTTAAGTGTGACCAACTTGGAAGATCTGAAGAAAAGAATCCTGCGAGTGATTGCTCACTGTAATAAACCTAAGGTAATTTGGGGTGCCCTTTTAAGAGGATCTACAGGAAGCTTGAGGTTCTCCGCCAGATGGTTATGTGGAGTTGAGAAGAATGTTCTAAATTCAGAGCCTCTTAGCACATTTTATGCTGTTGCTTGAAGTTCTCCTTCCACCTTCTGACCAGATTTTTGTCTAGGACTCTGTATGTGATGCCTAAGAAAGCAAATGGCTAAAGCAAGTACATGGTATGTCACAGTCAGAAAATACTAAACAATCCCCATTCTAATAAGTGATTTGCTTTCTGTCAAACAACTTTGTCCTGACAGTATTCTGATGCTTTTTGGTGATACTGTCCCAAAGCTTATAAAATAAGGCTGCCAAATACAGATTTAAGAGGTACTGATATAGCCATACTGTGGATATTATGCAGTTATAAAAAATAGTGATAGAAATTTATACTTACCAATAGATGTGGGAGGAGGGATAGAAAATAGAAATTTATATTTACCAAGAGAAATAGGTTATCTATGATATATTGAAAACTTTTTTTTTGTTTTTTTTTTAAGGAAACTTCAAAATGATTCTTAAGAGATATGCTCCATGGCAGAAGGAGGGGACAAGGAGATATAGCTAGGAGTTTTGACAAAAATTTGGGGGGAAAAAAAAACCAAAATGTAGTTTTATTTGGATTATAGGGTAAGAGATGATTTTCATTTCTTTAACCTGTTTTGTTTTGTTTTGAGACAGAGTCTCACTCTGTTGCCAAGGCTAGAGTGCTGTGGCATCAGCCTAGCTCACGGCAGCCACAAACTCCTGGGCTCAGACAATCCTTCTGCCTCAGCCTCCTGAGTAGCTGGGACTACAGGCATGCGCCACCATGCCCGGCTGATTTTTTTCTATCACATATTTTTAGTTGTCCAGATAATTTCTTTCTATTTTTAGTAGAGACAGGGTCTCACTCTTGCTCAGGTTGGTCTCAAACGCCTCACCTCGAGTGATCCTCCCACCTCGGCCTCCCAGAGTGCTAGGATTACAGGCATGAGCCACTGCGCCTGGCCCAACTTATTTTCTTTTTTGACTTTGTGTTTTTGTTCCTAATCAGAAAAAAATAAAATTTTAAGTTAATTTTTTCCTTATCAATTACTTCCCAAAATTTTTTAGAAATTAATGTTTTTGCGGGCAGGGTACTGATTTGCAGAATTGCGTGAAAATAAAGGGTAGCACAGTGGCTCATGCCTACAGTTCCAGCTGCTCAGGAGACTAAGCAGGAGGATCACTTGAGCCCAAGAGTTCAAAAGTCCAGCCTGGGAAACAGTGAGACCCCATATCTTAAAAAAAAAAAAAAAAAAAGGAAAAAAGAATCCAGGGTAATTTTTCCTCAAAATCTGCATTTGTTTTTTAAATATTGCTCCAAGTGTGATGGCTTCACTGCCCAAGAGACACCCTGCACTCATAGCCCATGACTGGGTGACACCCAGCACAGCTCCTGGCCCGAAGAGGTTTCTGTGATGACAGTGAACGCCTCGAAGTGACAACATTCTTCCTTCTTGGCTCTTGCCCTTAGTACAAGATCTTGCTGCAGGGGTGCTGGTATGAACTGTTCGGAGGGAACCCCGACAACTTTCCGACTGAGCTGGATGGGGGCGACCAGGGAGACCTGACGCAGCCCCTTCTCGGGGAGCAGAGTCTGCTGACACGCTGGTCCCCGGCCTACAGCTTCTCCAGCGACTCCCCTCTGGACTCTCCACCCAAGTACTCCCCTCTGTATCCCCCCGGCAGGATCATCCACCTGGAGGAAGAGGGCACCTCAGGGAGGTGAGTGCGGACGGTCTGCGGGTCTGATGAGGTCCAGTCTACTCACCACCAGCAAAAGAGAATGTGTGTTGGACTCAAGTGCAGCTTTGCTAGTTGATGTTTCCTTTTCTGTTTAAGGTTTGGCTGCTGTTCTGCTGCTCAGTATACTGCAAAGTGGTCACACGAAGCAGAATTCAGCAAGATACTCATAGGCCCAAAGATGCTCACAGACCACATGCCGGACATCCTGATGAGAGCCTTGGACAGTGTGGTCTCCGACAGAGCGGCCTGTATCTCCTGTCCAGCACAAGGGCTCGCTACTGTGGATGTGGCATAACCGGGGCTACTAGAAACCGTCCCAGGAACAACGGACTCCCACTTCTGTTCTTAAACTGACTTACCGTCTGAGTGATTCCTGTGACGCCCATATTGCAGACATCCGTCAGCAGGAATCGGAGGGGCACTAAACTTGATGGGCTTCTAAATGATTCAACAATTTGTGGGAAATAATTTTGGTCACATTAACAGAGTCAGGAGAGCTCATTGAGGCAACGGGACTCCTGAGAACTCTTGAGCCCTCGGGAAGCCCTGGTCCCCTGGCCCGCAGACCCCTTGGCTATCCGAGACCTGCCCTGGAAGGGCGGGAATCCCACAGCCAGTTTGAAGAACCTAACAGATCCCACAGCACCGGCAACCCTTTTCACTGACCTTGGCTTAGAGGTGCGCAGTTTATTCAAACTGAGTCTTCCTATGTAAAAAACTGTCATGCTCTAAGCGCAGCCCTGAACTTTGGGAACGAAGACAAAACCTGGTTGGGGAACTGAGTGGAGATCATGGCTCCTGCCCTCTCCTGAGCCGCAGCACTCCAGCTCGTTTACATTTGTCAACATCGAGTTGATTAATTCTCATGTACTATTCTGGCTCTGAGGTTGGCCAGTGGATTCAGAGGGAGTTAAAAAATAAAGCACATGTCCTCACAGTGTCTGTGTGTACAGTCATGTGCTCTTCTATTGGAGGTTTCCAGGTTGGTCTGTTTTACTGGGTGGTTTTACAGCAATCATGTTTTAAGTTTTTGGTGTTTTTTTTTTTCTTAAGTTTAAAAGCATAGACTCAGATGGGGAAAAGGAGACAAGAACACCCGGATGACTGGAGTCAAACAGAATCCTAAGGGGGAAGGTAAGGTGAGCTAACCTCACAGACAAGACAGATTTCCCCACACACCTGGGATGTGTAAGTGACACAGATAAGGACCAGCCAGAGCGGGTTTGCTTAGAAGCTGGAAGAAACCTGGCCCTACCTGTGCTCTGGGGCGGAGGGTGGGACTGGACAGCAGCACAGCTGAGGAAAGATGACGTTCCTCAGCTCCTCCCACTCAGCTCCCAGGATCTTCAGAGAGAAAATCCTCCAGGGAAATCTGACCTCAGGAGATGCACGTCTCGGGGACCCTCCTCAGCTGTGGCAGCCATGTCACTGTAGAGCTTTGGAAATCCTGAAAAGGGCCGCATTAAAAACTTCACGATTGAAATGCCGTGGCAACATCCAGCTGCCACAAGTTTCATTTCTAAACACAATTCCTGCACTTACCTAGTGACAGAAAGGTAGGAGACCTGACGTGCTGCACTGTAACCCTCCTGCTGTGCTCAGTGTCCACTCTCAACCTTTAAGCATGAGCCAAGCACTGCCAGGCACTCAAGCAACAAGAGGCCAAAAGAACGGATGATGCGGGCAGAAGCTCCAAACAACCCCAGCAATGGCTTAGGACACAGAAAACATGCTGCAATCACAAGACCAACCCAGGATATTTAGTCAAAAAGAACACCTGAAACTTACAAGTATGAGAGATGAAATCAAAACTCAAAAAGACAAACCAGGAAAAGGAAAGGTTGAGACCATTCCAGGAAGTCAAATATCAGAATAACAGTTCCAGAAAGAACAGAAAATTGAAAGGTTAGTTTCTAGATGAAAAGAGCCCACCAAGTACAGAGCATAAAAGCAAGCCCTAGGATGTGGAAGACAAAAGGGAAATCTCACAAGATACGTAAATAAGAAAAAATACATTCCAATGGAAATGGCTAAGAAAGTAACGGGAAGATCTGTCTTCCCCAATCCGAAGGGCAGCCAGGCGTGGTGGCACACACCTCCAGTCCTAGCTACTTCGGAGGCTGAGGTAGGATTGCTTGAGCCCAGTTCAATTCCAGTGTAGGCAAGGTAGTCAGATCCTGTCTTTCTTTCTTTCTTCTAAGTAAAATAGAAAAACCTGAAAGGAAGGTATCACCAACCTAGAATTTTAGTCTCAGCCAGAAGTATCATAGAACAGTTATTTTCAAAGACGCAAGGGGCTTACCTGGTATGGCCTACTGTTCCTAGGCGACAAACCTGTTCAGCATGTTACTCTACTGAATACTGTCAGCAACTGCAACATAATCTTAAAATATTTGTGTATCTATACATAGAAAAGGTACAGCAAAAAGATGGTATTACAGTCTCATGGGACCACTGTCATATACATGGTCCGTTATTGGCCAAAACATCACTCAGCATATGTGACCATATATACTTCCCACACACCCTTTTTCTCAGGAAGCTCTTGGAGAAGCTACTCATCAGGATAAAGTAAATCAAAAAACAGACTCAGGTTGTAGGAAATAAAGGTCAACACATAAGAGATGTAAAGTTCAGATGACTCTGAGACTTTAGGAAAATGAAAATTAACAAAATACAAAATATATTTGAACATCCTGAGAAATTTAGATAAAAGAAATTCATGGTTGAATTATTAAGTACACAGAAAACTAAGCAAATTAAGCATTAATTATCCCAAAGGAAACCAAAAGTTGTGCAGAAAAGGCAGAGTTCTGTTACTACCTGGTGTGGCTATGAGTAGTTTAGTAATAATGGTGCAACACTAAATCATGAAAGCCCACCGAAATCCTCACGCTAGGGGAATGGGAAAGGTGTGTTTGCAGGGGGAAGGGTGCAGTGCAAGAAAGCCAAACATCTTCCACAGAGGAAATATCAACAGTAATGGTTGAACCTGAAAGATTCAACTAGCAAGAAAAGTAAATAATTTAGACATGTGGACATAAGCTATCAAAAATTAGATAAATGAGCTGAAAGCGTTAAAGTCTTGCCTTTGGAGAGAGTATAAAGGGAGAAGACTGCTGTTTTTCTAACCTTTACAACTTTTGATTTTTTAAAACTGCATTATTTATCTTTGGAAAAATACTCAAAAGTAAAACAATCCTCAATAAAAAGGAATACTCACAAAACTAATTTTACCATGAACCTTGTTCTAATACAAGTTCAGGATCTGGAAAGGACCTTAAGGTTGTATAGTCCATCCAGCCCCCACCTTGCCCTGCCGTATGGGGCTCCCAACATCTGCATCTTCAGCCGCAAACCCCAGGCCAAGATGTACTTGCACACGCCACAATGTGCACATCTCACCACCACTCGACACATCCAAACCTGAACGCGTCACCTCCCGCCCCTGCTGTATTGTTTAACTGTGGACTCGCCCACCTTCTCCCCTGGAGGTGGCACTCCCTCTGTCCCTCCCATGTGAAAACATGCATTGACAATGAATGTCTCCAATAACCCTGGATTTTTAAAGTGAGGCAAACACACCAAGAGCTTGTTCATCAAGTCTCAAAAATTCAAGTATTACCAGTCATGTGATTCAAGGATTTATTAAGTCATACATGCAAAACATACTGCTAATTGCATTAGCAAAAGATCAATGTAAAAACACTCCACAATTCTGCAACTGTCAATTTAAAAAATTTTGTTCTAGTGGTTGAAAGGTCCGACATTGTATTCTTGCCAGTGAGTTAGGTTGTACAGAACATTGTTAGCACTAGCACAGTTTACAGAACCTCACAGACCCAAGGAACATTGTTAGGCAAAGCAACGACAGGAAGCATGTGTCTGTGTGGGTGAGGTAAAGAGGGGCAGTCTCAGTCAAGTGACAGTGTTGGTAATCTGGCAAGACAGTGACGTTAGGAAGGTTCATAGTTTAAGAATATCTAAAATATTTTTAAAACTGTGAAGCTGCAACACATGATTTTTACACCTAGTTACTAGAAAACTAAGGAAAGCACTTATTAGCTCTGAATAAAGTAAGATGAAAACAGGAAAGCACTTTTACTAATCTACAAAAAAACTAATGCATTATCAGAAAGATTTTTATAATACAAGGAGGCATATTGCTCATTAAAAAGGGGTTCTATAGAAAAACACTAAGTTAGCAACTAAGGGAATGACCAGTTCGAAGATGAATTAAATGCCCAATTTTGGGAGGGATGGCAGGTGTAAGAGAAAGGAAAAGCTTAAGAAAACACTTACTGATAATACCAACCTTTCTTCCTCATCTGCATTTAAAAGAAATTAACCTTTTAAAATTTGTACCCGTGATACTTATATTCAGTTTGATTATTCCTTGTACAATGTAGTGTAAATGAATCTCCACTTCATAGTTTGTCAAAATACTGTCTTCATCCTTTGATCACATTAAGTGTTTCACACATTCCACCCCAGCGCACCCACAACTAAGAACAGAATACTTCATTAGAGGAAACACATGAATAAGCGTTCTGTTCAAAATCTCAGCAAAAGCTGATCAACTCATTTAAAAAAAAAAAAAAAAAAAATTCACTATGAAATCCGAAAGACTGATCCAAAGAGCTGAGTTGTTATACTCATTCCATTATGATATACAGTACAATGTTATGTAACGAACATGGGCAGATAAATTATTGATGCATTAAATGGCAACGATTCATTAAAGAGGCTGATATGCTTTACATATCTGAAAACTACTTAGAAAGTATCTGCATCTCCTAACTTCAGAAGCTACAGTCTTCTTAAAGACAAAGGTCTTTAAACAGTTTAGTGCTTAGTGTTCACAGCACAACAACGCAACTTAGTTTAGAAGGTATTTTGGCAACTCTGAATCTGAACAAGAACAGGGGCTTTTGAAAAATAAGGCTTTAAGAAGGCTTGTCATTTTAGGGCTAAATTTTAATAGAATGTGAGTCTGAACTCTTACATTTAGAACAAACAAAACTTTAAAATTACTGATTGGTTCAAAATGGTTTTATGGAAAAATTAATCTGTAACAAAAACTTGGCATTGAGTGCAAAGGCTCCAACATTTTTTGAGCAAAGCATACAAAGGTTCCAAGGGACAGGACCAAGAACTAGGGGCTCGGACATTTACAACAGCAGGCATTTTCTCTTCCTCTTCTTGACAGGTGGTGGGCAGAGAACTGCTCGGATAGCTTCGTCAAACACTGTCTTGAGGCCTCGCTGTGTGAGAGCCGAGCACTCCAGGTATTTTACAGCACCTACAAGAAACACGGCCACATGGCATTGTACACTCCATGTCTCTCTCCTGATCAGAATAATGATAAGAGGCAGCCCCCTGGAACCTAGGCACCTCCTGCCAGCACAGCACAGCATAGCAGAGCCAACTCCTAACCCTGCCTCTACCTTTCAAAACTAACACTGAGGCCCAGAAGGGCCTTGGGCTTAGCAGGTTCCCCAAACATAAGCGAGACCCTGAATAGGAAAAACACACTTTACTTTCCCAGGTTGGACTCCATTCTCTGTCACTAAAGTAAAAAGATGTGCAAAGCATGAAAATGGCAGGATTTCCTACCGATCTCTTTAGCCATGGCTAAACCCTGCGGATAGGTGATGGGAGTCAGCTTCTTCTCCTTCAGTTTCTCAATCGTGTCCTTATCATCCCTAAGATCAAGTTTGGTTCCCACAAGGATGATGGGAGTGTTGGGACAATGGTGTCGCACTTCAGGATACCACTAGATGCAAAAAAAGGAACAAAGATTATAACACTCTCCCTTATAAACTTCCTTCACCTAAATTACATGCAATGGGTTGTCCCCGTGTGTCAGTCACCCAACCGCCATCAACGCCTTCCCTACAGAGTTTTCATGCAGTTCACACCTTCAATTCAAACCTTAAAGAATCATAAGGAATATCTGGAGTGTTTGATTAGCCGGTCAGGACCCCCGCTCCCGCCCGAGATTAAGGGTCCTACAGGAAAGGCTCTACTTGTCAAGAGCAGGAAGGAAGGGCCTCCAAAAGCAAATCACTTTGTTTTGGGTAAAACAAGTTAAGTTCTTAGGGTCATCTCAGAAAATTCCCCATCTATTCAGGGATGAGAATAAACAAACTACCCAGCCCGAGGTGTCAGCTCTGCCACCATAATACCCACTGAAAACATCCCTGATCACCACACCTAAAGGGTCTCTCTGTCATTTTCACTAAGAAATTTGTCAAAGATGCTGGAGTAGAAAGAAATGGTAATATTTTTATTAGACCAACCCCAAAGTGCTTCATTATTTTAAGGAGGAACATGAAACTTCTGAATCAGAACCTGAAGCCTTAGAAATCTACATATTTAAGTCATATACTTAAAAACTGATTATGTACCTAAGTAGTAAAATTACTAAAACCAATTTAAATAATTCTTAGCAGTAATGGTATTTTTAAATGTTTCCTCCTAAGAGTGACATTACATAACAATACATATTCTTTAAAATCCCCACTTACCTTTGCTCGGACATTTTCAAATGATGCAGGACTCACAAGGGAAAAGCAAATTAAGAATACATCCTATAAAAAGGAAACACAGGAGACATTTAGAAAATGATCATAAAATGATGAATGCACTTTGCTTTCTAAATGCTGTTGGGAAGGAGTCGCCAGCCATGGAGCGTGTCTGCGAGGCACCAGCAGCTCGTGTCAAAAGCTCCCTGGATTCACCCCTTCAGTGTCAGGCGGCTCCCAGACCAGAACCAGCACATCAAGCAACCAGTTACTGTGAGAAAGGGTACAGTGGAAGGAGAGTATGCTGGAAGCTATTCAAGGCCAGGGAGGTTATCAAACCAGACCCTGGGAGGCCTCTTTTCCATCACTCCCAACTCTCGACTGGGAACCTAATTACCTAAACAGACAAAATCAAGTATGAAGGTACCACTGCAATATTTCCATAAAATTAGGTCTGTTTCCCAAAAGCAGGGTCCATTTTAAAAACTATCTACAAATGGTGTGCTTTTCAATCAAGCTCACCACTGACATGTCAAGTATTTTAAGGTTATCACTGGGTTCCAATTTAACTGCTTCTTTAGCAACTGCTCGTCACAGTCCTTGGCAAAAAGTAGGGACTTAAATTTATTTGTTACGTGAGCCCCTCCCTCTGAGGGGGAGGATGGGTTAATGTGTAAGTGGCATCTTCTTGGCGGACAACCACCCTCACACTGTCACAGCTTGTCAAACACAACCAGGCCCTCTGGCAAACTTGCACCCAGGGCGGTTGTAGCTAAAGTAGAGATGGAAAGAAAAGTAGGTGCAGAATACATGCTTGGAGAGAATTTCTGCTAAATGTAAAATATTTGAGTTTCTCTTTCCATTCTGTATTGTGTATCAAGTCGAATTCAAATATTTACCTATATAAAAGCAATGCCCAAGAGTTTCTAAAATGCTAGGTTTGTAAAACATTTTCATGGAAAAAGGCAATTATGTTACTTTGTGAAACGCACACAATTCCCAAGCTAACACTTTAAACCATCCAGCTGATATCTTGTACCTGAAAGGGAAAGAAACATCCCACACAATAGCTTTTTATAAATGACATTTAAAAATGCTGGCGCATGCATGAGCTTGTACAAGAATCACCACAGCATCCCAGCAAACCATCTCAAAGCACGGTCAGGTTAGCTCACCAGGGCAGCCTGACAGCCCCACCACACAGAACACCAAAGCAGAGAAAGAAGGCCCTGAGCAAGGTTAGTCCTGTCTGGCTCAGCACTAACTCAGATTCCACCAGGTGGAATCTCTACATCCCACCTCCAACCAGCCAGGAGAGAGGCCCTCTCACTCAGCCCTCCTTTCACTTGGGAGGAGGGAAGACTGCAGTTCAAACTGCTTCAAATCAAGCGGGTAGGTCAACCATCACGCTCTAATGAAAGCTTATTCCATCAAGCAAAACCCCAACCTTGAGTGAATTAAATTTAAAACACTCAAGGTTAACTTGAGGCTCTCTAAGAAATCCTAGGAAAACTAACTGAAATGAGAGAAAAGATAAAGCTTGAAACTGAAGTCGACTGAAAGTTTTACATACGGCAATCGGCTTGTCTTTCCCCCTGGAGGTTATATCCTTACCATACGTTTCTCCAACCTAGTAATGCATGAGAACTTGGTTTGAATTTAGTACAAACTGAAGAAAATAAAAATCAGTATAACCTGTTATTGATTCTTATATCAGAATTGTGTCTCAACTCTCCCAAGGGATCCAAAAGCATATAATAATCTAACACGACTTGGATGACAAGTGCCACCGAAACACTCCATGAAACCTGGCCAGAAGAGGGTATATCTCCCTGGGTAGTTTAACACTGGTGAAAACAGAAGTCCGGCAAATACTGGGGATGCAACAAAGGTGCTCCTTCTGCTGTGGTAGCACACACCAGCGCTGACAGCAGGCCCAGGAAGCTGGGGATGTTCAGAAGCGTCTGTTAACACAAGGCATGCTCACGTGCTGTCGCTGGCATCCATTAGCCAACAGGCATATCTTTCAAAAAGCTCCGTCCAAGTTATCAGACACAGGCCCGGCAGAAGGAAGCCACAGCAAACAGGAAAGGCCCCTGTCTGTAAAACATGCCCACCAGACAAAAGACACTTCCAGGACACAGCCAGGTCTGAATGCTGACAGTTTTGATGCTGCCTGAACACTGAAAGTCTCCTGTGTAGAAATTTGTGGGGGTTTTGTTGTTGTTGTTGTTGTTGTTTTTAAATGCAGTCTCACTCTGTCACTCTGGCTAGAGGTGCAGTGGCATCATCATAGCTCACTGTGACCTCAAACTCCTGGGCTCCAGCGATCCTCTTGCCTCAGCCTCCCTAGCAGCTGGGACTACAGGCATTTGCCACCATGCCCAGCTAATTTTTCTTTTCTGCAGAGACAAGATCTCACTCTTGCTCAGGTTGGTCTCGAACTCCTGACCTAAAGCCATCCTCCCACCTTGGCTTCCCAGAGTGCTAGGATTACAGGCATGAGCCACTGTGCCCGGCCTTCCTATGCAGAAATTTTGTTCCTATCTTCCACCTAGTTCTGGGAGTGTGGTCTGAATTTACAGAATTGTATTACCCAAATGAACAGTGTTACTCTGACACTAAGACCTTCAATTCCTGGCCCCTCTGCAGATTTGGATGAGGCCACCCCTTAGTGACAAGTTTTAGAAGTGACAACCTTTTCACGTTTTCATTTCTTTAATAAAAATCGACAGATTTGCTCTTCCAACATAGAACCCCAGAATTCTTTTAAGAGAAGGACAAAAAAATCACTCTACTTTCATCTCATTCAAGCATCTCTGATTTACAATTCAAAGAGAGTATTAGTTTCCACGGCTATCTTGGTTTAATCTATGGGCTATTTTTGAAGATTTGTCCTCCCAAGGACTTGATATGGTGCCAAATCTTTATTGTGATACAGAGGCTCACTGGGATCAGTCACAAAAATACAGCTTCAAAATATCCTCTAATCAAATTTGTTGTACCCTGATTTTTAAGAACATCTTTTCTGATGGAGAAGAAACATGTATAACAGGAGCCGAGCAGTTCCACTTTCCTTCCTACGTTAGCATTACGCCATCTGCCTGTTCCTTCCTTGTTCCTTTTTCTTCCCCAGCCTAAACATAGCTTTCAGAAAACACGTCTGGTGCTTCTGATACTTACTTTGTAGCATTAATTCCTTCCGACCCTTGCCTCCCTAATGCCTCAGCACATGGAGGCTGTGCTGGCTGACCCTGGCTGGCAGTCTCTATTTCTTCCCTGTCCTTGTAACACTTGGAGTGCCTCAGAGAGCACCACCTGTGTCTCATTAAGGGTCTCTCTCCCTTTCTTTCCGCACAGGTTCTTTGTGTATGTAAGAGCCACAGGCTGACTCTGGTCACTGGCCCGTTTCCAGTCGACTTAAATGTGACTTTCCTCTTTCTTACTACACCAGACTCCCACCATGCCCGCAGCACAAACCACTTCCTCCTTGCTGGGCAAAAGTCAGCGGAGCAGCTCTTCCTGCTGCCTCCTCCGCCTGTCATTGGCACCGCCCACAAAGAGAGTCTGCTTTTGGCCGACTGAGACTGGGCAGACGTCTTAGATGGCTGCAATCTCACTACTCCAAAAGCAGCACTGCTTCTCTTTTATTTTATTCTCTTCCAAATGCTTTCCACCTGGATTTTACTTTCAGGCTTGAAATATTTTTAAATGTTTCTATGCACAGGGAAAAGGACAGGATATATGAACGTTGCAAAAAAAAAAAAAAAAAAAAGACAGAACTGAAAGAAGCTGGACATGTGTCCTCAGTATGGAGCTGCTACAAAAATAAGATTAGAAAAAAGAGAAAAGCAGCCCCAACATCTGAGAACTGGCCTGGCGCTCTCACAGCTTTGCCATGGTGAAGGTGCTCCTATTAAACAGAACAATTTCCCAGAACACTGACATCAGACAAGGTCACTGTGTGACCATGCTGACACGAGACCAGAAGTAAATAAACTAACAAAAGACCACTTCATAACCTTGTCTATGACAAATCCAAGGTCACTATGCAAACTACAAAATCACCAAACATACCCCACACCCAGGCAACAGAAGTGAGGGACTACTTTTCTTTTAAACCAATCACAGCATTAGCCTTGGTTTACTCTCCCACCTTCTAGATGAGATTACAGAATCACCCAGCTTTCTGAGGGCGCCCAGTCCAGAGCAAACCTCTGTGCTCTCTGGAGCCCCACACCCAACACAAGCCTGAATCTCACCACAGCGCCCAGGAGTCTGTCTTCCTCATGGCAAACAGTAACAAACCCAATCTTAACTACCGGTGTGTTCCTAATGATCTTTGGCTGGAGGACACTGACACTTGTAACGGTCAACCTGACAATTTTGAGGACTTTGGAAACTGAAAATTGCCAAACTAAGCAGTTTAGTTTTTTTTTTATCTCCTGTCACAGGATTTTAGCCTTTCTCAAACCTTTCTCAAGTCAGAGCACACAGAGAAAATGAAAAGACTGGCCTGACACACAGGGGTCCTGGCTGACTGGAACACAGAGGACCCAGCACCACAGCGGGCGGTGTGCAGCCTGAGACTTGGGACACACACAGGGCTCAGGCCTTGTGACGCTGGCTTATTACTCATGCTCCCACGCATACCACTAATTCTGGCACAAGTAGGCAAATACAGGGGACCTGGGCATTACGATCATACCAGGATTCTGTGCATGCCAACCAAATGAAGATGAGTATGCAGAACTTACAAAGTATTTTTAAGGAAAAATAAAGATAACTTATTTACAGATTAATTTGGAAAAATTAAAACGTGAAGGGCAATTTCAACTGAAAATAACTACTTGCTCGCCATCTTTTGGAGAACTAAGTAGAAATGAATGCTTTAAATAGATTTAACTTAGCTACACAGAGCTACCCAACAAAGGAGGAGGATGCCAACATTAAATGACCCTAGGAAATGTAACACCTCTTTGTAGGATGCCCTAGATAAGAAATCTCCTAACTGGTTCTTCAGGAGTGGGGCTAAGCCCAGTCTTGGATGAGCCACATGAACCGACTGCAGACCAAAAAGCCAACAGCCAGAGGCCACGTTCCACTCGGCATACAGTTCAGAGGTTCCCCTTGTCAAGAGGAGACCAACAGGCCAGCCTGTAACTCCCAGAGCCCACTCCTCTTAGGACAATGTGGTTCAAAGGACTAGACCTTCCAGGCACCACCAGTATTTGAGTATTCGGGGCCTGCCCCTTAGCAGCCAAGATAATTTCCCTTTTTCCAACAGAATCCAACCAGGCATGTCTTCAACTGCTAGCTGGGTGTCCCCCAGCCCCTGCTGGTACAGAGTGTCTTACACAGTGATTGGTTTATGGGAATTTTCTGTGAGCTGCTTGAGCATAAGAATCATGTCTTACTCCCTTCTTGCTACTCAAATATTTTATAGGAGAATAGTGCACTGCTTTACACATATGAGACATAAAAGTTTAAGTCCCAGCTCCATAAGGGCAACACCCGCTTTGATTTCAGGCCTCACACACTACAGCTTTATTCAGGTAAGGTGGAGGGGAGAGTCCACCTTACTTATCTGTGTGTTCCTCAGCACACAAAGTGGGACTCTTGCCAAGTCACCTTTGACTTACTATGATTGAGTCCCTTACAGAAAAAGGCCTCACCCTACTCTGTACCCTTGAGTCACATCAGGGTGGCTCTCATTTCTCAGAAGTGACACCACACCCTGCCAGACGTATCCAGTGGGTTGGAGACTCCACTCTACCAATTAATGTTTCCAAATCCACTTAAAATCTAGAATTATTAAATACCTACTGGGAATAGTATAGTTTCCTAAGATATTAAAGAATTTGAATCATTTGGCGATTATGGGCTAATTTTTAATACTTAATCTTACTTAACTTTTAGCTGTAGGTTACTGAGAAACCACCCAATTCAAACTTCCCATTTTACATTTTTGGTCTTTATTTAGCACTGTTAACTAGAATTCAGCTAAAAGACAATTAATAAAAAAATCTACAGCTGAAAGAGACTTTCAGCAGAAACAAACATACAAGACAGTGATCACTGCAGGGGAAAAAAGGTATATTCAAACGTCTGAAACTACTACTACTAAACAAGAAGTTCATTAAAAAAAACCAAAACAAAAGATTGTGGTAGACTGGAATTAAGTAGTTATTTCCATCCACACTACCTCCCCTAAAAGAAAGTAATGGTTAAACCAATCAAAGGCTGCCCCATCAATCAGGACTCAAAGCCTGCCTTTCTCTAGGCTGTGTCTCTGACTCTGATCCTGCACTTAATTGTGACCCCCTGGGCAACCCAAGCTTGCTCAGAGCACCAACAGCAACTTCCACTCATTTGGGCACAAGGTGGAACTGCTGAGCTCTCTAGACTGATCAGTACACATAAATAAGAATGAGGACGAATCTAATAGCAGCTAACACTGAATGTCTGTGACATGCCAGAGACTGACGTATGTGCAGTACATGTATTAACTCATCTAGGCCTATGAGGAAACAGGTAAGGACTAGAGAGATGAAGAAACCTGCCTACAGTCACATAGCTAGTGAGAGCAGGATTTGAACCCAAGGAATCTGCTCTGTTGCTTCTCCTGCTTGTTTAAGTTTTGCTTCAACTAGTTAATCACTCTGTGTCCAAGACAATACTTTGAAAAATGAAGAACAAATACTAACAAGATAAGCACATGACACACGTTAGACAACTGCTTATTTAAAGCAAAGTGGCTTCTAACCACAACATTGTCTTTGCCAGCTATTGCTCTAATAAGCTCTGGTAAAGAAATCATTTAGTTGTCTGATATAGAAGCAAAACTAAAAGTTTTCTTCCAATTAGACACAGTGGACACATTTTATAAAACTGAAACCTTAATCTACATTGAAAAGAACTAGGTACTAAAGCCATAGAAACTATGTATTTTATGGAAGAAACATATTAAACAAGATGAGTTACTAACTTGGTTTAAAGAACCTTAACCTTAATTGCTTAATTTGATTCTGTGGTACAAAACTGTCACAAAGCAAGCCATTTTCAAACTAATTGCTGTTAAAAACTGGTTTGCAAAAACAAACCAAAAAAACCCCTACCCCTTTCACATGATTGTCCTAAAACTAAATGGAAGAATGTAAAATGCACAGCATCAGAATAACTGGTGATGCTCAAAAAATAAAAACTCTGGCTTGCATCTAGGGGATATTTACTACTGAACGAACCAATTTAACCGCATTTGCTATTACATGATATACCCAAATGATAGCAATATAAGAAATTCTGTAGTGACAGCATTAATTAAACATTGAAGAATTGTATACTCTAAAAGACACATTAGAAATCAGTTGCAATCCTTACTGTCTGTGGATAGGATAGGGGGCGTAATCTGTCATAATCTTCTTGTCCAGCCGTATCCCATAAGCCCAGATTCACCGGTTTTCCATCTACCATAACATTGGCAGAATAATTGTCAAAGCTGTAGAATAGAATAAAAATGATCAGTCACAAATATGGGACCTAAGTCACTGTCCTAGCCAGCATTGCAGAGGAGGTGTGATGAGGAGAAGACCTGGAATGGGCCTGGGAAGATGGCACACCAACAAATGACCCTCTGAGCATGAGGAGGAGAAGTCTGGAGGGAAAAGGGGGTGCTCTAGAGTATACGGGGAAAGAAACCAAACCCACAACTTAAGACGTGTCTGAGAAACAAAAGACAAGCTATTTAAGTGAAACAAATTACTACCAGCAACAAAAAAACCTTTAACAAGTAGAAAGTTAAGATTTTTTCTTCCTAGGAAAAAATAAAATGTAAAATTAGCCCCTCTTCCAAATCCCACTTGTTGGGTTTTTTGCGTACATACGTTACTCATTTTCAGTAAGGCAGGTGACCACTAGAGCTACACTCCAAAGTGTTTCCATCCTACACCCGAGTGTAGGGTGGTAACACAAAACACACCTGGTTTTAGAAGCCACCCCATAATGTTTTCAAAGTGAGCGTACCCAATTATACAAATGTTCAAATTAATTTGAAGTTTCTACTCACAGATTAGTTAACTATAGGAAAAGGCAGCCCAGAAAAGCCTACAGTCTGACAGTAGGAAAATAAAGCTGACCTTAAAAATAGTTACTAGTATCAAAGTAGGTCATTTAAAAAAAAAACAAAACAAAACCTGGCCCTGTAATTCAAACCAGGACAAGCATTAAAATGAGGATACGTCAGCCTTTAAAAGTCAAGAATTTACTTTTATATATTCCTTACACTAAAACTTCAGGAGGTCTTACTACACTGTGATAGCAGAGTCAAGGTCTTGAGTAAGGTTCCAGTGTGATAGAATTTAATGACCAAACTAGCTTTCATAAAGAAAGGTCTGATGAATGTAGTAATTGTGCAAGCATGAGAAAAGGATAGATTATTCAGATGATATTGTGACTTTTTTCCCCTATGGAGGGTGGGGGGGACATCAGGTCCTTATCTCATACTATACCAAAAATAAATTCTAAATGACCAGTGGTTAAATTAGTTATAGGACTTCAAAATAATTAATCATTAACTATTTAAGCTCTAACCTACATTAAGTGGATAAGAAAAATCCCCATCATAAATTCAGGATAACATGGACAGTATGATTCAAAAAACGGGCACAACACTTAGAGAGCACCTAAGTGTGTGGTGTTGTGCTCAAGCAGGTGAGCACAGGTAGGAACTGAGGCAGCATCTCCTCCTGCACGCAGACGGTGAGCACTCATGGTGGCTATGGTGCTGGTGCGGTACATTATGAGGCCCTGCTACAGGGGGCTCCCTGGTAATCCATCATCAGAAAAGCACTTTCCCATCTCCACCCAATTCTGCTGCCCATAGGGAATAAGCAAGTCAAAAGACCATCCTCCCATACACCCCTCCGCCCTACACACACCCAGGTTTCAATTCCAAAGCCCTGTAACTCAACACACAACCAATTAGAGCATAATGGAGTGCTTCATGTTCTAGTTCCCAGAGAGCCAAATTTATCTGAAACTCTTACCTAGACAAGGAGTATCTCTGACCAAACTTTTGGTCAGAGTCCTTTTGTCCAGCTTTGGACAAACATTAAAGTCTCTATACTTCCAAGTTAGTTTAATTTTGTTTCCTAAATGTTGAAAAATCAATTAAGAAAGCTGTGTTTGTTCCATCATATGAGAAAACTTTACATTAGACTAAGTATTTTTTTTAAAAGCCCCAAATACCTTATAATTAGATTTCAGTGAATAATGTAGAAGAAAATTAATGGTACCTGCTCATATAAGGATTAAGAATGGCTTTAGAGCAAAACAAATGGTCAAAAGAATCTGGAAAACACAGCATAGGCAAGTTAATTCCCAACTTAACTGAAGATACTTACACAGTAGGGATATATTCTCCAGGAAATGCATTGGTTGTATAACTGATCAGTAGGCAAGTTTTACCTACAGCTCTAAAGAGAGAAAGAAAAAAGGTTGCTTAGTCGACATGAATGTAATCCTAGCTTTCATTATTCCGTTAAAATAACTTCTAGAAAAAATCAAGTATACAATCAGTTTTCAGTAACCCTTTAACATTACACACACATTTTTATCCTGAAATTTAAAGTAAACAAACTACAATTATTCAGAAACGTAGAGTCAGGAGCTGTCACATTCTGTTTTAGGTATTTGACTTTAGCGCTAATAGTCAAGAAATAGTTGTTAGGTAAGTACAAGGTTCAAGCACAACAACATTTTAAAACCTGTCTCTTCTGTGAACATATGCAAAAGACTTTCATCCAAGAAACTTAAATTCTACCCTCAAAAGTATTTTGATTAATACTAATGTACAAACATACCTTTCCTCAGCAACTTATACTTTGTTACTTCTGTAAGTAACTTGTTTTGCTGCCTCTAAGTGGCACAGCTCAAAATCCCACCACATTCCTAAAGCCTTCCCTCTGGCAGTCAGTAATGACTGCTCTCTTAATATTACTTAGTCAATAAACCACCACACATTAACTGTTCTCACATTAATTCATCTGCATTCATTTGCCACCTTCCCCAGTCCCCAATCCTCACATATCATCACAAGCCTTTAAGCAGAGCCCGACATAATCTATCCCAGACATATTAATTAATGGCTCAGAGATGATGGAGTAAACTTCCCAGACAACTGGGGAGAAATACTCCAGAGACAGGAGCACCACCTGCACAACTGGTCATGGGTACAAGACTGGTAATAATATTAGAAGTGTGCAATCAAGCAGAAATCAGAGTGGTGGTTGACAACCACGTAAAAATTTTTTTCAAGAGAGTATCACCTAAAAATTAAGATCATCTCACCATTAGCAAAAAATAAACATCTCCAAATTTTACAACAGTCACAGGGTGACTTTAAGGGCTGCTCTGAGAGCCCAAGTCTCTGGCATCCTGAGGGTTAATTCACCAAATTTCTCCTTAATAAGCCCTATCCCTACTATCCTGTCGGGCTTGCCAAGGTCATGATGATATATTGTTATAATTTTTAAGATTTTGTCATTCAATCTCAAATACTATAAATTAGAATTCACCATAAAGAAGTTAAGTGCTTTTCTATTTTCCCTCTCACGCTTAAAGTGAAAACCTCTCACCGAGGGCAGATTACAGGCCCATCCAGTCTTGCCAATACTTGTTTCACTCATAACATTATTAAGAGCTTAACAAAAGTTGGAACTCCCCACCCCAAAGACCTCAGAGAGTCAAACATTACATCATCAGGAGGTAACTTCCAACTCCTAGAGGCATTCTAAACAGAAATGACTCACTGGACATACATTTTGTTAAAAGCTTAGAATGAGCGTTTAACCTGTATGAGCAGGAGCCTAAGATTTGGAGTCAGAAACCTGTTTTTATGACTCAGGGCCAACTGTTATCACTTACTGGCTGTAATTTTTTGGTAAATTTCAACTTCCTTATGCCTCACTTTTCTCGGTAAAATGAATGCAAAACTACCAACTCCATCACTAAACTACTGTGAGCATTAACTCAATTTCAATTCATACCAACTAACTGTGTGCTATATCAGAAAGTGTACCAGGGGCTAAAGATATTGCAATGAGTAAGACCTCACCGAGTGTATGCAGTTATTAAATTAAAAAATGAAGAATACAATCATTACATATAATTATAAGTATTACATAGTGTTACCAAGGATGCTCTGGAAATGGACAGCAAAAGACCTAACCTAGCCTTGGGGGCAGTTAGAGGAAGCTGCAGTGTGTGTTGAGAAGTATGAGAAGTGGGGATGAGGGGAACAAATGCAAAAGTACATGAGGATACCCAGAACAGAAATAAGCCCAGCATAACTTAAATAAATGAGGGGGCAGTGGCAGAGGGAAATGTGAAGAGGTTGTCACCTCTTCCTATTAAGGGCGTGGGATGTGCTCCTCCTTGGAAAGCCACAGGAGGTTTTATATTGCCAAGAAAGCATCAGATTTTAGAAGCCTCCAACTGCAGTGTGGCAAGAGGCCTGAGAACAGGACCCAAGGCAGGAAAACAAGGAAGCTGCTGTGTTCCATGAACCACCCATGGTGGTCTAGACCAGGAGGGGGACTAGAGAGCAAAGACAAATGGGTGTTTCGTGGGCTACTTAAACGCCAGGTAGAACAAGCATGGCTTGGCCATGGGTTGGATGTGGTAGCTGAGGAAGAGTGGCATCTGAGGCCATGATAATTGGACCTTTTACAAAATTACAAATGTTGTATTAAAAAACATTAACAATTATTGCCACTTAATGTCAAAAGTAGCAGATAAACTTTTATGAGGTTTTGACAGTTATGATTAAATGACATTAACACTTCTTTTAAGACCCCTCCTAAGTCTCTTCTATGGATATAAGGAACAAAGCCATTACTATAAATACAACTAGCTGTGCTAAAATCTCTAAAACTTCCTTTCCTGAACTACATCTTCAGCTGAGGCATCATCTTTCAAAAACCTTAACTATGAAGGAATTCAAGGTACCGGCATAATCTGATATTGGCTGAAATTTTATTACCAATCATTATAAGAACATGATTAAGTTATAGAATTCTGACTTTTAGAATAAGTGCATGTCCTTCCTTTGATTAAATTTTTACTTAAACAGATCAAAGAAAAACATATTTCCCTCCCATTAATGTTATTTATTAATTCCTTGTCAACACCGCACTAGAGACCAAAATCGACATCAGCATTAGGCAAAGTCCATGTCCTTCCCCTGGGAAAAATGGAAGCCGTACATGCCCACAAGCCCTTGACTGATGCTGCTGCAGAATTTTTGGAAGCTACTATTTGGAGTTTCCAACTTTATCTACTTAACTGCTCAGTTCAACTTCTTTTGAATCTCTGAAAGATGCCATAACTTCAGAAAATGAACATGAGTCTGCTGGAAGAAAGCTCACAGCAGTTCTATACCGGATTTTCCCCTAGCTCATGACACTACAGTATTCTTAACCTATCTGTGCTTCCCCTACCCAATCCTGTAGAAACAACCAAGATTAAAGCCAATACCTTATGTTCCTACTGTGTTCTTCATTTTTCCATTAAAAGAACTTTTTATTTATTTTGGGGGGTAAACTTTAGTGTTACTTCCTGAAATCTATAAAACAAAACTTAAAAGCACATACAGTCAATAAACCTGTTAACACCTGAGATTTCCTCATGTTAGTAAGGCATCCAGGAAGCTCAAAAATAAGATCTTTTGGGCCGGGTGCAGTGGCTTACACCTGTAATCCTAGCTCTTTGGGAGGCTGAGGTGGGAGGATTGCTAGAGGCCAGGAGTTTGAAACCAGCCTGGGCAATACTGAGACCCCATCTCTACAAAAAATAAAAATCAGCTGGGCGTGGCCACACATGACTGTAGTCCCAGCTACTCAGGAGGCTGAGGCAGGAGGATAGCATGAGCCCAGGAGTTTGAGGTTGCAGTGAGCTATGATGCCACCACACTCTAGCCCAAGCTAAAGAGAAAGACCCTGTCTCAAAATAAATACAAAAAAAAAAAAAAAAAAAAAACACAAAACAAAACAACATAAATTGATCTTAGGACAAGAAAACCAGACTCTTCCAATGACAATTACAACTATAAACCAAAATACAGAAGACGTATTGCTGTCTAAAAGTAGACAGATCTTAAGGACAAGTTAGTAGAATTATAATACATGTATCAAATATATATATTCATACTTAATGAGTTAAGTTAAAGACCTTGAATGAAGGCCCTCAATTTACACTGAGAAATAAAGTATGGGGATTCTGTAATAGAAGGCCTTCAACAAATAGATAACTATGTGGAGAATCTGTTCAGAAATATGTATGACGAGAGTGGTGCTACAAAAACACAAAACCCAATCTAAAATTCTGATGTTCTGTTACCAACAGGTGACATCACAACCAAAGTACAGAAAGCTAGCCATTATCACCATTAGAGGCTTCAAAAAATTAAGATTGTGCACAAAGTTTCCCAAACACTGAGGCTAAAGATGTTACCCATGACAGAGCTGAAGTCTGAAGCTGGCTTTACTCTAGACTGCCCTTCTAGAATCATCAAGCCTAACCCGGGTGTAGTTGATGAGTCAGCTGAACATACAGAGTTCAAAAACAAGAATTTATACCTAACTGCACACTATCCCTAAATAGAGCAAAATGTTGATCACAGAATCTAGGCGATAGGTATGTGGGTGTTGACTACACAATTCTTTCAGCTGCTCTATATGTTTGAAATTTTTCATATCAAGATGCTGCAGGAAACATACTCCTCTGATCACATGTGGTAACTGCCATGGTAGAAGAATTCCTAATAAAAACATCTCCTTTCTAGAAAGACTACAATTATAAGACAGAGCTACCTGGTGATATAGAGGTGAAAAAGTAGGAAATACTAAGATGTTACATGACTAATGCAAAAGACAGAACATTATGAAGGGTAGATTTAAGGTTTCTAAAAATGGCTTCCTGATACTCCTCCACTTAACCCAACCTCAAACTTCTACTGGGATTAACACTTAAAAACTTTTTAAAAAGTATCATGTAAATTTTAACAATCAAGATCAGAGCCATATACAAAACCTAAACTGGAAGCCAGTGCAAACTCCAAACACCTTTACGACAGGTCAAAAATATGTCTTATCTCTTGGTAATTAATAAATAAAGCCATTCCTCGAGAGGAAAACACAGAAGGACAATTTATTAAGAGCTTAAATAAAGGCCGGGCACGGTGGCTCACGCCTGTAATCCTAGCACTCTGGGAGGCCGAGGTGGGCGGATCGTTTGAGCTCAGAAGTTCGAGACCAGCCTGAGCAAGAGCGAGACCCCATCTCTACTAAAAATAGAAAGAAATTATATGGACAGCTAAAAATATATATAGAAAAAATTAGCCGGGCATGGTGGTGCATGCCTGTAGTCCCAGCTACTCGGGAGGCTGGGAGGCTGAGACAGGAGGATCACTTGAGCTCAGGAGTTTGAGGTTGCTGTGAGCTAGGCTGACGCCACGGCACTCACTCTAGCCTGGACAATAGAGTGAGACTCTGTCTCAAAAAAAAAAAAAAAGAAAAAAAAAGAGCTTAAATAAAGTCACCCATCATGCTAATGGTATACATTCCTATAAGGATAATGTCGCAGAGGCATTTATTATGCTCAACTAAAAAAACTCCCGGTAATATCTAAGTCAGACACTGGGATATATAGATCACTAGCCCAGTCTGGACACCATTTTGTATAGAGTGAAATGTGAGGGGCTTCAAGTCATTCACTCCCAGCCTTCTAGTCCAGTGGACCCCAACCTTTTTGGCACCAGGGACCGGGTTTCATGAAAGACAATTTCTTTTGGGAAGGGGGGAGTGTGCCTCAGGGCATGGAGCTCAGGCAGCGATTGAAATGGATGGGATGGGGAAGAGCGATGGGGGAGCTGGAGGAATGGCTGTAAATACAGATGAAGTAAATACAGATGCAGCTTCCCTCGCTCACCTCCTGCTGTGCCCCCCTCACCCCTAAGTTTCAACGAAGACAATTTTTCTGGACTGGAGGGTGGTGGGGTAGAGCTCAGGGACCCCAGGGGTTGGGAACCACAGTTGTAGTCAACCAAAGCCAAAACAACACTATTAAAAACAGTTGTTTATAAATATTTGGATGCAAGATGCTGTCTTATCTAAGTAAAGCTGAAAGAAAATCTAGGGGCAAACGCCCCCCAAACAAAAGTTATAGGCCCTGTGTTAAAGGACTATCTTAGAATTAAAGTATCAGATCTTATACTGTATGCCTAATGCCAATTAAATTGCTAAATAGGAAATAATCCATTAGAAGAATATAGGCTATCTGACCCTTGTTATAATATATAACATAGCTTTTAACCATAATTCCAAAAACACTTTTTATCTCATTTTCTTATTTGTGCCCTTTTGACAGGCTAGTGATCCTAATTTAGAGCTTTCCAACATGTGTTGCAAATTATCGTTGACTACTTTCACATAGGTATATTATCAGTCTCTGTATCTATCAGTCAGGGTCCCAGAAGGAAAACAATTCATCCCAGAGGGTTCAAATGAAGAGATTTTAATGAAGGAGTTATTTACCAAGTTGCAGACAAAGTTAAAGAGGAAGACACCCAAAGATTAACAACAGTGAGAAGATACTCCTTCCCCCCCTGGGGATGAAGGAACAGGAAGAGTAGTGTTTCCTTAGGAGCCCAGGATAAGCAGAGGCACGGAGGCAGGGAGGCAGGGAGGGAGGCAGGCAGGCAGGCAGGCAGGCTGGCTGGCTGGCAGGAGATATAGCCAGAAAGGACACCACCACAGCCAGGGCACAGGGTCAAAGCAAGAAGTGAGAAAAAATATCTCTTAACAATATTTTTTTAAATAAGAAAGCTTGAAATTTATGGAACCTCAATTAGTTTGCCCTCACTGCTTAAATTGCCCTCCATTGCTGGAGATTCCACAAGATTAAATAGCTTCTTAGCCCCACAAAATTTAGACCCATACTTACAGCTTTAACAATGTCTGAAAAAAAGAGCATTCCAAGGACATCATCATGAATATAGTTTATTATATTCAATGCAAAAAAATACTTTTGGTATAGAAAATTATGTATCTAAATTTTTCACTGATGTTTGCTACCTATATTCCCTTAAAATAATACAGCATAAATTTTTTTTATAAGGGTACATTTCATTTCTAATATCACTTAGCTCTGGTCAACAACATCAATGTCAAATACAGTACGAGAACAGTGGACTTACAACTCAAGGCGAGGAACTGTGTTTTTTAAGCCCAATATTCCCTCACAGAGCCTCACAGTAGTAGAAAGAGCAATAAGGATAATGGTACCTGGCACTTTCTATGCACTAAGCAAAGGGTCAGGCATCTATGAGGCACTTAATACTCAGCATCTGGTTTAGTCTAGTTTAACTTCC
This sequence comes from Eulemur rufifrons, assembly GCF_041146395.1. Taxonomy (NCBI): domain Eukaryota; kingdom Metazoa; phylum Chordata; class Mammalia; order Primates; family Lemuridae; genus Eulemur; species Eulemur rufifrons. The sequence continues at coordinate 12,700,083 of NC_090996.1, read as the reverse complement.
CCTGAAGGGCCTCTCTTGGGGATGGGTGAAGGGGTGGGGATTCAATAGGAGGATCCACATTCCATGGGAGGCATTCAACAAGTATCTGACTTGATAAAAAAGCCAATAAAAAGTAGAGGTCGACCAGGGCACAGTGGCTCATGCCTGTAATCCCAGCACTTTGGGAGGCCGCGGCAGGAGGATTGCTTGAGGCCAGAAATTCCAGGCCAGACTCTGTCACTTAAAAAAAAAAAAAAAAAAAGTAAACTAATTCACTGATTTCACCATCCAACCAATTAATTGAGCATTGTGACAAAGCTTTCTTTTAAAAGGTTAAAAAAAAAGGCATACGTATTCCTAAGTGAAACTTTCAATTTTTAATTATATACATAGAATTATGAAGTGTTACTAATCCTTCACACTTCTAAGAAATGCCACAGACTGGGTGGCTTACAAAAATCAGTGTTTAATTGTCCTCGCATCTGAATTAATTATAGAAAACAGTTTCACATGTCTAACTTAGATCTAAATAAGCTGAGAATCCATAGATTCATTTAGAGGCATAAAATCAGTCCTAATGACGGGTTTGAAGACTAGCAACCAAAAGTTAACAGTGATGCCAGAACTTTCCTTAGACTTTACTCAACCTGAAATCGTTACCAGTTGCATTCTGAGTTTGATGAAACTGGTAGTAATTCTTCAAGCTTCCTCGTTAACACTAACCTACACAAGCAATGCTGAGACGCGCAATTTTGCTCCGATTACACTGAGATTCTTGTTTCTATGGGGGAAAAAAACTGCATAAGACAAGTCTTGTCTTCCTCTAGGGCCTGTAACCACCACGGACAGTAATGAAAAGAAATGCCTTGAGTCACGGGGAGCCAGTTCTGCTACATCCCATACCTAACGCGTTAGGCGCAGGACAAATTTTTTTTTTCTTTTATGACCACACCACGTTCAAAGGAAAGAACAGTCGGCCCCTCACAGCTAGCATCTCAAAAAGTTTCTCCACGGAAACGGAGAAGAAAATAATTTTAAGAATCCTAAAAGTAGCGAACTACCAAGTCGAGGAAACCCGGTCTAAGTTTAGGGTCACCAAAGTGGCCTTTGCAAACATTCACCGAATAGGATCGACACGACCGCCGCTACCCACCACAGCTCTCAAGAGGGCTCATGCAAAAACCAAAAAAAAGGTTCCTTTTTGGAAAAAGGCAAAAATCTCCAAGCCCGCCTAATCTACGTGCCAATGAGGGGAGGGCGGCGGGCGGCGGGCGGCGTCCGGCCCGACGCAGAGCGGGCTCGGGAGGAAAGCCGAGGGTGGAGTTCACTTTTCCCTCCGGCCGGCGAGCGCCGAGGCCCTCCCCCACTGAGAGCCAGAACCAGGCACGCGCCGCCCGGGCCCGGGAGGGTGGGGTGGGGGCGCCCATCCGCGCCCCGCGCCCAGCGGAGAGGCTCGGCCCAGGGCCTACGCTGGCCCACGCTGGCCCGCGCCGGCCTGCCTGGGCCCGAGTCCCGGCCCGACCCCCGCCCGCGCCCAGCGACAGGACCCCGACCCCCAGCCCGGCCCCGGCAGCGCACTCACCCGTCTCCGACCACCACACACTTGATGGCCTGCATCTGGGCCGCTCGCTGGGCCGCGGCGGCGGCGGCCGGGCAGTGAGGCGGGAAGCGGCGGGCTCGGGGCGCAGCGAGCGGGCGCGCGGCTGCTGGCGGCTAGGTGCGGGATGCCGGGGCCGCTGTCCACGCCGCCTCGCCCTCCGCGGACTGGAAGCTGAAGCCCGGCAGCGGCCACCACCCAAAGCTGAGGAAAACTGCAGAGAAACAGGAAATGGCCGCTCCACTCACATCCGGTCTCCCCTCCCCCGCGCCGGCGCCACTGCTTCCAGGCTCCGGGCGGGGCCGCTCCGCCCGCGCGGCTCCCGGAGTTCCTCTGGGCTTCGGGAACGCTCGGGAGCGCTCGGGAGCGCTCGGCTCGCGCCGCGGGGCGCGGCCGCCGCCATCTTTGCGCGCTACGGCGGCCTGGGCGCGGCCGGACTTTGGGGACCCTCGCCTCCCTGGCGGGGTCCGGGCCTCGGAAGGAGCTGGGAGTTCCAGGAGCCACGCTCTGCCTCGCCAACTCCTGCCTGAGGCTGTCCGAAGACTGTCCCCCATTTTATTATCCTTTTTTATGTGATAACTGTAAATTCTATGAGACGGTATTTCTAGAAACTTTGAAATCTAGAACTATAAGAAGATTATACACCATACCATTATTCAGCGATAACCAATGTTCATTCAGTCAAATATGTGTTAAACTTTCTTCTTCACATACTAGTTTTCTATTAATTGGGTTTTTTTCTGGGACAGAGTCTCGCTCCGTCGCCCGGGCTGGAGTGCGGTGGCATCATCATAGCTCACAGCTGCCTTAAACTCCTGGGCTCAAGCGATCCTCCTGCCTCAGCCTCCCCAGTAGGTGGGACTACAGGTGCCTGCCACCACGCCCAGCTAATTTTTCTAATTTTTGTAGAGAGAGGGGGTCTGACTGTGTTGCTCAGGCTGGTCTCCAGCTCCTGGCCTCAGGCCTCCCATCTTGGCCTCCCAAAGTGCTAGGATTACAGGGGTGAGCCACCATGCCCGGCCTATGAATTGTTTTAGTGCATTTAGTGCTTAGTATGTCCTATGCTTTGTGCCAAGTTCTAGAAATAATGGTCTGTTAGCAGATGGTGAAAGTGCAAATATTTTGGTATATTTTCTCTTAGTTGTTTCTTGATATACGTAATGAACATGTTTTAAGCAAAATTAAATCATAATCATTGTTGGAACATTTTTAATGGCTGCTTACATTATATATATATGTACCTTAATTTAACCAATTCCCCTGTTTTTGGACAATTGGGTTGTATCTAATGTTCATGATAAAGGCTTGGCACATGGATCATACCTGTAATCCCAGCACTCTTGGTGGCTGAGGCAGGAGGATGACTTGAGGCCAGGAGTTGAGACCAGCCTGGGCAACATAGTGAGACTTTGTCTCTACTAAAAATAATTAAAAAAAAAAAAAATTAGCCAGGTGTGGTGGTGTGACCCTGTAGTCCTAGCTACTTGGGAGACTTGAGGCAGGAAGATGAGATTGCTTGAGCCCAGGAGTTAGAGGCTGCAGTAAGCTGTGATCATGCCCCTGCACTCCAGCCTGGATGGTAGAGTGAGACCCCACTCTATTAAAAAAAAAAAAATCTTTATGATAAGCAATGCTGGAATGAACATGTTTGTGCAAGACTCTTTATTCATAGCTTTATTCTTTAGACTACATTCCCCAAAATGGACTTACTGGGTCCAGAGAGGTGAATGTTTTTAAAGCTTTTTTATTTTTATTTATTATTTTTTTTTTAGAGACAAGAGTCTTGTTCTGTTCCCCAGGCTAGAGTGGCTAGAGTGCCGGGTGCAATCATAGCTCACAGCATCCTCAAACTCCTGAGCTCAAGTGATCCTCCCACCTCAACCTCCCAAGTAGCTGAGACTACAGGCGGGCATCACCACAACCAGCTAATTTTTTTTAAAAGATGGGGTTTTGCTGCATTGCCCAGGCTGATCTCCAACTCCTGGGCTCAAGCGATTCTCCCACTTTGGCCTCCCAAAGTGCTAAGATTACAGGGGTGAGCCACCACACCCACTGGATTTTAAAGCTTTGGTACACGTTGTTGCATTGCCCTCCTGTAGGTGGTGTCCCATCAACCCTGTTTGAGAGTGGACCTTCTAGGGTAGTTATTTCTAATATTTTCATAAGGTAAGCTTTGTCTTCTTATAACTCATCTGTTGCCCAGTATTTTTATTTTTATTTTATTTATTTATTTATTTATTTTGAGACAGAGCCCCACTGTGTTGCCCAGGCTAGAGTGCCGTGGCGTCAGCCTAGCTTACAGCAACCTCAAACTCCTGGGCTCAAGCAATCCTGCTTCAGCCTCCCGAGTAGCTGGGACTACAGGCATGCGCCACCATGCCCGGCTAATTTTTCTATATATATTTTTAGCTGTCCATATAATTTGTTTCTATTTTTAGTAGAGATGGGGTCTAACTCTTGCTCAGGCTGGTCTCGAACTCCTGAGCTCAAACAATCCGCCCGCCTCAGCCTCCCAGAGTGCTAGGATTACAGGCATGAGCTACTGCGCCCAGCCTGTTGCCCAGTATTTTAACACTTTTCTGAATTCAGACCTTTTCTACACATTTTTAGAAGCATTTTTGTCTGCAATTATTTCAAAATAAACATGTTCCCAGGGCAAAAGACATCTTCTTTTTGCTCTGTTCATAAAAATCTACCTTGAAGAGTAGTTGAAATTTCATGGATGTGGGGCAACAACATCCCCTTTGCTGTCACTGCTGATAAAACTTTCCAGTGAATTTATGACAAACCTAAACTATTAACTATAATTACCTTGACGTTTTTAGACCAGAAGGAAATAAAAGGGTGGGGTCTCAGGTCAGTAATTTAATTCAATTGAAGAAATATTTGAGTCCTGTTGTTGTATAATGGATTGGTAGTATATGAACAAGACAGGGACATAGTTGCCATGATACCCGGTCCACTGTGCTTAGTGTTATAAGTGGGTTACAAATATGTTTCTTATTAGCAGGCGAAAAACTATTTATGCTAATAAAATGACTTTCATCAAAGAGATGAGAGTTGAAAGATGGTCTTAGTAGGACTTTTGGTGGTTATTGATGTTGCAGGCTGGATAACAGACTGCCTCGTTTACTCTCATATGACATGAGTTTTCTTTTTTCTATGACATGAGGAACCAATGACATTTCCTATGACATTTTGAACCAATATGTGACACAGCCATATTCAGATCATTATTTCTCTAGATTGGTAAAGTAAAAATCCACTATACAAGTTCAACTGTGATTATAAAATTACAAAATTAACATACAACCCACATATGAAAATCAGCCTAATTTAAAGGCTGATAACACTTCTGCAAGTTTAGCTTTCATTATCTACTTGGAATGTTCCCCATGGCAACAAAAAGTCCAAAAAGTTAAAATTCATAAACGCAACTACTCTATTAGACCCTGTGTGTTTCTGAATGTGCTATATACTTAGCTATCAAGTGCCTATTATGTATGCAATCATATACTCTGCTTAGGTCCTTCATTCGAGGTCATTCATTTATCCTGCTTCAGTCACTGTCTACGTGTTGGAAGTGTGAAATGAACAAAATAGATCCCTACTATCAAGGAACCTACATTCTACTGGGGTAACACATTATAGGCAAATGAATGTATAGTATTCATTTCCAGGTTAAGGTGATGGATTGGATGCAAATGTCTAATTTCATTTCTACCCAAAATCCCCCTAGGACTAGAAATACCACTACAGAAGGGATTAAAAAATACCAGACATAATTCTAGAACAGAGAGCATAGGTAAGAAGGAGTGCACGGATGGAGTGGTTATAACTGATGTAGCCACCTGGTCTGGCAGTGGGAAAAGCAGATCGACACCACATCTACACCAAAGAATCTATCGGAAAGCTGGGAATTGGCAGCACGAGGGCCCTCTGGAACTGGGAGTAAAGGGAGAGCAGGATAAGGAAGATGGGATAAAAGCTGAGAAGCAAACCAGGAAACCTATACCTCTATCTGTCATGCACTAGGCAAGGTGGCCGCCCTCCCTTGTTAGATCCGGTTCCCCTTGGCCCCAGGAACAGAGAGGCAGAGTCACTGAGGCTGCAAAAAGGCAAAGGAGTTTATTAACTAGCCCCGGGCCAGGGTCTAAATTCCAGAGCACCAACCGCAGTGGCCTCTCCAGGAACTAGGACCCCGCCCTGGGGTAAAGATTAGGCTTTTATACTTTTCTGTATGCTAGTTTTCACACGACACGTTATTCTGCACACAACACGTTAGTCTGCACATGACATACTAGTCTGTACACGACACACTAGTCTGTACTTTATTCCCCTTCAGTTTATTTGTTCCTTTTGTTTAGAAGTGGCTGATCGCATTGGCTTCAGGTTTGTTGACTCTAAGTTTCGGGCTTTTTGCACTGGCGCCAGTTGTAGTTAACATCATCCAGGGGAAGAGGAGGGTCTCCGACGGGGAAGGGGGGGCTGTTGTTGCATACCTTCCAGTTTTTGGTTACAAGCGATACTGGGAACACACGCCCTGCACAAGCCATTCATGCGCTGATCGTGTCTTGCTCTTCTTATTTACTTAGTTGGTTGGAGGGCACCTGGATTCTCCAGCCCTTTATCAGAAAGCAACTTGCAGTTACCTCCCCGGGGCTTTGTTTTCCTTTACTTTAGTGAAGCCTGCCATGGCTCCACTTACGCTAAGCACCAAGCCAGCAAGCCATATATACAGAAGCAGAACTAGGCTTCTCACATCCAGGAAGCCTAGCCTATCATAGAGTTACCTTTGTTCTTATCTCTGTTTTTCATTCTGATTAACTATATTTATTAAACAACTAAAAGCAAGCATAGTCACAGAAGCGAATAGCATCAGTTAGAATCAAAGAGAGCACACATTTTCCTACTATCAATTCCTGTTCTTCACCCTTTCCCCTGCAAAAGATTGGAGATTCCTCTCTAGAAAGAGTGAACCAGAGGGTATTTGGACCATGGGACCAGGCATCGGAGCCTGGAAAACAAAACAAAAACAAAGGGGTTTAGTAGGCTGAATCTTGAACCTCCCCAACATGCTGTTTCCCTCTGGTAGGAGGGTAGATGGTGGAGTGCTCTTCCTTGGGGAATCTCCTCAGCCCAGGAGGAAAAACCAAACAGATATCAACATGGGCAGGGGTCTCTAGGAATCCTCCCACCCATTAACTTTTAGTTTCTCATCCTTGATGAGCAACAGACAACCAAGTGATTAAAAGACATATAAGGAAAATCTCCAGAATGGAAGCTAGAAATCAAAATAATCAAAATAAACAAATTTGGGGGAAAACGAAAACACAGCAGGCAAAAAGGGACTGTTTTTTAAAAAAAGGTTATCAATATTTTCGGTTAAGAGACTATAATTCATCCATGAATAAGAAAGAGGTTCTATTTTTTTTTAAAAAGGAGCATTCAGAAGTTTTTTTTTAATTCTTGGAAATTAAAATCAACCTAGCAAAAATAAAAACACAATAGAAAATTTGGAACATCAAGCTGAGGAGATCTCTCAGAAGACCCAAAAGACATGGATAAATAGAAAATAGCAAACAGTGAGAACAACAGAGAACCAGGAGCTCCAACTATCCTAGTAATATTCTATAACAGAAAATTAAGAACAGAGAAAAAGCAAGGGAGAAAAACATCCACGAAAATATTCAAAGGAAATTCCCTAGACTTGAAGGACCAGAGTTTACAGTTGGAAAGTGCCAGCCCAACAAATGAAGATAGACTGCCCTGGAGTACATCACTGTGAAACTTCAGAACAATGGGAACAGATAAGATCCTAGAAGCTTCCAAAGAGAAAACATAAGTCAAGGAAACAGGAAGTAGAATGGCTTCTCAGGTTTTCAAACAGTTAGACTGGTGGGGAAATGCCCTCAAAATTCTGAAGGAAAATGATTTTCAAATGAAAATTCTACTCATAGCCAAACTATTGATCAAGTAGGCGGGTAAAATAAGAACATTTTCTGACAAGTTCTGAAAAAAGTTTCACCTCCCACACACCATATCCCAGGAAGCTACTGGAACATATGTTGCTCCAGTAGGAGGAAATAAACCAAAAGAGGCCAAGAGAGGCAGAAACTGGAGATCCAACACAGCAGAAGAGAGAAGGGGCCTCCCGGGTCACAGTGACTGTTCTATCCTATGTTGGAGCAGAGACACTCTGTGGCCACGAGCCCACACAGGGTCTATAACTGTGGCCACTTCCCCTGGCATGAACAGCCAGGGATAGTGAAAGATGAACCAGCACTTTTGTTAACTATCTCCACTGTGATGACAGCCATGGATGTGACAACAATGAGAAGTACATTCTTGCTCTGTCACCCAGGCTGGAGTGCAGTGGCACAATGACAGCTCACCACAGCCTCCAACTCCTGGGTTCAAGCGATCCTCCCGCCTCAGCCTCCCCAAGTTCTGGAATTACATACGCGAGCAACCACACCTGACCTGAGAAGTATATTCTTTTGTTTGTTGGTTGGGTTTTTTGTTTGTTTGTTTTTATTTATATGGGGTTTTTTGAGACAGAGTCTCACCTGTTGCCTGGGCTATAATGCAATGGTATCAATATAGCTCACTGCAACCTCAAACTCCTGGGCTCACATTTGAGTAAGCCTTCTCAGCCTTCTCCACCTGTCTCAGCCTTCTGAGTAAGCTAGGACTACAGGTGTGCACCACCACGTCTGGCTAATTTTTCTAATTTTTTGTAGAGACAGGGTCTTGCTATGTTGCTCGGGCTGGGCTTGAACTCCTAGGCTCAAGCAATTCTCCTACCTTGGCTTCCCAAAGTGCTAGGATTACAGGTATGAGCCACTAAGACCAGCCAGAGAAGTATATTCTTGATGCCTATACTTCTCTTTTGTCTTTTTTCTGCAAACATTTTATTATGACAATTTTTGAACACACAGAAAAGTTGAAAGAAATATACAGAGAACCTAAATTCTACATATATCCACCTAAATTCTACAACGAACATTTTACTATACTCGCTTTATGGCAGATCTATCCATTCAACAATTCATCTCAGTTTTTGATGCATTTGAAAAGAAGTCATTTCAGTGTGCAGGAAGAAGGGTTTACAAAAAAAAAAAAAGAGAGAGAGAAAGAAAAAGAAAAGAAGTTACACAAATCAGTACATTTTATTCTTAAACACTTTAGCATTCATATCATTAGAGCTCAACGTTTGTTTATAGTTCCTTCTCTTTTTTAGGTAAAAATTACAATGAAATGTACAAATCTTAAGTATATCATTCACTGAGGTTTTTATTGTTTAAATTTTATTTATTTATTTATTTATTTATTTTTGAGACAGAGTCTCACAGGCTAGAGTGAGTGCCGTGGCGTCAGCCTAGCTCACAGCAACCTCAAACTCCTGAGCTCAAGGGATCCTCCTGCCTCAGCCTCCCAAGTAGCTGGGACTACAGGCATGCACCACCATGCCCGGCTAATTTTTTCTATATATATTTTTAGCTGTCCATATAATTTCTTTCTATTTTTAGTAGAGATGGGGTCTCGCTCTTCCTCAGGCTGGTCTCGAACTCCTGAGCTCAAATGATCCGCCCACCTCGGCCTCCCAGAGTGCTAGGATTACAGGCATGAGCCACCACGCCCGGCCTATCTATTTATTTTTTAGAGACAGGATCTCACTATGTTGCCCAGGGTGGTCTCAAACTCCTGGGCTCAAGTGATCCTCCCCCCTCAGCCTCCCAAGTAGCTGGGACTACAGGTGTGTGCCACCACGCCCGGCTAATTCACTGAGTTTTGACAAGTGCCTGCACCTGTGTAACGCAAAACCCCATCAAGACATAAAACATTACCATCCCTCGGGATATCTCTTCCCAGTCAATCTCTGCCCCACTCCCAGAGGCAAGTGCTGAAGTGCTGTTGTGATCTTTTTCATAGATTAGTTTTGCCTTTTTTAGAACGTCATATAAATAGAATCTTACAGTACATACTTGTGTGTCTGGCTTGTCTCGGCATAATGCTTTTGAGGTTTATTCATGTTGTGTGTATCAGAAGTTCATTCCTTTTATTGCTGGATAGCAATCCATTGTAGGATATATTATTGCTTATCCATTTCCTGTTGATGGACACACCTAGGGTATTTCCGACTTGGGTTATTATAAGTAAAGCTGATAAGAACAAATCTTGTACAAACCTTTTTTTAGACACATGTTTTCATTTGTAGTGAGTAAGTTTGTAAGAGTGGAATTGTCATGTCATAGAATAGATGTGTTTTGTTTTATAAGACTGTGAGACTTTTTTCCAAAGTAAGTGATTGTCCCATTTCACACTCCCAACAATGTACCCTGCCACTACTTGCTGTTAAAAGCCATTTTTTTAATCAGTATTTTTAATTTTAGTCATTCCTGTGGGTTTCTAGTGCTAACTCATTGTGTCTTTAGTTTGCATTTCCCTAGTGGCTAATGATGTCAAACATTTTGTGTGTGTGTGTGTGTGTGTGTGTGTGTGAGACTAATCACTATGCCGGTCTTTTAATTTTTAATTAACAACTTGGCAAGAGTCTTCTGATTCTTGGAGACTGCAAAGCTGGAAAAAAAAATCACAAATCTGCCCAAAGAAGGAAAATTCTCTGTTGTATATATACATGCTTATGGATGCATAGAATATCTCTGGAATGAGACACAAGAAGTTGTCAAGAGTGATGGCTCTTGGGAGGGAGACTGGGTACCCAAGGGAGAGGAGTGTGAGGGACACTTTTCACTATTTACCCTTTTGTTCCTTTCAAATTTTATACTCTGTGCATGTATTAACTACCACAAATATGAATAAAAATTAAACTCACTGTAATAGATCTCAAAAAGGAATTTAAAAAGATCTGAGTGTGTGAATATACTTTGGCATCTTAATGAAAAGAACCAAAAGCCCAGGGTAGGCTCCAGATTCCTTCAAATATGAGTGCCTGGTGGCCCAAAAAAATGACTGTCTTTTCTTAATCATGTAAACTTTGTTGCCATTTTATCCTGAAAGGTGGCACAGGGGAAAGAGCACGGAGGTAGAAGCACAGGAAATGCACCCTGCTGCCGCCAGCTCAGCCCCAGCTTAGCCACCAATGGACTCTGTGACTTTGCTAGGTCACTACTTTTTGCCCATCTGCACAATGAGAAGAATGAACCTTGTGCTCTCAATTGTACAAGTCCACAAGTGCACTAAGGGCTGTAAAGATGAGGAGGAACAAGCTAGTACTAATAACTTACTGCTTATTTTATTGTATTTTCTTTTTTTAGGGATAGGGTCTCACTCTGTTGCCCAGGCTGGAGTGCAGTGGTGCAATCATAGCTCACTGCAGCCTCAAACTCCCAGGATCAAGCAATCCTCCCACCTCAGCCTCCCTAGTAGCTAGCTGGGACTACAATCACGTGCCACCATATCCAGCTAATCTCTTTTTATTTTTTGTAGAGACAGGGTCTTGAAATGTTGCCCAGGTGGTTCTCCAACTCCTGGCCTCAAGTGATGCTCCCACGTCTGCCTCCCAAAGTGCTGGGATTACAGGCTGAGCCACCATGCCTGGCTTTGATTTTTTTTTTTTTTTTATTAAAGTCATAGGCAACCTGGCAATAGTGAAACCCTGACTCTACAAAAAATATAAAAAATTAGCCAGGGGTGGTGGTGAAGGACAACTCCATAGGTCCAGCTGGGCTGGCAGAGCTGGGCCTGGGCTGGCAGAGAGTAACCAAGGCAGAGGCAGCCAAAGGGTTTGCGCCTTCTCGCCCAAGGGCAGGCTGTTTACTTGGGCCCAATCTTTACTGCTTTTGTCCCTGGAGGTGAGCATGCCTGTAGGTGAGAGTCCTGCCCAGAATTGGGATGGGAGAGATGCCTGTAATCCTAGCACTCTGGGAGGCCAAGGTGGGAGGATCACTTGAGCTCAGGAGTTCAAGACCAGCCTGAGCAAGAGTGAGACCCCCTCTCTACTAAAACTAGAAAAATTAGCCATGCATCCTGGTGCCCACCTGTAGTCCCAGCTACTCAGGAGGCTGAAGCAGGAGGATCGCTTGAGCCCAGGATTTCGAGGTTGTTGTGAGCTAGGCTGACACCACAGCACTTTAGCCTGGGCAACAGAGCCAAGAGACCCTGTCTCAAAAAAAAAAAAAAAAATTGTTGAGATATTTTATATTCTTTCTTTTAATTTTTTTTTTTTTAACTTGGCAGGTAACTTTTTCACACTCTTGGCAGATTCCAACTTCCATGTCCACTGTTATATTGTTTCTTTTTTTTGAGACAAGGTCTCACTCTGTCACTTGGGCTAGAGTGCAGAGGCCTCATCGTTGATCACTGTAGCCTCAAACTCCTGGGCTCAAGTGATCCTCCTGCCTCAGCCTCTGAGTAGCATAGCTGGAACTACAGGCGTGTGCTAATTTTTCTTTTCTTTTCTTTTTTTTTTTTGTAGAGATGGTGTCTCGCTCTTGTTCAAGCTGGTCTCAAGCGATCCTCCTGCCCCCTGACCTCAGTCCCCCAAAGTGCTAGGATTGCAGGCATGAGCCACTGTGCCCAGCCTGCCCCCCCTTTTTTTTTTCACAATTGCCTTTTTTGGTAACAAAGTCTATACATTGGTTTGGTAGATAAGTCTCTCAAGTCTTTCTCTCTTTTTTAAATTAAATCTCAAGTCTCTTTAAATTCATAAGTTCCTCTCTGCTCCTTTCTCTTCCTTTTTTAAGTATCATTTTTTAAATACCGCAGTCTTGGTTTTGCTGACTTCCTCACTGTAATCATTTTATATGTTCCTCTGGTAATTAGATCCAGAGACTTGAAGGATTCAGGTTCAGTCTTTTTTTTCCCCCAATAGTATTTCATCAGGAGTCACATGTCTAGTTGTGACTTTTTTTGTGATCATGTTTTTGTGAAGTTAGCAGCCATTGATGATCATTCCTTAAATTCATTAATTCATTAAGGGCTGCAAAATGATGATATTCTAATTCTGAATTCCTGTCTTATTTGTTAGCTGGACCCATATATACAAAGAAATGTATCTTTACCAACTACCTGCTAACCCTGAGGTACAGTTCATACAGGTAAAGTAGGATACATGCTTAATTCTTTCCTTTTGTTTACTGGTTTATGAAAATGAGTTTCTCTCCAAGTGTTTTCCAAAGGTTACCCATGAGATTGTTGTGTTGTTTTGTGATATTGAGTACTGTAGTTGAATAATATTCCCCTAAAATTCATGTCCACCCGGAATCTGAGAATGTGACCTTATTTGGAAATAAGGTCTTTGCAGATGCAACTAGTTAAGATGAGGTCATACTGGAGTAGGGAGAGCCCTAAATTCAGTGGCTGGTGTCCTTATAAAAGGAGAGGACACACAGACAAACACACAGGGAAGTTGGCCACATGGAGATGGAGGCAGAGAATGGAGTGATGATGCAGCTACAAACCAAGGAATGCCAAAGATTGTCAGCAACCACTAGAAGCTGCAAAAGGCAAGGACTCTCCCTAGTGCCCTCAGAGGACTGTAGCCTGGCCAACACCTTGATTGCCTCCCAAACTATAAAAGAATAAATTTCTGTTGTTTTAAGCCACTCAGTTTATAGTAATTTTCTATGGCAGCCCTAGGATGCATAATTAGTATCATAATGAACTCAGGGATTTGCATGTCTTTGATATGTTTCATTCTATTGTAGTATTATTCTTATTGATGCTCAAATTGTTTCCTTTTTGGCCAGTATGCATCTGTTTAAGTTGGTTTCTGAGTCTTTTTGTCTTTTTTTTTGGAGACAGGGTCTTGCTCTGTCTAGGCTAGAGTATAGTGGCTTCATCATAGCTCACTGCAACCTCAAACTTCTGGGCTCAAGTGCTTTTCCTGCCTCAGCCCCCCAAGTACCTGGGACTACAGGCTCAGGCCACAATGCCCAGCTAATTTTTCTATTTTTAGTAGACACAGGGTCTTCATTTTGCTCAGGCTGGTCTCAAGCAATCCTCCTGCCTCGGCCTCCCAGAGTGCTAGAATTACAAGCATGAGCCACCATGCCTGGCCCTTCTGAGTCTTTTTGACACATCCCTAACAGTCTTTGAGAACTTCCTTGCTATCTGATGTGACAGTAAGTTTCAGGCTCATCTTGTACATTATTTGCTCCAGGTCTGATCTCTGCCTTTTAGTGGGAAATGGTATTTACAGACTCCAACCTGGGCACTAGGGGTGTTCATTGCTTCTAGGTTGGTCACTATTCCTAGGCTTTTCAGTGAATAGAGATAGGAAACACACACATATTTTTCAGATAAATACATACGAGTTCATACCATACCTACAATTCGAATTCAGGATTATAGCATTTTTATTTAACCTCATCAAGTTTATATCAGTAACTCCTTTCTCCCAGGCCAAAAATCCTTGTTCTCAATAACACCAACATAATTTCTCATTAGAATACAAACACACAACAGATTCAGAATAACAAAACCAATGCCACCATTGACGATATGATTACTGAAAACAGTTTTGGAGTTTATTGCAGTTTTTGACTTTTTTTGTACAGTAAATTATAATTTTAATGTTTCTTGGAATAGTTCCTCTCTGTGTGTGGTTGTGCCACTAACTGGATGTACAGGTTTTGTTTGTTTCATTTTGCTTTCAGTTTTTATATATCTTAGGTGTTTTCTTAAATTTAATTTTGCTTTATAGTTGTGTAAAATATATGGTTCCAAAGTCCCAAAGTCAAATTCTAAAAAACAAGACATATTCACAGAAGTATAACTTTTTTTTTTTTTTATACAGGGTCTTGCTCTGTCTTCTCCTGGGCTAGGGTGCAGTGACATCATCATAGCTCATTGCAACTTCCAACTCCTGGGCTTGAGCAATCCTCCTGCCTCAGCTTTCCAAGTAGCTGGGTCTACAGGCCCATCACCACAGTTGGCTAATTTTTCTATTTTTTTATAGAGACGGTGTCTCACTCTTGCTCAGGCTGATCTCAAACTCCTGGCCTCAAGCAATCCTCCCAAAGTGCTAGGGTAACAGGGGTGAGCCACCGCACCCAGCCTGGAGAAGTATAACTTTGTATCTCCGTATCCTTTACCCCATTCCTTTCGTCCCCATATAGATAACCACTTTAAAATAAATTTATGGCTTATCCTTTCATTTAAAGACTAAACAAAATATAAATATATAAACATAAATATATATACACATAAACATACATGTATATTTACATGTGTGTAATATATATAACATATGTATATATGTGTATTTGTGTATATGTGTGTATACATATGTGTTTGCATACCCCATTTCTTAGATTAATAGTGGCATTGTATGTATACTTTTCTTCCCCTTACTTTTTTCACTTAAGATTATGAACTATTTCTGTGTCAGCCGCTCACATTGACCTTGATCTGTGATGTATGATGTCATGTGTCAGGTGCCTAGAAAGAGCCTTTCATTGAAAGATTGGAAACTTGCATTTTCTCAAGATGGCAACTAAGCTCACACGTTTAAATGCACCCCACATTTCCTGGTCTCCATAGGAATAAGAAAAGGAATACAAATAATTTCAGACCAACATTTGGGATCATTTGAATGCATCCTGCCCTCCAGCAGCACAATCAAGTTGTTTCCCTCTTCAGGTTGTCTGTGACCCATAAACGTTATTAATCATAATGAGTATTAATGGATCCACTAAACTTGCATTCTGGCTAAGGACTCAAGGGCTCTGACCACAAAAATAGCTACCACTTTCTGGGTGCCCTCTATCTGCCTGGGGCTGTGCTGGATGTTGTGCACTTCTGATCTCATTCACTTCTCACAAATACCTGTCGGATGGGTGTCCTTATCCTCATTTTGCAGAACCAGGTTACAGGGCATTGAGAAACTGCTAAACTTGGAACCTGGCTTCTCTGTGCTTTTCGCACCAGATCATGCTGAAAAGAAAAAAAAAGGCTTTACTATTTATATTTCCCTCACCTGAGACACAGCTCTGCTAGCAGGAGGGAAGACTGCAGGCAAAGCCCATGAAATCTGTTGACCCATTGTTAATAAAATTATTTTCCTAGTCACCTCAGCATCTTTTTTCCTCCCTCTTCTCATACCCTTTGTACCTCTATGAAAATATTTTTCATACTCACCTATAATTCTATGTTTGTTTCTCAGATTATAATTAGCAACATATCTTCACAAAGATGCTCAGTGAATTGGGGCTGAGTTGAGTGTTAAGTCATGAACCTAGACTCATTTACCAGCCTGTGCTGTAGCTCAGAACAAGTTAACCCTGATATATATTAAACTTAAAATCTTATTAGTTTTCCTTGTTCTGTCTTTGACCTTTCATTATGTCTAACAGGCTTCTTACCTTGCCCAGTTTCGCTTTGTGATAATTTTGTTTGCCATTGTTTATGGTAACTGACTGACTTGTTAAAATGCCTCATTGATTGAATAGCATTTAGAGACAAAGAAATGAGTAACCAGGGAGGAAGGGGTGTGTGTGTGTGTGTGTGTGTGTGTATGTGTATAATATATGTATATAATCTCACATTGCCACAGCCATCTGGTCTTTCAACATAGTTCAAATAAACAGGACTTAACAATTTTCCACCAGAGAAAATCTTCACAAGCCTGAGAATAAATTTAGCTGAGCTCCAAACCTTTTTCCACATTGTCAGATCAATTTTGTGGTTTCTGGCAAATTTTCCATTGAGGACTCTTAACCTTTCAAATCTTTACATTATTTTCCCAAATAATGAATAAAGACATTTTCATTCTGCTTTTTTTTGAGGGGATAGCTTAAAAAACAATGATAATTCAGCAGCATGTGTTCTGCTGTGCTCAAGATAGCATCCAGTGTGTACTGAAAGGAAAAAATAGCTTACAAAAAAAGGAAGTGAGCTCTTTTTAGTGTCAATGATAAATGTGGCAAAATATAATGCTACAAAAATAAAGGAAACTAAAGGTTTGTGAAGTCTTTGAAAAATATTATTTTGATAATAATAGTAAAGCTGGCCAAAAGCTAAAACCTCTCATATATCTATTTAATATGGTTTAGCCCTGAAACACAATAGTAAATATAGTATTAGCATCAAAAAGTACAATTCTTTTTATACAGTAGATATTTAAAGAAATATGATAATGTTAAAGAATAATCATAATGGCAATATTAGAAATGTCTTCTGTGATTTATAATCTTCCTGTTCAGATTACAGTTGAATAAAACAAAGATTTTTTAAAAATGATTTGAACATGAATCCATTTTGGGGAAAAAGATTTCAAAATGGTTTTTAAAAGTGATTATTACCACAAATCCATTTTGGGGCAAAGGATTCTAACGTGAAATCAATCCATTTCGTACAGCTGCTTTCTATCATCACTTTTTAAAGAGACTTAAGACTTGCTTTGCATTTCATTAATGAAACTCTTTTTTCCCACTTGTACCAAATTTCCAGAATTTCTCTTTGTTGGGCATAAGTAATAAGACATGAAATATTTTGTCCGAAACTAAAAGGAAGGCACTCATGGCAAAGCTTTAAAAGAACCCTAGCTGCTTAAGTAGGAATGTAAAAACTCACTGCCAGCCAGGCACAGTGGCTCATGCTTGTAATCCTAGCACTCCGGGAGGCTGAGATGGGAGGATCCCTTGAGCTCAGGAGTTTGAGACCAGCCTGGGCAAGAGCAAGACCCCGTCTCTATAAAAAATAGAGAACCGGGTGTGGTGATGCGGCCCTGTAGTTCCAGCAACTTGGGAGGCTGAGGAAAGAGGATCTCCTGAGCCCAGGAGTTTGAGGTCGAAGTGAGCTAGGATGACTCCACTGTACTGTACCTAGGGCAACAGAGCAAGCATCTGTCTCAAAAAGAAAAAGAAAACTCTGTCAAAAACCCCCAGAACACTAGAATCTTTGAAAGCTTAAGTATTTGTACTTTTTACATCAGTGGCTTTAATTAATATAACTATTAAAAGATTAAATTATCTATAGCTTGACACTGAACAAGAATGGCTGGCGACCACAAGCAATTCACATGGGGAGAATGTAGTACCCGTTAACCCCCAAAAGCCTCCTTTCATTTTCTTTTTAGTTGTGGTAAAATATATGTAACATAAAACTTACCACTGTGATCATTCTTGTTTTTCATTTTTGTTTTATTTTATTTTTTTATTTATCTCAGCATATTATGGGGGTACAAATGTTTAGGTTACATATATTGCCTTTGCCCAACCCGTGTAACCATTCTTTAGTATACAGCTCAGCGGCATTAAGTACACTCACGTTGTCGCACAACCACATCCACTGTTTTCTTCTTCCCTTTGTTTTTATTCTCAGGCTCACCATTAGGGGGCGAAAGGAGACAGCACATCATCACAGGCACCCCCCCCCCACTCTACTCCCCCCTCGCCCACGCATGCGCGCCTCACCTGCTGGAAGGTGGCAGGGGCGGGGTCGGGGGGGGTGGGGCCCGAGGGCCGCGCAGGCGCGGAGCGGGCTTTGTGACGTCAGGCCGTGCGGCCGGGTTGGGACCAGGCGGTGGCTTGCGGAGGCGCTTCCCTGAGTCTGACGCGCGGACTCCGCTTCCCCCTGGCCCGCCCGCCCGCCGGCCTAGCCGCCGCCTGCCTCGCTCCCTGAGCGCGCCGAGCGCGGGCCAGCGGCCGGGGCAGAGGCCCGGGGCGACGCGGCGCGGAGAGGGCGGGCGGGCGGGCTGTGGGAGCGCCGGTCTCTATATGGCGGCGGCTCTGTCGGGCCTGGCTGTCCGGCTGTCGCGCTCGGCCGCCGCCCGCTCCTATGGGGTCTTCTGCAAGGGGCTGACTCGCACGCTGCTCATCTTCTTCGACCTGGCCTGGCGGCTGCGCATCAACTTCCCCTACCTCTACATCGTGGCTTCCATGATGCTCAACGTCCGCCTGCAGGTGGGTGAGCCGCGCCGGCCGGACCCCCGACCCTCCCCGAGTGCCCGTCGGCCCAGAGCCGCCCGGCCCACCTCGCCCAGCAGGGTGCGGATGCCGACGGTAGCTGCCATTGGTTGGCAGCTGTGTGTATGCCAAGCACCGTGCATTTTCTCTTGCGGCCCCACACGAGGGAAGACCCACTTAGGTGGTGGTGATCCCTGTTCTGCAAACGAGCCATTGGGGGCAGGTTAAGCAACGTACCTTGGGGAAGGTCCCACGGCGGGGGTGGGGTGGGGTCCGAGGAGCTGGCAGGTCTGAAGAGGATGTTTTGCCCCGAAAATTACAAACTGTTGAGTTCTAGTGGTGGGTTCATGGGTGAATTTTCTAGTTTCCCAAACTTTGCAAAGCCTTTTTATATTCTCCTCAAAGCTTAAAATGGATTGGAAGTTAATGGTGTTTTGATAAATGTACCTTATTTATCCTGGCTAGAGGTAGAAGTGAGGTGAGGGTGAAGATGAGGGAAAATGAAGTGGAAGAGGAAGAGGCGCAAAAGGTTTCGGAGGGGCAAGAGCCCAAGACAATTCAGATGGGGGATAAGGGTAGGCACACACACCAGCAACCTGGAGACCAGTTTTGCTATCAATGACTGATATTTCTACATCCCTTGGGTTACAGTTTCCTTTTTCCAGAGGAAGGGAAAGTTGTCAACTTGAGAATTCTTAAAGAAAGATGGCCAGATACTGAGCTTAGTGCCTGATGGAGGAGGGACGGGTCCCTGTCCTCGGGAGCTTTGTGTTGCTCCCTGGTGTGCGCAATTAACCAGTCTGATCAGTAGCACCAGACAGTTGTGATCCAGCAGGTGTCTTCCCTTTTTCCCCCTCTGGTTTGGTTGTATCAGAGTGTAATTGTCCCTGTGTATGTATCTTTGGGTTTTTGGTGCATGACATGGGATGGTGGTAGTCCTTGTGAAACTGCAAGACAACTGTTGATCAATATTGTGTGAACGTGAGTTGAGGTGAACCTGCCTCTCTATTTTAAGGTTCAAATTGAGATACTTTTATGAGAGCAAGGGCTTCTGGCATCCTTAAATGGTACCTGACTAGAGGAGTAGAAAACTCCAGCAGGTGGTATAAATAAGGGAAGGGTGTTGGGTGTGGTGGGAAGTGCGGTAAACCAGAAAGCCTGTGCTCTTGCCCCTGTGGACATAGGGTCCCAGTGTTTGCCAGATCTTCTGATCTCCAGGATAAGTCAGAAATCCTGATTTTTTAGATACCAAGCTAACTCAAGGGTTTTTTTTTGTTTGTTTTTTTTTTTTTTTTTTTTTGATAAAGTCTCACTCTGTTGCCCAGGGTAGAGTGCCATGGCGTCAGCCTAGCTCACAACAACCTCAAATTCCTGGGCTCAAGCAATCCTCCTGCTTCAGCCTCCTGAGTAGCTGGGACTATAGGCATGCGCCACAATGCCCGGCTAATTTTTCTATATATATTTTTAGCTGTCCATATAATTTCTTTCTATTTTTAGTAGAGACGGGGGTCTCGCTCTTGCTCAGGCTGGTCTTGAACTCTTAGCTCAAACAATCCACCCGCCTTGGCCTCCCAGAGTGCTAGGATTACAGACATGAGCCACTGTGCCAGGCCTAACTCAAGGTTTTTAAAAAAGAAACTTTTCTGGCATAACAAAAGGTGTCTGCCAGCTGTATTTGACCCCACTTTGTGGAAAATTACCATGCTTTATACCATTACAATTAAAAGTCACCCATTTCATGTATCTACTTCTCTATGACCACCACATCTCTAGTCCAAGCTACTATAATCACTCAGCTGGACTATTGCAGGGTCCTTCATCTGTTCTCCATTGAGCAATCAGAAGTCTTTTAAGAACATAAATTAGATCGTGTCATTCCTAAAATAAAACAAAACTGCTCCCATGGCACCCAGAAAGCAGTCCGTCTGTTTTTACCCTGGTTAGAGACTTGCCTTCTGCTCACCTCTCTAACCTCCACCTGGCTTGCACCTTGCTCACTGTGCTTGCTTTGCTCATGGTGTCCTATCTATTCTTTGCTTGCACCAAGCCCCTTCCTTCCCCCCTGGGCATTCCCACAGGCTCTTCTTTTCACCTTGAATGCTCTTCCCGGGCTCTTTGAATGCTGAGACTTCTCATGCTTTAGTTCTCATTTCAGAGAAGGCTTTTGTGATCACCGTATCTACATGATTTTGCACCTGCTTTCTTCATTGCAGGAGTGCTGAAGGCTCATTTGTTTTATGAGCAATAAAGAGTAAAGGACTCCATTTCCAATATGATGCTTAGGGTTTCCAGATCACTCACTTGTAGGGCAGTGAGATAATCTCTGGAAAGGTTATTCAAATACAAATTTCCTAACAAGGAGTCTGTACTGTAATGATTGAGGGTAAGTGCATTTTGGAGGAGGGAAATTGGATCTATAATAAGAGTGGTGTGGGCAGTGAGAACTAGTCGCACCAGTTGCAAAAGCCCATAAGGGTGACTTGGTGGGCTTGATATCAAGTAATACTCCAGTCACAGCACAGCTTTTGTGAATTCCAGGAGCTGAAAGCAGGCTCTGGGGGTTGGAGGGCTGCACAGACAAGGTGACTGCACCAGGCACCTTGAGGAAGAGCTTTCTAAGAACTGTGTGGAGATTTTAGGCTTGATCTTGGGTTTGACCAAGTGCAACAAGCAGCCATTTCACTTCCTGGGGGTGAGGGCTGGGGTGTCTTTTTTCTTTACTGTGATATTTACATTTGCCACTTTAAACTACCCTGTAGGTTTTAGACTTTTTGTTCATTTGTGAAAAACTGCTAACTTACCTGATTTGAAAGTTTCATTATTCTGACTTTCTGGTAAAGGGAAGTGCAACAGGAAATAGAATCTGAGTAAGGGGGACAGCGTGACTTAGTGCCTTCTGTTTTTCTCAGAACACACTGTACCCATCCTCTTGATTGCAGGGGTGCTGGAATCTCTTTTGTAAGTAATAAGGCATGAAGGACTCCATTTTTCACATGTTTGCTTAGGACCTTCTAATCTCTTGTAGGGCAGTGAGGCATTTTTAAGGAGGTTAATACCTCTTTAGTATGAAAGATGACTAAATGAAAAAATAGATTGCAAAAGGGCTTTGTACACTGGGAAGGGTTATGATTTAAAATACTGTTAGTAAGCAAGCCTTAGTGTCCTAGAGTTATTAGCATCCTCTTTTTGTATACAGAATCTGAAATACAAGGCAGTAAAAGAATGAGAATCCATACCAAATGTATTAAAAGCAAGATAAAAAGTGGTACTGTGACTCTGCTATAATTTAACAAGTCATACCTATAATTTTCAGTTGTGTGGCCTTAGGGAAGAACCAAGTATCTTAATCCCAGGGCACCTAGATTCTTATAAACACTAAAAGAGAAGGCCTAAAAAAGAGCAGTCAGGGAAAAGAAGATCTGGTGAAGGCTGGTGATAGTTGTCAGACCAAGCACTGTCCTTGCTTTCCCTGTACCCTCCTGCTGCACTGCCCTGCACTCACGAGGCCTGCAAACCTTTCTTTGGCTGCTGCCTCGCTTCTTGTTTTGTGTTCCTGACTACTCACTCTTAGTCTTTTCTCTCTGAATGACTTTCTAAATCCATGACTCTGTGCGTTTCAGTGTTCACTTATCACTTGGAAATCTTTGTGCATTCACCCCAAGCAAGTAGGAAGAGTTCAGGAATGCAGGGAGGGTTGGGGGGCTGGTAGCCATTCTAAATAGAGCAGTCAGAGTGGGCCTAACTGAATTGACGTTTGAGCAAAATCTTGGAGGAGGAGAGAGGGCTTTAGCCATAGAGATGTCTGGCTTGGAAGAGGGCTGAGTTTAAGCTGGGGCAAAGGCTCCACAACTGGGTAAGCCTAGTGTGTTCAGGAGCAGCAGAAGGCTGGTGAGGCTGGAGGATTCAGTGAGGAGAAGAAGGTGGTAGAAGATTCTGACCGAGAGGTTCAGGGGCAGCTCCCTGCTATCTTGCAGGCATTGAAAGGACTTTGGCTTTGACTTTGATTGAAATGATGTTATTTGTATCCGAATGATTTTAAAAAGCAATAAAGATCCCAAGACCCTGTTCCCAGGATTGATTGCAGCTTGAAATGAGTTTTACTCTGTTGGTTGATTTACATCAGGTTCCTAGAAGAAAATTGAGGGAGATGATACTGTTAAGAAAACTTTATAAAAGCTTATAAGCTTTGTGAAAGCTTGAGAGGCCAAATCAAAAACATGAACTCAGTTAAACTTAGGAGTTTGTCCTAGTTTCTGAGTTACTGAACAACTGTGATAAATACTAAATATATAAGAAACAAATACTGTGGAGTCTTTCCTGTCTTTCAAGTGAATGCTTGAATCATGGTTTTTCATAAACTTTTTTTTTTTTTCCTAATTCCTTCAGCTCCATTTAATTCTTTTTTTTTTTCATTTTTTTTTTTTTTATTTCATCTTGTTATGGGGGATACAGAATTGCAGGTTACATACGTTGCTCCTGTACCGCCTTTCCCCCCAAGTCAGAGCTCCAGGCGTGTCTGTTCCCCAGGTCGTGCGTGTTGCACCCATCGTGTAGGTGTATATCCCTCCCTTCCCCCCCCTTCCCGAGTCAGCATCTTCAAGTGTTACCACTCCCCAAACGGTGCGCAATGCACTCATTGTGTAGGCATACCCCCATCCCCTCCCCCACCCCCCACCTCAGTCTGATATCCAATTGGTGTCGTTCCCCATAAACTTTTTGTTTTGAAAAAATTTAAACCTATGTAAAATTTGAAAGAATAGTGAGCACCTCTATTCTTGACTCAAATTTTGAGAGTCCTACAAATCATATAATGGTTTAAGCAGATATTAAATTTTATGAGGCCGGATACAATGGCTTACACCTGTAATCCTAGCCCTCTGGGAGGCCTAGGCAGGAGGATTGCTTGAGGTCAGGAGTTTGAGACCAGACTGAGCAAGAAAGAGCGAAACCCCATCTCTACAAAAAATAGAAAAATGAGCCGGGCATTGGTGGTACGAACCTGTAGTTCCAGCTGCTTGGGAGACTGAGGCAGGAGGATTGCTTGAGCCCAGGAGTTTGAGATTGCAGTGAGTGAGCTATGATCATGCCATTGCACTCTAGCCTGGGCAACAGAGCAAGACCCTGTCTCAAAAAAAAAAAAAAAAAGATAGTAAATTTTAAGTTATGTATATTCTACTGCAATTTTTAAGAGTAATTACTAAAAAAGAGGTTCTGCTCTTGGATATTGTGATGATGTTAAGGTACGGTAAAATTTCTAAATGCCTAGTCCTAATTTCTCTTGTATAGTCACAACAACAAACTGGTGATCTACAGATCACTCTTTGAGTAGCACTGCATTGGAGAAACAGCAGCAAGGAGGCCAGTGGGTCTGGAGTGGAGTGAGTGGGCCAAGGAGAGAGCAGGAGCCCAGAAAAGTATGGGGGTTTGAGGGAGTTGCGTGTTCCTTTGTAAGGACTTTCGCTTGTACTCTGAGTACATTGGGAAACAAGATGTTTGAGCTCAGGAGTGTGACATAACCTGATTTACTACTTTTCTTAAAGGATCGTTCTTTTAAAAAAGCTTTATCATGGGAATATTCAAGTAGATGCAAAATGGAATAGTATAATGAACCCCGTGCATCCATCACCCCTTTTCAATAAGGATCAACTCTTTCCTAACTTTTATCTCTTCCCGCCAACCCACAACTGTCTTCATCTCCCCACCCCACAGTAGAGTATTTTAAATAAATCCCAGGGGGTATGGATCTTGCTATGTTGCCCAGGCTGGTCTCAAGCTCCTGGCCTCCTGAGTCTCCGGGATTATAGGTGTGAGCCACCAGGCCTGGCTCATTTTACAACTTTGGAATAGTTTGACTTACAGAAAAGTTGCAAAAATAGTACAGAGTGCTCTTGTAGACCTTAGGTGCAGCTTCTTCTAGTGTGAACATCTTTCATGGCAAGTCTGAGCTAAGACATTAATCTTGGTGTAATACTACTATTTGGACTTCACCAGTTTCCCCCCACAATGTCCTTTTTCTGTTGAAGGATCTCCCTCTGCATTTAGTTGCCACGTCTTTTGATAATCTCCTCCAACTGGTAACATTTCCTTGCTCTTTTTTTTTGTCTTTTATGTCCATCATTTGGACTTTTGGGTTGTTTTCACTTTTTGGCTATTATGAATAATGTTGCTATGAACATTTGTATAAGCTTTGTGTGGACGTGTTTCCATTTCTCTTGCCTCGGAGTGTAATTGCTGGATCATATGTGCCTCTATCTGTAACCAATTTTAAAAGATTGCTCTCAATATCCTGTAAGAGTTGGAGGGTGGAAGCAGTAATCCAGGTGAGAAATGACAGTGATTTTTCATGGCGGCAGCAGTGGAGGTGGAGGGAGGTGGTTGCATTATGCGTGTGTTTCTGAATTTTGGTGTGTGAGAGCAAGATCCATTTGCATTTCTTTTTCTGTGAACTGTCCATGTTCTTTGCCCATTTTTCTATTGGGTTTGTCTTTTTCTTATTTTCTTGATGTTTTCTGTTAGATAAGAGTTGCCTGTGATAAGAGTTGGATTTTTTTTTCTAGCTTGTTAATACATTTTAACTTTGTGTGTTTTTGCCATGCCATTTATTTTTATGTAGCCAAAGTTTAACAATCTTTTCTGACTTCTGGGTTTTGTTATTGTTAGAAAGGCCTTCCCAACTCTAAGAATACAAGGAATTCACCTATATTTTATCCTGGTACTATTATTTTGTTTTTTACTTTTAAATATTACGTATTTGGAATTTATCCCGGTATATGATGGGCAGGATGGGTCCAAATTGACCTTTCTCCAAACAGTACTGCGGTGAAAAACCTGTGCATGTGGCATTTTTGTCCTTTATGTTGGTTCACTGGAGAATAAACTTTAAGAAGACAGCCCTTTCAGTCTGCTCAGTATACTGTCCTAACACCAGCACCTGGCTTAGAGTAGGGGCTTAATGACTGTTTGCTGATTGAATCTGTAGCAAAACTTAAGAGCGGAATGCTGAATCAAAGGTGTTAAGCATTTGTAATTTGTAAAGCTGTTGTCAACTTGCCCTCCTTCCGGGCTGTTACATTGTATGCCCTCCCAGCAATGCAGGGGGTGCTCTGGGTGGTCTCCATTTGTGCCTCAGCCCACTCCAGCCTGGGCCATGGCCTCTGCCCCTCCACTGAAACACACTTATCCCTGTTGGGGCCACTTCTGTGCTACCATATGCAGCAGTCACTTCTCCGTCCCCTGTTTTATGCACGTCTCAGCAACATTTTATCATTCATTCCCTGAAACACTCTTGATGATGATGTTGATAATAGTAGCTGGTATTTATCAGATGCTAGTCAGAGAAGATGCTGGGTGCTTTTTGTACAAGTCCTCACAGAATCCTGGAAGGAAATATGATTCTCCCTGAGCAAGAAATGGCCCAGGCCCCCAAGCTGGGGCACAGCCCTCCTTCTGTACCCTCCTGACCTCGTGAGTGCACCTCTGAGCACTCAGGTGAACAGGAGGAGGAAACAGGGTGGCAGCTAGAGAGAGGCGCACAGCTGGTTTTGTAGGGGCAAGTGTGATTTAGATGTGCTGAGTGATTAGTTGCAACAACTCAGTGATGTCGGTGTGTTCCCTGTGGTTATGACTCAGCTTGATTTAGAAATGATGGAGTTGTTCCTATTTCTCATCCTAAGCTGTGTGGAAATTTGGGCGGTTAGTTTCAGCTGCCTTCTAGCCTGATCATTTTAGTCATGAACGCAGTGAGATTCAGGTGTACTAGCATTGGCATCTACAGGCAGGTGAAGCCGGCTCATCCTGGAGTGTGTGAGAGCGCCACCCTGATTCACAGGGTCCCCTCAAGACCCCTTGTTGCCCCACTGGTTTTAGCTGTGTCTTCTCCCCAGGCCCTTTGGGAACTAGCCTTGCCAGCTTGTTTTCAGAAGCACCAGGGCCAGGATATTTTTAGTTTACAAAGCAATGGTACTCTGTACCATCAGGCTCTGGAGGCCATGAATAGCTCGGGTTAGGGAAGGTGAGGGGACAGGCATCCAAGAGGGCAGCAGCTGCCTAACTGGGTCAGGCCATTGTCATCCAGCAGGTCAGCTGCTTCAGACAGGCAGGGCTTTGTGGGGAAGGTGCCTTCTGTCTGCAGTGAGGATCGGGGGTGTACCTGGACAACCTTGTTTCCCCGAACACTTAGGCCCCTCAGGCCTCCACGGATCAATTTTCAGTCTTTAACAGCTTTGGTGGGTGGTGGGGGAGGTATAGGTTCAGGGACACTCCTGGGATTGTACTTTATTTTTCCTGAATCATACTTTCTTGATCTTCAAAATAAGCCTCCTTCCCTCATTTTGGTGGTCTCAGTTTTGGTGGCTAAGTTTGTTTGCCATCATTTATACTGTTTGTTATTTTGTAGATACAACATGAGGGTGGGGGATGATGAAGCCAAAGAGAGTTAATTTTACATACTTGTGCATACTTTATTTGGTACAATATGTATCTAATGTAGTGAGAATAAACTACAAAAAAATATTCACAATGACAAATATGCTTAGAAATTATTTGGACGTTATTCTGGCTGTCAAAATGTAAATATTAATAATATGTGTAACAGTCTAATATCAGAAGAGGTCAGTTGAAAGGTCTGAACCAAAGTGTTTTCAGTGACCTATTGAAGTATTTTTTTGATAGGAGAATTAAATACATTGTTTAATACTGAATTTATTAAAGAACTAGAGGAACTTCAGGGAACAATTTATTCTGTCACGGTTGAATACATGATTACTTTATCATTAAACAAATGATTATATTAATGGCACCTCATTTAAAGTATTTTAATACAATTCTGGAAATAACTCATCTTTCTGAATAGTACTAAGTCCATGTACAAGGACATAAAAGTGGTGAGAAACTAATTTTTCTGAGAGCTGTCCCATATTAAATGACCTGTTTTTCTTAAGAATTAAAAAAGAATACCTATTTTAATATGTATTAAAATATATTTAGTAATGCTTCCATTTAAGGGTAATGTTCATTTTTGGTATATTTCATCAGTAAAATAAATATAAGGCTTGAAATAATATGTTTTGACAAGGTAATTTGAGAGACTTTAATTAGGTTTGACTGAGTGAACTTTGAAAGTATGTGTTTTGAAATGTAGCTGGAATCCACGCTTATAGTAATTCACAATTGACATTTCTATATGACTTTATATGGTTCAAGTGTATTTTTCAACTATATAGAGTAATGGTAATACTTCTAGCAGTAAAAGTTTTTGAGCATAACCCACAAGATATATATGGGTATTCATAAACCATATATTTTACTCTCAAAATATATTATTAAACAGAAGAAGTTTCAAAGGAGAAGAGATAAAAATAGGCCAAAACATTCTAATATTTTCTCTCTCATGTTTCTTGAGGTGGGGTCACCCCATATGAATGACTGCTGGGCTAGAAGATTGTGTGAAGTTTTTCAGTTTCCCTGTAGCTACCTCAGTTCATGTGAGAAATGTATTTTCCCCGTGTGCTTTGAGTCTTCCTTCTTGATGCCTGTGGTGGGCCCCTCCCCAGTCTGGTTTTTATATCTTGGTGTTCCTGGCTTTCTGAAGCATGCCTTCTTTCTGTCTTCTCTCTTGATGTGTTTACCAGGGTCATCATTTTATCTGCCTCTCAGAAGCTGGTGATGTCTAGGTGTAGGTCCCCAGCTCTGGCGTCTCTCTTGAGCTAAAGGCTTTATTAATTAATTCAACTGCTTGGCACAGTCCCACAGTCAGTCTTTTTTTTTTTTTTTTTTTTTTTTGAGACAGTCTTGCTCTGTTGCCCAGGCTAGAGTTCCATGGCATCAGCCTAGCTCACAGCAACCTCAAACTCCTGGGCTCCAGTGAACTTCCTGCCTTAGCCTCCCTAGTAGATGGGACTACAGGTGCACGCCTCCATGCCTGGCTAATTTTTTCTATTTTTAGTAGAGACAGGGTCTTGCTCTTGCTCAGGCTGGTCTCAAACTCCTGACCTCAAGCCATCCTCCCACCTCGGCCTCTCAGAGTGCTAGGATGACAGGCATGAGCCACTGTGCCCAGCCCCACAGTCAAAGTCTGTATGTCTCAATCTGAACTGAGCTTCCCTCCAGACCTGCTTCTCCACCCATTTGCAGTAAATGACAGATGCCTTTGTCATCCAGAATTGAAGGTCAGAAGATACCTGTAAGTCATCTCACCTTCTTCTAAATGTAGTAAGTCACCAACTTGGTCAATATCTACAGGGCAATAATCAGTTACATTCCATGAAACAAAATTAATTCTCATTTCTTTGGACAGGAAGTCATTTGCCTTACTCTTAAAGTTTTTGGGCAATTTACAGAGTTGTAGCTTTGCACAGTGGTAATGAGGTTTATCTGAGGCACGATTATTACTAACTGAAAACTTTTCCCAATACCCCGCCATGACGACTTGCAATAAATATAGTTGGCATTGGCAATTTTCTACGGGGACTGAATAAAAAAAAAAAAGAAGAAGAAAAAAAAAGACAATTTACAGAGTTGTAAAGCAGCTCAAAGACAATGAAAGGTGCAGGCCCCTGTAAAATTAGATAACCTGGAAGGATGCACTAGGTAGCACACCCCGCAATCCTACGTTTCACAATTTTTCCTGACATCTTCCTCATTTGTAGTGTAATAATTGTCAAAGACAGATTATTCTTGATCTCAGAAGAAGGTCTCCTTAGGTTTGTAGGTGCAGCAAAAGTGTTGATTAGCCATCTAGGTCACCTTGAGTTTGTTCTTGCAATCCAGAACTGCTAGGATAACTGCTAAGGTCACAAGTCAAGTGTCCAGACGTTTTTGTGAGGATTTTCAGATGAGCCTTTAAAAGCGTCCATTATTTGCTAATCTGATGGTAGGGAACTAAGTCCAAGAGACTTTTCCCATCATATTTTTACCTGCAGTACCTGTAAGTTTGGATGAATTATTTTCTTATCAAGGCTCCAAATTTGCTGAGCTTCCTGGCCTGCCAGGAAGTGATTTTCCGTAGAACCCCTTGAAGACTGGGATCTTGTTTGCCAGGACCCCTCCAGGCTAGCTTCCAATGGGTAGGAACCTGTTGGATCCATGAGTAAATCAACCTTCATCCCCTAAAAGTGGCTTGTTATACCTGACTCCCCAAGAATCATTTTCAAATGCTTCAGTTAAGGCCTTGT
This sequence comes from Eulemur rufifrons, assembly GCF_041146395.1. Classification (NCBI taxonomy): domain Eukaryota; kingdom Metazoa; phylum Chordata; class Mammalia; order Primates; family Lemuridae; genus Eulemur; species Eulemur rufifrons. The sequence continues at coordinate 12,670,462 of NC_090996.1, read as the reverse complement.
TTGCATAATCAAGTCACCCAATTATATACTGTTTAAAGGGAGGAAAGATTTTTATTGAACCTACACAAAAAACCATATTGATGTGAAGAGTACAGAGCCTCAGGATTTATGCTTTTCTTATTTTTAAGCATTTTTAGGGAATACTGAGTAAAGTGCTGTTCTTTTTTTTGTTTTGAGACAGCATCTCACTCTGTTGCCCGGACTAGAGTGCCATGGCATCAGCCTAGCTCACAGCAACCTCAAACTCCTGGACTCAAGCGATCCTCCTGCCTCAGCCTCCCAAGTAGCTGGGACTACAGGCATGCGCCACCGTGCCTGGCTAATTTTTTCTATTTATACTTTTAGCTGTCCACATAATTTATTTCTATTTTTAGTAGAGACAGGGTCTCGCTCTTGCTCAGGCTGGTCTCGAACTCTTAGCTCAAACAATCCACCCGCCTCGGCCTCCCAGAGTGCTAGGATTACAGGCGTGAGCCACCGCGCCTGGCCAAAGTGCTGTTCTTTTTATTGTGATCGCTAATGGGTAGGTTATCATTCTGTTTTCTATTGCATTGTAGGACTCGGTAGCAGAGATTGTTAAAAAGATCTTGGTATTTGTTAGAAAATATTTGGTGGGTATAGATGCTCTTAAGCCTACTGTCTTTGTTGTAAAACTTTGATTGTCTTTTCTAGGTTCATATTGAGATCCATTGAAGGCCCTCACCTGACTGATGAAGGCGTGACCTCAGGCTCACTGCATCCAGGAACACAAAGCATGAGGGACAGAAGAAAGCCTCTTGGCACCTGCCTGGAAAAAGTGAAGTGGGAGGGAGGAGATGACTCAGACAAACCATTATATAGCCTTAAGAAAAGAACACAGGAGGAGAGCCCTTGTCCAGCAGATACATCTTCCTGGATGAATAAGCTTACGGTTGATGTAAATGGAAATTCACAGACTGAGACCTTATCATTGCAAATGAAAAATGATCTGAGTGGGGCTGACCTCTTGCTTGACAATGGCAACAAAGTGCTTCCATATTTAAAAGAATCAATAAGAAGAAATTCAGCTTCAGCAGCCACTCCAAGCAAGGCCGTGGGTCTGTTCTCTGTTCCTGCAGAAGAGTGTTTTCCTGGAGTGTCCTGTGGTGTCGTGGAAGCTCTGGGGAGGGACTGGCTGGGAAGAGGGCCCAGGGCCATGGACAGCCACAGGGGACAGTGCTCCAAAGGAGAGCCTTGGGTGTCAGGACTGCCATGCCAAGAACTGTTGGAAATGGGAATTTTTAAGGATGACCCACCAAGTGCTTTTCCTGAGGGGCTGGGCTGTGAGTTGGAACCGTCTTGCCTGCGCCCTGTCCTGTCTGCAATGCTGCACGCGAATCCTGAAGTATTCCTGAATGATGAGACAAAACATGTTTTTCTTGAACATTTAAAGCCCATGTTTTCAGAGCAAATGATAGGATACAGGAAAATGCTTTCAAGTGTAAAAAGTACCTCAAATGGTCTGCAGATAACACGGGGGTTACTGGCTCTATGACCTTTTGAATTAGCAAATCCATTATGCCATAGTTAAGGTACAAGCAGAACAATAAAAATAGATGAATTTTAAAAGTTGTCTTAGAATGATTTCTTTTGCATTAAATCTGGATGCAAACCAGGCAGCCCCTAAGTTCCTGCCTTGGTTTATATGGCCAGACAAATTAAGTCAAGCTTTACCTCAAAAGAAGCTGGTTGATGCAGAAGGAAATTTTGGAGTGTTTTTAAATTATGCTTGAAAGACATTCAGGATTGGGAAAACATTCAGGAGAATATTGATATATCCTAAATAAATATCAGATCAGAACATTCTGATTTAACATGAAGTTCTCTACATATCTTCAATACCCATTATAAAGGGCTACTGTCCCAAATGCTGTATGTCTCCTCAGCTTGTCTCCGATCACCTAATGGAAGTGGATATTTGTAAAGTCTACCCCCTTGTACTTTGACTAAGCCTTGCTGAGTTCATGGTTAAGCTGTTATCATTTCTGCATTTTGTAGAATGATTTTGGTCTGCAGCAAAATTTGATTTCCTTTCTCACACCCTTTTCCTTCCACTTGAAATGCAATTTAGACGGAGGTCGTATGGTGAAAGTTGCAATATTAAACTTACCTTTAGAATAATCCTTTCTCAAACTAGGAACCCAAGCAGTGTTACCTTAAATATAAAAAGGAGCTTGAGACTGTTTGATGGAGCTCAGTTCTAGAGAGGCAAATCAAGTGTTTCCCTTATAAAAAGTTCCCAGGTTCTAGGAATTGAAGTATCTTTTACACTAAGATTTTTCTGAGGTAACTCCTTTTATTGTTTGTTGATAACTTTAATAAAGGTCATTTAAGGGTGTAAGTTTTTAAGGACTCCCAAAGTGAGACTTAAACATTTTGGGGATTATTAATTGCGTATATCAACTTATATTGTGTGCTAAATTACTATGCTGTGTGCTATTTTAGTGTTTTGGGAAAATGAAAAATAAAATTTGTTCTTTAGTATAATAAATACGTCTTATTTTATGTGTGTGGTCTTGGTTATTCTTGTGTTTTTATTAATGCTCTTGTCTTCCTAATACTTTTCTAACAGCAAAGTAGGTTGCTAATGCAGCAAATTAGAAGCAGAACTTGCAAAACAAAATGTAAAACTAGATTGGAACTCAACTCTTACTTTCCTCCCAGGATATAATGAAATAGTGTATTGTGTTCCTTTGGGGTGGTGCTCAGAGTCCCAAAGTAAGAGTCCTTGCAAAACAGTCTCCAGCCGATCTAAATGACACTGTCTTGATTGAGCAAGGAAGGCCTTGGTGAATGTACATGCCCTTTTGGTGTTGCTGATGGATTGTGAAATGAGGTGGGTGCGCTTAAATGTTTGAAAATGGGAACTGTTTTCTTGTCAAGCCCTCCTTTTACTCCCCCCACCATTTTTTTTTTTTTTTAACTAAGTGTACTCCTTTGGGATAGAACTTTCCATGACTCACCATTTTATTTGTTTTGATTTGTAAATTGCAAATGTTCAATTGCAAAGAAAAAGTACAGAATTCCCTACTTAGCATCAAATGTTAATAAATTTGAAATGTTTTCTTAAGGATAAAGAATAAAGTGTGCTTTTTCTAAAACAGTTTTTGGGGAAAGTTCACAATCACTTTTTTCTTCACATTAATTTTTTAATTAAAATTTTTTTGGAGATGCCGTCCCGCTATGTTGCCCAGGCTGGTCTCAAACTCCTGGGCTTAAGTGATCCTCCCACCTTGGCCTCCCAAAATGTTGGGATTACAGGCATGAGCCACGCCTGGCCCACATTAAATTTTTTATACACATACATTCCACTGCAGTTTTTCTCTTTGATACTGTGTTCCTGTCTGAAAATGCCCTCTCCTGTTGAAAGTTCTGGGGAAGAGAGGTGACAGCCCAGAGGAAACTTATGATAAATATGCATAAAGTTCTTCACGCCTACAAAAGGCCTTCTACAAGCTTTTCTATTTTTGAGGCAATTAGTACAGAAATAAGGTATTCTTTCGGATACATTAACTTTCCATGATTGAATTATAAAAGGGACCATTCATTTGAAATATTTCAGGTTATATCATTTTGGCAATGAAAACCAAGGGAAGCTTATTTGAAAAGAACTGTGGTTCTTTAAGTTACATGCATTTTCTTTCTCTTTTTTTCTTTTTGCCTTTCTGGGATTCTGACTTTTGCTGGGTGTGGTGGCTCCCACCAAGAGTTCAAGACCAGCCTGGGCAACATAACAAGACTCCCATCTCAAAAAAAAAAAAAAAAGATTCTGCTCTTAACTGTTGGACAGCACAATCATTTTAAATTTAGAAACAATGCAGGCCGGGCGCGGTGGCTCATGCCTGTGATCCTAGCACTCTGGGAGGCTGAGGCGGGGAGGATCGCTCGAGGTCAGGAGTTTGAGACCAGCCTGAGCAAGGGTGACACCCCGTCTCTACTAAAAATAGAAAGAAATTAGGTGGACAACTAAAAATATACAGAAAAAATTAGCCGGGCATGGTGGTGCATGCCTGTGGTCCCAGCTACTGGGGAGGCTGAGGCAGGAGGATTTCTTGAGCCCAGGAGTTTGAGGTTGCCATGAGTTAGGCTGACACCATGGCACTCTAGCCCAGGCAACAGTGAGACTCCGTCTTGGAAAAAAAATGCGTAGTGCAAAATCTTGGACTTAGTTTTTCATATTTGGACGTCATAATTTCCCTTTTTTTGACATCGGAATGAATGGCAAGATCTTGAAGTGATTATGAAGTTGCAAACAAAGAGAATAAAAAGTAAATTAGGAAACCCTGAAACTTAGATCATTCTTGTAAGTCTATTAATTTCATAAGTAGGATGCAAGACATGTTGTAGAGCTTAATGTAAATCTCTATGTATTCTGAAATTCATACAGACTTTTTTTTTAAGAGACGCTATCGTCGTGTCTCCCAGGCTGGAGTGCAGTGGCCAGATCATAGCTCACTTCGGCCTCAAACTCCTGGGCTCAAGCGATCCTCCTGCCTCAGCCTCCTGAGTAGCTGGGACTCCAGGTGCCCACCACCATGCCCAGCTAATTTTTTAAAATATTTTGTAGAGATGGAGGTCTGGTTATATTGCACAGGCTGGTCTCAAACTCTTGGCCTCCCAAAGTGCTGGGATTACAGGCGTGAGCCACCGTGCCCTGGGCAAGACATTTTTAACAAAGTGGTTGGTTGAGTGAAAGGTGGCTGAGAAGTCCTTGAGTGTGATGTTTTCTTCTATTAAACAGATCTATTGAAGGGAGCAGGAGCAGACATTACTGCAGTTTTGCTTTGTGGTTTGAGTAGATTCCTTATAGTTCTTTTAAGTTGTTTAGGTACGTAAGATTTTTCTAGGGTAGCTGTGCCTTACCACACAGTATTAGAGTGGAATTCTCCAATTAATTGTTTAATGCTTTTAGTTTCTTTTAAGGCAATGAATTTAACCTGTTTTCTCTCCCCCTGTCTGCCTACTAAGAGAGCTGATTCTGCTATCAGAAAACAAATGAGTAATTTGACGATGAGGAACTAGGCTCTGTTATCTAACTCTGAAAACTTGTACGTAAGGTTACCAGCATTCCACTGCTGCTTATTTCTGATGACTTGGAGAAAGTGTCGTGTCTGTGCTTCTTTTAAGTCACATAGCTGCTGCTTTTCAGCGGAGTTCTCAGATGCCCTGACAAGTCTAGAACTTTGTAGGACATCTAAGGTGATATCCTACCTAGTACAAAGGCACATACGTATGACTCAGTGTAAGGAAATCACTGTTTCTTGTCATGCCCCCACTTTCCAAGACTTAGTGATGACTCACCTCGTTCCGGAAAAACCTATCATATGAGGGTGAGCTGAGAAAAGAGCGGGGTTGGCTTATTTTAAATGCAAGTACTTTGTTCTATATGTGGCAAGACCAAACATATCCATGTCTGCGTTCATTTAGAAATTGCAGTAAGGGAGACAAACTTTCTTTCTGGCCTTGTGTTGTGTGTGGTTCCTTTGGGAGAGTATGTCGAAGCGGATGGTGCGTCCTTGCATCCAGGCGAATGGCAGGCAGGGTTCATTGTCAAATAAATGTTCACGTTTCCTACTCCACTGCGTCAGAGCAAGAGGTGGCAAGTACATGAATTTAGAGAAGTTGGAACATTGGGAATTTCCATTAGAATCAGCTGCCTTTTTCCTCTATTAGGGATTCTATAACAATATCTTAACCGGACACCTCACTTTGGTTCCATGTAAATATTATGCATTTGGAGTTGAACGTGTTATATGCTCTGGTTGTTGTCTTTATTTGTCATACTGTCTCTAAAAATCGTCCTGGGAGACCGGAATCAGCTGTGTTGTTTGAAGATTCACATCGTTTATGTGGCGAATATTATACCAGAAATGACTTAATTTTTCTACCAGCTTCCTGCAGGGAGCAACGTGTTTGTCTTTTGACCACCAGAGTGGCAGAACACTAGGGTTCAGCTTTCAGACCTGACCTTGTAACTTAAAATGTGATGTGTGCATTTTGCCCTTTACGACTCAGATTCATGACCGATGGTGGGTTTGGGTTTGGTTTGTGGGAGGCAGGAAAAGGGATCCAGGAAAAGGGATGAGAATCATTCAGATCAAGGCACCTGCCCAGGTGAGCAAGGGATTCTTGGGCTTAAATCCTGCCGTGGCCCTCTTCTTTCTCAGTGGGAAACGCACACAACCACTTTCATAGTTTAAATCCATCAATATGGCTATTAACACGACTGAAAAAACCTGGTTTTTCTTTTAAAATCTGTTAAAATCAGCATAAGGCTCTTTAAAAGGTGATACTTATTTTTGAAGCTATAGGGGCATATGCATATTGCGTTTTAAGTTGGCAGATGAGGTCAAGTGTCATTTGAGAATGCCAATTAGTCACTTTATTAAGTGGACTTTATTATGGGCAAATTTTAAGTTAGGATGGAAAATTCTCACCTCCCTCTGAAGGTGAATGACAGAAGCAGGCCCCAGTGGATGGGCCACTGCTACGGGACAGTGTGTATTTAGTGAAGCTCAGGGTAATTTATAGAGCTTCATAGTTTGGGGGGAATGGGTGAAGTTAGAAAGCGTCTGAGGTTCACAGTGGCCACGAGAGGGAGCCACGTGATCACTCAGGGAGTGTGCTGATTCAGGATGTTCTTTCTGGTTATTTTGTTTATCCAAATTCTTATGCAAAAATTAACGTGGAAATGCCACATTGAATTCAGTTCAGCGTGGTTTGTTGACCTAAGTGAGTGTAATGTAGCAAACCTTACAACAAGATAGTAACTCTTTAATTCAATACCCACTGATGGTGCTTTAAAGCAAGATGATCAAGGTGTTAGAAAAATCCAGTGTGGGGTTTTGTTTTTATTTTTTATTTTGGAGAATGACTTTCAGTAAGAAACCACATTTTTGCACTGCGTCTACAGGAATAGTAGTTTTGTTCAGAGTGGGCTTGTCGGAGTTTTCACTTCTGCCTGAGGATGTACGCAGCCCCCCAGGGATGGGAGCTTTCACGGGCCCCTTTGGAATGGTGGCATCCCTGTGCCGATTCGTGGGGGACTGCGGTGGACCCCTTTTGAGCCTATTCTTTGCATGAGAACCTCCTGAAGACCCTTAAAGGGAAATCTGCCACACAGAACGGGTCAATTTTTCACTACAGAAATCACTTTAAATTTCTTTTGTGTCTTGTAGTGAAATGTTCTTAACATGTAGGCATCTATTAAAGGATTGAGAGCTGCTATTGTTCCATAATATCAATGAACGACTGCCCTTTCCAGTGCATTTTTGTAAAAGAGGTAGCAGGGAACTTTTTTTTTTTTTTTTAATGGCAAATGGGGATAATAGAGTATATATAAATAGCTTGCAAACTAATGTCTTAAAAATGTTTTGAGTACCACTTATGACTTATGAAAATAAAGCAGTTTGTTTGAATAAACTCTATGCTTTCTCTTTATTAAATATTTCTGTTTTAGTCTGTTGTGAAAAAATTGTTAGGATGGCGCTTCCTCCCTCCTGCTTGAGTCAGACATGTAATAGTCAAACTGCTTGGTCACATCTTGCAAGATCAGGTGGTGGCTCACACCTGTGATCCTAGCACTCTGGGAGGCCAAGGCAGGAGGATCACTTGAGGCCAGAAGTTCAAGACCAGCCTGAGCAAAAGGGAGACCTTGTCTCTACTAAAAATAGAAAAATTAGCCAGGTGTGGTGGTGTGTGCCTGTAGTCTCAGCTACTTGGGAGGCTGAGGCAGGAGGATCATTTGAACCCAGGAGTTGGAGGCTGTAGTGAGCTGTGATGATGCCACTGCACTCTAGCCCAGGCAACAGAGCAAGACCCTGTCTCAAAAAAACAAAACATTTTGCAAGATCACAAAACCTAGTATGCGTTTATTATAAAACTCATATCTTTTTATGGTAAAACTCATCTTTATGCATATGGTTGACCCCCATATTTACTGTGGTTTTTTTGTTTTTTGCTTTTTAGAGGCAGGGTCTTGCTCTGTTGCCCAGGCTAGAGCACAATGGCCATTCAATCATAGCTCCCTGTAACATCAGCCTCTGGGCCTCAAGAGATCCTCTTATCTCAGCCTCCCAAAGAACTGGGATTATAGGCATGGGCCACCATGCCCAACCCTTACTGTTCTTTTAAGATGTTTTATTAAAAGAGAAACTGTCACTGGTGGCATAACTCCTACGAATATTCCATCTGCGATCAGGCAGTTAACCATTTATTAGCTAATAGTAGCCGTTCATTGAGCCCCCACTCCTAGGTGTGAACAGGCATTGAAGCTGCTGGGTGTAGCACTAACTTAATCTTCAGAACAATCCTGAAAAACAGTGGCTCTCATTTTTGTGCTGAAGACATGGGAGCAAGGTCACATGGTTCGGGACTGGCAGAGTCGGGATTTGAACAGTTTAGTGAACCCGGTTCACTGTTCATGCCATGGTCCTTGTTACTTCCTTTCAAGATAGTCACTCAGGCCGGGCACAGTGGCTCATGCCTGTAATCCTAGCACTCTGGGAGGCCGAGGCGGGTGGATCACTCAAGGTCAGGAGTTCGAGACCAGCCTGAGAAAGAGCAAGACCCCATCTCTACTAGAAAATATAGAAAGAAATTAGCTGGACAACTAAAAATATATAGAAAAAATTAGCCGGGCAGGGTGGCGCATGCCTGTAGTCCCAGCTACTCGGGAGGCTGAGGCAGAAGGATTGCTTGAGCCCAGGAGTTTGAGGTTGCTGTGAGCTAAGCTGATGGCACTGCACTCTAGCCTGGGCAACAGAGCGAGACTGTCTCAAAAAAAAAAAATTGACAAAAATTGTATATACTTATGTATAACAGCTTAAATTTTAGTTAAACACAATTTAAAATTCAGTTTCTCACTCACACTAGCCAGATTTCAAATGCTCAGTAGCTATATGTGTGACTTGTGGCTACTGTATTGGACACGCACATAAAGGGCATTTCCATCGTCACTGAGAGTTCTATTCGACAGCCTGTTAGACCTTATGGACATACTTGTGACAATTTTGCGTCTTCAGGACATGAAGATCTTACTTTAATATATTAAAGTGTGTGATTTTTTTCACTTTTAACCACCCCTCCATTAGTGTAAGACAAAAACACCATTCTTGTAAAGTGACGAAAAAAAAGATCATGAGTTTGCACATGATTTTCTGTAAGCTTTTGCCCTACAAAAAGGGATTGTCTTTGGCCTCTCGCTTTTTATCTTATTCGCAAGGGATTTCATAGTTCTCTGGGAGTAAAAGATGTGAAAGTTTAGCCCAGTGCCAGGTACCTAGGAGGTTCTCAGCAAGTAGCGACCTCTCTTTGCCTTGATATTATATTATTTTGTTTATTTAAAAAATGTATAACCTTGGGAAGCCTAAGCACTTTATCGTGCAAATATCAATTGGCTGAAAAGTCTCTTTCGGTCTTGCACCTTTTAAAAATTTTCATTTTCTCTTACACTGTTGCCAGAGCGTGTGACTTGTTCAAGAGTATGCTACCCTTTAGCACACTCCAAAGGAAGTGCACACTCAGGTTTAAAGCTTGACCTTGGCTCTGATAATGGGACAGTTCGTCGAACTTGGGATGATTCATGAGAACATCCTGTACAGCAAACCCCCGCCCCAGACTCGAGCCACGGGGGGCCTCGAAACGTGAGAGCAGAAGCCCATGAGGAATGGAGGCAGGTCTCGGAAGCATTTGTACCCCTAGAACTGCGGGATTACTGAGGAACTCTTGAGCTCCTTCCAGCTCGAGGCTGGACTTGGTGCCCTCTGCCCCCATTGCCTCCAACATTGCCTCTTTTGCCAAAAATAGGATTTGGAATGTATTCCCCATGTGACATAATGCATCTTACAGTCATGGGCAGGAAGTAGATGTTTTCCTGCCAGGCCTGTGAAGTCTGGATTTCCCTGGAGATAGGCTGGGAAGGGCATTCCTTCTTGGTCTTATTTCACAATAGAACATCAACGTGCTTGTTGTAAAGTGATATTCTTCAGTCTGAAAGCACAGCATGCTCTTCCACACGATACAGCAGAAGAGGTTAGATTGGCTAGAGTTGGATGCTCTTGGGTGTTTCTGCTTCATGAACGAAGTATGGCCAAATGTTAATAATGACGTTCTCCATCCTCTTGGACGCCATCCTGGGCTCGGTAGGGCTCATCAAAGCACTGAGGTCGTCTCATTAGGGAAACACATTCATTTCCTTCAAATGATTTGGCTTGTGGGCCCCACGTGCATTTGGGACTCTTACAGCAGGCCAGAGCAGGCAGGCCAAGGCTCGAAATGTTCTGCAATAGTACTTTCAGTGTTCCAGGATTTGCGGTAAGAACCGGATGTTTTTATTTCACTGTGATAGAGGTGCCAGACTCTAAAGATAAACAGGTGAGCAAAACAGAAGTTGATCTCAAGCATCAGGCTGGAGAGGTAAGTGACCCCACACCAATCATTAATGTGTGGGTGTGTGTAAGTGCTGAGATAGTCCCTGAGGCTGGGGAGAAGTCCTAGAAGGTGTTGGAAGTGGCTCTCAGACACTTGCTGACTCGAGTTCCAGCTCCTTGGATTGGGTGAAAGCTTCTATCATAGGTGCCTCATTTCAGCCCTAGGTAATTGGCTCACAAAGGTTTGTTGAGTAGCTACAGTGTGCCAACCAGGCCTGCATGAGGAGCTACACTTTGCAAGACAAAGCTTTGAGATCCAGCTCCTGGACTAGAGAAGTGTGATTTTGCCTGCCCACCCTGGGCAGAAACTTCAGGACCCCTGAACCCCCTGTCTTCCCAACTCACAGGCTCAGAAGCCCCCCAGGCTTAAATGCATGCAATCATTCATCGTCTCTGCTCTGTAAGCAGCAGACAGACAAGAAGTCTGGTACTGTCATGTGCCATGACTGGCAGCCACTGTCCCCATCAAGTTGTCAAAGACCAAGTCCTCTCCTTTGTGGCCAGTGGCCCAGCTCCTATCGCAGCCCTTAGTTCTAGCAGCTTTTCCCTCTTTTTTGTTCTTTGCCCAAGAAAGAACCTTATCATGACCCAATTGTTTAAAACAAATAAAATGTGAAAACAAACTGATAATAAGAAATTACAGTCAGGTTTTGCTCTGCTGCTTGGAGTAAGTAATTCATTATAAGTTTTCATGTAAGCAAAGCCCTAGTTACTTAGGATGACAAATGGGGAAAATCCACATTAATTGGATTTGCTATTAAGTGGGTGTATTTCTACCAAATTGAACAGCAAATTACTGGGAACACTTAGAGCGAAAATGAAAGTGTCGTAGGCAGTGGTGACGGGACCATTCAACAATTCTGCTCTGGTTGCCCTGGGAAGCTGCACCCTGATGCTTTTTCCAGAGGCTTCCCAGGTCCTGCACGTCTGGCTCCGTGGGGCACCCGGTCCTCCCCCTCATTGCAGACGGGCCCCCTTTTTTCTTCATTTTTTTCCTTTTTGGCTCCTTGGGACCAGCTTGCTTTTCCTTTTCTTTCCCAGCTGCCAGTGCCGGCTCTTATTTCTTGAGGTTTCCTTCTGCAGAGCAGGTGCAGTTGCCCCAGTTTCTTGTGATCCCCAATACTGTATAAGGGTTCATCCCTATTGAAAGTTTCACTGTAATTACTGCGAAGAGAACACAGAACAAGAACTGGCAAGAAGGGAAATGGGGGAACGGGAAGCTGGGGTTTAATGGGGACAGAGCTTCAGTTTGGGATGATGAACAGGTGCTGGAGATGGACAGTGGTGGTGGCTGCACGCCTTGTGCATGTATTTGATGCCACTGAACTGCACACTGACACAAAGGGTAAAAAGGGTTAAAATGGTGAATCTTATGTATATTTTGTCACAATAAGATTTTTTTTAACAAAACCTTGGTCCGGTGCTTTGGATCCATTTCCGTCAGTTCTTATAGTCACTCATCAGATCCCAGTAGCCATGATGGTGGAGCAGATCGAGAGCAATTTTGCTTTTCAGGAAGGCCTGGCTGCTGCCGGAGATGAACTAGTAGTAGTTGATGTCTCAGCCACAGGGTGTAGACCTTGCAAAATGATCAAGACTTTCTTTCATTCTTTCTTTTCATTGGAAAAGTAGTCCAGTGTGGTGTCTGTCCCTCAAAGTAGATGTGGATGACTGTCAGGACGTTGCTTCAGAGTGTGAAGTCAAATGCATGCCAACCCTCCAGTTTTTCAAAAAGGGACAAAAGGTGGGTGAGTTTTCTGGAGCTAATAAGGAAAGTCTTGAAGCCACCATTAATAATTATTCTAATCATGTTTTCTTATTAGCCATTGGCTATTTAAAACCTGTAATTTTTTTATTTACAAAAAGTATGAAGTATGGAGACTACATATCCAACTGCCACCTGATTATAAATGACAATAAAATATTAATTCTACCCTTTAAAAAAATTTAAAAATTTTTTAAGGAGAAATAACAAAGGTTCTGAGGTCTTGTGAGATCCACCTAGATGAAGTGCCCAGTGCCCCAGCCTTCTCTTCTGACTTGGTTATGGGAAGATCTTTCAGCCCTCTCTGTCTCTCTCTCTTATTCTTGAGGGTGGGATGTCTCTAACCTCTTCCCAGGCTTTGGTTCCCCAGCTATAGACCTTGACCTTCTGTGAAGATCTGAATATTTTGTGTCCCCCAAAATTCATGCATTGAAGACTTGACACCTAGTGTGAAGGTATTTGGAGTTGGGGCCTCTGGGAGACAATTAGGTTTAGATGAGGTCATGAGGGTGGGGCCCCCATGATGGGATTAGTGTCCTTATAAGAAGAGGAAAAGATCAGAGTTTGCCCGCTCGCTCCGCCATGTGAAGACACAATAAGAAGGCAGCTGTCTGCAAGCCAGGAAGAGAGTCCTCACCAGGGAACTGAATTGGCCAGCACTTTGATCTTGGACTTCCCTGCTTCCAGAACTGAGAAATAAATGTCTGTTGTTTAAGCCACCTGGTTTGTGGTATTTTATTATAGCAGCCCAAGCTGTTATGACACCCTTGGACCCAATAGGCAATTCACTCTTAGGAATGTCTGCAGACCTGGGGCTCCTGTTTCTGAGCTCGCTGGTTCTCAGAAGAATGGGCACCTGAAGGACTGTTCCATGCTTCTAGAGAGTGTGCTGCAAAAGGGCCAACACTCTTGCCTCCCACCTTGTTGCTACAGACGCCCATCGGGGAGGATCACGAGGAAAACATAGCCACACAGACGTGGGGTTGAGTTTCAGCTGACCATTCATCAGCAGATACTTAAGAAGTCTGGCCTTAGTTGTTTTTTTGCTTTTTTTGTTTTTTGAGACAGAGTCTCGTTCTGTCACCCAGGCTAGAGTGCCATGGCATCAGCCTAGCTCACAGCAACCTCAAACTCTTGGGCTCAAGTGATCCTCCTGCCTCAACCTCCCAGAGTGCTAGGATTACAGGCATGAGCCACCGCACCTGGCCTTGGCCTTAGTTTTCTTATTTGCAAAATCCAGGCTACACCATCCCTCTCTCAGACTTGTTGGAAAGATTAAGTGAGAGGATTTAGTGACAGCCACATATTGAACGCCATTCAAATTTAGTTTAATTTCCTTCTCTGGCCTTGAGGGACAAGGCAATATTTCTAAGTTTATACGAGTGCAAAGCCACCCAGGGGGAGGAAATGTTGACTATTGTATTCATCTGCTCTTTCAGTAAGAATAGGGAACAACAAACTAGTCAAATATATAACTAACTCACGTGAAATGGTGCTCAACATCATTAGTCATCAGGGAAATGCAAATCATATCCACTAGGGTGACTATAATCAAAAAGACATAATGTAAGTGTTGGCAAGGATGTAGAAAATTGGAACTGATCTTAGATTTTCAGCCTCCAGAACTGTGGGAAATATTATAGATGTTTAAGCCACCCAGTCTATGATATTAATAATTTGTTATAGCAGCCTGAACTAAGACACTTGGCGATGATAAGGAATGAAGTACTGACACGTGCTACCACCAGGTGAACCTTGAAAGCATTATGCAAAGAGAAAGAAGCTAGACACAAAAGACCACATAGGCCGGGTGCGGTGGCTCACGCCTGTAATCCTAGCACTCTGGGAGGCCGACATGGGAGGATCACTTGAGGTCAGGAGTTTGAGACCAGCCTGAGCAAGAGTGAGACCCCATTTCTACTAAAAATAGAAAAAATTAGCCAAGCGTGGTGGCGCGTGCCTGTAGTCCCAGCTACTCAGGAGGCTGAGGCAGAAGGATCGCTTGAGCCGAGGAGTTTGAGGTTGCTGTGAGCTAGGCTGATGCCACGGCACTCTAGCCCAGGCAACAGAGCGAGACTCTGTCTCAAAAAGAAAAAAAAAAAAAAAGCCACATATTGTATGACTGCATTTATATGAAGTATCCAAAATAAGCAAGTCTGCAGAGACAGAAGGCAGATTAGTGATTGCCAGGGGCTGGGGTAGGGATGAGAGGACTAGGGAGGACAATGACCGAAGGTTACGGGGTTTCTATTTGGGGTGAAGCAAATGTTCTAAAATTAATTGTGGTGATGTTTGCACAACTCTGTGAATATATTAAGTCATTGAATTATGCACTTTAAATGGATGAATTGTATGGTATGTGACTTATAGCTCAATAAAGCTATTTTAGTGTACACTCTAAGCCCATGCTATAGCCAGTTTAAGGGGAGAAATAAAGGGAGTACTGGGATGGGAGCTGGCCAGGCTGAGCTGTGTTCAGACATGCCATCTCAGTGGCTCTTAGTAGGGGGTGGCTGTACTGACCCCCAGGGAGCATCTGGAAATACGTGGGGGTGGTTTTGGGTTGACTCAATGGCTAGCAAGTGTCATCAGCATTGGGGATGAGAGCCAGGGAAACTAAACATTCTGCCAGGGCCACGTCAGTCCTGCACACTAAGAGTTGTCCCATCTGTTTCCTAACTCCTCCCCTCAACTGAAAACACTGCCCAGGGGAGACTTCTTTTTTGTTGTTTTTGTTTGTTTGTTTGTTTTTGAGACACAGTCTTGCTCTGTTGCCAGGGCTAGAGTGCCGTGGCGTCAGCCTAGCTCACAGCAACCTCAAACTCCTGGGCTCAAGAAATCCTTCTGCCTCAGCCTCCCCAGTAGCTGGGACTACAGGTGCACACCACCACACCTGGCTAATTTTTTCTATTTTTAGTTGCCTGGCTAATTTTTGTTTCTATGTTTAGTAGAGACGGGGTCTTGCTGTTGCTCAGGCTGGTCTCAAACTCCTGACCTCAAGCCATCCTCCCACCTCGGCCTCCCAGAGTGCTAGGATGACAGGCATGAGCTACCACGCCCAGCCCAGGGAAGACTTCTTGACGTCATGCATCTTAGTGCTTTGCCACCCAAAGCTTTATAAAGCTCTGTTGCACTTTTGCAACCATAGGAATAAATCTCTGCGTCAGCTTTGATCCTGGCACCAGATCAAAGTAAGCCAAGAGCCGATCTGCCCTTTAGCCCAGAGGTTCCTCACGTCCCAAAGGATCTATTGGCTCTGGCTTCTTATACTGGACCTTGCCCAGGTTTTGTTACTTGTTTAGAGGTTATTTTTAGCCCTCCAGGCCAGTTTTGAGATAAATTGTTTGGGTACTTATGCAGCATTCTTTTTTTTTTTTAACCGATCATGACTATTTTCAACTGAGTAGAAGTTCTAAGGCAGAAACATTTCCTTTTTAAGTCGGTGTTTCTCTGGCAGTTATAAAGACTAATCCAAAAGATTAGCAAAAATAGCCACTTGTTAAACAGCTCAAATCTGGTAAATGCAGGCGATCTACTTCTGTTCAGGGAACCTCTCAGAGGGAGAGAAGAAAAGAAGAAAAAGAGATGATTGCTATGGATGTCTATGAATAGTGCGTTCTTTACTGGAAGCAAGATTTTTCTTTTTTTTTTTTTTTTGCCAGAAAGTTTATCTTCATCAATAATAAATAGCATATACCTGACCCAAAACTGCATCACTCAAAATTTAAGTTATATTAGGAAATAGTCCTGTAACTTCATTTGGGTCAACCCTGTACATTCACCTGCTTAGCTCAGTGGATTTGATCCAATTCTGTGTCTTTGAGAATCATCTGGCCCCAGGGCTCTCCCCACGGTTTTAGGGGGGCAGGTCTCAGCCTCCCTCAACTCCAGTGGCCATAGGCCCAGAGTCAGGCTTTGTCTTTAAAGGTTACAGGTAAACAGGGTATTTCCTTTCGGGAAGTGTGTGAAATTGCTTTTTAACTTAGAAAACAAACCTACCCTTGAAAACATTATGCCAAGTAAAGTAAACCAGACACAAAAGGACAAGTATTGTATAAATATAATCCCACTTATCCAGAAAGTAGAACGGTGGTTGCCAGGGGCTGGGGGAGGGGAATGGGGAGTTAGTGTTTAATGGATGCTGAGTTTCAGCTTGGGAAGAAGAAAAAGTCCTGGAGATGGATGGTGGTGATGGTTGCACAGCAATGTGAATGTGCTTAATGCCATCAGCTGTGCACCTAAAAATGGTTATGATGGTAAATTTTATGATATGTGTATTTTACCACAATCATATACTCTCTCTCTCTCTCTCTCACACACACACACACACACACACACACACACACCATTAGCCAGTATGATGCTCCTAGGACAGGGCTCAGTAGGAAGTCTTGGGAATCATTCGGACCAGGGTTTTTTTTTGAGACCGAGTTTCACTCTGTTGCCTAGGCTAGAGTGTCATGGCATCAGCCTAGCTCACAGCAACCTCAAAACTCCTGGACTCAAGCGATCCTCCTGCCTCAGCCTCCTGAGTAGCTGGGACTACAAGTGCATGCCACAACGCCCAGCTAATTTTTTCTATTTTTAGTAGAGATGGGGTCTCACTCTTGCTCAGGCTGTTTTCCAACTTCTGAGGTCAAGCAATCCTCCTGTCTCAGCCTCCCAGAGTGCTAGGATTACATGTGTGAGCCACTGTGCCTGGCCCCAGACCAGGGTTTGAATCCTGTCCCCAGCACTTCCTGCTGTGTAACCATGGCAAGGCGCTTAACCTCTCTGACCCTCAGCTGCCTTCTTTATAAAACATTAATGGCCGGGCGCGGTGGCTCACGCCTGTAATCCTAGCACTCTGGGAGGCCGAGGTGGGCGGATCGTTTAAGCTCAGGAGTTCGAGACCAGCCTGAGCAAGAGCGAGACCTCATCTCTACTAAAAATAGAAAGAAATTATATGGACAGCTAAAAATATATATATAGAAAAAATTAGCCGGGCATGGTGGTGCATGCCTGTAGTCCCAGCTACTCGGGAGGCTGAGACAGGAGGATCGCTTGAGCTCAGGAGTTTGAGGTTGCTGTGAGCTAGGCTGACGCCACGGCACTCACTCTAGCCTGGGCAACAGAGTGAGACTCTGTCTCAAAAAAAAAAAAAAAAAAACCATAATTAATAATATCTCTGCCATTAGGGCTAGAGTGGAGGATTGCAGGTGCTAAAGTATGCAAAGTACTTTGCTCTGTGCCTGGCACTCAGAGGATGCTAGATACCGTTGGCAGTACACCGTCCTTGCCTATGTGAGAACTTCAATTCATTGAAATACTAGTTAATAGCAGATTAAAAATAATAGCTAGCTCTAATACTGTTAAGACTTTTTTTAAAAAAACTTTCTAGGTAGGAATCTGGTTAAAAATTAAGATTAAAACCTGATATTCAGCTTCATGGTTGCTAATCCCAAATGCCAGCATGTCTTAAATACTATGGTTGTACATTGGGGACAGTGGGAAATGTTTCATGGCTAAAGTTCCGATCTGGTTGTTGGCATCAGTGCCAGCATTGGTGATTAAAGACAAAGCACTATAAGGCAGGGCAGGGTGACTCACACCTGTAATTCCAGCACTTTCGGAGGCTGAGGTGGGAGGATCGCTTGACACCAGGAGTTCGGGACCAGCCTCGGCAACATAGTGAGACGTCATCTCTACAAAAAATGTAAAAATTAGCTAGGTGAGGTCGCACATGCCTGTAGTCCTAACTATGTGGGAGGTTGAGGCAGGAGGATTGCCAGAGCCCAGGAGTTGGAGGCTGCAGTGAGCTATGATTACACCACTGCTCTCCAGCCTGGGTGACAGAGCAAGACCTTGTCTCAAAACAAATAAACAAACAAACAAAAAAAGACAAAACTATGAGGAAAGATTCATGACAAATAGTCAAGGATAAGAATCTGAAGTATGAGAAATAAATATATTCTGTTTATAATGAATTTCAAACATAAAAATTAAAAATAAAAATGAATGTAGTTGGTCAACCAACAATATCTGAGGACCTTCATAAGTCTTAAGAGTGTGGGTCCTCCTAGTGGGTTCCTCGGGTGGCTGGCCCAGCTCCCCCCTCTCCACCCACCTCTTGTGGTGCTGAAGATCTCAGACAACTCATACATGGGCCTTAAGAGAGTAGCTGCCTTTACTAGGATGGTAACTTTGAGGATTGTCATGAGACCCAAAAACTACTTGTGTTCTTGGCCAAGTTATTAGTTTCTGTGCTTTCTGCTTACTGGGGTTTGGGTTCTTCAATTCCTTCGATTCTCTTTCTTTTTTTTTGTTTTTTCCCCAGGTGTATGAAGGTATGATTGATAAAAAAAATCAGCTTTCCTGATTTGACCAGCTACGTTTGCAAACAGAATTCAACTTTTAATAAGCTATTGGTTTGATCTGTCTGCAACTATTTCCATTTTGCATTTAAAATAAAACTAGAAGAAGTTCAGAGAAATTAATTGCAATTAAGCTTCAATGTCTGATGGAATGACTCGGGACTAAAGACATGGGTTTAATTTCAGTTTGGGAGGGTTGAAGCGCAAGCAAGTGCCTTCCTTAAACAAATTGCTTTTTCCCAGTCCACATACGTCCTTCCAATTGATCGTGATACTCAGATTAGTTTGCACTCCTAATTATTTTCCCTTATACTGTTTTTAAGCATTTTTTTAATAGATGTAAAATTCACATAACATAAATTAACTATTTCAGACTAAACAATTCAGTGGTATTTAATACAATCACAATGTTCTGCAGATATCATCTCTATCTAGTTCCAAAACATTTATCACCAAGAAAACTTGTACCTATTAAAAAGTTGCTCCCTATTTCTCCCCCTCACTGGCAACCACCAATATATATTCTTTTTCTCTATGTTTTCATATTCTGGATATTTTATATAAATGGACTCACACAATATGTAACCTTTTGTGTACGGCTTCTTTCACTTAGCATAATGTGTTCATGGTTCATCCATGTTGTAGCATGTTTCAGTACTTCATTCCATTTTAGGGGTGAATAATATTCTATTGTATGGGCATACCACAGCTTATTTCTCCATTCATCTGCACATGGACACGTGGACCGCTTCCGGCAGACTGATGGGCCCAATTGGCCCATGGAACCAAAGAGACAATGGCAGATATCATAACGGGAATGTCCCCACATCTTGTAGCATTTTCTTTTTCCTTTCTTTTTTTTTAATTCTCTAAAGCAACCAGAAAGGAAACATTTTCTTCCTTATGTGCCAGAGCAGTTGTTACTCATGAAATTACATGAATGAAAATGAATTTCACTGAAGTTCCTAGATCTAGGGTTTGTAAATTATTGCCTTTTGAGGACTTTTATTCTCCCAGGATTCATTTTTGTATTTGACATTTGGAAGTCTTTGTGCTCTTTTAACATCAAAAAATTACATAAGGTCATTGTCACTTTAGTGAACTCCCTAGTTTTGTATTCCAAACCATGCAAAATGTTTGTTTTATTTGGAGCATTCCCTAACTTCAATTGTATAAACTGTACCAGTGGTTCTCAAATAAGAATGACTGGAAATGCTTAACAAAGTACAGAAGGCCAAGTCCCATCCCCAGGAAGGGCTGGGGTGGGGGGTGGGGACCTAGGAATCTGCATCTTTTCAGGCACCCCAGATGGTTTATAGACTACACTTTGTAAGACAGTGGTACATACAGATATCTTGAATTATGTAATAAATCTATCAGATTGGATGGTAGAATATATTTTTTAAAAATTTCTGCCCACTATGATCTACAGGAAGAAACTTTTTGAAAAATAGATTTAGAGGGTCCAAGGGCAATTTTGTTGCATGAATACATTGCATAGTGGTAAAGTCTGGGCTTCTCTTGTAACCATCACCTGAGTAGTGTACATTGTACCCATTAGGTAATTTCTCATCCCTCTCCCGCCTCCCAGTCTCCCACCCTTAGGAGTCTCCAGTGTCTATCATTCCAGTCTTTATGTTCATGTCTACACATTATTTAGCTCCCACTTATAAATGAGAACATGCAGTACTTGGCTTTCTGTTTCTGAGTTACTTCACTTGATATAACAGCCTGCAGTTCCATCCATGTTGCTGCAAAAGACATGATTTCATTCTTTTTTGTGGCTGAGTAGTATTCCATGGGTGTGTGTGTGTGTGTGTGTGTGTGTATGTGTGTACATACACCACATTTTCTTTATCCAATTGTCTGTTGATGGACACTTAGGTTGATTCCATATCTTTGTGATTGTGACTAGTGCTGCAGTAAACATACAAGTGCAGGTATCTTTTGGATATAACGATCTCTTTCTCTTTGGGTAGATATGCAGTAGTGGGATTGCTGGATTAAATGGTAGTTCTATTTCTAGTTCGTTGAGAAATCTCCATACTGTTTTCCACAGAGGCTTTAATAATTTATATTCCTACCACCAGTGTATAAGCATTCTCTTTTCTTTACATCCTCACCAACGTCTGTTGGTTTTTGACTTTTTAGTAATAGCCATTCTGACTGGTGTAAGATGATATCTCATTGTAGTTTTAATTTTCATTTCTCTGATGATTAGTGATTTTGAGCATTTTTTCATACGTTTATTGGCCATTTGTATGTCTTCTTTTGAAAAATGTTCATATTCTTTGGCTACTTCTAAATGGGGTTATTTATTTTTTGCTTGTTGAGTTGTTTGTGTTCCTTGTAGATTCTGGCTATTCCTTTTTCGATGCATAGCTTGCAAATATTTTCTCCCATTCTACAGGTTGTCTATTTACTCTATTTACTTCTTTTGCTTTGCAGAAGCTTTTTAGTTTAATTAAGTCTCATTTGTCTATTTTTGTTTTTGTTGCCTTTGCTTTTGAGGTCTTAGTCATAAATTCTTTGCCTAGGCCAATGTCCAGAAGAGTTATTTCTAGGTTTTCTTCTAGAATTTTTATAGTTTCAGGTCTTACATTTAAGTCTTTAATCCATCTTGATTTAATTCTTTTATATGGTGAGAGATACAGGTCCAGTTTCATTCTTCTGCATATGCCTATCCAATTTCCCAGCACCATTTATTGAATAGGGTGTCGTTTCCCCACTGAATGTTTTTGTCTACTTTGTTGAAGATCAGTTGGTTGTAGGTATGAGGCTTTATTTTTGGGTTCTCTGTTCTGTTTCATTGATCTATGTGTCTATTTTTATAACAATACCATGTTGTTGGAAATTTGGTTTTGACATAACACATTGAAGGATATGTTGAAAATAATTCATTAACATTTAAAAAACCCCCATAAAATATATGTTAAGTGAACATCTATACATGCACACACACATATATGTGTGTATTTTAGAGACAGGCTCTCGCTCTGTTGCCCAGGCTGGAGTGCAGTGGTGTGATCATATCTTACCGTAACCTCAAACTTCTGGGCTCAAGTGATCCTCCTGTCTCAGCCTCCCAAGTAGCGGGGCTGACAGGCATATGACACAATGCCTGGCTAATTTTTAAATCTTTTTTAGAGATGGGAGTCTTGCTATGTTGCCCAGGCTGATCTTGAACTCCTGGCCTCAAGTGATCCTCCCACTTCAGCCTTCCAAAGAGTGAGGTTACAGGTGTGAGCCACCACACCCAGCCAGAAGAAATATTTTAAAAATTTTGATGAAGACAGGTTTTCCCAATTCTGAGGAAGTTTATATCTGCCCCCATATATTTTCTT
The DNA here is from genome assembly GCF_041146395.1 of Eulemur rufifrons. Classification (NCBI taxonomy): domain Eukaryota; kingdom Metazoa; phylum Chordata; class Mammalia; order Primates; family Lemuridae; genus Eulemur; species Eulemur rufifrons. The sequence goes on along the minus strand of NC_090996.1, from coordinate 12,648,552 downwards.
TTAATTGTGGTAAAAAATACATTGCATAAATTTACTATCTTAAACATTTTTACATGTACAGTTCAGTAGTGTTAAGTATATTCACATTATTGTGCAACCAATCTCTAGGACTTCTTCAGCTTGCAAAACTGAAACTCTGTCCATTAAACAACTCCCTGTACTTTCTCTTATTGACTCCTGGTAATCACCATTCTACTTTCTGTGACTATGAATTTGACTACTCTAGGGATATCACATAAGTGGAATCATATATTGTTTGTCTTTTTGTGACTGGCTTATGTGAACAAAAGTTCCTGGCCTAAAACAATTGAAACAATTGTCCCATCTCAACCTCCCAAGTAGCTGGGACTACAGGCATGCACCACCATGCTTGGTTAATTTTTAAAAAATTTTTTTGCAGTGACATGGCCTCACGTGATCTCATATGGTCTGCACAGGCTGGTCTTGAACTCCTGGCCTCAAGTGATCCTCGTACTTTGTCCTCCCAAAGTGCCAGAATTATAGGCGTAAGCTACCACACCTGGCGAGATACTCTATTTAAAAAAAATATTTATTGCCTTTTCTGATTACAGAGGTAATGCATGTTCATTATTTAAAGATTCCAACAGCTCAGAAATATATAATACAGAATGTGAAAGTTCTCAGTCATTCTAGCACAGATCTAACCATATTAATTCTTCATCAGAGTTTTATCTTATGCATATACCATAATATAAAGACATTCATGTAAATACTTTTTTTCTTACCAAAATGGGATGATAGGCAAACCGTTTTAAATTTGCTTTTTTTTTTTTTCCTTAGCAGTCCTAAACTAGAGACAGATAAACTTGCTTCTGAAAAAAATTTCACAATGTATCATGGAACATCTTTCCACAGGGGTTGGTAGAGATCTAGCTCATACTTTTTAACATCTGAGTAATAGTCCGGTTATACATACAAGACTTTGGAACCATGGTGAGAGCATTCACTTGAAAAGGCAGGCCAGTTTCCAGTGTATTTCATGCTTCACTTATGTTTTGCATTTATCTTCCTGAACTAGATGGTTGTTCAGTTTCTCAGAAGCCAAGACAACTCCCAAGTTTAATTGAGCTCATGTTTTTAACTGAGAAATTAGTAATATGGACCAGTGACCTATTACATTTTCATAAAGTTTTCTTTATAGTCTGTAACCCACTCCCGGCAGTTTTCTTCTAGGGGCCTCCTGTTCCTGTTGTAAATTAAATACCAGGGAGAAACAACTCCCGGTTTCGAGCTACCATTGACCCTGAGAACAGAGCTCTGGCTGGGATCTTTTCTTTGCTACTTTGTCAAAATTGATCTGATGTTCTTCATAAAAGCTCTTGGCTACCCTTGTGACTCAGATTATAAACCAAAGTCCTAGCAGTGCCTCCCTGGCCCTGCGTCATCTGTGTCCTGTTCTCTCTCTGACCTCTCCTGCCTCCTCCTCTTACTCACTCCAGCCACACCAGCGTCTGGGCCCTTCTGGAAGCTCAATCAGGCTGGGAGATTTGCCCTGCGTCTCCTGACTTTTCCCTACGAGCCCACATGGCCCACACTTCCTCACTCCCTTCAAATCTTTGTACCTAATCACTTTCTTAAAAAAAATTAAATAAATACTTTAAGTATAGTATATTTGTCAAGTTAGGACAGTAGTATGATTTCCCAATGTATACATATTTCCAACAGAAAAGTTTGGGAAAATGTTTCAGCCATGTAAGGCACAGCTCTCGAATATCTAGAATATTTTTCTCCCTTTATTCTGGATAACAGAAGCAGGCAAATTAAACTATCCTCTTTACTCCAATATTACTCACAATTGCACAATAGTTTATAACGCAATTCTATCTCCTAAGAGCAGTTTTAAAAACCCTCCTATCAATTGAGTATGAATAAAAGTATGAAAAGGATTCTGACTGCCCTAGTTAAAATGGTAAATCTTGCTCACAAGATCCCTTTTTTCACAGCCGTTATCATCTTTTTAAACAAATTGTGGTGTAACAAACATAATGTAAAATGTTACCATTTTAACCATCTTTAAGCCACCAGTTTAGTGGCATTAAGTACATTCACAGTGTTGTGCAATCATCACCACCATCCATCTCCCGAACATTTTTCATCTTGCAAAGCAGAAACTCTGTCCCCATGAAACACTAACTTCCCATTCCCTCTCACCTGTCCCCTAGCAACTACCATTCTACTTTCTCTACGAACTTGATAGTTCCAGGCACTTATATAAGTGAAAGCATATAAGATATATATATGAGGTAACTCATATAAGTGGCATCTAGTATTTGTCCTTTTGTCTTCAAAGTTTGTCCATGTTGTAACATGTGTCAGAATTTCTGCCCTTTTAAGGCTGAATAATATTCCATTGTGTGGACAGACCACATTTTGTTGACCCATTCATCCATGGTGGACACTTGGGTTGCTTCCAACTTTTGGCTCTTGTGAATAATGCCTACGGGCTTTTAAGGTAATATAGAATTGTGTTCCAGGAGGGCAGAGACTGTTGTCTGTTTTGATCATTGATGGATTTCATCTGCTAAGAACAGAGCCTGGCGCATATTAGACATTCAACAAATATTTGCTGAGTGAATGAATGAATATGCTACTCTTTCTCCATTGCTGTCGTCTGAGGCGAGGCAGTTGGAGGGCTATGTTCAATAGGCTCTCCAGCCGTGATGCTTTAGAAGTTCCAGGCCAAAACTGGCCAGCCCTTACCTGGTGCCTGCTCTCTGCTACCACTGTGCCAGGCCTGTTCACACTCAGTCATTTCATTCATTCATTTATTCACTGAATAATATATATATATTTTTTAAGGTAGGATCTGGCTCTGTTGCCCAGGCTAGACTGAAGTGGTGTCATCATAGTTCACTGCAACCTCAAACTCCTGGGCTCAAGTGATTCTCTTGCCTCAGTGTCCTGAGTAGCTGGGACTATAGGCGTGTATCACCACATCCAGCTAATTTTTCTGTTTTTTGTAGAGACAGGATCTTGCTCTTGCTCAGGTGCTCAGGCTGGTCTTGAACTCCTGGCCTCAAGTGATCCTCCCGCCTCGGCCTCTAAGAGTGCTAGGATTACAGATGTGAGCCTGTATCCGGCCCTGGCCACTGAATAATTTTTATTCTGCTCCTACTATGTGCTAGGCCCTGGGCCACACTCTGGTGAACAAAACCAGTCCCAGTACCTGCATTTATGGGCTCTAATCGGGGACACAGACATTAGAAAGTCGCACAGACTTCTCCTTACAGCAAGCCACGGAGGAGCCATTTTCCTCTACTGCTTTTCCATTTGTTTGACACAAATGGCTCATTTTTTTTAACTGTTGATTTTTGAAAGTTCTTTATACATTCTAGATACAAGTTCTTTGTTGGATACATGATTTGCAAATAATGTCTCCCAGTCTGCAATTTATCTTTCCATTTTCTTATCAGGGGCTTTCTCAGAGCAAACATTTTTAACTTTAATGAGGTCTAATTTATCATTTTTTCCTTATATGGATTGTGACTGTAGTTTTTTTTTTTATTGCAGTAAAAGACACATGTCAAAATTTACCTTTAGTGATATTTAGTATATTCATGATGTCGTGCAAATCATCACTACTATCTCATTATAGAACATGTTCCTCATCCCGAAAGGAACCCTCGTATCCATTAAGCATCCCCCCTCCCTCCAGCCACTGTTTTCCATCTCTATTAGATTTACGAACTCTGGACATTTCTTATAAATGGAATCACATGATATGTGGCCTTTGTGTCTGGCTTCTTTCACTTAGCATGATGTGTTCGGATAATAGATTTTTTCTTTGGTCAGACTTGTGGCCTTGCAAGGACAATCTGCATCTGTTGAGTCCTTCATCCAGCCCAGCTTCCATCCTCTCAGTGCATGGCCCCACCCTTACTTCCTAACCCAGGCGCTGTCTCAGCCCAGGCCCCCATTCTCCAGCCAGCTCTTGCCAACGGCCAGATGCCCTCTGCACCTCCATGCTCAGCTATTTCCTCTCCCTCCAGCCTCTATCTCCCGTCCTGGCTCTCTGGGCGTGTCAGGTGCAGACGTTTAGTTCTGTCCCAGGCATCCTCTTGTCTCCCCCTACCACGAAAGCCCACTCTTTCTCCATCATTTCCTCCCTCATTAATGTCCCATCGAGCTGTCCCTGGTCTCTTTGTTTCCCATCCTCAACCCTCAACAATCACTTACGATGGGAGCAGGGGTGAGAGAATGGACTTCGGAGTCAGACCACCTGCATTTGGGTCTTTAACTCATTGGCCTAATATACATGAGCAAGTCCCTCAACCTCACTAAGCCTTAGTTTACTTATCTGTGAAATGGGATAATACCTGTCTCCTGGTCATTATGAGGGTTACATGAGGATGGTAGAGGTAGCCTGATGACTGGCACTTGTCACAGAGAACACGGTTGATGAATGTGGCAGATTGTATTAAAGGAAGATGGCCACAAGAATATCTCCTCTCTCACATGCTCTTCTAGAACCTAGTCACCACATCAAGAGATGGAATCTAATGCCACCCCCACCTTGAATCTGGGCAGATTTATGATTCTTTTGTAACCAACAGAATGTGGCACAGATGACACTAAATGTCTTCCAAGGTTGGGTCATAAAAAGCTATGCAGCTCTTGCCTTGTTTGCTGGAATGTTTGTGCATGGAACCCTGAGTTGTCATCATGTATGAGACCTTACATATGACCGCCATATTGTGAGGAAGCCCAAGCCATGAGGAAGGCCACGTGTAGGTCCTCTGGCTGACAGCCCTAGCTGAAAATCAGCATCAATTGCTGGACATGTGAGTGAAGATGCCTCATAATGATTTCAGCCCCCAGCCATCAAATTACTCTCACCCCTCCCAGCCTTTGAATCATTTTAGCTGAAGCCTCTGACATCATGGGGCAGGGACAAGCCACCCTTACTGTGCCCAGTGTTAATTCCTGACACACAGACACATTAACATGATAAAATGGTCGTTTTATACATCTAGGTTTTGGGGTGGTGTGTTAGGGGTACCTGGAACAGTGATAACGATGCTGTCATTCAGATGTGTTGCTGACTCGGGCCATTTCTCCCTGTCAGTCTCCACTTGCACCGTCTTAGTTTGGCCCTTTATCTCTTACCTGCAGCACATTCCACACCTGTCTCTCTGTCTCCTGTCTTGACCCTCCAAACCTTCTGTATCCCACACTGATCTTTCTAAAACCCAAACATGGCCCTATTACCTCACCCTCTTTATTTGGATCCTACGATGACTCCCAGGGGCAAGCGTCTATAGTTAAAGTCTGGAGCGATTAAATCACAACATTAAAAGATACACAATTTAGGGAAATGTAAGTCACTATAGTGAGGTACTTTACTTCACTTTAACCCAGCCCACCCTTCCTGGAAAATAAAGGGGTAAAGAATGTGCTAAAGCTCAAAGCGTTTGATATATTTGGAAACAGAAAGTAGATTCTTTACTTGGGAAACATGTAAATACCCTGAGGCCACCTATCTGTGAGAAACTATATGTAAACCCATTCAGGCCCCGAGAATTCCAGATATAAAAAGTTTAAAAATGATACGTTTAATTGCAACATTTGCCATTTAAAATTTTGCAAGTATGTTGGCATATGGAAAAATGAAATATAACGCAGTCCTACAGGCTATTCAATCAGGCAGCAGCTCTTGGGTGGGTAAACAACCCAGAAACATTGGCTTGCTGAGTCCCTTGGGGGCTTGTTAAGAAGGAACATGAATGCCTGCTCGCCAAGCCAACGTTTCCCAAAAATTCACCTTCTAAGTGTTGGCGAACAGAGCAGATAAAACTTTGAACTTAAAATGCAGTGCTTGCTTTTTGGCAAATACATTTTAAAGGCCAGTGCTCTTCAGAGGTTGTTTTTAACTGATCGTTTGGAATATGAGATTCCAAGAGAAGCCACACTAAGTCACATCTGTTTCAGGAATTCCAATGGGAGAACTTCAGTCTCTGTTACTTGCACAGTGTATGTGGGTAAGATCACTCTGGAAACTGTAGTAAAACTTCATATTGAGCTGAGCAAACAAAGAAAGCCTTTTCAAAGTGGGGAAGTGGAAATAACTTTTAAAAATGTCTTTTAGCTATTAAGTTTTGCCTCGAACATGGCCACTTGCCACTGTCATTTTTCAGAGCTAAGGTCTCTTGAATAAAACCGAAAATTCTTAAGTTGAAAGGCACTTCCTTCTGTTATTTTATCACCTTCCTGGTTTTGTCTAATCTCACCCAGATTACAGTCATATTTCTTGGTCTTTTTAATGTGTGTATTAAAATTTCAAGCAGAGAGTCTTTGTTCTGTGGTCTTGACTTTTTTGTGCACTCTTAGACATATTTTGGGACTTGTACAAAGAAGAATGTTTGCTTTAAATATTCTTAATGCCTTTAGGCGTACTCTGTCATGTTCAACTTCTAAAATTTTCATGTGTTCTGATGAGATATTTTATTTAGAGCGTATTTTGTTTTAATTAAGCCCATCTTAGGAGACATTCCGTTTTTGCCAAGAATGTGCTTTCTCCTTTACAAACCAGTTATATTTATAACATTCATAAACTAAGTTATTAGCAAAGGCAAAATTGTAGCTCCACTGTGACTGTGTCTTCTAAGTCCATGGGAGAATTAAAGAGAGTAAGAACAGGCGAAACCAAAACATGAAGACAAATCAAGACACTATAAACACGCATGGATTTTATTTACAGTGATTTTTTTTCTTAAATGTTGGTTTTTAAAAAATTGTTTTATAGAACAATTTCTCATCTCTGAAAAGAATGCTAAGGGAGGTTGCTATATTTGTGAGCATTGATGTGTTTTATCTTTTAACATGCCTGCTTTAACTGTGCAGAAAAGCTACAGTGGAAACTTCAATCCTTCCTTTGTTCAATTAAGCTGCATTTAAACATGAAAGCTTATTTTTTCTGAATACTATATGTGCACAGAATATATAGGAAATACAGAAAAATAGAGAAAGGAGAATTAAAGTCATCTATAGACCTCTTACCAAAAGGTAACCAATGTTATTATCTTGGTCTATTTTGTTGGTAATATTTTGTATGTAAATTTTTTCTTATGTGGTTAGATCATATCATATATGTATTTTTTATCTTGCTTTTTTTACTGTTGTAAAATATACATAGCATAAAATTTACCATGTTATCCATTTTTAATCTTATGGTTCAGTGGCATTATATAGAACATTGTTGTGTAACCATCACCATTATCCACTCCCAGAAATTTTCATCTTTCCAAACTGAAACTATCCCCATTAATTCTCCATTCCCTCCTGCCCCCAGCTCCTGGTCACCACCATTCTATTTTCTGCCTATGAATCTTTTATACTGCTTTCCAAACAATATTATCTCACAAGTATTTTTCCATATCACTAAGATCATTTTATGGTTATATAATAGCCCATTGTCTGGATTTGTGTAACAACTTACTGAACTGTACCCCCCTACTGTTGGACTAGGCTTTCTCTACTTTTCCATTATAGATAATGCTTTGATTACCATCCAAGACATAAAAAATGGTCTGTACTTCTGTATTTTTTTTAGCATGAATTCCTAGAAGGGGAAATTACTGGGTGAAAGGGTGTGAACATTTTAAGGGCTTTATAATGATATCATCAATTTGCTCTTCCTCAAGGGTTTCATCAGTTCACACTCCTGGCACGTGTGCACATGACTGTCGGCTCCATGTTGAATTTTTAGAATCATTTGTATCATCTCTTGTGAATGGTCTGTTTGTATTTGGCTTATTTCTTTGAGGGGGCAAACGCACAGTGAGAACTAAGCGTACTGGGATATAGCTACTCCCATAAATAGCTCCGCAGGTGAACTTTTTGTGGCGTGCTGTTGTGTTTCAGCCGTCTACGTTGCAAGTCCTTCCCATCAGATTTCAAATCTCATATAAGATTTTTCTGCTTTCTAGCAAATTCCTGAGCTGTTTTCCTTGTACCTTGGTGCTCTGAAAAGGAGCCTCCAAAAGGAGCCAGGACTCAGGTCCTAAACTGTGTGACCATGTGCAGCAGATCACCTCTCTGGGCCTCCTGGTTCACCCTGAACCAGTTTGCCTGGTTCTAAAACCCCAAGAGAAATGAGACACCTATAAAGTCTCAAGAATCACGTGAGTACTGATAAGGAAAGTGTTTGGTATGCAGTGGGCATGCAATAGATGCTAAGTCCTAACCTGGTGATTCCATTTTTTTTTTCTTTAGGATTCAACGAGACATCTTTAGGGATTCCAGTTTTGACAGTTGTGTAATAAGCAGAACTTAATAAAGTAGTAACATTTGCTCCTCTCCCTTATGAATCAGTTCTTGAGGGTGAAGAAGTGTATTTTACAACCTGGAGACCACCAATTTTATTGACTTGAGAGTGTCATCAAGGACACTGGCTCCACATTCTAGCACTAAAATGTTCCTATCAGGGTGTCTTTGAGAAGTCCCCACAAAGAGACAGCTCTCTTCTATTTTTTTTTTTTTCTTTCTGTCTCTGTGGATTTACCTATTCCAGACATTTAATAAGAGCGGAATTGTATGACAGGTGGCCTTTTGTGTCTGGCGTCTTTCCCTCAGCATCAGTATAGTGTTTTGAAGGTTTATCTATGCTGTAGCGTGTGTCGGCACTTTATTCCTTTTTATGGAAATATTCTATTGTTTGTATACCACAATCTGTGTATGCATTGATCTGTTAATGAACATGTGGGATGTTTCCACCTTTTGACTGTTGCAAATAATGCTGCTATAAGCTTGTATGCACATGTATTTGTTTGAGCACCTGTTTTTCGTTCTTTTTGGTACATACCTAGGAATGGATCGCTCAGTCATATGGTCATTCTATGTTTAACTTTTTGAGGAAACACCAAACTGCTTTCCACGGTGGCTGCATCATGCTAGATTCCCACCAGCAGCATACGAGGGTTCCACTTCTCCACATCCTTATGCGGGCAGGCCCTCTCTGATCCTCCGTCACAGTGGTTTGTTCATCACCAGTTTCAGTAAACTCCACCGCTATTACCCTCCACAATTTGCAGGATGGAATGTTGTTTGAGGAGCAGCTTTTGTGATCTGGTAATGGTCTTTCATTCTGTTAACTTGAAAATACAGGCTGGGCTCACACCTGTAATCCCAGCACTCTGGGAGGCCGAGGCAGGAGGGTGACATAGTGAGACCCCGTCTCTACAAAAAGTAAAAAAAATTAGCTGGGCATGGTGGCGTGCCTGTAGTCCTAGCTACTTGGGAGGCTGAGCCAGGAGGATCGCTTGAGCCCAGGAGTTAGAGGCTGCAGTGAGCTATGAGGACGCCACTGCACTCTAGCCAGGGAATTGTAAGAGTTGGAAATGACTTAGGAAGAATGTAATTCAGGCATATGTTCTCTCGCCTCCACTTGAACGTATCCTGTGATGGGGTGCTCACGGGGTGGACAGTTACATCACTGGGCCATTCTCTCCTTTCTCTGGAGCAGAGATCTATTCCTTCACTAGCAGAGGTTCCAAGAGGGCTTCCCAGAGGAGAGGAGGCTTAAGCTACATTTTGAGCATGTTGAGTTGACCAGGAAAAGAAAGGGGGGAGATATGCTTCTGGCAGAGGAGAAGTCACAAGCAATTTTCTGACTTGGTCATGTGCCCTGTGGCGCCTGCTCCACTGGGGGCTTGTGGGGGTGAGTGGTTTGGTGGACAGTGCCGGAAGAGAGTTGCAGTCACACCATGTGGCCCCTCCCTGCTTCGACTTCTTTCCAAGTCTTCAATATTCAGTGGTTTCTTGGCCTGAGAGTCACGGCCTCATCATCGCTCCTTGTCTTGGGTTTTCTATGGGACACTTTGTTTTCTATCCTCCATGACAGGCAAATTGCAAGGTCTATAATTAAATGTATCTGTTATTAAATTTCATACCTAAATGAATAATTCTTTCTGAGGTTCACAAAGTGCAATGTGTGGAAGCAAAATGTGCTTCAGAATTCACAGAAACCCAAACTCACCTGGTGGGATGGGAACGAAGAAATCCTCCAACAATTGAGCTATACAAATCCAGTCGTCTCTATGGAACTTTTCATTGTGTCCTGTATATGCCACGTTTGGCTTCAAAGGAAGAATACCTGGGATTTAAACTGATAAATATGTCAGCTCTTAGTTGCCAGGGGTGTCCAGAGACAAGGGGGTGCTTAAACAAACAGGTAACATTCATATTGCATTTTAGCTAACACCATTAGAATTTCTTCCCCCAAATGTTCTGTGAGTAGCAAAACAGGACTATTTGGAAGCTGGTTCTTTCTTTCTTCCTATTTTTTTTTCTTTCTTTCATCCTAATCATGTAAGGTGTGAATGATTCAAGGGCCGGGTATTCATTGCCCAAGTAAGAAGCAACTGGGGAAATGCTGGAAGATGCTCCTACAAGAAAAAAGTGGCTAGAAATTAAATAGAAGGTGTCACATGTGTGGTGTTCTAGAAAAACAAAGTTCAATTTGATTTCATGGCCACGCCTCTTCCAGGCCCTTCCCTGGCCCTGGGATTTCCCACCAGAAGGTTGGCTTCTGCTGTTTCATCTTCAGAATCAACAACTAACCTACCCCACACTTGGCAGATGACTTAGTGGGCAGCTCTCTGTGGTTTCTAGCTGCAGGCCAATCAGATTAGGGCCAAGGAGCAAGAGGACTTTCACAGAAACCATCTTTCCTCCATGTTCCCTCTCTTTCCATATTCTAATTATTAGGGATTAATTTTTCCTTTTAATTCTCAGTAGTATTTTGGCTGTATCTTGGACCAGGCCAAAGCACACTTCACCTTTTTATATTTTCTTTCGTTGTAATCACAAAACCCCTCCAGGCTAAGGCTCCTTCACAGAAACCTGACAATTAGAAGAAGAAACCTGTCTACTCCTAACACTTCATTTGTAGCCCCATTATAAATAATTAACCTGAAGTTATGCTCAGAAATCAAATGGATGGGGGGCCATTGGGGGGGCTGCGTGGGAGCTTTTTCTCATGGGTTTTTTACCCCATTCACAAAATCCAGGAAGCGGATACAGCCCATTCCATTAGCAGGAATGAGCTGTCTGCTCTTGAACACTTAGGGAGGAAACCACAGCCGAGCCACTTTTCTTACGCACTTAAACTTGAGATTTGCTCATGGAGCCCTTGTCTGAGGCCCTGGGCAGCATTTCCTCCTACCCGGATCTCACAGTCTCTCTAAGGGAAGCGCCTGGCTGCAGCTGCCACCGCACACGCTGAGTTTGATCTCCTGCCAACTTGATTTTTTCCCAGGGGGTGACAGTGGAGGGTAGATCCAGGAGGGGCTGTAGTCGCCTCAACTCAGATTCAGCCCTTGGCTAAAACACTCAGGGTGGAGAGGTGGTTGGTATTGTTGTTGTTTCTTAAATTGAGGTGAAATTTACATAATACAAAATCAACCATTTTAGTCACCGAAGGACAAATGCTGCATGATTCCACTTATATGAGGTCCCTAGAGTAGTCAAATTCAGAGACAGAAAGTAGAACAGTGGTTGCTAGGGGCCGAGGAGGGAAGATGGGGAGCTGTTGTTTAACGGGGACAGAGTTTCAGTTTGGGAAGATGAGAAAGTCCTGGAGATGGATGGTGGTGATGGTTGCACAACAATGTGAATGTGCTTAATGCCACTCAACTCTACACCTAAAAATGGTTATGATGGTAAATTCTACATTATATATATTTTACCACAATAAAAAAATATATAAAATTTTAAAATAACCATTTTAAAATATATAATTCAGTGGCATTCAGTACATCCCACTGTTGTGTGACCACCACCTCTATCTAGTTGCAAAATATTTAAACCCCACCCCAGAGGAAACCTCGTTTCCATTAAGCAGTCACTCCTCATTCTACCCCTGCCCCAGCCCCCCACAACCACCAATTTGCTTTCTGTCTCTATGGCTTTACTTATTCTAGATATTTCCTATAAACGGAGTCATGCAATATGTGGTCTTTGTGTCTAGCTCCTTTCCCTTAGCATAATTTTTTGGGGGAGAAGTTGTGAGGAGGGGGGGTTCAATTTCCTTTTTTTTTTTTTTTTTGAGACATAGTCTCATTCTGTCACCCTGGGTAGAGTGCAGTGGCATCAGCATAGCTCACTGCAACCTCCAACTCCTGGGCTCAAGCGATCCTCCTGTCTCAGCCTCCTGTGTAGCTGGGACTACAAGTGCGTGCCACAACACTCAGCTAATTTTTCTATTTTTAGTAGAGACGGGTTCTCACTCTTGCTCAGGCTGGTCTCGAACTTCTAAGCTCAAGTGATCCTCCCGTCTCACACTCCCAGAGTGCTAGGATTACAGGCATGAGCAACAGCACCAGGCCAGCATAATGTTTTTGAAGTTCGTCCACATTGTGTCATGTATCAGTGTTTCCTTCTTTTTCATGGCTGAGTAATATTCCATCGTATGGATATAACACCACTTGTGTTATATGGACATTTAGGCTGTTTTCACCTTTTGGCTATTGTGAATAGTACTGCTGTGAGATTGGCATACAAGGAATTGTTTGGGCACCTCTGCTGGGATTGTTTGGCTGCTTCTTGCTCTGTTTCTTTCTGTCCTTGTCAAGAGGGCTCCGAGCTGCTCTTCCTCACCCGTGGTCAGGTTGGTCCTGCTGGGGCCTCCTGGAGCTTGTGGGACAAGTAGTGCTTCTTGGAGAACCTGCTGGGTGACATGTCTCAGAGGGTCACAGCACTCAGTGGCCACCCAGCAATTAGGAGGCTGCCTTGTCATGCTTCCTGGGGAGGGTGCCTGGAGACATGGGCTGGCAGTTCTGTCAGTGGTTGGTTTTCCAGAATCACCCAGAAGGAGATGTCTCAGTCTCTGGGAGCAGGCACAGCAAAAATCCGCTTCCTTGAGTCATCTCTCAGAGAGCCTTAATTTCAAGTCTGTGGACATCCTGTCTTGTCTCAACTTTAGTGTTAACAGGATGTGTAAGACATGAAATCACTGAAAAATGGGAGGGAAGGACAGTGAGAACAAAATTCTGTCCCAGTGTGGCCCACCATGGAAGCCTTGGGGAATTGCTGTTCCCTGAACACATTTGACAGAGAGCCAGCTTCCAGCAAAGAAAGAGGCAGGATGGGCTTTGAGGCACTGACACAGTTAAAAATAATCAGCCACAGAATTCCTTTGCTGTGTAATTTTCCTACCTTTTTAATTTATTGAGGTGAAATTCACATAACATAAAGTTAGCCAATTTGGTGGCATTTAACACATTCACCATATTGTACAACCACCACCAAAGCATTTGTGTCAATCCAAAAGGAAATCCCATACCTGTTAAGGAGTCATTTCCCATCCAAAACCCTTTGACCATGAGCCACATGAAAATTCAATGCTAAGTGTCAAATCCCAGTCCCTAGATCAGTGCCTGCATCATCTGGTAGGGGCTCAACAAAGACGGGACAGAGTTAGGAAAAGAAGAGGGGACAGGGGAGGACATTGGTCATGTCCAGGTGGCAGGCTGGGGACTCCTGGGCATGAGCTGCTGCCAGGGCCTGGGGAGTACCTGCAATATTTTCCTGTTTTTATGTGCTAGATGCTGGATGGTGTATTGGAAAGAACAGGGGCAGCAGAGACAGAGTGTTTGCCACAAGTGGAAGAGTGGCAAACATCCATACTTGTGTGGTTTCAGGCAAGATAATGTCTCTGAGCCTTCCTTCCTTGTTTCTAAAGGGGGCTAACAACACCTACCTTGTAGGGTGGCTGGAAGGGCTTCAGGGAAGGTATGGAGGGCACTTAGTACTGAGTTTGGCATACAGCTAGTGCTTAGAAGTAGTTACTATAATATTGTTGTACTTATTAAATGATGAAGATCATGATGGTGGTGATGGTGGTGGTGATGGTGGTGGTGGTGATGGTAGTGATGGTGGCAGTGATGGTGGCGGCGGTGGTGATGGTGGTGGTGGTGGTGGTGATGGTGATGGTGGCGGTGGTGGTGGTGGTGGTGATGGTGGTGGTGGTGATGGTAGTGATGGTGATGGTGGTGGCGGTCGTGATGGTGGTGGTGGTGATGGTGATGGTGGTGGTGATGGTGATGGTGGTGGTGGTCGTGATGGTGGTGGTGGTGATGGTGGTCGTGATGGTGGTGGTAATGGTGGTGGTGGTGATGGTGATGGTGGTGGTGGTCATGATGGTGGTGATGGTGATGGTGGTGGTGGTGGTGATAGAGGTGCTGGTCAGAACCCAAGCCCCCTAGCTGCTCACTTCTTATCCTAAATCCAGGAGAGAAAAGGATGCTAAAGGCCAAGAGAGAGACACCTGGAGGAATTTGCCTCCACTCAGGAGAAGCCAAGGGAACTGAAAGCCTTTTCAGAAATTAGGACACTCTCTCACCCTGAGTCACCTGCTCTGGCAGGGTGTCTCCCTGCGAAGGTCCAGAAGGCCTCGTTTCTTGTCTCCTTTGAACTTGGCAGTGTGGAGGAGGTTCGAACGGCCGTGACTAAGCTCGCAGCCAGCTGACCTGGAGTCTTCTGAGAGCGAGCAGGCGCCGAGAGGAGAATATGCCCCGGGCAGTGCATATGTGTGGTGGCGCCAGAATGCGATTTTTGTGTGCTTGTTTTCCAGCTCCTCTTTTACACACAGAAAAATGCTGCATGCTTGAGGGTGTGTCCCTTTTTCCTTTTGTAGAAGACAGTTCTTCAGTTCCCAGATGGAATCCATCTGGGATTCATCCTCTTTGTGTGGGAGCTGCACTGGCTGCTTCAGGACGGCAGACACTTTCCTTCCTCCGGGTGTCCTTAGCCAAAGACTCCACTTACCCGAGAGAGACCCTGTGAAAGACAGAGTCTAACAGTAACAGTGCCTGAGGGCTGCTGTAACAAATGACCACACCTGGGTAGTTTTAAAACAACAGAGATTTATTCTCTCACAGTTCTGGATGCTAGAAGTCCAAAATCAAGGTGTCAGCAAGGCCATGCTCCCTCTGAGGGCTCAAGGGGAAGATCCTTCCAGGCCTTTCTTTCATCTTCTGGTGGCTCCCAGCAATCCCTAGATTCCTGAGCTGCAGCCAAAACACATGGCCTTCTTCCCTGTGTGTGTCTCTTCCTTTTTTTTTAGTATTGAACCTGATCAAGAAGAATGTCTTCTGTTCTCATAAGGTCAACAGTCATTGGATTTAGGGGCTCCCAATCCATTACGACCTTGTCTTTACTAATAACATCCGCAATGACTCTATTTCCAAATAAAGTTCCATTCTGAGGTTCTGGGAGGACATGAATTTTGGGGGAGATACTATTCAGCCCAGTACACAAACAAAAACTCCAAATGGAAGCTACAGTCTAAAAATCTCGGAGCTACAAATCCGATCCACACAAATCTTTGAAACACAGATTCAAAACCAGACCACCTACGTTCCTCCCCTTCTCTTTTAAGCAATATTGTGTGTTTTGTTTTATTTTGAGGTTAAAACTTCGCTAATCTCCTATGCCCCTTCCCAGTCAACACCACCTTGACTCCAGGTAGCCACTGTGCAGTTGAGGTTCTCTGGGGAGTAGTTAAAAGTGCAAGGGTTCATTGTGGGCCATGCGCTGAGGGAGCTGGATGGCAGGGCAGAACACAGGTGGCACACCCCGGAAAAGGACAGAGGAAGGAAGGGCCTTCGCTGTGGTGTAGCTCTGCATCTTAGCCAGCTGGATGGGGGAGCCCCAGAGCAGAGGCTGCCTGTGAGAGGAGGCCCGAGATGCTTGTGTATGCTCTGTTCTCCCAATTTCCTTCCTTGATGACATCTCATGTAACTACAGTAAGATATCAAAACCAGGAGACTGACACTGGCACAAGGCATGTGTGCGGTTCTACATCATTGTATCACAAATGCAGATTCATGTGACCACCACTGCAATCAGGGTACAGAACTGTTCCACAACCACAAAAGTCTTCCTCCTGCTATGCCTTCAAAGTCACACCCACTGTTCTCCCCTGAAAACATACCAACCCCTGGTAATCTGTCTTCCCTCTTTATAATTTAGTCATTTTGAGAATGTTATACAAATGGATTCTTACTGTATGTGACCTTTTTAGATTGGCTTTTTTCACCCAGCATAACACCCTTGAGATCCTTCCAAGATGGTGCATGTATCAATAGTTTGTTCATATTTTTATTGCTAGCTGTATTCCATGGTACGGGTGTGCCAGTTTAACTATTTACCTACTATAGGACAGTTTGGTTGTTTCCTGGTTTTGTCTATTACAAATAAACTGTGATGAGCCTTCAGGTCTATGGTTTTGTGTAGACATAAGTTTTCATTTCTTTGTGTTAAGTGTCTAGAAGTGTGATTTCTGGGTCATATGGTAAGTTCATGTTTAGTTTTTAAAGAAACAGCCAAATTGCAATACATTCCAGAGTAGCTACACCATTTTACATTCCCACCAGCCAAGTATGAGAGATCTAGTTTCTTTGCATCCTCTTCAGCATTTGGTGTTGTTACTAACTGTTTTCAGCTGTTCCTATAGGTCTGTAATGATGTCTCATGTGGTCTTTATTTACATTTCCCTAATGGCTATTGATGTTGAACATCTTTTCATGTGCTTATTTTTCATCCATATATCCTTTTTGGTGAAATGTCTGTTCATGTCTTTTATCCATTTTCTTTCTTTCTTTTTTTTTTTTTTGAGACAGGGTCTCGCTTGTGTCACTGTGGGTTGGGTGCAGTGATGTCATCATAGCTCATTGCAACCTCAAACTCCTGGGCTCAAATGATCCTCCTGCCTCAGCCTCCCAAGTAGCTGGGACTACAGGCACACACCACCATGCCTGGCTGATTTTTCTATTTTTTGCAAAGACAAGTTCTTGCTCTTGTTCTTCCTCAGGCTAGTGTTGAACCCCTGGCCTCAAGTGATCCTCCCGAATCGGCCTCCCAAAGTGCTGGGATTACAGGTGTGAGCCACTGTGCCTGGCCAATATTAATATTAATTAATTAATTAATTAAATAATTCTGCAAGTGTCTGGTAGACTTCTCCGGTGACACTGTCTGAGCCTAGAGACTTCTTTTCTGGAAGTTTTGAAATTATGAACTCAATTTCCTTAATCATTATAGATTCTTCAAATGATCTATTTCATTTTGGGTGAGTAGTGGTAATTTTTGCTTTTCAAAGAGTTTGCCCATTTCATCTGAGTTGTCAAATTTACAAGCGTAGAGTTTTTTGCAGTATGCTTTTATGATCCTTTTGATGTCTGCATAGACTGCTTCCTTCTTGATACTGGTAATTTGTGTCTTTTTTTGTTTGTTTGTGAATCTTGCTAAAAGTTTGTCAATTTTATTGATCTTTAGAAAAACAGCCTTTAAAAATTAATTAATTTTATTGTGATAAAATATACATAACATAAGGTGTTGTTTCACTCTCACTGCTTTCAAGATTTTTCCCTTTATTTTCAAAGTTTTCCTATGATATGTGTTGGTGTGGACTTCTTTGGATTTATTCTGCTTGGAATTTATTCAGCTTCTTGAATTCAACTTCAGGTTTATGTATTTTGCCAAATTTAGGAAGTTTTCAGCCATTATTTCTTCAAATATTTTTTCAGCTTTGCCCTGTTTCTCCTCCCTTTCCAGAACACTCCAATGATAGGAATGCTAGATTCTTTGTTATAGTCCCACAAGTCCCTGAATCTGTCCAGTGTGTTGTTAAAGGAGGGGAAAGAGATATTTAGTATCATTGGGCAGCCCCATTGGAAGAAATATGATCATTTCATGTTTTTATTTCAGTGTAGAAGGTGACCTTGATAGTTTGCTTACGTATTTGAAACCTCAGGGATAAACTTTAATCACATTGATTAGAAGTTAAGAATGTATTAGTTAAAAAAGCTCTAAAAATCAAATGTATATGATCAGTGTATCATTGAGGGGGAATTATTTGAGTTGGGTGTGCACAGCAGATTTCTTCTCTTTTTATTTTTCTAAGAAAAAGAAACTTGCCTGCTGCAAGGTGATGTGGTGAAGGTTTCCAGGGTTCTCTTAGTGACCTCTTGGTGCTGCGGTCTGACATGTCCTTCATTAAAAGTCATTGATAGCCAGGCACAGTGGTGCACGCCTGGAGTCCCAGCTACTTTGGAGGCTGAGGCAGGAGGATCCCTTGAGTCCAGGAAGCTGAGGTTGCAGTGAACTATGATGACGCCACTGCACTCTAGCTGGGGCGACAGAGTAAGACTCTGTCTCAAAAAAAAAAAAAAAAAGAAAGAAAGAAAAAAAGAAACAGGTTGTTGAACGAATAAGCTACCATCAAAGGAGGAGGCACAGAGTCCCCTTTTGGCAGGGGTGGGTTCCAAAAGGCAAGCTTGGAAGGAAAGGCAGCAACTAGAAGGTGGCCGAGGAAGGAGGATCCCTCACTGAAATTCAGCTTTGGATCGTGGCGTGGCTGACAGATTCAGTCAGGCTAGTGTATGAGAGGGTGGGGAACCTTTCTACTTCTGTGGATAACAATGGCAAGCATTCATTGAGTGCTTACTGTGTGCCACATACTGCTTGTGTACAATAGCATCTAGTTCTCATGGTTACTAGATGGGCCCGGGTTATTCTTGGTTCCATTTCAGAGAAATTTCACAGAAACCAGGGCACAGAGAGGTGAAACAATTTGCGCAATGTCAGGGTTACAGAGCCAAGAAACAGAAGTGTCTGGGGCTGTATGACTTTAGAGTCTGGTTATCCAGGTACCCGAGGTGGCATCATGGCCAGGACCAGTGACAAGCGCTGGTTCTTAGTACAATGACCAGAACTCATGGCTGGCTTTTGCTGTCCTCCAAGTCAAACTGCAGCATCATATTTATATGGGTACAGTCAGGCCCACTGGATCACAGTGCTCCGTGACTGGTGTTCTGTCACTTGGAGGCCAGCTAGGAGCATATTTCCTATTCAGGGGACCATGATCGCAGACAGATGTGCTGTGTCCTAATGTTTGTCATTTTCACTTTTTGCTTTTTAATTGCCTGTCCGATAGTACACTCTGCACCCCGGGATGGATTCTCTTGATGATTTTAAGCTGTATACTGCAGACTCCAACCAACTTCCTTTTTTCTGGCCAACTTAATTTTTTAAATTAATTTTTTAGTTGTTTTTAGTAGGTCAGGGACATACTTATAAAAATGAAGAACTAGATAAAAATAACACAGCCTTTTGCTACTATAGAAGACAGTTTGCATATAATGTTTAATATTGATGCTGCCTTGAGTGGGTATAATGCCTTTCTTCCAAAGGCGAATAGCTCAAAATGGTTGTCAAATGATTTGTTCTAAGTTTAACACAAAAGATAAATTTGACCACTTTTGTTCTTACAAAAATGCAAGTTGCTAATCAATCTAAAAGGAATTAAGCTGCCCTTGGTAACGTGAGGCCAGGGAACTGATGTCACCTGTGTGGATTCTAGACAGGGCAGAACAAGACTAAGGTGGATGCATTGAACGACTACAAAGAGAGACAGAGCACAGTGAAGAATGGGATGTCTGGGCTTTTGAAAATTTAATGAGGATGTGACTTGACACTTGGACCCATGTTGTTTGTCTGAGCAGAGTGGAGCGTGTTAATCTGCACAAGATCATCTCTATTCCAAAGAAATGTTTTCTTTACTAGATGAAATTAGATTTCATAAAACATTACTTTCTTTTTGTGACTGTGAGCCGGCAGTGAGCTGGCCACAGTGTGTGCTTTTCCTGGACTGGACCAGACCACTGAGCAGATGTAATGGATCAGCCAAGGTCCCTATCTGCTGACAGTCACTTCTGTGTCTGCATTTCTTGACTATTGTCAGAGGAGATGAGAACTGTTCTGGAATCAGCCATAGCTCAGGCAGCATGGGCAGCTTCTTTCTGGCCAAGCATAAAGAAACTGGCTTTGGTAGGGTTTTGGTTCTTGTGATCCTTAGCACTGGGAGAGGACACCTCTGTCTGATTTCACAGACTTCCACTTGCAGGACGGAGATGAAGGTACAAGAAGAAGTCCTCTGACCTTTCTGGAATGTTCACATTCTTGATTTCTTAAACTATTTCTGCAATGGTCAAAAGGCTGATAAATGGATTTCAACATGCTTTCAAAGTGTTTCCCACTTTTGATGGCCCTGTTCATCCAGCAGCAGTAACAGATACTGTTATTTTCTCCCTTTTTTGACATGGCCACGCCTTGTGGTAGAGGGCGGAGACAGAATAAATACAGCATACAGTCTCTGTCCTGAAGGAGTTTTAAGGCTGCAAAGCCAATGTACATGAAACAGCAAACACTGTGAGAAAGTCTATAAACAGTGTAGGACATCAAAATTACAATTAAATAATTATTTGTGTAATTATATGCTTAATGGCTGCATTCGTTCTAGGGCATCAGTCCCATGAAGCCAGGGACTGAATCTGTCTTTTTCGCCACCATTGTATTCCCAACACCTAGGACAGTGCCCGGAATACAGGAGGTACCTAAATATTTATTGTTTGACTGAACAATTGAAACAATTTAATAATTGGGTTTAATACTTGTTATCTTGGAGTGATGTTCCATGAATCTGCATGAGACGGGTTTTGTAGAATGGGGTGTTGGATGCCTGTTGCATGAATTGTTTTTCCTACAAATTCACTTATAAAACTTTCAACATCTGAGCAAATCACTCATAAACTAGGCATAAAGTGAGTGCCTACCTTAGTGGATAGGGGCAACATGCATGTAAACATATTAGATAACTGCTGTCTTGATGGGATTTGAGAAATACCAGGAAGCACCTCTTTTAAAAAAAAAATCTAATTTTTCCATTAGATATTCATTCCTTTGAGTTGTGAATGTGTTGAAGTCTTCCAATTTCCCATAAAAGCACAGACATGACACCCTAAGCCTTTATTCTTCCAACATTGTTGCAGACTTTGTTGAAATGGGGGCCTAGGCTAAACCATAGAGATAATATAAAATTCTGCTTATATAACTGGGCTGTGTTTATTCTGGTGGAAATTAGATTAGATGGGGATCAAAGAAGCAACTTTTAGATTAAAACTCTGAGAGAAGCACCTATTGATCACATTCTAATAAACCTAAAGAATTAGGAATTGACATTGAAAAGCATTTATAATTGATAGTATCTTTGAGTTCAAAGCTCTACATATCACATTATCAAGTTCAAAGGATGCTGTCATTTTTCTCAGTAACTATGCTGTTATCTCTAAGATAACAAAGCTGACAGGAACAAGATCAGGAAGCCAAGTCTGTGGGTTGGGAGTTGAACCTACATCTCCTGACTCCCAGACCCCTTTTTCTGTTGCATCTTTGTCACACAAGCTGCCAAACATCCTGTCTGCACCCAGAAGTGTCCCCCTTTGGCTTTGGAAGCAATGGAATGCCGGGAGTTTAAATCTGGAGGTTATGAGGAGATTGAACTCTTTGGAATCATCCCACAACCTTGAACAAAAAGGTGAAACCTGTCCACTTTGATAGAAGACAGCGGAAGATCCTTTGGTTCAACGGGCAATTTGTAAATATAAAACAGTTGCCGAAAAATTATATTAGAGATGAACTACCTCCTCCATTACGATGTTTGCTTTTCTTTAATGCAATTTAGTTCAAGCAGCAAGGCTTGGGAAAGGCCACATGCGATGCTTCAGGAGTAGTTACTGGAAGCAGATAGGGGAGTGAGCAAGGCGAGCCATAGATCTGCAGCAGGGCAATCAGAGGCCTTCCGCCCAGGCCTGTGCTTAAGGCCCTGGCTGTGCCCACGGGAAATTGAATTCAGAGCTCCTTCTGCATCATAAATCCAGGGCAGCTGGCCGCTCTCCAAGGGAGACTGGCGCTAAACTCCAAGGGCATCTGACGCCAGACTGGCCAACCCCTACAGTGCCCTCTGAGGGCTGGGCCCCAGGTGCGCCAGACTGGGATTCGGTTCCAACCTCAGGACAAGCATTCATTTACAAGCCCTACACTTTGTTAATTTAAAAATGCACTCATCGCCAGGAAAGGAGGAGAGGCTTCATGATACATCAGAAAGCTGAAAGGCTGGAATTATTCTGACATGTCTTAGGGCTGAAGGGGGAAGGCCTGACTTTTGAGTGCGTTCGTTCGTTTCTGGATCATTTTCCCCAAGTGCACGTGCGAGTTGGAACCCTGGCCGCCGGGTTTTGTAGAGTGGGGCGTTCCCGTGTCCCGGACCCCACGCCCGTCCCCGGGATGCTGGAAGGTGGGGGGCCAAGAGGCGTCGAGCCGTGCACTGCGGGCCTGCACTCGAAAGGCCCGGCCGCCCCCAAATCCCCACCGGCCGCCAATACCACCGGGCCCGGCGAGTTCCCGCGGGCGGGGTGGCCTAGGGCCCCGCCCACCGCGCCCAGGAGGCGGGGCCTGAGTCACGTGACGGCGCGCCGAGCGGCGAGGCCCCGCCCGGCCTCGACCCGGGCCGCGCGCTAAGGAGCCGCCCGGCCGTCCGCGCGCTCCCTCAGGCGGCGCCCCCAGTCTGCGGCCCCTCGCCCGCCGGCCCCGGGCTCGCCGGCTGCGGGAGTGGCCTCAAGATGGATGAAGACGGCGGTGGCGAGGGCGGCGGCGGTGAGTGTCGGAGGTGTGGCCGGCCAGCTGGCGGCCTGGGGCCGGGGGTCGCGGGCGGGGACCTAGGCGGGGGTCCGGAACCGAGGTCCGCCTGAGGAGACGAGGTCCGGGGCCGCGCAGGTGCGGGCTGGCGACCGCAAGAGGCCTGAGGCGCGCCGGGCCGGGGCCCGAGGCGGGGGCCCTGGAAGGGGGCTGGGGAGGGGGCGGGCCGGGGTCGCCACCCTGCTCGAGCGAGGGTCCGGGTGCGGGGCCGGCGCCGCCGCGGGTCGGGGTGGTCCCGGGGGCTCAGGCCGGCGCTCGAGGTCGCTCTTCTTGGGCGGCGGACCTTGTGGGGCGACCTTCCCCGCATCTTGTCGCCAAGGGCGTCCACGCCCTCCCGAGCCCCGCGTTTCAGACGACCCCTTCCAGCTGCTTTTCTCAAGTGGTCGGGAGCGGGCGAGCCTGTGGCAAGTGGGGAGGGGAAAGTTTTGAATTGGGGCTCCTCCGGGGTACAGGAGAGGGAAAGGTTGGAAATCATGACAGTATTCTTGGCTTTAGGTCAGACGCCGTCGCTGGAATTTCTTAAACGAGGAGGGGGCAGTTGGGGTCCAGGTCTGGGTGGCATTTTATGAAATAGCAAACGTTACAGAGTAAGCAAAAAACAAGTCAGTTCAGCTGAGGGTGGGAGTCGGGAGCCACGGCCAGCACAGGGGTGCGAAGAGAGACCCAGGTGTGGAGGATAGCTTTCCGAAGTGGGTCGTGTCTGCGTGCCCGGTGTGGCCCAGCTTTTCTGGGTCTGACGTTCAGTTCCCTCTTGCTGGAAGAGTCGTGTTTGCTGTAATGTATTTAGTGGGATACAAATTACTGTTGGGTCGTGTTGTGAATTAGGTTTTAAAAACAGAATAACGTGCTTCTGTATGGAGTGGGTCATTGCTTTGGAAAGCAAAGGGTTAATGCCCATATTTTTTACAGGAACACCCGAAGTTGAGGTTCTCTATACTTTTGCTAAAGATCTCCTTTTTGCTGACAGACCAAATCATCAGAACCCTATGTAATAAGGGAGCATTTAGAAAAATCTTAATTACAGGCTGCTGGAGCAGCTGCCTGTAAGAATCAGCAGTATTGAATGCTTCAGGATGAAGTGGTTAATCAAGGTGCCTTCCAGAATTCAAGTGCTGTTCAGAGGGAAATGTTTTTGCTGAAAGAAGCGATGCAGCCGGGGATGGTGGGAAGGGAAGTTGGCACCAGTCATGGTATTTGGCGACTTTATTTCTCATAGTTGAAGCTAGGGGGGTAGCACGGGGTAGCACTGTGGCACCGAGTGGGTGTGTTTATGAAAGAGGGTGCTGTGGAAAGAAGGAGCCCAGTTGCAAACCCTCCTACGGCCAGGCTGTCCTTTGGAGACACAAGATCCTAAGTAATGGATTCCCTCTGGATGCCGTGCTTCTTGCTTGTCTCAATTTGGCATAGCAGTTTTCCCTTGTTAGAAATAAAGACAACTGTAATATTTAAACGTTTGACATTAGAGTCAAGGTAACTAGCGGGCTTGGCAATTTTGTTTGGAAGGTGCTTCCAACTCTGTGAGTTACAGAGATGTTAGAGGTAAAAGCAGGTATAAAGAGAAAAAAAGGAAACTAATGTGTTCCAGCAATTTATAGATCTTGAGTACTGCAACAAAGGATGATATTAAGTATCAAAAGTCTTTATCTTTGGTCTATTAATATCTCTTCTGGGAATATATCACAGGAAAGGAAACGTGAAATAAATGCCTGAAGGTGTGCATTATACCATTTATAATAGTAAAAAATTGGAAACAGTAATGCACAATGGTAGGGGAATGGTGAGATAAATTATGGGACGTTTATTGGATGAAACATTTTATAACCATTAAAACTACACAGTTTTAAACATCATGGTCTAAACAATGTAAAAACGGGTGGCATTATGAATTTTTAATTTTCTTAGTTTTTATTTTTTCTAGGTTTCTAGAATAAGTGTGTATTACTTTCAAATTTGAGAATAAAACCCATCTTATAAAAGGCATGTGAAAGTTTTAAATGCATCATTTAATTTACCTCATTGGAACATTCAACAATGAACATATATTTATTGATTGTCTAGTAAAATGCCAGAAAGCATGTTAGGTGCTGGAAAACAACTTTTAACCTTTACTGGTTGGTTTATTAAGATCATTCTTCCTTGCATCGTGGAAAACATTTAAAAATATTTTTGGCAGTCTTAGGATAAGTATTTATTTTTAAATCAAGTGAAAATCTTTCAAGTTTTGAAATATGAGTCATTGTGATTATTGTATAAACTTGGGCTTATATTTAACTCTTGATTGTTTTGAAGTTAACATACCTCTTTGCAGTTAAAACTATTTAGATGTTTAAAAATGCCTTAACATTCATGTTTTTAAAAATAAAGCCCAACTCTCTGAAAGAAAAAAATTTCATTTGCCAGCTGATTGTAAAGCACAACATTTTGGGGCATATTTTTGGAGCATAGTACATAACGTTCAACTGTATCAAGGGGAGTCGGTTTCAGTTTGTTTAAAAGATAGGGTAAATAGTGTATTCAAACAGTAGTTACAGCAGAGGCCAAAGATAATTTAAAAGGTCTTTTTTGTTAATGTATTGGTCAGGTGAAAAGACTTCAAAAAATTGATTCCTGCTTGCTGTTTTTATAATTTAATTTAACTTTTTGTCTAGGGAATTATTATTCTTTCAGTGCAAGATAAGGAGAGGGAGGATGGTGGCATGAATGACTGGAAGGCAGTTACAAGGAGGAGCAAGTGGGGATACAAGATCACAAGAACAAATTGTTCCTTGTAATGCGTGTGGAGTGTAGTTAAGGTATTTTTTTTATTCCTTTGGGACTTTGTTGCCTTTCAGTTTTTGTAGAACAGTTCTTGAGCTATATCTCCACTTGGAAGGTGACTGGGTAGTTTGGCTCATTGCCACCATCTTCATGCCCCGTTTGAGAATCTGTGGGATTGATGTTCCTGAATGGACCATCCATGGCAGAATAGGTGAATTAACTTTAACTGGTGTTCCCTTCCTTCCCCGCTTCACTCCCATCAGTGCAGATGAGGGTTAAGTCTGTGCTCCACCTGAAGAGACCCTCAGCCTCACTCATAATAATTTAAGACTAGATTGAGATCCTACCTTTCACCTGTGAGACAAGCAATAACCCCCAAGTTTGAAAACAGTCTGTTCGCAAGGTGGTTTCAAGCATTTGCTGGTAGGAGTGTAAATTAGTCACAGCCTTCAATGAGGCAGGGCCAGCCTGTGTCCTGTTGGCTCAGATCCATTTCTTGCCCTTTCCTTGCAGAGGGACTCATCCCTGCAGGCAGCATTGCCCAGGCCTTGATCAGCTGGCTTAGGGCTGGGTTTGGCCAGTGGGAGCCACTGTGAGAGATTAGATGGAAGGAGGAAACCAGGTTGTTTCTCCTTCCCTCTATCTGCCTGAAACAAGACAGTACCTCTTCTCTCCTTTTGACTCCAGCTCCTGTGCTTTGGAAATACCTTCTCCCTTTGGCCCTCCAACCAAGAGGTGGTAGCAGCTTCTTGCTCTTGCTGATCTCTCAGTTGTCTTTTTTTTTTTTTTTTGTTGAGACAGAGTCTCACTTTGTTGCCCAGGCTAGAGTGAGTGCCGTGGCGTCAGCTTAGCTCACAGCAACCTCAGACTCCTGGGCTTAAGCGATCCTACTGCCTCAGCCTCCCGAGTAGCTGGGACTACAGGCATGCGCCACTATGCCCGGCTAATTTTTTTTCTATATAGATTTTTTTTTAGTTGTCCATATAATGTCGTTCTATTTTTAGTAGAGACGGGGTCTCGCTCAGGCTGGTCTCGAACTCCTGACCTTGAGCAATCCACCCGCCTCGGCCTCCCAGAGTGCTAGGATTACAGGCGTGAGCCACCGCGCCCGGCCTCAGTTGTCTTACCATTTCCTTTTTGACTTCTTAGTTTTTTCATCGTGTGTGTAAACAATTCCTTATATTAAATTCTATTTCAGATCCTTAAAGGCTGCGGTGGCCTGTTAGGAAACAGGCCACGCATCACCTCCTGAGCTCTGCACCATACCCCACCTGCCATCCCCAGCCTGTGGAAAAAATTGTTTTCCATGAAATAGGTCTCTGGTGCTAAAAAGGTTGGGGACTGTTGCTTAAAGGGGTGACTGTTTCTCTGAGTGGACCCTGATAGATACAGGAGCATTGGGCGGTAGCTTTTAAAATTATAGGCATATAAATCCTTTGACCCAGCAGTCCAGTTCTAGGAATTTAATCTGCAGATACATTTGTGTGTGTGTGAGGTAACATAGGGACAAGATTATTCACTGCCTTGTTTGAATGTCCGTCAGCAGGAGACTTGTCAGATAAATTTTACCCAGATGGTGAATGAAGTTGTGAAGTTGTGGAAAGGAACGGGAAGCTCTTTATAAATTGATACAGAAAGATGTCCAGAATATCCTAAGTTACAAGAGTGAAGTGTAGCAAAATGTGCATTGTATGCTACCATTTCTGGTGTGTGTTTTTTTTTTTTTTGAAGGAAGTGCTTGTATGTGTATGAAAATTCTCTGGAAGGTTAAACAAGGAACTAGTAACAATGGTTACCTGTTTGGGGAGGTTGGTAGGAACTGAGTGGATGGGGAGTGTAGGTGGGAAGAAAGCTTTTCACTAATGTGCCTTTTTATTTTTGAAATTCAAAAATTTGAATAAGTCTATCTTTATTTTTTCTAAAATTGGAAAACAGTTTCATGGAAAAATAGTATGCTAGTAAGAAAACACCCTTTTTACACCCTTTTTGAGGGAATTTCTATATATTAAGAAATGACACAATATTAAATGTAAAGTTATAAAGTGTTACCTATTTTTTTCAGTCTATTCATAGGAAATTAACCACTGTACTTTGGAATGTTTAAAATAGACATGATAGGTGCTTTTAGATTATACTTAGAGCATGTTATTTGGTATTCTTTTATTTATTCAAATGTTGATAGTGTCCCTAGCAAATACCAGGTTCTGTGCTTTGCACTGGAGTTAGAGTGGTGAATAAAGCAGGTGGATTTCCCATGTTCGTGGAGCTTATGTTTAGATGGGGAGACAAACTAAAAAGGTAAACAGGTATATAAAATAATTGCAGATTATGCTAAATGTGTTCAAGGAAATCAGCAAGAGGTTGAAGAAGAGCAGAAAGGTGGGCATGGGATGGGAGAGGTGTAGGGAAAGCCTCTGAGGAAATGCCTTTTCAGGTGCAGCCTGTAGGGACAGTGGACCAGGCAGAGGGAAAGGCACCCAGCTGTCTGGAGAATTGAAAGCAGCTTTGTGTGGCTTGGACAGAGAGTAAAGGGGAATAGGTAGGCTGGGGCCATATCAGGGAGTTTCAGTAGCTAAGGAATGCAGGTTTTATTCTAAGTACAGTAGCCACTGAAGGATTTTAAACAGGAAAATGACATTTGGTTTACATTTCAATACTTTTAGCTAATATTTACTCAATGCCTTCTATCCTGTGTGCTTTACATATCTTTATTTACTCTTTGCATTATCACTATTTATAGATAGGAAAATGGAGGCATAGGGAAGCTAAGTAATTTGCCTTAAATTTCACAGCTAGTAAGTTTTGTAGAGCTGTGATTCGAACCCAGGTTTTCTGGTTTCATAGTCCATATTCTTAACCATTGTGAACTCTGCCTTTTAAAAAGAGTATTCTTGACTCCTGACCAGACGATGGATTGGAGGAAGGGAAGGGAGGACTTGGAGACGTCAGTGAGGGAGTTGTTGCAGTGGTTCAGGTGAGAGTTAGAGGGGCTTGGTGGCTTAGGGCAGCGGTCCCCAACCTTTTTGGCACCAGGGACCGGTTTCATGGAAGACTGTTTTTTCCCCACGGACTGGGGGGTGCAGGGTGGGGAGGAGATGGTTTTGGGATGATTCAAAGGCATTACATTTATTGTGCACTTTATTTTAGGCTTTTTTTTTTTTTTTTTTGAGACAGAGTCTCACTCTAATGCCTGGGCTAGAGTGCCCTGGCATCAGCCTAGCTCACAGCAACCTCAAACTCCTGGGCTCAAGCAATCCTATTGCCTCAGCCTCCCGAGTAGCAGGGACTACAGGCATGAGCCACCATGCCCGGCCAATTTTTTCTATATATTTTTAGTTGTCCAGATCATTTCTTTCTATTTTTTTAGTAGAGACAAGGTCTTGCTCTTGCTCAGGCTAGTCTCGAACTGCTGAACTCCAACGATCCTCCCGCCTCGTCCTCCCAGAGTGCTAGGCCTTATTTTAGTCTTTGTGGACCCCATATGGTCTCTGTCACAAGCCCTTGTTTTTTTTTTTTTTTTTAAATAATGCTTAAAAAATATAAAAAAACCCACTCTTACCTTGGAGGCTGTCCTTGACAACTGCTGTAGTCCCCTGCTATCTCTTTGACATTCCACATCACTTCTCCCCCTATTCCATTCTGGCCTTGCTCACTGATCTCTTTGCCACTCCATGAACTTGCCAAGCACACTCCTGCCTCGGTGCCTTTGCACTTGACTGCCCCAGCGGTGGTTTCCCCTTAGATACCTGCGTGTGGTGCTTCCTTGCTTCATTTAAGTTTTTGCTGAAATGTCTCCTACCACGGAGGTCTTTCTTGACCAGCCTGTTTAAAATAGCACCTCATTGTCACTTTTTCCCAGCTTTATTTTTCTCCTTAGCACTTATTGCCTTTTGTTTGTTATATATTTATTATCTGTCTCTTCTCTTTTAGAATGTAAGTTCTGTGAAAGCAAGACTATTTTCTGCTTTTATGTACTGCTGTATCTCCAAGACCTAGAAGGCCTTCAGTATATTTTAATAAATATAGAATAAGGTTGAAGTCACTTTTGTCTAGCAATCCCTGGTTCTATTCCTCTCCTTCCTTTCTTATTTCCTAGAGGAAACTATTATGAATTTGATGTGGGGCCTTTGGTATGTTTTTCATACTTTAGCAGATATATATGTGTGTCCATAAACCAATACAAAGGTCTCTTTTTGGTTTACAAAAATTCTAAAACTGATATCATACTGTACATAATTTTCTGCAGCTCGCATTAGGTATTGTCCATGTTATTATGAATAGCCCTTGTTTATTTCTTTTAACTTCTATCACATTTTATCTATCTTGTCCTGTGTTGAACTTTCATATTGGTTTTACATTGGTGGTGTTACAAACAATACTGAGGTGATCGCCTTAGGCTTGTCTCCTTTCCAGATGTGTGAGAGTTTATCTAACGTATGTCTCTAGAATTTCGATTACAGGTTATAGCCATGCTTTCAGTGTTGCTAGATACAGATTGCTTTCTCATTAGGAGCTTGTGAGTAGAGTTCTTATATGCCAGCATTCCCCGCATTCTAATCAACACTCATATTTGTCAGACTTTTACATGTTTGCCTAACTTATGAGTAAGAAATGATGTATTGTTTTAATTTTCATTGCTTTACAAGTGCTGAAATGTATTTTGGAGAATTAGATGGACATACAGCTTGGACAAGGTTAGGGCTACAGGAACTGTAGGGATCGAATATGACTTTAGGTTTCTGGTTTGTATGACTAGGTAGTTGGTGCTGCTGCTTAGTGAGAAGGAGAAAACCATTTTGAGGGTTCATTTTTTTTGGTCAAAAATGTCCTTGCCTCCACTTTTGAAGGATAATTTGTAGGATAACTTGATAACAGTTGTAGGTTATCAAGTTAAGTTCTTGCTGTGTTTTGAAGGGATCATTTCATTGCCTTGTGGCTTCCATTGCTTCTGTGGAGAAATCTATGTCAGTCTGATTGTCGCACTTTTGAAGCTAGTGTGTCTCCCCGCATCCCCCCACCCCCCGCTGTTTTTTTTTTGGTTTCGTTTTTAATCTTAATAGATTTAGGGGGTACAAGTTAAATTCCATTACATGTATATATTGTATGGCAGTGGAGTCTGGGCTTTTGGTGTACCTGTCACCCAAGTAGTGTATATGGTACCCTGTAGGTAATTTTTCATCTCTTCCCTCACTCCCCTTGTGAGTCTCCAGTGTCCATTATGCCACACTCTGTGCCCTTGTGTAGCCGTTGTGTGGCTCCCACTTGTGAGAATATGTGGCATTTATTTTTTGTTCCCAAGTGACTTAGGATAATGGCCTCCCGGTTCTATCCAAGTTGCTGCAAAAGACATTATTTCATTTTTTCTTATTTCTGAGTGATACCCAATGGTGTACATAGACCACATTTTCTTTATCCACTCATCAATTGATGAACACTTAGGTTGAGTCCATATCTTTGTGATTTTGAATTGTGCTGCAAAAAGCATATGAGTATTTAGGCTGCTTTTAAGATTTTCTCTTGGTGTTTTGTTTTTAGCTATGTTACTATGATGTGTCCAGATGTGGTTTTCCTCAAATCTATCATGCTTGAGATTAGTTCTTTTTCTTCTTTTTGGTAGTGTTATGGCAAGGCTTGATCTTGAATTAGATTTGGAGATTTTTTTGGTTATTATCTCTTCATTTATTGCTTCTGCTCCATTTCCTCTCTTCCCTTTCTGGGACTCTACCTGTACATTAGACATGTCCTATTTATCATATCCTATATGTATCTTAGATTCTTTCCTCTGTTCTTCATCCTTTTGTTTTTCCATGATTCTCTGTATATTTTCTTCTGACCCGTGTTCCACTGTAGTAATACTTTTCTTCATCTCTGTCAAATTGCTGTTAAACCTCTCTATTCAGTTCTTAATTTCCGTTATTGTCTTTTTCAGTTTCCTTGATTTTTTTTTTTTTTTTTAGATTTCAATTTTATGAAATTTCCATCTCATCAACTAATTTCTTTCTTTCTTTTTTTTTTTTTTGAGACAGAGTCTCGCTCTGCTGGCTGGGCTAGAGTGCTGTGGCATCAGCCTAGCTCACAGCAACTTCAAACTCCTGGGCTTAAGCGATCCTCCTGCCTCAGCCTCCTGAGTAGCTGGGACTACAGGCATGCGCCACCATGCCCGGCTAATTTTTTCTATATATATTTTTAGTTGTCCAGATCATTTCTTTCTATTTTTAGTAGAGACGGGGTCTCGCTCTTGCTCAGGCTGGTCTCGAACTCCTGAGCTGAAATGATCCTCCCACCTTGGCCTCCCAGAGTGCTAGGATTACAGGCGTGAGCCACCGCGCCTGGCCCAATTAATTTCTTTATTATACTAATCAGTTATTGAGAAGTCTGTGTCTGGTTACTCTAATACTTAGATGCCCTGTGGTTTTACCTTTGGTTTTCAGTCTCGTGATCTCGACTCTAGATATGCCTGTTGAGCTTTAATTCTGGATAATGTGTATGAAAAATTGTAGAGATGATTCAAGATCCTGGGTACCTTCCTTAAGAAAGGCTTCTGACAGGCAGACAAAGTAAAGGAATATCACTTTAAAATTATGAGGATTTGTCTACTTCTGGTTTACCCATATCATAGAGTATAACCTTTATTGGTCCCAACTGAAAGCCTCGGGTGTTTATCAGAACCTCTTCTATTTGGAAGCCCTTGAACTCTATTTTTATCCCCCTGTTCCCTAAGACTGGTGGAGATTCTGCTGATCTTTTTGGATCACCAGTTCTGTTTGGTATTTTGGCCCCTCAGTTTCTGCTGTGAATTGGCAAATGCCTCAAGGAGAAAAGTAGCTCCGATGATTGGGCTCAGTTCTCTGTACTTCCCTTCTCTCTGGGATCCTGGCCTTCTGAGTCCTCACTGCATGGGTAGCTTTCTGATGGCTTCAGACAGTTGTTTCTAATAATTTGTTCAGCTTTTTTAGTTGTTCTTGGCAGAAGGGTGGTTTCCAGTGAACTAGTCAGCTTGTACTGAAAGCAGAATCTAAGGAATTCAATTTTGGTATTTAAAATTGATTTGTCTGTGAGATGTCCAACTGGAGATGGTAGGTAAGGCAGTTGGCTACTTGGAAAACTAGCCTGGGTAGGAGATAAACACTGAGAAGATTTTAATTCATGGGAATGGATAGGATCACTTAGGGGAGAGAGTTGAGATAGATGAGAAAAATCTCAGGACTGAGGGCACCACAGCAAAGGAGACCGAGAAAGGGTAACCAGTGAGATCGAGGAAACCTTTAAAATTGTGTGGCATTGCAGAAGTTAAGCAAGGAGGAGTGTTTTAAGAAGAGAAAGTGGTTAGCTGTGTTGAATGTTCTTGAGAGGACTAAAATGAGGAAGGAGAAGTGTTAACTGGACTTGGTGACCTTAAAGAAAAACAGTTTGGGGAGAGGTAGGGACCTAGCTAGATTGGAGTGGGCTAAGCAATGAGTGGAGAAAGATAAGTGCCTGCTGAAGGAAGGCGTGTGCCATGGCCCTTAAATTGAAATTTGGCGTGTATGAGAATGAAGGGGGAAGCCAAAGTGGTTGGAGTTTGGTGAGGGAAAGATGTGTTTATTTTGCAATGAAACATTTCTCAAATCATTTTGATAGAGGACCAACAATAATTTGTATCAGGTGTGTGAGAATAATGCTGTGTGCATGCTCACACTCTTAAGTATGAGTAATTATAGGCAAGATAGGTTAGTTTTCAGAAATTATTGGCAGATCCTTTAGAAAGCTGGTTTGTCAGTTTGCAATATAGGACTTGTGAAAGCGTTGAAGTGAAATGAGATTTAAAAAATAGGTTTTGTCAAAGTACCCTAAAAGCTGCTTAAGATATAGTACGTATTTTGAGTTTGTGCGAAAATAGTAAATCATGTAAGTGAGAGTAGCAAATATGTGATTCTCCTTCCTGATTTTTGAAGTTAACCAAACTTAACAAACTTTTTAATGTTAATGTCAGGTCCTCAATTAACATGATAGCAAGCATTTATTTTGGATAAATATCTTTCAGTACTATGTAAATATTAGAGGAGACTCACCTGAGTCAATTCAGTTGGCAAAGATTTTCATTTACTTTCCCAGAGCAAATTTACTTTTTTAGCTGACTTCGTTTTCGGTAAGTCACCAGGAACACTGTTCAAACAGAATAAAATAAAAATTCCTGTCTTCTGCTCTCTGCAAGGCTGTTGTTAATTACTGTACTCTTTTTTTTTGAAAACCTTATTCCTGTAATTAATAAAATCAGCAATTTTCTATAAAACTAATAAGCATTTGGATAATGATTAAAAAGTATTTCCTAATATCTAGGTAACTAGTGATTTTTTCCTCCAGTTTTCATCCAGATGTTTGGCAATGTGTATTAATAGATACAGCCTTACTGCAATTTTCTAATTCACTTTCATGGGAACATATAATATTCTCCGTTTATTTTGGACAGCAGAATTTCCTTTTTCTGTGGACAGATACATATGAAACACATGCTCTTCGAGTGGAGTTTGTGGTCCTCTGAGAATTTTCTGAAGGAGGAAATGGGTTGACCTATTTAGTTGCTATGAAGTAAAAACAATCTTGTTTTCATTTTTTAGTGAACATCTGGGTTGCATTTATTATTTCACATTTTTGGAGGTTCTTTAAAACCACATTTTGATGACATGAGGGTTCATTAAAGTAGTAATTATTTAGCTATTTTTATAGTTGATTTAAGTAGTAGGGTGGCTGATAGACTTTAAAATATATATGTTTAAAACCCAGAGAATTCAAGGCTAAAAAAATATTTTTTCCTTCTATGAAATGTAACTTAAATAACAACCCTTGATTTGAAACCATAAAATGGGATCTAGATATTTTGGGGAGTAGGAGAAGGATGGACCTGTTTATTTCTCCGCTGCTCATTGCCATATAGTTTTTTGTAGCCGTTTTTTGACTCTGTAACAGACACTGTTGGTTCCCTATTGCAAATCCATCCTTTTCTTCCTTGCTCACAGAACCATGATTTCTTCATATACCCATCAGGGAAGGGAGCCTTATCATAACAAAAGTGTGAAATCTTAAATGATCTAAGCAGACCATTCCTTGTCACGGATTGGAGGAGGGGTAGGAGTGTAACCCAAGTCTGGGCAATGAGAAGGCCAGTTTGCAGGGGGACTTCTCAGAGAAGTTTCTTCCATCTTAAATAAATAAGGAGACATTGCATTTCTTACACTAGACTTAGTTGGGCCTGGGTGGGTAGCCAACTTACATTTAGGATGGATGTCTTCAAGTCTATTTCCAAGCCCACATTATGAAGATGATCTACTGGATTCTTGATGCTGCTGCTGCTGAATTTAACCCATCCAGGAATCTCCTTGTCTTCACACTTCCTATCATATGGGACAATAAATACCCTTCTTGTTTAAATAGTTGAGTAGGAGTATACTGTAACATGGAGCCAAAGCCATCTGGCCTGATACAGGCGTGCAGCAGGTAGGTTTCATTCTCTCACTCATTCAGTAAAGATCTCATTGCCATAGAGTGCAAAGGGAAAAACATCTTTTCTCTTCCACAAATATTCATTAAGCATGTATATTTATTATTTTAAGAACTGGACTAGGTTATAGTTTCTTTTTGGTATTAATACTTTCTCCCACTTTTAATAAAACAAAATATATTTTCATATGCTTAGAGATGTTAGTAGTTTCATTTGGCAAATCTTTATGATTATTTTAACACAAACATTTAGGAAACTGCAGTAATCAAAAGTGGCAGACATTGGCACTTAATATTCTGTTAGAAGACAGAACTTCCTTTTAGTTCTTACTAGAGAGGAAATAAAAGAAAATGATCAAGAATGCCCTTTTCCAAGTTTCAGTAATTAGATTAAAATTTTTTTGAGTTGAGAAAGGATCAGACAAATGAATTCATTTTTGTTTGTGTTTGAGTATGGGAAAATTGGAGAATTTAGTGTCTTAAATGTTTGGCCTGTTCACATGATGAGGTTGTATTTCCCAAGCGTGGGAGGACGAGTGATTGCAGACTTTGATTCAGTGTATGACCGCACTTCTGAGAGCCTGAACATTTTCAGAATAAAATGATGCCTTTCATTGCTTTATGTATAAAGAATCTTAATACTGGATAAGCATTCTTCTAAAATGTTGCATTTTCTCAGGAACCACAGGGTGTCTGCTATGGATTCTCAAAGTAATGTGTTTCTGAAATTTAGCTTTTTTATTTAAAATAGTGGTTAAGCTGTATACTTACTAGTCAAGTGGTTACTAAGATGTTTCTGTTTTCACAAAAGAAAGTCAGATGCCTTCTTTTCTTCCTTTCTGTGGTAAGACTAGTCTTTCTTTGTATTTTTTTTTTTTCAAGAATTAATCTGATTCTGTAGACTGGTCCTTAAATACTTCTCCAAACCTCATCACATTAGCATTCACTCCTGGTGACAGCAGACAGAGGGCAGAGCCCAGAATGCATGCTGTGCATCCCACCCTGGCTTGGCTACCCAGAGTTGTTCTGCCTCACAAGTGCTCAATAATTTGGCTGGACATGCAGAACATGATGACTTTTTTTTTTTTTTTTTATCTGGAAAGAATATAAACTGAGATATTTCCCCTGGGTTCTGCTTCTATAAGTACTTGGACATTTGATTTTAGGATTTATGTCTCTGTCTATTATCTTCATACTGCCTTCACACACACCCTCTTTTTCCTTTTCCAGTGGAGGAGTCTGGGGCATTCTTTCTTTGCTTGTCTTCCTGTCAAGTATTGCATATTATGATCCTGGTGAAGAGTGGACTGTCTTGCATCTAAAGATGATAAAGACTATTTAAGGCCGGGCGCGGTGGCTCACGCCTGTAATCCTAGCACTCTGGGAGGCCGAGGTGGGCGGATCGTTTGAGCTTAGGAGTTCGAGACCAGCCTGAGCAAGAGCGAGACCCCACCTCTACTAAAAATAGAAAGAAATTATATGGACAGCTAAAAATATATATAGAAAAAATTAGCCGGGCATGGTGGTGCATGCCTGTAGTCCCAGCTACTCGGGAGGCTGAGACAGGAGGATCGCTTGAGCTCAGGAGTTTGAGGTTGCTGTGAGCTTGGCTGACGCCACGGCACTCACTCTAGCCTGGGCAACAGAGTGAGACTCTGTCTCAAAAAAAAAAAAAAAAAAAAAAAGACTATTTAAAAGTGTTTTGGCTAAGTTCTGCATTAAAACTTTTACGTTCTTTCTCCATTTTACCTGTAAAAGTTGAGATAGGGTAAAAAATAATTTCTTTCTTCAGAGAAAAGTCCGCTATCCTAGTTCTTCCAGCCACCTTGAGGTTTGGTGCAGGCCTGCCTCAGAGTTACAAAACTGGGAGTGTGCCCTTGGGCCTACTGCTTGAACCAGTGGTCAGCTGACTTCCTTTGGAGAGAACATCTTGCAGAAGTTCGTGAATCTCAGGAGGTTGGCATGGGTGGTTTTATCTTGGTTTCAGCAATCAAAAAACGTGGTTGGTTGGACTGATGACTGGGAATTTCAGGAACAGATTTTACAGGAGTGCCTTTTCTTTAATTAAAGAGTTATAAAGTTACTGATAGGGCCATTCCAACTTTGACTGGTGGAAGGGATTAAAGGCCAAGCTTGGGTGGTCATGTTAACCTGGCATCTTCTCCACATTCTAGAGAGGGGAGGCTATCTTTTAGTATAAGTCCTTAATTTTATAAGAGACATAAAATTGAAGCTCTTTTTTTCCTAGTGTCCCTAATGTGCCTCTCCCTTCTTCCCTCCATCCACCTATTGATTGGCTGCTGGAACGCAGCAGCACTGAGGTGGACAGCCTTTCCCATCCTAAGCCAGGCTTCTTCATGGCTGACTTTGTTGGGATGAATCATCCTGGAGATAAGCATGCAGCCATTCCTAAATAATCTTAGCCCTGTGGGATTGGAGAAGCTCTCTTTGACCTTGTGGTCTCTGGGAATTAGGATTTCAGAATTTTTGCTTGTTTGCTATGTTAGGTCAGCCATTGAGGATATTTCAGATAATAATAATTAAACAATTAGTAGGCATTCAAAACTATTAAGTCATCAACATAATTGAGCCCCTCACCTGCCCATATTTACATACCAAGCAGAGTGAGTTGGAAGAATTGTCCTATTTGGTTTTAGGAATAATTGATGATTGGCAATATGATTATTATATCTTTTCTTCCCAACTTTGTATCTTTTTCTTTTCTTTTCTTTTCTTTTTTTTTTTTTTTGAGACAGCGTCTCGCTTTGTTGCTCAGGCTAGAGTGAGTGCCGTGGCTTCAGCCTAGCTCACAGCAACCTCAAACTCCCGGGCTTAAGCGATCCTACCGCCTCAGCCTCCCGAGTAGCTGGGACTACAGGCATGCGCCACCATGCCCGGCTAATTTTTTCTATATATATTTTAGTTGGCCAGATAATGTCTTTCTATTTTTAGTAGAGACGGGGTCTCCCTCTTGCTCAGGCTGGTCTCGAACTCCTGACCTTGAGCGATCCACCCGCCTCGGCCTCCCAGAGTGCTAGGATTACAGGCGTGAGCCACCACGCCCGGCCATCTTTTTCTTTTTTTAAATTTTTTTTAAGCCAGTCAAATTTAGCGGTGTGGGGGTTGTATACCAACTTTAGTGACACTAATGTTAATAAGTTCCAGTAACCCACTACCATCGGACCAACCCCCAACTTGTATTTTGAAAATGTTCAAATTTACAGAAAAGTTAAAGGAATAGTGCAATGAATACCCATATATCTTTAACTAAATTAACCAGTTAACATTATACCAGTTTTTTGTCTCTCTTTAATATAATCTTACAAAAAAATTTTTTGTGACTGAACCATTTGAAAATAAATTATAAACATCAATACTTTCCCCCTAAATACTTTAGCATTCATTTCTTAAGGACATTTTCCTGTATAATCATAACCATTATCACACTTAAGAAAACTAACAGTAATTCCATAATGTTATTTCATATATAATTCAAGTTCTTCTTTCCATATTTGTTTCCAAAGCATCTTTTATAGCTTTTTAAAAAAAATTAAACTTATATAGGCTTTAATTAATATTTACAGCTTAGATTTAGTTATGTCTCTTCGGTCTATTTTAAATTTTGTGTGTGTGTGTGTGTCTGACTTTTTTGAAGAGTCCAGGCTCATTGCCTAAAATCATTATTTGCATCCTGTAGACTAGATTGCATGTGTAAGCAGAAGAGATAAGTGCTGTGGTTTCTTTACTGTCATTTTTTTTTTATTATAAATATGTTAAAATCATCTGCTTGATGCAAGGTCAAAGTCACATTCATTTTTCTTGTTCTTTGGTAAATGGGGATTTAGTTGGTAACCAAAAGGAGTTACTAAACGGCTCAGATGTCAATGGAATATGTGTGTGGGTGAACTTGGAATAAGCATACACAGTGGTTTCTTAGACCCACACCCATATGGAGGTGATTAGTTATCTGGCTTGACATAGTAAGGATTTTATTTTAATATTTGGCTGTGGTTTTATAAAAAAAAGAACTTTAGAATTGGAAAATTTAGTGAGACAAACTATATTTATATAATTCAAAAGAGATGCTTTTGCTGTCAAATTCTTGAATGAAGAACAAACCTTAAATCTCTCAGGAACGAATCTTCCTTTTTCTTCTTCTCTCCCTCAACACTTTCCTATTGATTTAAAAAAAAAAAAATTAGCTGCAGCTGAGACTAATACAGGATCCAGCTGTAACTTTTTTGTTGTTGTTCATATATCCGGTGATGGTCATAGCAAACTCATTGCAAAGGAAAGGGCAGGGTGGGAAAAAAAAATGACACTCTATAAAAGTATTCAAGAAATAGCAACAGGATCTAGGAGTCTCCCTTTCAGATGACTGATTTAAATTCCATTCTGAAGTATTAATTTTGTTTGTGACTAGTCTAGAAGGCATTCTAGTTTTTCCCTTTTAATATTATATACACACCATGTAACCAGAGAATATACATGAAGCTGACACATTGTTTTCAGTGGGAGGCAGAAAATGGTAACGTGTGAGAACCCAGAGGACTGGACTCTCCTATAATAAAACAGGGCAAAGATTTTTCAAAATATGGTTCATTCATGTGCACACTTGTATAGAGAGCAATGATCTGTGAAAGAAAGCCAAGATCTCTTAAATTTGTTTAATAGTACTGAAATTTACTGTGTTTACCATAGAGCAAATAAGTTCAGAATCAGTAGTTCAATCAAATGAAATTTCAAATTTTCTTATTTGCTTCAATGTAATGACTATAAAAGCTTTGCATTTCGATCAATTCTGTCTTAAGAGGACAAAGTACATATCATCACCCTGTAGCTGAAGATAAATTATGCATTTGAAAATAGTTTTTGTGATTAATGTAATGATCGTAAGACTAGTGATTTTCACATACTTGAGTGTCTCAAGCATTTTGTTTTTCTTTTTTTATGTTAAGAGGGTCAGATTTCTCATATTTCTTCTAATTGTAGCCAGGCATCCTGTTTGGGGGCTATTTGAGAC
Organism: Eulemur rufifrons; assembly: GCF_041146395.1. Taxonomy (NCBI): domain Eukaryota; kingdom Metazoa; phylum Chordata; class Mammalia; order Primates; family Lemuridae; genus Eulemur; species Eulemur rufifrons. Next base: position 12,608,744 of record NC_090996.1, on the reverse strand, counting down.
CAGGGCTGCCTGTGAAAAAATCATGCAGTTCTGTTATTCTTTTTAGATTTGATTTTATGGACAGGTTTCCTTGAAATCTCATACTCTATTTTTAGATGCTCTTTTTACACATCTATGTTATATAAAATGATTCAGGGCTTGAGTACTGTATGTATTTTTCAGCACAAAAATGTTGTTCAATGTCTTAAGGCTGTTTAAATTTTATAAGAAAAATAAACCAGTGACACTTTAGTGGATATAATCTACGAGAACTAATGAACAAATTTAAGGAAAGAGAACTTTGCTCTCTTTCACAGATCGTTGCTATATCTGTGCCAGCAAGAACGATATTTTGAAGATTCCTTTGCTATGTTACACTAAGAGAATTCCGTCTCCTTGGTTCTCACAAGTTTCTATTTTCTGCCTCCCACTGAAAGAAACATTTTTTGTAACCCTTCAAAAAACTTCCTACATGTCTCCCTTCCCTCTCTCCTGCCTTATTTATTACTATATTTTTTAAACTTAAGCCTAGCCTTAAGAGAGGTAGCTTTCTTCTCAGATTTATAAATGATTGGTTTGTTGCTCTGTAGAGTATATCAGAGACCTGTATACTTTTGAAGTGATTTCTGATCTAATGAAGTATTACAGATGTGTGAGGGACTGTGAACCTTCAGTCTGTTTGTTAATAAAGTACCTATTCTTTTTTTAATTTTTATTTTTTTAGAGACAGGCTCTTGCCTGTCACTCAGGCTAGAGCATAGTGGCGTCATAATAGCTCACTGCAGCCTCAAACTCCTGGGCTCAAGTGATCCTCCTGCCTCAGCCTCTGGAGAAGCTGGGACTACATGAGCTACATCCCTGGTCTATTCTTTTTTTTAGAAATGAACTGTAATTCCGTAATACTGTAATAGTCATCCTTTTAAAGTATAAATTTAGTGGTTTTTACTGTATTCACAAAGTTGTGCACCCATCGCCACTATCTAATCAGAATATTTTTATCACCTCAACAAGAAACTGCATCCCCATTAGCCATCATTCTCTCCCCTCCCCCCACCCGGGCAACCACTCATCTACTTTCTGTTTCTATGAATTTGCTTATTCTATATATTTCATCCAAATAAAATCATATAGTATGTGGCCTTTTGTGTCTGGCCTTTTTTCACTCAGCGTGTTCACCCATGTTGTGGCATGAGCTGCTTTTTCACGTTCATCTGTGTGTTAGCTCGATTTAGTATCAAGCACCTATACTTTTCCTGTGAGTGGAACTGAGACTCGGATTGGTTTGAGTGTTAGGAGTGGTTAGAGAGGTTTTGCTCACCTCTGTCAGATGGTCCAATCTGTGTTTTTTATGTTATCCTGAAGATTTTTAGGTTTGCTCTTGTCGTCTTTTCATTGAGAAAGGTTGAAGTTTATTTTGAACCTAATTTGGAGAAGGACCAGATTGAATCCTTGCTGTTGTAATCGTTTAGTTTATAATCTCATGAATGGTTGCATCTGGAGCAGAATCATGTTGTCTGTAGAAAAAGAAAACTTTTACTCTCTCGAGACCAACATACATATTAATAGATTCAAGACTGGGAAAAAGGGGGTGGGGGAAATGGGGAGATGTTGTTTAAAGTGTAGTTTTGCTGTTAGTTATAGAATGAATAAATGCTGGAGGCCTCATGTACAGCACTGTGACTACAATCAGCAATAATGTATTTTATACTTGAAATTTGCTAAGAAGGATTGTTAAATATTACCACACACACACACACAAAAGGTAACTGAAGTCATGGTTATGTTAATTAGCTTGACTGTGGTAATCATTTCACAATGTCTATGTATGTATCAAGACATCATGTTGTACACCTGGAATACATATAATTTTTATTTGTCAATTATACCTCAACATGTGTGGGGAGAAAAGAGACTGCAGGCACGGTGGCTCATGCCTATAATCTTAGCACTATGGGGAGGCAGAGGCGGGAGGATTGCTTGAGCTCAGGAATTTGAGACCAACCTGAGCAAGAGCGAGACCACATTTCTACTAAAAATAGAAAAAGTTAGCTGGGTGTCATGGCGCCTGTAGTCTCAGCAACTTGGGAGGCTGAGGCAGGAGGATCTCCCTCTTTTTTTTTTTTTTTTTTTAGACAGAGTCTCACTCTGTTGCCCAGGCTGGAGTGCTGTGGTGACATCCTAGCTCACTGCAACCTCAGACTCCTGGGCTCAAGTGATCCTCCTGCCTCAGCCTCCCGAGTAGCTGGGACTGCAGGTGTGTGCCACCACCCTTGGCTGATTTTTTTCTATTTTAGTAGAAATGAGGTCTCACTCTTGCTCAGGCTGGTCTTGAACTCCTGAGCTCAAGAGATCCTCCTGCCTTGGCCTCCCAGAGTGCTAGGATTACAAGTGTGAGCCACCACTCCCGGCTGTAGGAGGATCTCTTGAGCCCAGGAGTTTGAGGCTGCAGTGAGTGATGATGACGCTACTGTACTCCAGGGCGACAGAGCAAGACCCTGTGTCAAAAACAAAACAAAACAAAAAACAGACTAGGAAGGGACCATTAGCAAAAGAAAGAGCTTAACGCACTTTTGGAAGGAACAAGAAATTGGAAACCTATGAGCAGATAAATCAGAATGCGGATTTAGAGTAAGCAGGAGGGGCTCCTGGGCAGCCCGTTGGTGGCTGCAAGGCTTTGCTCAGAATGGATAGAGTAGTGATTGTGGAAATCATGCTGCAAACAAGAACTTAAAGTCCTTCTGGGAAGCTGCTGTGCCAGTGTTCTCCACATTCTTCCTTCTGTCCGCCTCTTCTCTTACTATTGTTTTGAGGGCAGCTGTTGATAGCATTTTACCATTAAGCAAATATTTCTTTACATAGATTAAATTCTCTGCCTGGGGAGAATTGGAGCTCTGTGGGTATGTACCAGTACCCCAAGTAAAATTTTTTTTGTGGTTTGTTTTTTTTTTTTTTTTCCTCCTCTCTTATGGGAGCTTCTCAGCCTAAGGGCTTTCCCCCTGACTTTTCATCCTGAAGGGAAGCCTGCCAGTGGACAGGCTTTGCTCACTAACACAGAGAACATAATGAACCTTCCCATTCACAGAGGAAATCTAATAAGAAAAGATACCTACATGTAACACTAAGGAAGCCACACAACTAGCTCCATCTTATTTTTAAATGTGTACAGATAGCAAGGACCTCCAGATGGATGGAAAAACTCAACAGCATGAAAGAGAAAATTTAATACAAAATTTCTGTAGAAAGATAGAATAAGCTGACTCCAAAAGAAAGAGAATTCAGAAGATAAAATGTTAAAAAAATGATCATGAGCAACTTCCAGGGAAGATGTGACTTGGGCATTAGTGTTTGTCTAACTTCCTACCTCACCTCCTTCCTTGAATCACCAGACTCCTGATGGAAGTAATTGAGAGGGGGAAAAAAGGTGAAAAGCTGAATCATAATAGATGGTGGGATCAGGGTGAAGAAATACCAGGACCTGACTCATCACTCTCTTTCCTAAGAGCTCTGCAGGGTGGCAAGGAGCATAAAAAGATGTGATGTTGGCTCTGCTCATTTGAGAGAGCGAAGAGCGAGTGAGACCTAATGATGCCATGTGGCCATAGGCAGTTGGGGCTGGGTTTGTTCCTGTGCAGCAGCAATATTCAGGAGCAGCTGAAACAGGAGGCCAAAGGACATGTGTGGCTTCACCATGCTCAGAACTACTAGTGTTTCTCCTTGACACCACAGCCTTCCTCCCTAGTGTAATGGGTAGCATTCCACCCATCTGGAGTAGAAACCAGGTCAGACAGAGTTAGATACAGAAACCAGGACACAGAACCAACAGGATAGGTTCACAGAGAAGGAGACTTAACAGAGCTGAAGTTCCCTTGAAGCTGGACCTCCCCTGAATGAGAAATGCAGTTTATATATGTCTCAGCCCTCCAGCTTACAAACTTAAAGTTGAAAAAAATAAAAGCAAAAACCAACCAAAAAACTCACAAAATTTAGCAGCATTCTAAGGAGAACCAACAATTCTTTTGTTTTGGAAAAAATTGGACCTAAATATCATTGTTCACTTGTAAGCAAAAGGAAAAAAGCATGTCGCCAAAAGAAAATAGGAGGGGGATATAGTTTTTGAGGCAGAGGCAAAGTATAATGTTGAAAAAGATTAATTATAGAAACTAGAAGTAAATTTCAGGTTGAATCTGCTTTGCAATGTTTTTAATACAATTGAGGAAAGATTGAAGTAAGTGATGGAAAGATGAGGTAAGGCAACAGGCCAAGCTGAGAATTAGTTGGTTGAAAGGCAGATGGAATTATAAAGTAGAGTGGATGAACTGAGAGAGAGAAACTGAAATGATTCTAATTGCATTTGCAGAATTTTAAACTCCGTTAGGATCCACGAAGAGCAAAATTTACAATGTGGAGAGTTAAATCAGTGCTCTGAGCTAAATGTTGTTTCTGAAGGTGATTACCTAAACAAATAAAATAGAAACAGTAATAAATGATTCAATGGGAAACAGTATCTGTGAGCTGAAAAAGAACACCAGCTGCTTCTGTATATTCACATAGTTCGTTCTGCATTAGATGAAATTAGTGGAAAGAGCAAGATATATCCTAATGAAATTTTTAAATTTCAGGAATAAAGAAAAGTACCCTACAAATAGCTAGTCAGAAGTGTGGTGGTAGAGGAGATTATTTACAAAGAAAGAGAAGGATGGCTTTAGACTTTGCTACACCATTGCCAGAAGGTAGTGTAGTGTAGCTGAGGCAAAGATTTTTTGAGGGGTAAAGGTTGTAACTGAGAATTAAATAATCATACTAACTGTTGTTAATTTGTGAAGGCAACAGAAAAATGTTCTCTGAAGATACAGAGAAGTGGGAGCTAGCACATGGCCTTCAGTGGGAGCTCACCCTGCTTTTAGACTTAGGATTATGTGAGCTAATATGGTTCTTTATTGTTTAAGGCTATTTTAGCTGTTTTCTCCTACCTGTACCTGAAATCTTCCTGTATGCCATCTGTAAGTTTTTCTTAAAACTTTGGGCTGGGTGCAGTGGCTCATGCCTGTAATTCTAGCACTTTGGGAGGTGGACGCAGGAGGATTGCTTGATGTTAGGACTTCAAGACCAGCCCTTGCAACATAGCAAGATAGTGAGACCTCATTTCTACAATAAAATTAAAAAATTAGACGAGCATGGTGGCACATGTCTGTAGTCTCGGCTGCTCGGGAGGCTGAGGCAGGAAGATTGCCTGAGCCCGGGAGTTTGAGGCTGCAGTGAGCTATGATTGTTTCATTACATCCAGCCTGGGCAACAGTGAGACCCTGCCTCTAAAAACAAAAACAACTTTTTCATAGATATATTCCAGTCAACTAAAAGTAATTGGAATAACTCAAATGGGGTAGTTTTGGCGTTAAAAAAACAAAACAAAACCTGATGTTGAATTGAAATCATTTAAGCACAAATTTAAGTCTAAATAATTACAAAATTGTACAAATGTTACAAGTCAAGTTCAAATGTAAATAATTATTGAAAGAGAAGATATGTAATGAAAAGAAAAAAATCCCAGTTATTCAATAGCAATACCAACGATAATAAATCTGAATATAGATTAGCTAATAGAAACTGAGAAGTAGGTTGTGGGGAAGGGTGTGAGACAGGGACCTTTGCGAGAAAGTAAACACCCAGCCTTTACTGTTATATTTTGGACATTAATAATTAGGAAAATATAGGTAGTGGTATGGTTTAAAAGAAAATTAAAGATAACTGCTACAAAATTCAAAGTAGGATGTACACATTCTGCATCACTAGAGGAAGAAAAACATAAATAAATTTGATACTGGGATAAGATCATGTCAGCCAAAAGTACCATGGTTTGGTTTGGTTTTTGTTTTATTCATTGGTTTTTAAAATTTATTTAGAGGATAATTACTTATTTTGTTCCACATTTTAGAAAATATTTAAGAAGAAAATGCCATTTTTAGAAGGTTAGTGGGAGATTACCCATTTTGTGAAATGTATTTGTTTAGAAATTTAGATCATCTGTGATTCATCCTCAAACTCTTCTGAGGTATTTTTGGACAGATATTTATGAAGGCCTTAGAGTTAGAAGGGCTTGGGTGGTGTGATTGGAGATGAAGGTGGGGAAGGTTGCTCCCTCTGGACACATTCTCGAAAAGGTGCACCATCTTCAAGGGTTGTGAAGGCTACAGTGAAATACAGTTGAGAGAGCAGTGTGAGCCTACCCCATTGGGGCATGAGTGGTTAGCAGGGGAAGAGCCAGAATTTGTGGGGCTTGAAACTCTTATTATTTGAAAGACACTCTTTAAGAAAAAAATAATACAAATTTAGGTATCAGAGTGAAAATTTAATTTGTCAACAACTTAAACATTTTAAGAAATTTTTAAAACTACAAGTAACTCAAAACTCAGAAGAATAACACAATTATTTTATATCCTTGGCACAACTTTGTGATACTTTTTTTCTCCCTACATTTTTGGCTGCCCACTTTAGCTAATTTCTTCACATAACAATTTTGAAACATATTTCATTGTAAAGAGATTAGAAAGATAAGTCTTCTAGGATGGTTGAAAGAGATTTATTAATAAATTATTAATAATTTAGGGAAGTTTCTTTCAAGGTTTTGACCAGAGTTTTAGTTTTCCATATTAAAGCAAGAAAATTTTGGACATTTTGAAGCTTCTCCTAGTCTTTTTTTTCCCCCCTGTTTTGAGACAGAGTCTCACTGTTACCCTGGTTAGAGTGCAGTGGCGTCATTGTAGCTCACTGCAACCTCAAATTCCTGGGCTCAAGTGATCCTCTTGCCTCAGCCTCCTGAGTAACTGGGACTATAGACATGCACCACGATGCCCAGCTAATTTTTCTATTTTTAGTAGAGATGGGGGTCTCGATCTAGCTCAGGCTGGTCTGGAGCTCCTGAGCTCAAGCGATCCTCCCACCTCAGCTTCCCAGAGTGCTAGGATTATAGGCATGAGCCACCAAGCCTGGCCTCCCAGTCTTTTTTCTTTCAGTTTTTGATTTTGGATTCTACTGGGGTCCTTCTTCATGTGATATGTGAATTTTTTTTCATTAAATGCCTTTCATTTTAGGACATATTTGAATTTTTGAATGATAAAACATTCTGAAAAAATACACAGAATTATTCTGCAATTAATATACATACAAAACCAATTGAAATACATTTTTAAATTGCCATTAAGTTTTATTGAGTTGCATAATTTAATCATGACTCAGGTGAATAGCTTTAGGAGTTTTGTCACCTGAAAACCTGTTTCTGCAGGCTGTTTTGTTGCTTTGCCTTTTATGCAATTTCATCAGAACAAGATGCATCAGATACATAAGATGTGATTCATTCAATACATTGGGCTTCACGAATGTGCAGGCTTACTTGCTATTTTAGTGCTAGTATGGGTTTAAAACCTATAAAGGAATTCTAATAAATTCTATTTTCAACTTTAATGGGAAAAATTTCTTTAATTGGTATATTTATAATATTATATGTCGCATGGTCAAGTATATTCCTAACATTGATTAGATATCAATGAGAATCAAATCTTCTTTTTAAAAATTTACTCCTCTGATGATTGAAAATTATTTCCGTAGACTACTTTCTGACTCCATATGATTAAAACTTCATTTCTCCTCCATTACTCTCATGCTTCTGATGTTGGCGCTGCAAGACATATTCATATTAAAATACCACCTCTGACTCTGCATCTCACTCCATTCTTGAGCTCATCCCCCTTTAGGTCACATTTGTTGGAAATTTAAATGAGGCTGGGCCCTGAATAATGTTACCTAGAAAGGTAGTATTTCCTAGGAAGGTAGCTCTGCCTCATTTCCTTTCTTTCTTTGTGGAAAGGTGTGTTTATTGCATTACATTAGTATACACAAACATGAACGAGCCTTTTCTAGCCCCTGTCCTACTTCTTAGAAATAATTTAGTAGTTTCTTGTTTATCCTTAGTGTTTATACAATTGTAATAAAAAGCATAAATTATTCTTTTTGAGACAGGATCTCGCTCTGTTGCCTAGGCTAGAGTACAGTGATACCATTGTGGCTAACTGCAGCCTCAAAACTCTTGGGATTAAGTGATCATCCTGCCTCAGCATCTTGAATAGCTGGGACTAATTTTTTCTACTTTTGTAGAGACAGTCTCACTGTGTTGCCCAGGCTGGTCTCAAACTCCTGGCCTCCCAAAGTGCTAGGATTACAGATGTGAGTCACTGGGCCCAGACAAAAATATAAATTCTTATCACTGCCTTCTCTTACACCTGGCCTTTTTCGTTTAACATCTGGAGATCATTTCATGTTACTACACAGAGCTCTTTTTTTTTTTTTTTTTTTTTTTAAGGTAACAACTGTCACTGTTTATTGAGTTCATTCTATGCTCTGGGCTTTGGGCTTTGTTCTAGCCCTTTCTTTCTTCCTTTCACTTTTTTGACCTCTCTATAGTATTCCATTGTGTAGATGTATCAGTTTATTTAATCAGTACCTTATTGATGGGCATTTGGGTTGTTACTAATCTTTTGCTAATTACATTGCAGAGGATAGCCTTGTGAATATGCCATTTTTTGCAGATTTATCTGAGAGAAATTTTCAGAAGTGAGATTCTAGAGCCAAAAGGAAAATGTTGGGAAACATTATCAGACATTATCAAACTTCCCTCCACACCCACTATTTTTTATTCCCACCAGCAATGTATGAGAATGCCTGATTCCCTACAGTTTCATCAACAGATTATTTTGTTGTACTTTTGGATTTTTGACAGTCTGATAGGTCAGAAATGGTATCTCAGTTTAGTTTTCATTCACTTTTCTCTCATATGCCCACTTAGCTATTGGGTTATTAATGTTTTCCTTTTCAATTTCTAGAAGATCTTTGTATATTAGGAGGATTAGTTCCCATGGATTGCAAATGTTATCTCCCAGTTCGCCATTTCTCTTTTAACTCTGTGACTTTTTGTTTGCTTGGTTTATTTATTGTTGTTTTGCCATGCAGAAGATCTTGCTTTTTTATGCAGTGAGATGTATTTATTTTTTCTTTGGCATCTAAATTTTGAGTCATACTTAGAAAGGCCTTCCCCATTCCATGATTATAAAGGAATTTGCCCATGTTGTCTGTTTCCTTCCTGTACTTTTCTCCCTGCCGCCCACCTTTTTTTTTTTTTTTTTTGAGGGAGAGTCTTGCTCTGTCACGTGGGCTGGAGTGTAGTGGAATGATCATAGCTCACTGCAACCTCAGTGAGCTATGCAAATTCCTGGGCTCAAACGATCCTCCTGGCTTAGCCTCCTGAGTAGCTGGGACCACAGGTACATGCCACCATGCCCAGCTAATTTTTCTATTTTTTGTAGAGACAGGGTTTTGCTCTTACTCAGGCTGGTCTCAAATTCCTGGCCTCAAGTGATCCTTCCACCTTGGACTCCCAAAGGGCTAAGATTACAGGCAGGAGCCGCTGCACCCAGCCTCTTCTTATACTTTTATGGTTTCATGTTCTACATTTAAATCTTTGAACTTTTGGAGTTTATCCTAATGTATGGTGTGAGGTATATATACAGCATTATCTTTTTTTTTCCTAAGGGCTCCGTCGTCCCAACACCAGTTATAAGAAAGTTCATCCTTACCCTGCTTCCTTTATCACATTCTAAATTTCCATCTGATTTGAGTCTTTCTGGACCTACTACTATTCTGTTCCGTTGGTCTGTCTGTTCATATACCAGTACCTCACGGTTTTCCTTATTTGAGGCCATGGTTTTTTTAATATCAGCTAGGGTTAATCTCCTACCCTTCTCATTTTTCTTCCTTTTCGGAGTTCTTCTGGCTATTCTTGCTTGCTTGTTTTCCCTTATGATCTTTAGAATCTGTTCATCTACCAACAGAAAATAAACAGTTTCTGATTTCATTCTGATTGCATTAAATTTATAAATGAGAGAATATGACATATTTATTTGATGTTACATTTTTCTTTGCAAGAACATGACATGCCTTTTCATTTGTTTAAGTCTGATATGTCTTTCAAGTGTGTTAGCGTTTTGCTTTTGCTTACATAAATCTTACACATTTATTATTAAATTTATTTCTGGATATTTGATGTTTTCTTGCTATTGGAAATGGAGTATTCTACTTTATTGACTAGTTATTGTTTGAATTTATGAAAACTATTGATTTCTGTATATTTTATCTCATTAGCTTAGCAAATTATCTGATTGTTTTTAGAAATATAGCTTATTTGGTTCTCTTGGATTTTCTACTTATATAGTCATTTTCTTTGGCAGATGATAATTTTGTCTCCCCCTTTCTAATTTTTATTCTTCTGATTTTCTCTCTTGTTCAGTTGAATTGGCCAGTGAATTTTGTTTTGAAAATGTTCATTTTGAGATGCCAATGGGCCTTCCATATGAAGATGTAGATTTGGAGCTTAGAAGAAATAATAGGGCTAGACATCAACTTTGGAAGTCATTAACTGAGAAATGGTTATGGAAACACTGGGAGCTTATATGTTTGCTAAAGGAGAAAGTGCTAAAGGGGAGAGAACAGAGCTGAGGATGGAGTGTGGACAATGGTGGGCAGAGACCCAGAGGAGACTGGGAAGGAAGGGCTCTTCTTTCTTTCGTTTTTATTTCTTTTAAAAAGACTTTATTTTTAGAGCAGTTTCAGGTTCACAGAAAAATTACTAAAGAGCCCCTACATACTCCCTGCTCCCGCATGCACACAGCCTCCACCACTATCAATACCTGGCACCACAGCGGTCCATTTGTGACAGTCCATTGACACATCATTATCACCCAGAATCCATAGTTTACATTAGGGTTCATTCTTGGTGTGGTACATTCTATGGGTTTGGACCAATGTATAATGATGTATTTAGTATACAGGAGAGTTTCACCGAAGGGCTTCTTTTTAAATTTTACTTTTGTTTACCCAATATGCTCACCCATATGTATAGGTTGTTTACATTATACTTCAGTTTGTATTTTTTTACTAAGCATGCTACTCAGTATGGCTTTCTAAACATAGTACTTTCATTAGTCTTAACTGAACTTTGTCTTGTTTATTAGTAGTCATTTCTTTAATCTTTCAGTATTTTTTCTCATTCCTTTTGTTCTTTTTAAAAGAGAGGTAAAGAATTTCCTTTAGTGGAAATTGTTTAAACAGTTACCTGTAGAGGGAATTATGCTTGAGGATTGTTTCTTTTCATTATAAATGAAAAAACAATTAAGTAGATACTCAGAGTCACAATTTTTTTTTTTTTATTTTCATGGAAGTGAGCTTACAAAGCAATTCATTTAAAAAGAACGCAACTCTTATAGTACTAATCGTTCATTCTTTTTCTCGTTGGAGCAAGTTCTACAGTCATTTTCCTGGGTTGATTGATAACTAACCTCAAAGGAGACTTGATAAAGCATAAAGGTTGTCTCAGATATTTAAAGTGTATTTCCTTCTGTAAATTAGAATATTAAAATGAGTGAAAACCTTGGTATTTTTCCCCATAGCTGACACTATACTCTCTGCATAACATCTCAGCAAAGTTGATTTGCAGGCCATAATCTGCAATAGATGGTGAATACTTTTCTGAGTGTCCCTAAATCTTAGGTTTGCCATTCTTGCCATCCTGGAAGTTGGCTGGCTTTGGGACTTTTCAAGAGAATTAAGATACATTTATCAGTAGTAATCAAATTCCTTTGTATTGCTTGGACATATAAATGGAAGATTCTAATTGGCAATAACTTTTTTTTTTTTTTCAAGATAGGGTCTTGCTCTGTCGCCCAGGCTGGAGTGCAATGACCCAATCATAGCTCACTGTAACCTCAAACTTCTGGGCTCAAGCCATTTACCTGCCTCTCAAGTAGCTAGGACTACAGGTATGCACCACCATGCCTGGCTAACTTTTCAAAAATTTTTGTAGAGACAGAGTCTTGTTATATTGCCCAGGCTGGTCTTGAATTCCTTGCCTCAAGTGATCCTCCTGCCTCGGCCTCCCAAAACCCTGGGGTTACACTGTGCCTGGCCTCTGTGTTTGTTTTTTAATAGAAATCAGAACAGGATGGCAAAGGTGGGTGCTTCTTTCTTAGTAACTAATTTCATTGATGGGTAGTAGATTAGTTTTCTCAGCCTTTTATCAGCGGGGACATGAGCTGTCCTCTGGAAACTAATGGAGCTCTAATTATCCCCCAGGCAACTGTACTCTGAGGTGTTGTTGTTGCACTTGTGCCTCCAGTGCCTAACAGAGCAACAGTTCTGGTCTAAAGTGGATTGTGAAGGCAGTTTGTGTAGAACTTGCTCTAAGAGAACTGAAGCAATGCCTGCTGAGGTGTCCGACAGGAGCTGCTCCTGTACTATTTGCTGTTTCCTTTGAGCAGGACTCTTTTGAGCTGCTTCCCCAGCAAGTATTCCTTTGCTTTGACACGAGCCTTCTGTGAGCTGTTGTGTGAAGAAATGTGTTTCACCAAAAAACAAAAGAAAAAAAAAGTCAGAAGCTGATCCAGGCCTATTGATCTTGAGGCATCTGTTTTGTTTGTTGATCTTTCATATGAATAGTTATCACTTTATTCATTTGTGTTAAAAAGAGCCTTCAAACAGGATGACCTGGCTTGAAAAAAAGAAAAAAAAGAGCTTTCGTAGAACTTTAATTGGGAAATTTTTAACTTTTGAAAATCTCTTTGAAACAATACTTTGTAGCAGGTAGATGGAAGTACACTGTCAGAAGAATGGAGACTTAATCATAAGAAATGGTTATTTGCTTTTTTTTTTTTTTTTTTTTTGTTGAGACAGAGTCTCACTTTGTTGCCCAGGCTAGAGTGAGTGTCGTGGTGTCAGCTTAGCTCACAGCAACCTCAGACTCCTGGGCTTAAGCGATCCTACTGCCTCAGCCTCCCGAGTAGCTGGGACTACAGGCATGCGCCACTATGCCCGGCTAATTTTTTCTATATAGATTTTTAGTTGTCCATATAATTTCTTTCTATTTTTAGTAGAGACGGGGTCTCGCTCTTGCTCAGGCTGGTCTCGAACTCCTGACCTTGAGCGATCCACCCGCCTCGGCCTCCCAGAGTGCTAGGATTACAGGCGTGAGCCACCGCGCCCGGCCTATTTGCTGTTAATATATTCTCCAGAATTCCTAAAACCCTTGTCTGTGTCTACATGGTGTAGTTTAAGATTTCACAGCTGTCTTTATACTTTAGGATGTAATCCTAGAGCATTTCGTTAAAAAAGAAAATTAAAGTGACACAGTAGCTTTTGACAACCGGTTTCCTGTAAGTACCGTTGTCAGGTTTGCTGAAGCTGTCTGTTAGTCATAGGAGGGATGTACACCTGTGATTTTCTAAATTGGCTAGGCTGGTTTAATTTTTAAGCAATAGCCAATCCAGGCTGAAGAAATGTAAATACAAACATTTCAAAAGAATTTCTTTAAAAAGTAGTAGATTTGTATCTACTGACCTATACTGATTTTTCTTAATAGTTTTTTATTTTTATGGTAGTATAGAGTTGTGGAGAGAATAGGAAACTCCACATTTGAATGGGGTTTCTATCCCTAATGGCTTTATAATTTGCTTGATTTCCAGACTTGAAGAAACTACGTAAATGAGCAGCAAGATATTACCAGCTTTTGTATTCCTGGACTCACATGTGACATTTTACTTTTCATTTCAGTGTAATATCTTCTAGGTGACTGCCGTGTGTAAGAGAGAACCTGTGGTAGGTTTCTGAGAGGTACAGGATTAAACAAAACCTAGTGGCTGGTCTTAGGGAGCTTCATGAAGATGCCATGGAAATAATTCCATGAGTATGGAGCATGATCTAGCAAATGCTAAGCAGTTCTGACTGCAGGGATCGGGGCAGGTCATGGGAAAGCTGGTCATTGAGCCTTAAAGGATGAGGGTCAGTTAGACATTCTGTGAGGAGGAAATACATGTGCATGGTAGAGAGAAGCAAGATGTGCTCAGGGAATGAGCATTTAGTGTGTCTAGGGGTTTGGCTAGAGATTAGATTGGGAACATCAGAGGATCGATCAGAGGTGCTCATTCTTTTGCTCAGTACCTGGGAAAGAACCATTGATAACTGAATGACTTCTTTACCAGCTTGGGCCATATCCCTTATTTTTTTCAACAAATCACTCAAGCCCTCTTACTAATTAATAGGAAGTCCAATGTCTCCTTCAGGATTCTTCTTGACCCGGGAATTGTCCTGTAGAACTCAAAGGATTCATTATGTCCAGAGGGGTTAGTTCCACCTTGTGGTGGGAAAACTGGAGGACCCAAGAGCTATAGCTCTTATTCCCTAAGCGCAGCTGCTCGGCAGGGTCACTGGGTCCCCCAGGGGTGTCCAGTCATAGGTGTAAGTTGTGTTGAGACCAACCTTCTCCGTGAGCATCCAGGCCTCCATGTTGGACCTGAGTTACCCTTTCATAGTGGCTTCCTCTGGGGCTTTTGTCCTTGCATGCAGCAGACCTCAGCTGGGGACATCCGTGCATCAGGTTCCCTTTGAATTTCTAACAGGAGGAGATGAGGGTCTCTCTGCTTTTCCTCCAGGAGGCTCCTTGGCCTGGATGCAGAATTGACCAATGAGTTTTGAATTCTTGGGAAGGCAGACTGTGGTCAGAATCCAGAAGATACTTTTATTGTTCCAGAGCAGTGGGTGTCTACTTGCCTGATATTTGTATAACTAAGAGAGGGCCAATTCACAGAACTCTCCCTTGTTAACAGAGATCTCCAGTGGCCTCTAACACATGTGGAGGTCTCATTCATAAGGCTTCTGCTACACATGATAAAGGTTACTGAATAGTTGATAAGCCCTGTGATTTAGAAAGGTACCTATGTGATACAATGCAGTGGTCCCCAGCCTTTTTGGCACCAGGAATTGTCTTCATGGAAGACAATTTTTTGGTGTTGAGGGGGAGGGAGGCGGAGCTCAGGCAGTGATGCAAACAATGGGAATGGCTGAAGTGGCTGTAAATACAGATGAAGCTTTGCTCACTTGCCTGCCCACCACTCAGTTCCTGCTGGGTGGCCAGGTTCCTGAGTTTCACAGAGGATAGTTTTTTCTATGGATGTGGCGGTCGGGGGACGGTGGAGCTCAGGTGGTGATGTGAGGCCTGGTTCCTAACAGGCCATGGACTGGTACCCGGCTGTGGGCCAGGGGTTGGGGACTGCAGTTATAAAATGGACTGAATGTTTATGTTCCCCTCAAATTCATACGTTAAAATCCTAGACCCCAAGGTGATGGTACTAGGAGGTGGGGTCTTTGGTAGGTGATTAGGTCATAAATGGGATTAGTGCCCATATAAAAGAGGCCCCAGAGAGCTGCCTTGCTCCTTCTACCATGTGAGCACACAGCAAA
The DNA here is from genome assembly GCF_041146395.1 of Eulemur rufifrons. Classification (NCBI taxonomy): domain Eukaryota; kingdom Metazoa; phylum Chordata; class Mammalia; order Primates; family Lemuridae; genus Eulemur; species Eulemur rufifrons. The sequence goes on along the minus strand of NC_090996.1, from coordinate 12,593,432 downwards.
AAGACAGCCATCTGTGAACCAGAGAGCAGCCCTCATCAGACACTGAATCTGCCCATGCTTTGATCTTGGACTTCCCAGCCTCAAAAAACTGTGAGAAATAAGTTTCTGTTGGCCAGGCGCGGTGGCTCACGCCTGTAATCCTAGCACTCTGGGAGGCCGAGGTGGGCGGATCGTTTGAGCTCAGGAGTTCGAGACCAGCCTGAGCAAGAGCGAGACCCCACCTCTACTAAAAATAGAAAGAAATTATATGGACAGCTAAAAATATATATAGAAAAAATTAGCCGGGCATGGTGGTGCATGCCTGTAGTCCCAGCTACTCGAGAGGCTGAGGCAGGAGGATCGCTTGAGCCCAGGAGTTTGAGGTTGCTGTGAGCTAGGCTGATGCCATGGCACTCACTCTAGCCTGGGCAACAGAGCGAGACTCTGTCTCAAAAAAAAAAAAAAAAAAAGAAACAAGTTTCTGTTGTTTATAAGCCACCCAGTCTTTGGTTTTTGTTACAGCAGGTATAAAGATTGGATTGGTGATAAGGTCTTGAAATGGGGTAGAAGCTGGGACTATAATGAAGAGATGGATTTACTGTCTCAAACAAAACAAAAACTTGTGGAGGAAGAATCCACAGGATTTGATGATCTCTTAGATATGGGTCAAAGGTAAAGCTTTGGTAGATAGTAAAGACTGGAAGGCATGGAACAGGAGAAAGAATGTGTAGAGGATGAGGTAATGAATTAATTTTTGGACACATTGGTATATCTACAGGATATTCTAGTGAAGATGTCTAGGCAATTTAATATACTTGTGTGATCAACATGTTGTGATTGTTGAGGTTGTGAAAGAACTGACATAAACAGGGAAAGTTTAGAATGAGGAAAGTGGATGACTGAAGAATGAAGGTTAGAGAACAGCAATATTTAAGGAGCTTGGGAAGAAAGAGGAATCCTGGGGTGCCAGGAGACTGAGATGTGGACTCAGAAAGTCACAGAGTAGAAGTGCTGGAGAGTGGTTTCAAGTGAGCAAGGGGCAGAGGGCTGCGGGAAGGTAGGGGGTGTGGTGTCAAGAGTACCAAACACCCTGGCCAAGAGGCTGGCACCTGGAATTGGATATACCAGTCAGGGTTCCTGGTTGCTAATCACAGAAAATGACTCTGGCTTATTTAAGTATTTAAGGAAATCATTGGAAGGGTGTGGGGGAAGTTACAGAACCTACAGGAAGTTCAAGAGCCACACCCAAAAAACTGACCGTAGACAAAGGAAGTGGGTCAGTCAGACTACAGCCACAGCCAAACCACACGGACAGTCTAGCTCTGCTGTAGCTACCACTGCTGAGTCCTGTCGTTGCCGGCACTGGCAAAATGATTTCCCAGTTGCCTGTTTCTTGTCATACTCTTTTTAGTTTGAGCCCTGGCCAGAAGCTTGGGCTTCTGTGATTGGGCAGGCTCATTACAGGGGTGTGCAGGGAGAGCCAGGGCATGGCTCTTCTGCTTCCTTGATGGCAGGTGGTTCATCAGTACAGGCCGTGTGACATGGCTGTCACTGTGTTCCTGTGGTCATAGTGGGAGCAGGGAAATAGCCATTGGGAGAATAAATGGAGGATGGGAAGTGGTAATGCCGGGTAGACATTGGGTAGAGATCCCCGCACCCTGTTGTTGGGAGAACTAACTCAAGTATCCCCGAGGCCCACAGTCAGACTTGGAGCATGCTTAATCTAAGACTGTGTCACTGGGTGCTTCTCATAGCCCCAACTCCTAAGACCTCCCTGAGTTTGGCTTTGCTACTCCGAAGGTGGGAGAACCGATTTGCCTTCTGGTTGTTTTAATAATAACCAGAATCATGCATATGCCTGGAATGGGTTTAAGAGTAGTTGAGGGGATTATTCAGGATTGGGGATTGGCCGTGGGTCTAGTGGAAGGGAAGAAGGTAAGTAAGGCAGCCATTGAGAAGGTGCATCTTGGGGCTCAACTGGGAGGGAAGTGAAGTCTTGAGGGTGCAGAGAGATAGGGAAAAGAGGTGTGTTTAAAGACTTGGGTGCAGAAATGAGGACAAGAAAGCAGAGCAGGTAGAGTGTTCCACATTATGGCTAGAGAAGGATTTTAGGATTAGAGAATTGAGAAGAAGGCCTTGTCAGCTTTTCAGGACTGTAGTAAGGTATCCTTAGAGCTGTGAATGAGGGGAAATTGATTCCAATCTTGTGGTTATAGATTGAATATAGCCACTAAAGTCGATACTTTAAAACCAATATAGTTTCCTTCTTGGAAGGAAACGGATGGCTGCCTGTTTAAGACAGACAGGGAAGAATGTACCATCTAGGAGAGGTGTCAGCTGAAAGGACTGGCCCAGAGGTGTACCGTGGCCTCTGGAGGTCAGGCTCATTGCAGAGCCTATCCCAAAATTGAAGATACAGGCAGCATTAGTAGTGAGCTCTTGTGTTCTCCAGATGGAGATGAGTGCCCCAGGCCAGGATCCTGATGCCTTTAAACTATTAAATATTATTTGAGCTTCTCCCCCGTGGTTTGATTGGGTGCTCACACAGCAGTTTTCTAATTATGAATGGGCTTCCTACATGGGAGATAACGTAATGATCATATTAACTTCTAGTATTCTCTTACCTGTGATAAGGTTATATTTATCTCTATGAATCCATCAGTTAACACTGAGAGAATGCAGTAAACGTGTTTGGTCAAGGACTCATTTGTCTGGCAGTAATTTCTTACTGTAGATTGATAATGGGCATACTGATTTGATACATAGATTTCTCAAGTATGATTAATGTTGTGTACCTGAGAGATGGAGCCACCCCTGGCATATAACCAATTCCGGAGAAGAGTGCAGCTGGGTGAAGTTCCTTTTGAAACACCCATGGTGTTACCATCCTGCAGAGATGTCCTGATGTCTCAGGAGCTGTGAGCAAGTTTTGTCATCCGCAGAGCTTGTTTGAGTCTTTGTGCTTGTTCTGTTCCCCTTATCTAGGAGACTTTTCTCACAGACCCCACTCTTCATCTGGCCAACTCCTACTCTTCCAGGTTCATTCATTCTTTCTCTCTCTCTCTCTCTTTCTCTTTCTCTATCTCTCTCTTTTCTCTCTTTTTATTTCAAAATATTAAGGGGATACAAATGTTTTAGGTTACATGTATTGCTTTTGTAATGCTTGAGTCCCGGCTATAGATGTGCCCATCACCCAAATAGTGTTCATAGTACTCATTAGGTAGGTTTTCTCCCCTCCCCTTTTTTCCCCTCCCCCCTGGTTGATTTCCACCCAGTTTTACTTCCCTCTGTGTACATGTGTGCTCATTGGTTAGTTCCAATTTAATAGTGAGTACATGTGGTATTTGTTTTCCATTCTTGAGGTACTTCACTTAGGAGAATGATCTCCAATTCCATCCAGATTGTTGCAAAAGGTGTTTTTTTTTTTATTTTTAATCTTTTTGTGCCCTGCAAAAGGCATTCATCTTTTTTTTATGGCTGAGTAGTAGTCCATACGTAGACCACATTTTATAAATCCACTCATAGACTGGGCACTTGGGTGGATTCTACATCTTTGCAATTGTGAATTGTGCTTCAGTAAACATTTGAGTGCAGGTGTCTTTTTGATGAAAAGTTTTCTTTTCCTTTGGGTAAATACCCAATAGTGGGATTGCTGGATCGAATGGTAGGTTTACTTTTAATTCTTTGAGGAATCTCTGTACTGTTTTCCATAGAGGTTGTACTAATTTGCAGTCCCATAAACAGTGTGTAAACATTTCTTTCTCTCTGCATTCACACCAGCATCTACTGTTTTTGGAGTTTTTAATAAAAGCTGTTCTGGCTGGGGTAAGGTGATATCTCATTGTGGTTTTAATTTGCATTTCCCTGATGATTAGTGACGTTGAGCATTTTTTCATATGTTTATTGGCCATTTGTCTTTCTTCTTTTGAGAAGCTTCTGTTCATGTCATTTGCCCACCTAAATCTCTGTGTGCATAAACTCGAGAATGTGGAGTAAATGGACAAGTTCCTGGAAACATACAACCTCCCAAGACTCAACCAGGAAGAAATGGAACTTCTGAACAAACCAGTAACAGTGATATCGAAACAGTAATGAAAAACCTCCCAACCAAAAAAAAAAAGCCCTGGACCAGATGGATTCACAGCTGAATTCTGTCAGAACTACGAAGAAGACCTGCTACCCATAATACAGAAATTATTCCATAATATTGAGAAGGAGGGAATCCTCCACAACTCATTCTGCGAAGCCAGTATCACTTTGATACCAAAGCCGGGGAAAGGTCACAACAAAAAAAGAAAACTATAGACCAATATCACTTGTGAATATAGATGCAAAAATCCTCAATAAAGTACTAGCAAACTGAATTCAACAGCATATCAAAAAAATAATCCACCACAACCAATCCGCCTCATCCCAGGGGTGCAAGGATGGTTCAACATACGTAAATCAATTTATCGCATAAACAAAAGCAAAAACGGAGACCATATGATCATCTCAATAGATGCAGAAAAAGCATTTGACAAAATCTAGCACCCTTTCACAATAAAAACCCTCAACAAACCAGATACAGAAGGAACATATCTCAGAATTATTAAAGGTATGTATGACAAACCCACAGCCAACATCATATTGAATGGGGAAAAGTTGAAAACATTCTAAATCTCTTAGAACTGGAACGAGACAAGGATACCCACTGTCACCACTTCTCTTCAACGTAGTGCTGGAAGTCCTGGCAAAAGAAGAATATTAAGGGTATCCAAATCAGGAAAGAGGAGATCAAACTTGCTCTTTACTGATGATATGATCTTGTATCTAGAAAACCCTAAAGAGTCCACCAAGAGTCTCCTGGAATTCATAAATTCGGCAAAGTCTCATGATACAAAATCAATGTGCATAAATCAGTAAGTAGCATTTCTGTATACTGGTAACAGTCAAGCTGAGAGTCAAAGACTCAATACCATTCACAATAGCTACAAAGAAAATAAAATACCTAGAAATATACTCTGAGGCAAGAAATCACAGAGGATACAAACAACTGGAAAAACATCATTCTCATGGATAGGCAGAATCAGCATTGTTAAAATGTCCATTCTCTCTTTTCCGTCATAACATTTATGAATATTTTAAAACTGCTTTTCTTAGTAGAGTGTTAAGTGCTGCTTTCCCTACTAGACAAAAAGTGTGAAAGGGCAGAGGTCATCCATGTGCTTGGGTTCACTCGTGCATTGTGGTATTACAGGTGACAATGCCTGGAAGAGTGTGTGTGCTCAGCAGTATTTGGTGAAGTCCAAGGCATGGGTTGGTACACTTGAGAGGGGAATGGCCTAGCTGAGGCAGCCATGTGTTACCTGATAAGTGACAAAATCATTTCGTATTTTAGGATGGAAGTGGCATTATTGATTTTTTTTTTCCTGATTGTAAAAGTACAAGCTCCTAAAAAATTTCAGAAAACTGCAAAGAAGAAAATAAAAACCACCTATAATTCTACCATTATTGCTCTCTTGGTTTATATGTCTTGACTTTTCTGTGAGTGAATATGTTTTTTTCAAAACACAGATGGAATTTTATGTATTTATAGTTTTGTACCTAGCTGTTTTCATTTACTATTATATTGCAGACTTCCTCTCATGTCAGTAGACATCTACATCGTCATTAAATGGCTGCATTGTATTCTGTTGTATGAAGTGTGCCATGCTTCCTATTGTAGACACTTAGGTCTCTTCTATTTTTTTACCATGTAAATTCCACTGTGATGAGCATTCTTCATATTATAATTTCAGTCCTCCAAGATACAGAACTTTAAGTCTAGTGGCTGATAGGGTAGAATGCAAATTGGGATTCCCGGTTTTTATTTTTGACTAGTTTTGTCTCTTTAGGGTTTACATTAGTAATTTGATGTATCCTCAAGTTCCCTTTTTCCCCTAGTAGAACTGGAACTGGTATTTTAGCTTTAGATGCCTGAAACTTTGTTTTATGGAGAAACTCCTTGTTTCCAGCTGAAGGATGTTAACAGTAATTATAATAATAATAGCAACAATAATAATGGTTAAATGCATCACTTTCCATTTGGACTATGAGCTCATTTGTAGTCTTCACAATAGCCCTTGAGATAGGTACTATAAGCCCCATTCACCAGATGAGAAAACAGACTTAACCAGATCAAATCACTTATTCAAGCTCCTAAGGATGGAGCTGAGCTGTGGCCCCATGGTTACCCATTCCTGGTGTCTGTCTGCCTTGGCAAGCAAGTTCTCTTCATTCTGTGTGTGTCTTGCAGGAAAATGAGCATACCTGATAGTGGTGAGATATAATTTCTTTAGAAAGAGACACTGTATTTTTAAAACTAGAAGCAGGAACATTTTATCATTTTTTAGACATTTAAAATTAAGGTGTAATTGCTTTTCTTTGACAATAGCAGATGAGAGTAGCAAGTCAGTAAGGGGACTGTGTTGCTCTGGCCAACTATGACAACTACGTATTTCCTCCTTGGATCCCCCTATGCTTTCTTTGGCTAATTCAAGTTTTACCTTCTGTTCCACTGTTTTATTCTGTTGCTGGACAGCTGTTAAACATCTGTTACTCTCTCTTCAGAGAATGTGCAGTTGTTTTTGTGTATCTGTACAGTGGCTCTCTGTATCCTGTTTGTATGTGCTCTAGGAGCCTTCAGAATGAAGGGTCTCGTCCAGTGATTGTACAGTGCCTTATGTTTTCCTTGTCACTGCATCCTCAGTAACTCACTAATTACCAATAAAAATGTCTAAGAAAATTAGATACTTTTTCCCATCAGAGGAATAAAGGAAAAGAAGAAGATAAGACGAAGTGGAAGGAGGAAATCTCTTATAAAAAAGGGCGAATTTTACATTCTTAAAAATATAGCAGTGTTCTACAGCGTGAGGAAATCCTTTTGTGGATCTGGTCTGTGGGAGGGGTTGATAGAAAGTGTGGGAGGACACTGCTCAGAGGGGGAGCAGCCCGGATTTCCAGAAGCTAAATGTTAAAGTTGAGCATGGTTTGGATGCAGATAAGAAGTTCTTTGGCTTCCTTTACTTGCTTTAAAATTGTTCATTTTTTATTTTTAAGGTCATTTGGGGGGAGTTTCTTTGCTCCCAGCCTGGATCTCTCAGTGTGGCCTGACCCCTGAATCCTACTCTCCCACACAACTTGAGAACTTGATTCTTTTCTCACAAAGACTTCTTTCCAACTCTCCCACCCGCCACCAAAAAGACTCCATATTTGGAGCTAAGTATTTTGAACAGAGAGCCCTGGCTAGAGGGCATGTGAAGTATATTCTTCTGTCCCATGTACATGAATGAGCTTTAAAGCCAATGTATATAAAAATGGAAAATGTCCCTCTAAGCTAGGGTACACTATTTTCAATTTGAATATGCTGTACTTATGGGATCCATTCCCTAAAACTTCCCTCTTTGAAGCTGGAAAGAAGGTGATTAGCAATGGCTTGAGATAATGGAAGGGAATAGAGAATCAAGAAAATAATTTCTTAAACTATTCTTTTCTGAGCCTTGGGTTTAGCAGAGTTAAACACTTAAATAAGAATATAAAATAAGGGAAGACTTCATATTTTCACATTGATACTTTTCTTTTTTAAAACTCTAATCCTGTGACAGATTACACAAATAATTTTTTAAATAGAATCTGAGTCAGAATGAACCTGAGTAATTAACTGGTTGTTGCTGAAATCTAGCCCACCTACCACATTTTTTAAAGAAACACAGGCCTGATGGAAAGGGCAGGGACTTGTTGAAACCACAAGGGGATTTCAGTCTAGGTCAAGTTGCTTGTCTCACAAAGATCCAATTCTTGAGACAATGAGGATTGCCAAGGAAGAAAGGAATTTTTAATATGACAGACCATCTTGCTTGGAGAACAGGAGAAGCTGCCTCAAATAGGTCTCTCTGACTAAGGGAGATCACTACTATGCCTGGCTAATTTTTCTATTTTTCTTTCTTTTTTTCTTTTTTCTTTTTCTTGTAGAGATGGGGTCTCACTCTTGCTTAGGCTGGTCTTGAACTCCTGGCTTCAAGCAATCCTCCTGCTTCAGCCTCCAAAAGTGCTAGGATTATAGACGAGAGCCAACTCTCCCAGATATGATTTTTTTTTTTTTTCAAATGAGGAGGCGCTTATTGAATTTTATCAAATGCTATTTTTCCATCTATTGAAATGAGCATGTGGTTTTCATTATGAACCTTTCTGTACTATTTGACTTTTTTATAGAAACCATTTGCACATATATCCACTGACTTGAGTCTTAGAACTCCTTCAAAATGCTAACTTTACAGCCATCTTCTGCATGTGTTTTTCCTTGAATTTAATTTCTGCATCAATCTGTTCCTATCTTTTTTCTTTTTTTGTAGGGATTTCAGCATTTCTGGGCCGTTAGTGATTTATTCTTTGAAAAGTCTCCTGTCATTTCATGGGTTTAGACAAGAAGGGGAGAGCATACTGTGTGCCAGTCCTGCCCTCCTGAACCAGTCTCTGGGACTTTAAAAGTACCAGCCTTCCCTGGTTGGTTGGTCCGAGTGCAGGGGTGTTTACAACTAATTGATCACAACCAGTTACAGATTCCTTTGTTCCTTCTCCACTCCCGCTGCTCCACTTGACCAGCCTTAAAAAAAATTAAAAAAAAAGTACCAGCCTTCCTTGCTCAAGTTTTGTCCGATAGGAGCCTTCAAGTTCTTATATAATAACTTCTGAGATGTTTTATTGCTTTCCTTTGAGATGCTGACTGAGAATCAGAGTTTGGAATTGCATTACATAACTTGACAACAAGGGATGAAATTTTGGGAGGTAACAACTAAAAGTTCATCAGGGCCTTAGCCATGGACTGGCTGGAAGAATCCCTCAGTGGTGTTTCCAGCCCATACTGCCAGCTTCACCCTTCCTGGACTGTGAGATAAAAACCAGATGGATTCCACTCCAGTTTGCCTGCTGTGCCCTAAAATAGCACTTCCCTAGCTCCCCACTCTCATCTAAACATTAAATTCCTCAAGTGTCCTACCTTTTAGATGTTTGTGAATGGGAAACAGAATGCCAGATGTTCTACAGCTGTTTCCAGTCTGCTAAAGACTGGAGATGTGGTTCAGGCCTTCCAGCAAGGAATGAGGAAGTGTCTCCACTGCTTTCTAAGCAAGTTTTGTGAGAAATATTGTTTGTGGGTGTGGATCCATGATAGGTACGGAAGAATGTCTGGATGTGGAGACCTCTCAAATTCATCCAGTTTAAAAAGGAAACCAATCACAGATGCATTTTTTTGTTTTGTTTTGTTTTTTTTAAACACCTTTGAGGTGTAGGGTTTGTCAAGCTAGTGATACAGGTTTATGTTCTGGGCCATGCAGGGATTGAACATTTCAAATTGGTTTTTCTTTGTTTAAAGACAACTTTTTTTTCCCCCTTTAAAAAAAAAATATATTTTCAGTGCAGATTTCCTCCACTTAAGTTTTTTTGCAAGCTTCATGATAATATAGGGCCTGTTTGGACAATGTTTATCTCATAACTTGATCTCTGTATCCAAAGCAATTTCTTTGCACAGTTCATTGGCTGTATGACAGTGAATATGTGTATATCTTTTTGGACGGTATGACATACATAATACTATATTGTCTTGATTTATCTTACACTTCAAAACTTAGTAATAGTAAACATTTTATTCAATAATAATAGGCTTCAATGATTCAATAATCATTGGTTTAGTGTTTGTTTTGGGACCCACCATTAAGTGCTGTGCATTTTAGTTTTTCTGATGTCTGTTGGAATACACACAAAGTGAAAATGAAAAATAGGCATGAGGTAACAGAATAGGGAACCAAGGATCCTGGATTCTAGGATTCCAAAACCAAAAGACTAACCCCAAAACTTATTTTTTAAAACAGATTTATTGAGGTACAGTTTACATGCCATAAAATTCAACCATTTTAAGTGTACAATTCAATGTCTTTTAGTAAGTTAACAGAGTTGTGTGACTATCACCCAATCTAGTTTTAGAACATTTTCATCACCCTCAAAAGATCCCTCATTCCTCTTCGCAATCAATAATTCTTACATCAACCTCAGCCACCACTAGTCTGTTTTTTGTCTCTCTAGATTTGCTTTTTCTGGATATTTAACACTAATAGAATTATGCAGTATGTGGTTTTTGCATCTGACTTCCTTTCACTTCACATAGTGTTTTCAAGTTTCATCTACGCGGTAGCATAGTGTTTTTTTTTGTTTTTTTTTTTTAACCTGAGTAAATACCCCACTGTAAAGATATATCACAACTTGTTTGTCCATTCATTCATCTATTGATGGACATTTTGGTTGTTTCTACTTTTTGGCTGTTGTAAATCGTGCTAGTATGAATGTTTGTTTACAAGTATTTGTTCAAATACCTGTTTTCAGTCCTATGGGTATATACCTAGAAGTAGAATTTCTGGGTTATATAGTAATTCTATGTTTAACTTTCTGGCGATCCACTAAATTGTATTCTAAAGTGGCTGAACCATTTTACATTCCTACCAGCCATGTATGACGATTCCAGTTTCTCCACAGCCTTGCCAATGCTTGTCATTTAATATTATGTTTTCGAAAATATTATTTTAGCCATCCTCATGGGTATGAAGTGGAATCTCATTGTAGTTTTGATTTGCATTTCCTCATGACCAGTGATCTTGAGTATCTTTTCATGTGTTTGTTGGACATTTGTATATCTTCTTTGAAGAGATGTCTATTCAAGTTGTTTCCTATCTTTTAATTTTTTTTTGTCTTTTTGTTGAGTTGTAAGAGTTCTTTATCTATTTTGAATACTAGGCCCTTGTATGATCTGCAAATATTTCCTCCATTTTGTAGGTTGTCTTTTCACTTTCTTAATAATGTCCTTTGTACAGAAGTTTTAAATTTTAATGAACTCTATATTTTGTTGCTTGTGTTTTTGGTGTTTTATCTAACAATGCATTGCCAAATACAAGGTCATGAAGATTTACACTTACCTTTTCTTCTAAGACTTTTCTAGTTTTAGGTCTTATATTAGGTCTTTGACTTACTTTGAATTACTTTTTGTATATGATAGGCGGTAATGGTCTAAGTTCATTCTTTTGCACGTGGATATTCAGTTGTCCCAGCACCATTTGTTGAAGAGATTGTTTTAAATGCTTTTTAGATATAGTTTTTCCCAGCCTGAGCAAGAGCGAGACCCCATCTCTACTAAAAATAGAAAGAAATTATATGGACAGCTAAAAATATATATAGAAAAAATTAGCCGGGCATGGTGGTGCATGCCTGTAGTCCCAGCTACTCGGGAGGCTGAGACAGGAGGATCGCTTGAGCTCAGGAGTTTGAGGTTGAGTGCCACGGCACTCACTCTAGCCTGGACAACAGAGTGAGACTCTGTCTCAAAAAAAAAAAAAAAAAAAGTTTAGATATAGTTTTTCTAGGCTCTATAGTCTGCTCCATTGATCTCTTTACTTATTTTTATACCAGTATCACACTTTTGTTGTTAGAGCTTCCGTGAAAACATTCCAGTATATACTTACTCAAGCTTCTTAATGGTATTCAGGTATCTTTCTCTTTAAGTAGAATTCAAGTACAGAGTACTCTTCTAATAGCTTATATGAGGAGAAAAGAAGAATGTATGATAGCTTTGGAGGAATGTGGGTTTGTAGAGGATGGGATGGGAGAGATTTAAACATGTTTATAGATTGATAGAAAGGAGCTGGTAGAAAAGATAAAAGAGGAGAGAGAGGGTGGCTTAGAGATCAGAATCTTGGAAGAGAAATGGAATTAAAGTCCAGATCACAGGCTTCTAGGTCCAGCACGGAGTAGACATCAGAGTAATGAAAGATGCCCACCTTTACCTGACACAATACTGGCTGTTTACTCCCCACGAAAGCTAAAATTACCCATCAATAATTAACCCCTTTTTGGTTTTTATAAACTAAGTATGAAGGGCTTGAAAATTGGATTAAAAATTTGGGCATTTGAAATTAAGTGGATGCACGAAAGAAATCTAGTCATTCTTCTTTATTAGATCTTGCAATTTAGATTAATTTTTGCATTAATGGGTGCAATCTTTCCCCTTTGGGAGTGAGTTTTGATTTAAGATAAAAAAGGATTGTGACCTAAGAAACTTAGTTTTGATATAAAAGGCATGTTTTGTTCTTATGATATTTGAGATTTTGATTTTTTTGATTACCATATCTTTACAGAGTTTTTAAAAAAGGGTAGAATGGTATTTTATAAAGTGTTAGTTTGTGTGGTCAAGAGAAGTGACATAATCAGTTGCTAATTAAAATAAGTGGCACTAGAAATGGACCAAGCCACCATACTGCAACCTGGATCCTAAACTGCTTACTCTGTTAAAGTCTATATCATTAGTAACATACTATTAATTTTTTTACTCTATTTCTGTGTCTATATGGGTATGTAGATCTATATCTTAGAATGACAGAACCTGAAATGTTTATCTCTGCATGATGGGATTGTAGTTGCATTTTCTTTTCATTGCTTGTCTTTTGCTTTTTATGCATGAGCATGTGTTTTTGCTTGTTGTATAATGGAAAAATAAATATGTCAATAGGGCAAAGTTATGAATCAATGAGCATTGTATATTTGGAAACTGAAAAGACAGTATTTGCATCATTCACAGATTTTGATGTTTTGATTGCTATAGTTATATACATTATCTATCTGTTCTTGCAAATTCTGGAGAATTAATCTGGGCATAAGTACCTAATCTTCATTTGAGTGGAGAAGAAGTGAAACATCCTTATTCACTTTTGCTTACTTAAAATAAACAAGAAAAAAATTACCTATAAGTAAAGGCTGCCAGCAAGTGTTTAGTTCGCCTTAAATTTATAAATTACTGATTGATTGACTGTTATGAGTAGGCCAACCAGAGTGTTGTTTGAAACTACTTAAAATTTTTTTATCATATTAGCTGTGTTGTCAAATAAGGGTTAACTACCACCCAAAAATGTGGAACATATCTTTATTATAATGAATTATAATAATATATAATGAATTGGTTCAGTTTAAGACTCAGCACTTCAGAGTAACATTTGCCTGGGATTCTTCTTCCTGATTTGTTAAAATGTTAATGATCACTCCCTTTGGCAAGTGTCATCACCATGACAGGGATATGGAGAAGGAAAGCAAGGTGCTTGCCTTGAGAAACACAGAGACAATGGTTAGTGCTCATTTGATAGTACATTTTTAAATGACTAAGCCCTGATCCTTCAGTGATGTACCTTGACATTTCTGCCTTTAGAAGTCCAGCTGGTGTTTCATTAGCGCTTTGATCATATCTCAGTCGGACGCTGTGGGGAGCACCCTGGCAGGCCGACTGCAGTTCCTTTGTCCTTGAGCCAGGTGCTCTGTCCCCCTGCTGGTTTTCCCTGGGATGGCTCATAGGACCTGTGGGACTGGAGGTCAAGGCATATAAGCCCTTTCCTGTAGTCAACCAGGGTATAGAAAACACCTGTGTTATTCCTTAGGCAATGTGAAGGTTTTAAAAATTTGTGTTTTTTTTTTAAACTTTATTTTGAACTAATTTGTGGATTCACAGAAAGTTGCAAAGGTAGTAGGACAGAGAGGTCCCACTTGCCCTTCACCCATTTCCTTACCTGGGTTACATCTTACGTGACTGTAATACAATATCAAAATCAAGAAATTGACATTGATACAAGTTGTGTATATATTTCTGTGTCATCTTGTCACGTGTAGATTCATGTAACTACCACTGCAATCAAGGTACAGAACTGTTCCATCACCACAAAGGTCTCCCTCATGCTACCTGTGCTGTCTTCTCCCAGTCCTTCCTTAATGCTGAGCAATGACCAATCTATTATCCATCTCTGTAATTTCATCATTTTAGAATATTATATAAATGGAACCACATAGTATGTAACCTTTTGAGACTGACTTTTTTTGCTTTTTTGTTTTTTAACTGAGCATATCGCCCTTACACTCTATCCAAATTATTTTTTGTATTCATAGTTCATTCATTTTTATTGCTATATAATATTCCATGGCATGAATGTATCACAGATTATTCATTCATATATTGTAGAACACTTTGGTTGTTTCCAGTTTTTGGATATTACAAGTAAAGCTGCTGTGAACATTTGTGTACAGGTTTTTGTGTGGATATACTCTTAAGTTTCTCTGGGATAAATGCCCAAGAGTGATTATTGCTGGGTCATATGGTAAATGTATGCTTAGTTTCATAAGAAACTGACAAGCTCTTTCCAGAGGGCTGTAATATTTTACATTCCCACTAGCAATGTACGAGAGATCCAGATTCTCCACATCCTTTCCAGCCTTTGCTATTGTCACTATTTTTAATTTTAGTTGTTTTAATAGATGTGTAGTGAAATCTGATTGTGGTCTTAATTTGCATTTCTTTAATGACTGGTGATGCTGAACTGAACATTTTTTCATGTGCTTATTTGCCATACTTTCCTTGGTTAAATGTTTGTTCATTTGTTGTGCCCATTTTCTAATTCGATTGTTTGCTTTTTATTGCTGAGTTTTGAGCGTCCTTTATAAATTCTAGATATGAGTCTTTTATCAAATTCATGGCTTGCAAATATTTTCTCTCAGTCTGTAGCTTATCTTTTCATCCTCTTAACACTTTGCAGAACAAAAGTTTTTAATTTTGATGAGGTCTAATGTATTGGTTTTTGTTTTTCTTTTATGGATTCTTAGTCATGTTGGTGTCATGTCTAGGAATTCTTTACTCAGCCCTAGCTCCCAGAGATTTTCTCTGTTTTCTTCTAGGAGTTTTATAGTTTTACATTTAAACCTGTGATATAGTTTGTGTTAATTTTTGTGTAAAGTATGAAGTTTAAATCAAGGTTCGTTATTTTGCCTATGAATATCAAATTGCTGCAGCACCATTTGTTGAAAAGAATATCCTTCCTCCATTGAATTACTTTACATCTTTGTCAAGAATCACGTGGCTGTATGAGTGTGGGCTCTTTCGTGTTCTCTGTTCTGTTCCATTGTTCTGTGTGTCTATCTGCTAATACCACAGTCTTGAATAATATGTGTCTTGAAATCAGGGAGAGTGATTCCTCTAACTTAAGTTTTTCTTCAAAATTGTTCTAGCTTTCTAATTCCTTTGACTTACCATTATAAATCTGAGAATGATCTTTGCTGTTTCTACAAAAAATCTTGTTGGAATTTTGATAAGAATGATATTAAACCTATATATCAACTGGGGAGAACTGATATCTTTACTATGGTGAGCCTTTCAATCTGTAAACATAATATGTCTGTCCATTTATTTAGATTTTTTTTATTTCTTTCATCAGTGTTTTGTATGCTTTCAGCATACAAGTCCTATACATGTTTTGTTAGATTTATACCCAAGTATTTTTCTTTTTTTGTGGGGGGATGGTAGTGGTGTTGCATTTTCAATTTTGTTTTCTACATGTTCATTTCTAATATTTAGAAATACAATAGATTTTTATATGTTGATATATCCTGCAGTTTTGTTAAACTCACTTATAAGGTTTTTTTTGGTTAAATTCTTTTGCGATTTTCTATATAGGCTATCCTGTAATCTGCAAATAGGGATACTTTTACTTTTTCCTTGTATTCTGTGTACCTTGTATTTCCTTGTCTTTATTGCACTGGCTGGAACTTCCTGTACTAGTTGTTTGTAATATTTCTTTATCCTTTTAATATCTCATTGCTATTCATTGCTTTCTGAATATTAATGATAGCAAAATCTTTGCCCTATTCCCAGTATTGGAGGTCTTTCTCACCTTTAAGTATGAGGTTAGCTATATGTATGTATGTATGATATTTTTTGGTAGATGTACTATATGTGGTTGAGGAAATGCCACTCTATTTTTAGTGACTGATAGGTTTTAATCATGAATTAGTGTTGAATTTTTTCCCCTTTTTTGTGTATTAATTGATATGATTTTTCTTCTTTAGCCTGTTAATATGTTGGATTACATTATTCATTTTGGAATATCGAACCAGCTTTTTGTCCCTGGAATAAACCCTGCTTGGTTCTGGGGGCAGGGGTGTGTGTGTGTGTATGTGTATGTGTGTATATATATCTCTCTGAATTATATTTCCTAATATTTTGTTAAGGACTTTTATGTCTGTATTCATGAGAGATATTGGTTAATAATTTTTTTTGTATTGTCTTTGTCTCATTTTGGTATTAGGGTAATATTAACTTTATAAAATGAATTGGAAAGTGTTCTGTATTTTCGGAGATTGTGCAGAATTGATGTTAATTCTTCTTTATGTTTAGTAGAATTCTCCAGTGAAATAATGTGTACCTGGAGGATTCTTTTTGGAAGTTTTTAAATTACAAATTCAATTTTGTTTAGTATTATAGGCTCTTCAAATTATTTCATTTTAGGTGAGTGGCAGTAGTATTCTTCAAGGAACTGTGCGTTTCATATCAGTGTAGTTGTTTGTAGTATTTCTTTATTCTGTTAATATTTCAAGAGACTGTAGTGATATCCTGTTTCATTCCTTATCATGGTAATTTGTGCCTTTTCTTTCTTTTCTTTTCTTTTTTCTTTTTTTTTTTTTTTGAGACAGGGTCTTGCTCTATTGCCTATGGTAGAGTGCAGTGGTGTCATTATAGCTCACCGTAGCTTCAAACTCCTAGGCTCAAGTGATCCTCCTGCCTTAGCCTCCTGAGTAGCTGGACTACAGGTGTGTGCCACCACACCCAGCTAATTTTTCTAATTTTTTGTAGAGGTGGAATCTCACTATGTTGCCCAGGCTGGTTTCAAACTCTTGACCTCAAACATTCCTCCCCCCCTCAGCCTCCCAAAGTGCTAGGATTACAGGGATGAGTCACCATGCCTGACCTCTTTTCCCTTTTGATCTTATTAGAAGGTTATCAATTTTATCTGTCTTTTTAAAGTTAGCTTTTTTGTTTCATTGATTTTTTTCCCTCTATTTCTCTGTTTTCAATTTCATTGATATTTGTTCTTTATTATTTTCTTCTTCTTTTAGGTTTATTTTTGTTCTTTTTTAGTTTTTTGAGATGGGGATTTAGATTATTGATTTGATACTTTCCCTCTTTTCTAACAAAATTATTTTAATGCTGTAAATTTCCCTCCTAGCACTGCTTTAGCTATGCTCTACAAATTTTGATGAGATTGTCTTTTCATTAAGTTCAGTGTAGTATTTATTTATTTAGACAGAATCTCACCTTGTCACCCTGGCTAGAGTGCAGTTGCATCATCATAGCTCACTGCAACCTCAAACTCCTGGGCTCAAGCGATCCTCTTGCCTCAGCTTCCCTAGTAGCTGGGACTACAGGCACATACCACCAAGCCGGTTATTAATAATTTTTCTATTTTTTTTAATAGAGATGGAGTCTTGCTCTTGCTCAGGCTGGTCTTGAACTCCTGATCTCAAGCAGTCTTCCACCGCCTTGGCCTTCCCAGAGTGCTAGGATTACAGGTGTGAGCCGCCATTCCTGGCCAGTTCAGTGCATTTTTAAAAAAATTCCCATGAGACTTTTTGTTTATCACATGGATTAGAGATATATTGTTTAGTTTCCATGTATTTAGAGACTTTCCTATTATCTTTCTGTTACTGATTTCTGGTTTGATTCTGTTGTGGTCAGAGAGCATATTAGTATGACTTCAGTTCTTTTAAAAATTTATTGAGGTTTTATGCACCAGGATATGGTCTATTATGGTATATGGTTCTGTTAGTTTAATACATATTAGATTAGGACCTGGATATCTTTGAAGGGCCATTATTCAGCCTACCATAGGCTGTCATCTGCCTCCCAGAAATTAGTATCTATTCCACATGCAACATACAGTTGTCCTTTGGTATCCTTGGAAGATTGGTTCCAGGAACCCCCTTGCACACCAAAACCCATGGATGCTCAGGTCCCACAGCTGGCCCTGTGGAACCTGTGGAAGGTTGGCCTTCCATGTCCACAAGTTACGCATCTCATGATACTGTATTTTCTATCCATGGTTGATTTGAATCCATGGGTGCAGAGCCCAAGGATACAGAGGGCTGACTATACATTCGTTTTATCCCAACATCCCCCAAAGTCTCAACCTATATAGTGTCAACTCAAAGTTGAAAATATCTCATCTAAATATCATTAACTCAGAAGTCCCAAATCTCATCATCTCAAACAGGTGTGGGTGAGACTGGGTATAATCCATCCTGGGACAAAATTCCTTTCCCTCTGTGGACCTGCAAAGCTAGAAAACAAGTTATCTCTTCCCAAAATACAATAGTGGGACAGGCATAGGATAGCGGTTATAGACATTCCATTTCCAAAAAAGAGAAAAATGGAAGGAAAAAAAGAGTCACCAATCCCAAGCAACTTCAACATCCCAACTAGTAAAATTCCATTAGATTTCAAGGCCTAGAAGTAATCCTCTGTGGCTTGAGGCTCCACCCTCTGGGCCCAAGGCTCTACCCACAGAAACATCTTTCCTTTTCCTTGAAGGGTAGTGTGTGTAGCTGAGTAGTTTTATCAGCCTGTTTTCCTGTCTATAGAATTTTGAGAGTTCAATAGCTTTGTTTTGTTTTGTCCTCTCTCTGTCCTTTTCATTCCAAGCTGGCACAGTTTCTACTGTTACAAAGTTCTCAAAAATCTTGTGGGTCTCTGTGTATTTCACAGGGATTCACTCCATTAGACAAGAGGGCCCCCCACAGATCTTTCCTGTACAATCTCATTTCTTTTGCTGGCTTCTGCTGAGATGATTGATGAGATCCATGAGTGACAGGCTTAATCTTTTCAGAGTTTTCTGTGTGAATGAATATTCTGACCTTTTAATTCTTACAAAGCACTAGCAACCATTGGCCAGCCATACTCTTGGCTTTTTCTTTACAGCATGTTTTCCTGACAGTGAATCTCCTAATTTTGTCTTTTGCAATCTGGATAGGCTCAGAATTTCCCAAATTAAGTCCTGGTCTCTTTTTGCATAATAGTTTTCTCTTTATTTTTTCTCTTGTATTTTACTATAACCAACAAGAAGAAGCCAGGTTGCACCTTTAACACTTTGCTTGGAAATTGCCTCAGTTAAATATCCAAGTTCACCACTTACAAGTTCTGTTTTTCACACAATTGCAGGAGAAAGTTCAGCTATGCTTTCTGCCAGTATGTAATAGTTTCCAAAAATAGGTAGCTCTGAGCCCTCACCAGTAATACATTTAATGTCCACTTTTCTACCAACAATGTGTTCATGATGATTTAGGTGTTCTTTAAGATGATACAGACTTTCTTTACTATGCTCCTCACTTCCCCCTGTGTTCTCAGTGGCATAGTCTTTAACATTCATATTTCTAGTAACAATCTGTTTAAGGCAATCTAGGCTTTTTCTGTCATTCTCTTCAGAGTTCTTCCAGTCTCTGCCCCTTACAATTCAAAGGCCAGTTCCACATTTTTAGATATTTGTTATAGCAGCACCCTAATTCCAGGTACCAAAATCTGTATTTGTTTTCTATGGCTGTTGTAACAATTACCACAAATTTTGTGGCTTAAAATAACACACTTTTATTTTTGTACAGTTCTGGAGATAAGTCATTTTCACTGGGCCAAAACAAGTATCCGATGGACCATATTCCCTCTGGCGGGGTGGGGCGGGGGGGGGGGGGAGGGGAGGGGGAGGCGGGGAGAGTCCATTTTCCTGCCTTTTCTAGCTTCTAGAGCTGCATTTCTTGTATTCCTTGGCCCATAACCCCTTTCTCCATTTTCAAAGCCAGCAGCCTAGCATCTTGCTTCACTTATCACATTGCCTCCTTCTGTGTCAAATTTCCCCTGCCTCCTCCTCATAAGGACATTACTGATTACCTTTAGATCTCCTTTGGATAATCTCCCCATCTAAGATTCTTAATCATATCCACTGAGTTCCTTTTGTCACATAAGGTAACGTTCAAAGGTTGTAGAGATTAGGACCTGGATGTCTTTGGGGAGCAATTATACAGCCTACTAAAATTTTCTGTGGGCACTTGAAGAGAATTGTTTGGGAGTGTTCTACAATGTCTCTTAGAGCTTGTTGGTTGATGGCGTTGTTGAGTTCTTCTCCATCGTTGCTAGTATTTTGGTCTAATTGTTGTAGTAATTATTGAGAGAGGGGCATTTATATCTCCAGGTATAATTGTCGATTTATCTATCTCTTCTTTCTGTTGTTGGAGTCACATATTTTGCAGCCTCTGTCTGTCTATGGTAATATTCTTTGCTCTGAAGTCTCCTGTAGCTGATATTAGTAATGCCAGTCCTGCTTTCTTTTGATTAATGTGTGCATGACATATCTTTTTTTTATTTTTTATTTTTTTGGGATAGGGTCTTGCTTTGTTGCCTGGGCTAGAGTGCAGTGGTGTCATTATAGCTCACTGCAATCATAAACTCCTGGGCTCAAGCTATCCTCCTGCCTCAGCCTCCCAAGTAGCTGAAACTATAGGTGTGCGCCACCATGCCTGGCTGATTTTTCTGGTTTTTGGTAGAAATGGGATCTCACTATGTTGCTCAGGCTGGTCTTGAATCCCTGGCCTCAAGCAGTCGTCCTGCCACTGCCTCCCAAAGTGCTAGAATTACAGGCATGAGCCACCATTCCTGGCCAGGTCATACATATTTTTTAAAAATTCTACTCTGCCAGTCTCTCTCTTAATATTTAATATTTATATTTAGACCTTTTACATCTATGGTGATTGTTGATACATTAGGGCTTAAGTCTGCCATTTCATTTTTTGTGTTCTGTATGTTGTTTTTTTTTTGTTTCTCTCTTTTCCCTGTGAGTTACTTGAACACTTTAGAATTCCAGTTTGCTGTATCTCTGTTGTTAATGAATGCATGTATCTCTTTGTATAGCTTTTTAAGTGGTTGTTCTAGGTGTATGTATGTGTATATGTCTTGTATAATATGTAATGATATAAATATATAATTACAGTCTACTGGTGTCATCATTTTACCAGTTCAAATGAAATAGATTTCTTACCTCCCTTTATGTCCGTTACTTGCCCCAATTTATAATTTTCTTAAATATTTCTTCTATATACATTGAGAATTACATCAGACAGTGTTATAATTTTTGCCTCAACCATGAAACGTAATTTAGAAAACTCAGAGTAGAAGGAGAGTTTATTGTACTTAGACATATTTTTATTATTTCTGTTCTTCCTTATTTTCTAATATTCTAAGATTTTTTTCTTTTATCATTTCCTTTCTATGTAAAGAACTTCCTCTAGCCATTCTTTTATGGTAGGTCTGCTGGTAACAAATTCTTTAGTTTTCCTTCATTTTAGAATGTCTCAAATTCCCCTTCATTCCCAAAAGATAATTTTGCCAGATACGGAATTCAGGCTTGACAGTTCTTTTCTTTTTTCACTTGAAAAATGTTGTGCTACTTCCTTTGGCCATTATGGTTTGATGAGAAACCCACTGTCATTCAAATTATCTTTCTAATATAGGTAAGGTGTTATTTTTTATGGCTGATTTCAGACTTTTTTCTCCAGAAGTATATGTATGATATGCCTTGATATAGATTTCTGGATTTATTCTGTTTGGAGTTTGTTCAGTTTCTTGAATTTGTAGTGTGGGTTTTTTTGTTTGTTTATTTGTTTGTTTTTTTAGCCACATTTAGGAAGTTTTCAGCTGTTTTTTTTTAAATACTTTTTTCAGCCCGCCTACTTTGTCCTCATTTATTTTAGGGAAATTGTACCTTTCTGGACGATTATCAAGTGCCCCTGTTAACTGTGGAGCATCTTCTGCTTTTGGCTTATTAGAATTGATGGAATAATCAAGAACTTTCTGGTAATGTTCATCTCTCTGGGATTTTCTTTGTTGACTCCCATGCTCCATATCGTGAAGTGGTGTTCTAAAATCTACCAGTATTCTTTCAAAATGCTTGAGAAGTAATAGATATATAGATATCATTCTCCTCAAAGGAAGAGGGGGTATTCCATCCCATTTTCTTCATGTACAAAATAACTCTGTAGTTTTGTGTAGGCTGGATTTTGTTTAAAGTTTTGTCTTTTTTATTTACCAAAAGAACCTTACTCTTTTGTCTAAAGCTGATCAAAATTAAGATAAGAAAATACTGTTGTCTCTATACTAACAATATAATTGGGCAGCACTTGCCTATGGTGGCAAGGAGGTTCAGCCTTTCAGGCAGAGAATGTTAGCATTAGCCAACATTAGTCATTTCTTTATTTTTTTATTATTTTTTTATTTTTTTAGAGATAAGATCTTGCTTTGTTGCCTAGGCTGGAGTACAGTGGCATGATCATAGCTCACTGTTGCCTGGAACTCCTGGACTCAAGCAATCTCCCTACCTCAGCTTCTGAAATAGCTGGGACTACAGGCCAATGCCACCATACCTGGCTCAATATTAGTCTTAAATCAGTTTTTATTATAGATGGTAATTTTATATTACTGTGGGAAATCTTACCAATCTTATGTGTTCTTCAGGTTAGATGAGAAGGAAACAATAGATCTATAGATTTTATTTGTTTCTTGAATTAGCAAGTTGTCCTTGCTAAATACGTGTTAATTTTTAATTTTTTTCATGTGGTTTGGTTAGAGTACGCTCAATTTGTTTAGCCTCTAAAGTCACTCCTGGGCTGTAGCATGCTAGGAGAAATGTGGCCCTCTTAGTTCCCATAGGGGAACTCCAGGGCTGAACATATGTACTTTCGTTTGTAAATAACACCAGTTTGTATGGTTTTGAAGAGCTGGATGGTGTAGGTTATTTAGTAATACTTAGAATATTTGAGGAGAAAATAAAACTAACCTTTTTTGTAAACCATTCCTTGTACAGAAAATTAAGGGAAAATACCATTAAAATTGTTTAGAAATTTGTAGCATTCTCTAATAATCAATAAAGCTTTTAAAATTTATGTTTTGAATTTTCAAAATATTTTTTAACATTTTATTACGAAAATTTCAAATATACAGAAAAGTTTAAAAAGTTATACAGTGACTTACACACAAACTCATCACATAAAATCTACAATTAACCTTTTGTGATGTATGCTTTGTCACATATCCATTTATCCATCTCTGATCTAGCCATGAATCCATCTTTTTTAGGCATTTCAAAATTGGAGGTATGAGTACACTTTCTTTTTTTAGCCTGTTGTTATTTATATGGTCTAAGATGGGTCCCCCAAAAACTTTGAATTAAAAATATGTCTTCTAAAATGTTCCAGTTACTATATTACCTGGTGTAGGGGGGCTATGTCAGTTTCTGTTTCCTCCCTGTGTTCCGTAGCCTTCCTGAAAGGCTGCCAAGAAGAGTTCCTGTATGTATATGTGTTTGAGGCTGTGCAGCTCTGAAGTGGCTGAAGCCGAGTTCTCAGGGTACTCAGAACGTCCAAAGAGAATGGTTTCTCCTCAGGGTTGGGCCACTGTGGTAGGTTCTTGCTTTGCTGGCTTCTAAGGATTAATGTTCATCTTCTACTTGGATGTTGTCTTGAGTTAACAGAGGAATCTAGCAGGAGAGTGGATGAGATTATGCCTCAGAGACCTGAAGAGAATACAGAGATAGTGAGATAGTCACACTTTGGGAACTGTACCTCCCTGGACCGTAGGTTCTCAAGGCCCCTAGGGGTTGAGCGCCATGGATATTAAAATTTTTTCTTCGATTGGGTAAAGACAATGGCAAAAGATGGGATACTTTCCTGGGATTGAGATTGTATCGCAAAGAATCAGAGCAGACTCCCTCATTGTGTTGTAGATCTTTAAAATGCTAGACACTAATGTCATTAAAGCCCTCTTGACTTTAAAATTGACACAAAATTATGGAAATCTTATTAAAATGGTGTTGGAGATTTTTTCCCCTCCAATCGTTTCCTATACCATGTAACAATGGACAGTGCTGGGGCATATTTTCAGAATCCACTAAGACCATGAAAATGAATGAAATAGCTCTTTTAACTGCAAAGAACTAATAAACAAACAATCTCTCATCCCTGGAGAAACTTTTGTGAAAAGCCTGTGTTCTGAGTACTGTCATAACTCAGCAAATATTTCTGAGCACCTGCTATGTGCTAGTCACAGTTCTTGGTGCTGGGAATTCAGTGATGAAACGGGCAAACAAGAGCTTTGTCTTTGGAAGTTGATATTCTCGCGGAAGGAGACAAACTAAACAATGAATCAGGGGATGCTACTAATAACATTAAAACATAGCAGTTCTATGTACAACAATCTGGTGAAGTAGTTACTATTATTATCCCTATTAGAGATGATGAAACAAGTATGTGGAGAAATTGGAATCTTTGCCTACTGTTTTTGGGAATGTAAAATGGTATAGCTGCTGTGGAAAACAGGATGGAGGATTCTCAAAAAATTAGCAATAGAATTACCATACAATCCTTCACAGTAGCCAAGAGGTGGAAGCAACCCAAATGTCCTTAGCCAGATGAATGGATAAACAAAATGTGGTCCATCCATATAATGAATTATTACTCAGCCTTAAAAAGGAAGGAAACCCTGCCATATGCTACAACATAGATGAACCTTGAGGACATTCATTATGCCGAGTGCAATCAACCAATCACAAAAAAGACAAATACTGTATGATTCGAATTATATGAAATACCTAGAATAATCAAATTCATCGAGATAGAAAGTAGGATGGTGGTTGCCTGGAGCTAAGGGAAGGGGGAATGAGGAGTTAGTATTTAATGGGAACATGGTTTCAGTTTTGCAAGATGAAGAGTTCTGGAAATGGATAACGGTGATGATTGTACAACAGTGTGAATGTACTTAATAGTACTGAACTGTACACTTTTTTTTTTTTTTTGGCAACCCTGAACTGTACACTTAAAAATGGTTGATGCTGGGTGTGGAGGCATGCTCCTGTAATCTCAGCTACTCTGGAGGCTGAGGTGGGAGGATCTCTTGAGCCAGGAGTTTGAGACCTGCCTGGGCAAAATAGTGAGACCCCATCTCAAAAAAAAAAAAAAAGGTTGATAGATTTGATGTTACATATTTTTGCCATAATTAAAAATTTTTAAGTGAGAAAAGTGAAGCACAGGTGTTTGATCTCACAAAGCTAATTAAGTGGCAGAGCCAGGAGTCAAGCTCCGCAGTGTGATTCCATAGCACATGCATTTAGTCGTCATTCAGTACTGCTTTGGAAACACTTTTGATAATGCTAAGTGCCATGAAAAAAATAAAACAGTGATGTCTTATAGAAAATGATTATGCGAGGAACTGGGGATCCTGGAGACAGAGAGATCAGGGAAGCCATGTTAGGGCTGAGGTCTAAAGGAGAGGAAGGGAGCCAGCAGAGGGAGCTGGAGGGAGCTGGAGGGAGCTGGAGGGAGCTGGGTGCTTGGGACATGGATAGGGGCAGGTGGAAGCAGATGGGGTCAATCAGGGAGGGCACTGTAGGCTCAGGTGAGGGGGCTGAATTTTATTCTGAGCCAAGTGGGAAGTCGCATTTGTTTTAAGCAGGGAAGAGACATGATTTTAATCTATATTTTAGTAAGTACTGCCAGGGAAATTGAGAAGAAATTCCAGAATACTTATTTGTCCATTTTGTAATCAAACATCAAATTGAAGACTTAAAGTTTTACAAAAGATCCTTGCCCCTTGCTTCTTTTGGTGCCATTTAAGCATTATTTAAGTGTGATGAATCTACCAATGAAGTCCCAACCATTTCTTTTCGAAAGGTACTTACAGATGCTGTGGAAGAAAAAATACTTCTTTCCTAAGCCTACTCTAGATGGGTGAGGTCATGTCAGAATTCATCAGAGCTTATGAAATGAATTGGGGAAAAAAAGGACTGGCATGCACTGAGGGTTTCTTTTGGTGACACCAACAGCATGGATATGGATTCAGATTTTATGCAATTTTTAGCCAAAATTCCACCTGTGGATGCAGCAAGTTGGTTATAAAGATGTTTTTATCTCCCAACTTAATGAAGCTCCCAAGGACAAAGGTTTTGAAAATAACTTTAATGAAAAGAATACATTCTAATCTCAAATTTTAGGTGATATTTTCCTGACATCGTAGTTGAGGACTCATTTGAAATCCAATAAGGAATCTTCTTTCATCTTCTGTTGGATCTTCAGTAGGACTTGTTGGAAGTTTGGGTTGATTAAATTGTCAGAGCTGACTTTCAGAAAGTTGTTTTAGAGAATTATTTTGTAACTTTGGATGTCATTATCCCTATTTTTAAAATGATATTAATAGACTTTATTTTTTAGAACAGATTTAGATTTACATAAAAATTGAGCAGATAGTACAGAGTTCCCATCTGCTCCCCTCTGGCTCATAGTTTCCCTCTTATTAACATCTTATATTAGTGTGGTACGTTTGTTACAATTGATATACCAATATAGATATTATTAACTAAAGTTTATAACTTACAGTAGGATTCACTCTTTGGGTTGTGTAGGTCTGTGGGTTCTGAGAAGTGTGTAATGACATGGATCCACCATTACAGTATCATACAGAAGAGTTGCACTGCTCAAAGAGTCCCCTGTGTTCAAGTATTCATCCCTCCCCACGTCCCTGGCCACCATTGATCCTTTTTCTGTCTCTATAGCTTTACCTTTTGCAGAATGTCACATAGTTGAAGTCATATATATAGCCTTTTCAGATTGGATTCTTTCACTTAGCAATATACATTTAAGGTTTTTCCATGTCTTTTCATGGCTTGATAGCTCATTCGTTGTTATCAATGAATAATATTTCATTGTCTGAATGCACCATAGTTTATTCACCTATTGAAGGACATCTTCATTGCTTCCAGTTTTTGGCAATTATAAATAAAGCTGCTTGTTATAAACATTTATAGCAGGTTTTCATATGGACGTTGTTTCCACCTCAGTTGGGTAAATTCCTAGGAGTGCAATTGGTAGATTGTATTATAAGACTGTTTAGCTGTGGGAGAAACTGCCAAGCTCTCTTCCAAAGTGTCATTACATGTTTTTTTTCACGTGCATTTGTGAAGCTGTTCCTCCTCCTCCCCCAACCACAACTTCTGGCTGTGGGGAAAAAAAAAGTCAGTTAATCAGGTTTGATGTCAAAAATTATTTCTGTCTTTCAGTTATCTAGGATAGGAAGTCTCAATGTCCATTATTAATTTTTTGTGATTGAGGTAATGTGTATTTTTCAAAATCTTAAAAATATTTAATTTGTGATATAATATTTATTTTGAAATTTCAGATAACATTCAAGAAGAGATTTTTGATTAGCTGAGATAGTAGTAGTATCCCATTTGCAGGTGAGGAAACTTAGGCATAGAGGGGTTAGGTAAGTTGTCCAAGGTCACACAGCTAGTATGTGGCAGAGACAAGATTTGAGACAGGAAGATTAGCTGCGGAATTCAGGCTCCGAACTATTTCATGATTTGAGTTTAAGACTTATATATTCATTGCTACATTTTAGCAGTGGTTCTCAAATTTCAGTGTTGAACAAAATCCTTTGGGAGCCTATTAAAATTCAGAATCCTGGACTTCATACACAAAGGTTCTGATTTGGTGGCTTGGGGAGGTACTTTAGGCAAGTACCTCCAAGTGATTCTGATGGAGAAGGTCTATAGACTATGTTGTAAGAAACTGTTACAGAAAATGAGCTGGAATCAGTGATTCAAATGAAGCACTTTCAATATGGATTCCAGAGAGCTGGGTAAGTCCTGGCTGTTATGTTTAGTTTTGCCAGATGGAACCAGGGAGTAAACTGTCCTTTACTATTGTAATCAGTAAGACACATGCCATCGCAGTGGTTCTCCTGTTGCTTGATGGTGGTTGACTACATCACCAAGCAGGAAGAGCAACAATTGTGGGTTTGCGTGTTGGTTGTCAAGAGGATGTTTGTATATGAGTCCAAAAGGCTGATTTGGATAGGATTGTAGCACCATGCTTGTTTGTTTGTTTGTTTGTTTTGCATGGAACACTATGTTAATACAAAGCAGTTATTTAAAACATGTCTTAGCCCAGGCAACAGAGCAAGACCCTATCTCAAAACAGAACAACACAACTTGCAATGACTGCTGTAATGCCTAGTTTATTGCTAATTTTATCTGTCATCTTTGTAGTGTACAAAAATTCTTATCTACCTTATTCTGGTGATGTGTATACATAAGGTAGAAGGAGACTTGGAAGAATAATCGCAGTATCAAAGGTATTATCTTATAGAACAATTAGTAATTTTTTTTATCTGCTCCAAAAACCAATTTTAAAGAAATTCTGTTCTGTTACAAAGTAAGCATTCTTTATAGCTGTATGTGATTGATTCTTAGATACGCATCTTAATCTCTTTGAAATTGGAGTGTGTCTTACAGTTTGGCATCTTAAAGTTAGTTGTATTAGTATTTTTTCTTTAACAGAACATAAAGTAATGGTGTACTTAATAGTTGGTGGATTTTAGATTTTATTGAAGTATGTTATTCTATAATTAGTAATTGCTCTAAAAAGGAAAAGTCCCCCTCCCCCAGTGTCCATTATAGCACTGCTGGGACTTGCCCTTGGTGCTTTGTATTTCAGAGCCACTGGGGTGTAAGGCAGAGGTGGCAGTGAGACCAACTGACTCATGCTTTTACCTCAGACAAGATTGTGCCAAAGTCTTCCTAGGTGGATTAGCATTGGTTCTGTTCATGTGCAACAGATTATTATTAATAGAATGCTATTTTAGTGTCTTTTTCAGGAAATTCTTCCCTCTCTCTGTCAAGGATTAAAAGGGATCAGTTATTGGGACATAGACTTTTAAGGGCAATAAATAAAGGTCCCAAATGTTAAGCGTATAAAAGCTGTTTTTCATCTGTACATATACACACACTTCTGTATCTACCACTCAAATCAAAATAGACAACATCTGCAACATCACAAAGGCTCTGATATGTCATTTCTTAGGCAGTACCTTCCACCTCCCCGGATTACCCACTATTCTGATTTCTATCAACACAAATTTGTTTTATCTGTTCTTGACCTACTCTGGATATTTCCTATAATTTGAATCATATAATATTTGGTCTTTTGTGGCTGGCTCATTTCAGTTAGCATATTGTATTCAAAGTTCATCTTTGTTGTAGCATGTATCAGTACTTCATTCCTTTTTATGGCTGAATAATATTCCACTATAACACACACACCCCCCATACTTTTTTAATCCATTCATGCAATGATGGATGTTTAAGTTGTTTGCACCTTTTGGCTACTGTGAATAGTGCTGCTTTGAGCATTTGGGTACAAGTTTTTGTGTGGACATATGTTTTTACTTCTTTTGGTTATATAACTAGGAGTGGAATTGCTGGGTCATATGCAAACTCTATGTTTAACTTTTTGAAGAACTGTCCAACTATGTTCCAAAGTGGTTGTACTGATTGTATTTTAAAAATCAATTTCTTTTCTGTATGATTTTCTTTTCTTGTTTTTGAGACAGAGTCTCCCTCTGTTGCCCAGGCTAGAGTACCATAGAGTCAACCTAGCTCACAGCAACCTCAAACTCCTAGGTTCAGCCTCCCGAGTAGCTGGGACCATAGGCTCACAACACGACGCCTGGCTAATTTTTCTATTTTTAGTAGAGATGGGGTCTTGCTCTTGGTCCAGCTGGTCTCAAACTCCGGAGATCAAGCAGTCCTCCCGCCTCAGCCTTCCAGAGTGCTAGGATTACAGGCACGAGCCACCACGCCCAGCCCGTATTATTTTCTTCTTCGGATTTGAACAGTTTTTCTAATTTTTAAAGGTGAATGCGCAGCTTATCATTTTTCAACTTAATTGTTTTCTAAAATAAGCATTTTAAGTTGTGATTTTCTATAATAAGTTTTTTTTTTTTTTTTAGCTGTAGCACGCAAGTATTGATATATAGTATTTTTACATCATAATTTTCTTGGTACTTTCTAATTTACATTATGATATCTTCTTTGGCCGATGACTTATTTAGAATTGTTTCTTAAATTTATTTCCAAACAAATACTTATTTCCTAGCCACTGTTTTGTTACTGATTTCTAACTTGATTGTTCTGTGGTCAGAGAATGTGGTCTTTACTATAACAGTTACATACAAGAAACATAAAGCATGCTAAGTATTTTGAGCATGAAAGGATGATGTGATTGGAGAGCTTGCCATAGCCCTGGGAATGGCTAGGAAGAGTTGGATCTGACCTGAAATTCCAGAATTGAGTCACCAGAGGAACTCCTGCCTCCTAGGTGAGCTTTGGAACTATTGAGTTCCATATGTATCCCCAGCTGTGATGGGGTCCATAGAGTCTGAATCAAGAAGCCTCTGCTGCTAGAATGAACTCTCAATTCCTAAGAATCTAGACAACAAACACTAAATAGAATGCTCTTCCAGAAAGTCCTCACCATTCACATCCTTGCTGGCTAGCTAAGAAGCAACCTGTTATAAAAGGGCAGGTTGAGGACCTCTGCTTCACTTCTCTCTTTCGGGGCTTGTGCACCACCTACAATTGGCAGACCCTAATCTATCTTTAGAAGCTAAATTGTAAGAGTGTCTGGGAATGTCATTTTGAGCTTTCTAAATTCTGCTTTTTAGTAAGGTACCTCCAGAGGTTAAGCAAAGCCACTTCATCTCTACCACATCAATCCTTTTTTTTTTAAGGATTATTTATTTATTAAGACTTTTTTTCCGGCCGGGCGCGGTGGCTCACGCCTGTAATCCTAGCACTCTGGGAGGCCGAGGTGGGCGGATCGTTTGAGCTCAGGAGTTCGAGACCAGCCTGAGCAAGAGCGAGACCCCACCTCTACTAAAAATAGAAAGAAATTATATGGACAGCTAAAAATATATATAGAAAAAATTAGCCGGGCATGGTGGCGCATGCCTGTAGTCCCAGCTACTCGGGAGGCTGAGACAGGAGGATCGCTTGAGCTCAGGAGTTTGAGGTTGCTGTGAGCTAGGCTGACGCCACGGCACTCACTCTAGCCTGGGCAACAGAGTGAGACTCTTTTTTTTTTTTTTTTTTTTTTTTTGAGACAAAGACTTTTTTTCCCCCGTATGTGCTTGAAAAGAATGTGCATTGCATACCTGTTGAGTGTAGTGATCCTGTTGAACCTGTCTGCATCAGTTGTAAGATGCATCATTAGTTTATGTTCCATTAAGAAAAAAGCTGGCACTTAAACCAGACTCAATGATTGCTTCTTACTTAGAGTTGTTTTATTTATACTAATATTTCTTTCAACTTATTTAAATGTTGATTTTTTTTTTTTACTGTTGTGCATACATGTAAAAAATGACATAGGAGCGAAATAAGTTGGTCAAGGTGTTCCTGAAACTTCTCCATAATCAGTCTCTTCTGAATCATTTTTCTACTCGGAATAGTTGATATTTGTGTTTTTCTACATGATATTGCCACCATAGAAGGCATCGGTGACACAGCATTTTCTTAAAGAGTGCTCCTCTATTATCTCCTGGATATTTTTTTCAGATTTTGCAAATTTTTTATGCTGAGACTTTCTTGATCTTACCAGAAGGTATCAATGCAAGTTTGTAGCAGTGATAAGACTCAAATTCCTTCATCAGATTGTTCTTAAATTTTTGTTTTTGACTGAAACATTAAGGAGTAGCAGTTGTTTAGTTATGCCTCTAGTAATAATAAGCAAATTCACAGATATGTAGGCAATGATGTGTATACATCAAAATTGATTTCAGAGATGTTAAAATGTGGGAAAATGCATCTTATAATCGGTGAAGTATATTATGTCCGTTAGATCAAGCTTGTTATTATGTTAGCCAAATCTTCTATATCTTTTTTTGCCTTTGAGAAAAATTTTATTTTTACTTGTACATCTGTCAATTTTTGCTTTATATATTTTGAGACTATTTTGTTAGATGCATATGAATTCAGACTTGTTAACTTTGTGATTAATTGAACAATATGTTATTAGTGATTCTTTTTATCTTTAGTCCATTTTTCTTTCCTTAAAGTCTATTTTGCCTACCTATAACATCTATCTAGCAGTACCAATTTCCCCCCCCCCCCCTTTGGCTCCTTGTTTGGAAGAAGTATCAACTTTTCTCAGTAAGGATTTGTTTGGTATATCACTTTGTACCCTTTTACTTCCAATTTTATGTATTCATATATTTTAAATGTACCTCTTACAGTAGTGCATTTAGTGGGATTTATTTTTTTTTTTTGCTCATTTTTTTGAGTCCAGGTTTTTAAACGTGTTCCTTTTTTCCATTTATGTTCATTATAAATGCATCAGTTACTTATTAGTGCATAACAAACTGCTCCAAAGTAATTAGCTTTTTTTTTTTTTTTTTGAGACAGAGTCTCACTCTGTTGCCCAGGCTAGAGTGAGTGCCGTGGCGTTAGCCTAGCTCACAGCAACCTCAAACTCCTGAGCTCAAGCGATCCTCCTGTCTCAGCCTCCCGAGTAGCTGGGACTACAGGCATGCACCACCATGCCCGGCTAATTTTTTCTATATATATTTTTAGCTGTCCATATAATTTCTTTCTATTTTTAGTAGAGATGGGGTCTCGCTCTTGCTCAGGCTGGTCTCGAACTCCTGAGCTCAAACAATCCGCCTGCCTCGGCCTCCCAGAGTGCTAGGATTACAGGCGTGAGCCACCGCGCCCGGCCCCAAAGTAATTAGCTTTTAAAACAACAGTCAGGTGTCTTTCTCAGTCTGAGAGTTGGCTGGCGGTCCATGTGCCACTCTTATCTGGGTTCACTCATGTGGCTGCATTCAGCTGGCAGGTCTGCTGGGGCTGAGCCCATCCCTGATGACTTCATTTACATGTGTGGGGCGTTAGCTGAGGTGCTGCAGCAGCTGGGATGTCTGGGACTCTCTCTCCATGTGGTTTCTTTCCACAATAGATTTCATTCTCAAGGTTGCTGGCCCAGGCTTCCAGCAACCTTGACAGCCTGAGAGCATGGTGGTCTTGGGGTTCCAAGAGAGTGAAGGGGCAAGACCTTGTGGCCTGGGCTCTGGACCCCTACACATTGTCACATCTGCTACCTTCTCTTGAGACTTTGGGAAGTCAAAAAAAACAGTGCAGACAATACAGTGAGAAATAGACATCCCTTCTTGATAAGAGGAACTGCAAAATATTATAGACTTGTTTTTCTGTCTGCCACAGTAAAGATTAGTATATTTGGATTTTTTTCTACTCCCATGTTTTACATTTTATATTTCAAATAGTTTTTCTGTGTTCCTCTTTTCTTGTCTTTTTTTGGATTATTTTTTCTCATTCCAGTTTTTTATTCCTCACTCCCAATTTGGGCATTTTGAACTCCATTCCTTTCCTGCTTAGACTAGAAATTTTAGTATGCATTCTTAACTTGCCAAGTCTAAACTTAATCATTTTTACCCTCTGCCTTAAGAACTCTAAGAACTAAAGAGCAAATTATTTCCTTTCCTGTTTACCTGCTATTGTTGTTGGGCATTTTGGTTCTATTTTTTTTATTATAGAAGACATTATTATCTTATATAGTCAGGTTTTTTTTTTTTTTGTATTTACTTTTGGAAATCTGTGGTCATCATTCTCTC
Source organism: Eulemur rufifrons (assembly GCF_041146395.1). Lineage (NCBI taxonomy): Eukaryota > Metazoa > Chordata > Mammalia > Primates > Lemuridae > Eulemur > Eulemur rufifrons. The sequence continues at coordinate 12,560,041 of NC_090996.1, read as the reverse complement.
TTGCATCCTACGCTTCCTGTCTTAGATCTTTTTTCTTGATTGAAGCTCATTCTTTCAGAATTTCTTTTAACGATGAAGTGCTAGTGGCAAACTCTTCAGTTTTTGTTTGTCTAAAAATGTTACTATTTCACCTAATCCAAAGAAGGCTGGGTAAAGAACTAGTGTCCTGGGACAATATAGACCAGCAAATGGGGATTGAGGAGAAATGACGAGAGGTGGTTCCAAAGAAGTGATGAGTATTAGGATTTGGAGAGATTCCTGCCTAGTGACTCAGGTTGCTCAGAGCTCCCCTCCCCACCCTGCCCCGCTATTTAATAGGTAGTAAGGTTTATGCATATATTTATTCAATAAGTATTGAACCCCCTTCTCTGTTCTCAGCCTGTATCCCAATTGGTGAACAAGTGAGTCCATGTTTTCAAGGAACATACAGCCTGCAGATATATTTTTGATTTATGTATCACTCAGGCTGCTCTCAAACTCCTGGGCTCCTACCCGATCCTCCCACACTATCCTCCTACCCTAGCCTCCCCACTAGCTAGAACTACAGGTGCTAGCCACTGTGCCTGTCTGTTCTCACCCTTTCTTCCCACAGAGATCTCCTCTGTTCCTACCTGCTCTTGCAGTTCCATCATAGACCCTTGGTTGGCTGTAGCATTTCACTGACCCGGCCGTTCCTATTGTTGCAAACGTGTGACTGGCCCTGTTACTCATTGGCTGTGATTGTTTGAACTCTGCTGCATCGCTTCACTGGGACCAAATAACCATTAAGTGGTGATGAGATCCAGACATGGCTCCTGGTAGCTCATAGCCTGCCTTTTTTGTTCTTTGTATCATATTACTCCAGTAGTCCCTAGAAACTCATGCTCATTTAGCAGTTTAAACTGCCAGTTTTTGTAATATTACAAGATAGGTATTATTTCTGTTTGGGTAAACCACAGCTCCATGTATAAAGTTCCCATTTAGTGTATTAACTGGGACCAGTGCCCAAAGCCCGCACTTTGCCGGTGTTCTTAGTGTCCTATAGAATTGGCCAGCCCTTACCTGATGAAAAATCTAAAAAATATCCTAACAAAAATGTTAGTATTGATTAGTAATAAAGGTAAACTTAAGGATAAGAGACATCAATTTCAGTTAGGACTAGGTAGCCAAAAATAATGCAGTTGTGAAGTAAATGATTGAATATTTGTTCAGTGGATAATTTGTTAAATTATCACATTTGACTTGTGACTAAAACATAGGGTTTCTAGCCATAATTCATACCTGTAGAACTTTATCTTTCCCTAGGAGAAGTCATAGAGCTTTTATGGGTGATCTCATGTGTTTGTGTCTGTGTGTATATAAAATTTGTAGATGTCATGAGATATGTATACCAATAAACTAGAAAAATGCAGCTCCTTGGTAGATTGGAATCTGTTAGATAACTAGATTATTAATATAGTTTGAAAATTATAAGGTACTTAATCAACTTTGACATGCTATTTGCTTATTTTTTAACATCAATATGTGTGACAACCTCCTTTTTTTTATTGATTCTGAGATACAAATTTTTCTATATTTTAACATCTCTGCAATTGAGGAAACATGTTACAGTTAATGTGCTCTTAGCTTTTATTAAATATGGTAAATAAAGTAATGATTCTGAATTTCTTAATACTATCATTGCATGCTTTGTAAGTGGTTGCTTAAGAGTTTATAATATATACCTTTAATTTATCATAGTCTGCCACCAAATGATATTATACCACTTCATTTGTAGGATAAGAATCTTATTATAGTATGCTTTCCTTCCTCCCAGCCTTTGTGCTATTTTACTTTTATATTTGTTATCAACTCAATACATATTTTGTTTTTGCTTTAAAGAGTAATAGTAAATCTTTTAAAGAGATTTATGTCATGAGGGGAAAATGTTTATTCACATAGTTACCACTTACAGTATTTTTGATTTTTTAGTGTAAATACAAATTTTCACCTGGTATCTTGCTTTCCCTGCCTGAAGGACTTTTTAAACATTTCTTATAGTGTACATCTGCTAGTGATGAATTATTTTAAGTTTTTTTGCTCTGAAAATGTCTTTGTTTCAATTTTATTTTTGAAAGATATTTTGCAAGGTGTGGAATTCTGTACCTTTGTTGTTGTTTCTTGTTTTTACTTTTTCAGAGACGGGATCTAACCATGTTGCCTTAGGCTGGCCTTCAACTCCTGGGCTCAAGCAATCCTGTGTAGCTGGGATTATAGGCATGTGTCATATTGCTTGGCCATTTTGTTTTGTTTTGTTTTGTTTTTTCGTTTTCATCTCAGGCAAGAGGATAAATCCAATCCCTATTATTCCATCATGGCTGGAAGCAGAAGGTTCCCACTTAGGAACTTTAATTATTAATAAATTCATACAAACCTGAACCCACAGACCTAACTGTGAGCATCTGTGATTTTGCAGATCTTCTCCCTTTGTGGAAGGCTAGTGCCTGAGAAAGGCAACATTTTGGGCTGAATTACATGAATTTGCTCCTGATTCTTTTTTTTTTTTTTTTTTTTTTTTTGAGACAGAGTTGCCCGAGCTAGAGTGCCATGGTATCAGCCTCGTTCACCTCAAACTCAACCTCAAACTGCTGGGCTCAAGCAATCCTATTGCCTCAGCCTTCTGAGTAGCTGGGACTACAGGCATGTGCCACCATGCCCGGCTAATTTTTTCTATATATTTTTAGTTGTCCAACTAATTTCTATTTTTTTAGTAGAGATGGGGTCTCAATCTTGCTCAGGCTGGTCTCAAACTCCCAAACTCAAACAATCCACCCGCCTTGGCCTCCCAGAGTGCTAGGATTACAGGCACGAGCCACCGCGCCTGGCCTGCTCCTGATTCTTATTCTAGAATTTACTAGCACCACACCTTTTACTAAAACAGTAGATTTCCTGCCTTCTTTCCATGTTGTTTTTTCCTTGTGAAAACATTTATATTTGCCATCAAGAATTGAAACTATACCTACTACATAGACTCATTCTCTTTTAGAATTTGATGTATCATTAGAAATAATCTAGTGTATCCAACATCCCCCATCAATTTGTAAATGAAGAACTGAGCCTGAAGGGGGGTGAAGGGCCTTTCCCTGGAGTGTCAGAATTCCATATGGAAGCTCGTGATAGGTGCTCAATACTTTTAGGGATTTTATTGCCACACCAGTAATTTCCAGTTAATTTCTTTCCTTTCTTTCCTGCCCTCCCTCCCTTCCTTTCTCTCTCTCTCTCTCTCTCTCTCTTTTTCTTTCAAAACTGTTTAGGTGTTTCCTAGCAATACTAGGGGGAAAAAATGTAAATGGTAGCTTTATTGAGGTTAGAAGGAAAAGTTTCACTGTATGCGCTTTTTGTGTGTATGTGTGTGTAACCATATTCATATATTACTTCTCAGTTAAAAGAATAGATTTCTTGGAAAAAAATTAACCATGAGATCTTTATTTCTTACCTAACAGAGTCCAAGTAACAAAATGTAGATGATGTCAATAAGTGAACCCAAGCCTTCTATATTATATAACCTTCATTGGGTGAAGACTGGTGTGTTCTAGGAAAGGCTTGGATAATTAAGGATACTTTCTCTGAACATTGCTTATATTCCCATTTTTAGTATGGCACTTACATGAGTGAAATTGCCTGTGTATCAGCAAATTATGTGTCTGCAAAGTTATTTTGAATGCAGAGAGATACTGATAGAACTTTACTAAACAGCTCGTGTAACAGCTAAATGTTGGTATTCACTATACATCCTGGGTGTCCAAAAAAATAGCAGGACAGCAAGATATTTAAATGACAGAAGCTGTGCAGAGATTGGTTCAGACATATTTCATTACATGTGTCTATTTCTTTCCTTTTGCTTATTGTTTTTTCTTTTCTTTTTTTTTTTTTTTTTTTTTTTAAGAGATAGGATCTCACTCTGTCATCCAGGCTGGAGTGCAGTGGCAGGATCATAGCTCACTGTAACCTCAAATTCCTGGGCTCAAACCCCAGCCCCCTGAGTAGCTAGGACCAAAGGCATGCACCACCATTCCCAGCTAATTTTTAAAGTTGGGTTTTTTTTTGTTTGTTTCATAGAGACAGGGATCTCACTATATTGCCCAGGCTGGTCTTGAACTCCTGGCTTCAAGCAATCGTCCCACCGAAGCCTCCCAAATTGCTGAGATTACAGGCCTGAGCCACCATGCCCGGCCTGTTTATTTTTTTTAATGTACCAAAGAACATTTCATTATTTCTATTAATAACAAATACCCTAAAAGATAGTGCTGTAACATATATTCTACTGGCTGTTTAATACCTGAAACTTTTTTTTTTAAAATAAAAAAGTCAAATCCTTAGAATGTAAAATGGATAGTGATTGAAATACTAGTAAAGTAAATGGTCAGGACTTGGTTTAACTCCTTCGGACCTTAGATGGGTAGGAAAAGATAGGCATTACTGAAGGAGAAAAATCAAGGAAATCTGTTAAAGATTCTGATTAGGAAGAGCTTTAGGGCTGCGTGTGGTGGCTCACACCTGTAATCCTATGGGAGGCTGAGACAGGAGAATGACTTGAGCTCAGGAGTTTGAGACCAGCCTGAGCAAGAGTGAAACCCTGTCTTTACCAAAAATAGGAGAAATTAGCCAGGCGTGGTGGTGTGCACCTATGGTCCCAGCTACTTGGGAGGCTGAAGCAGGAGGATTGCATGAGTCCAGGAGTTTGAGGTTACAGTAAGCTATGATGATGCCACTGCACTCTAGTCAGGACAACTGAGTAAGACTCTGTGGGGGTGGGGTGGGGAAGAAGGAGCTTTAGAATCTTTAGAGTTGAATCATTCTGGTGTTTAGATTCACTTTCCATGTCTTCACTCTATATTATCAGCTGACTCTGCTCATCATCAGGGTAGGAGGAAACTGTAGGTAGCCTTTCTTAAAAGAAACAAAAATATATGCTCATGACTGAATTAAAACTTTACGCTATCAGACTCTGGTTTTCTTATATCTACATTGAAGAACTCAGCGGAAGAATTTTTTTTCTCATGCGGCCTGTTTTGGGAGGCCACTCAGTGGTGTTGACAGACTTGATTTGAATCGTCAGGTACATATACTCTTTCATAAACAGGATAGTGTCAGTCAACTGGTTACTTTCAGATACGCTCTTCTCTTTATTAGAATACTATACTCTCTTGGTGATAAGAATAATAGCTTCGAAAATTCAAGAACTGCACACTTGGAGGTATATAAGGCATGTGCAGGTGTGGGAATGCCTCATTTCCTTCGGCAAGCCACCAAAGATCCTGGTATCACCATGGGTCATTACCCTGCCTGGTGTTACCAGTATTGTAAGAACAAGCCATGCTCAAATTCTTGTTTCTACCGAGATGTCCCTGTTGCCAAGATTCGCATCTTTGACCCGGGGTGGAAGAAGGCAAAAGTGGCTGCGTTCCCACTCTGGTCACACGATGTCAGATGAATATGAACAGCTCTCCTCTGAAGGCCTGGAGGCTGCCTGTATTTGTGCCAACAAGTACATGGTAAAAAGTTGTGGAAAAGATGGCTTTCTTATCTGAGTGAGGCTTCACCCCTTACGTGTTATCCACATCAACAAGATGTTGTCCTGTGCCGGGGCTGGCAGGCTCCAGACAGGTATGCGCAGTGCCTTTGGAAAGCCCCAGGGCACTGTGGCCAGGGTTCACATTGCCAAGTCATCATGTCCATCCACACCAAACTACAGAACAAGAAGCATGTGATTGAGGCCCTACACAGAGCCGAGTTCAAGTTCCTTGGCCGCCAGGAGATCCACATCTCAAAAGAAGTGGAGCTTTACCAAGTTTAATGCGGAGGAATTTGAAGACATAGTGGTTGAGAAGCGCCTCATCCCAGATGCCGGTGGGGTCAAATACATCCCCAGTCTGGCTCCCTGGACAAGTGGTGGGCCCTGCACTTACCAGGGCTTCTACTGTGCTGTCCCCTCATTTGCGCCCACCAATAAATCCTACTTCCTGTCCATAAAAAGAGAACTGCACACTTCTTTATTTGATCTGTCTGTGCATTTGATGTTGGTTTTCTCCCTCTTGAAATTCTTTACTCTGTTTTGGGGGCATCATTCTCTCCTAGTTCTCATATTAACCTCTTGGTTGGATTTGTGTGTCTTCTCCTTAAACGTTAAGTGTGGAGGACATTCATTCCACCCCTGCTGGTTAGTATTAAGCCGTTCATAGTAATCTTGGGCCTGAGCCAGGGTTAGGCAGGGAGAATTGAGGATAGACTTTATGGGACCTTCTGGGAAAGAAGGCTTCTCACTCTTGAGAGAGCTGCGGGAATAAGGAAGCTTGTAGCCTCAGTTGCTGCTGAAAGCCTCCAGCAGGAAAGAAGTTGGTTTTAGGATGAAGCTGACACTTTTGAAGGCAGAATGAAAAGACTGGGTCCCTGATGACATACATCGTTGAACTACTAGACTCACCCAGTAGCATGTTGCATGCCTTTGTGGATCTCGAGTTTATCCTTCTTGGAGTTTGTTGAGCATCTTGGACATGTGTATTCATGTCTGTCTTCAAGTTTGGGGGCATTTCAACCATTATTTCTTCCAAAATTCTTTCTTGGGAAAATCATTAGATCTCTCTCCGTTTCCTCAATTATAAAATAGGGATAATAATGGCTTCTCTCCGAGATAATTACTGTACAAGAAAAAAAAAAGTCTGCTCTCAAAAGTTATTTGGGGGGGGTTAATACCTCTTAAAGTATGTAGCCCAGCATAATCCAGTAGTTCACACAGTAGTTCATAGTTCCTTCCTCATTGCTTTGCATAGAGGATTGCTTAAGAAAATTGCTAATGTGGAATTTATTGAAGCTTAGATCTGCATAGGAAGCAGGGAATTAGAAAATTTGTGTTAATTGTATTATCTGGATCTCTGTAAAGCACATTTTATTTTTTTTGGGGCAAAAAAGTTTATGAAGAATGAACTGAAGAAAATACAGTATTTGTTTTGCAAAATTTCTCTTATTTTGCTATATATGTTCTTTTATCATCAGCATTGTTTTTAATTTATGTCTTAATGAAAAAAATCTTAACTTATTAGGGCTCAGACACAGTACATACAGTACCCATGAGAACATTAATAATTTTTTTCTCTTTTTTGTTAGGTGTGACCATTGGCGTCAAGAAGTTATTTCTTTGATAAACAAATTTTCAGTATCAGATGACCACTGAAAACATGAAATCTCTTTGGCTTATATAGGGAGGGGATATTACCTACATTTTTCCTCTTTTCATTTGATTGTTAGTTTTTTTTGTTTGTTTTTTTTTTTTGAGACGGAGTCTCACTCTGTTGCCCGGGCTAGAGTGAGTGCCGTGGCGTCAGCCTAGCTCACAGCAACCTCAAACTCATAGGCTTAAGCAATCCTACTGCCTCAGCCTCCCGAGTAGCTGGGACTACAGACAGGCATGTGCCACCAATTTTTTCCATATATATTTTTGGTTGGCCAGATAATTTCTTTCTATTTTTAGTAGAGACAGGGTCTCTCTCTTGCTCAGGTTGGTCTTGAACTCCTGACCTTGAGCGATCCACCCGCTTCGGCCTCCCTGAGTGCTAGGATTACAGGCATGAGCCACCATGCCCAGCCTGATTGTTAGTTTTAGTTGCTAAATTAGCAGTGAATTTTCTGAGCTGTAATACACTAGATGCCATAATATATGGAAAAAGATCTTTCTCTGCTCTATCTGAATTCTTAGACTTAAAAATTCCCAGAGTTGTCATAAATGATTTGTGGAAGTGCTTTTGAAACTCTAGAATCAAGAATTCTGCTTAACTTCTTAAAAATGTTTTTATTGTTAAATATTTAAAGATTTTAAAATTAGGTTTGTATTAAAGAATATTTTTTAGCAAAAGAGCATTGACATTACTTTCGAAGCATGCTGAGTTTCCCTCCCTGGTTAGATGCCCTTTCTTCCTTCCTAGGAGGTAAATATTATTCTGAGCTCTGTATTTATTATTCTAATTAATTTCTTTGTTGTTTTACTACATATATAGTTATATACCTAAACAATATATTGTTTAAGTTTTTGTGTTTCTGAGATTTATAGAAAATATTCATTTCCACATTATTTTCTTGAGGTTATTAATTTGTTGCTTGTAGTTGTATTTATTTTCACGGCTATTTGGGATTCCTTTGCATAAATCTACAACATGTTTACCCATTCTACTCTAGGTGGGCATTTAGGTTATTTCTTTTTTTTTTTAATCTACAAAATGTGCTTCTTTGATGTTGTTATACATACCTTCTATTGCAGGGCACAGGAATTTTTCTGATATACATAGGAGTAAAATTCCTGGGTCACAGCATATATGCATCTTTGATACTAGTAGACAGTACCGAATTGTTTTCCAAAGTCGCCATGTCAATTTACACTCGCAGTGCTTTGGGTTTGGGGGTGCAATCTGGTAAGATTGAAATGAATGGTTTTTTTTTCCAGTCTTTTCAAGTTTTTATATTTATTAGTTATATATATATTAGAGAGTCAACTATTTCTGTAAGTTTTGTTGTGGAGAAGGGACCCAATAGCGTTTCAAACAGCCTTTCAACCATCCTTCTCTATTTTAGCTGATGCCTTTCACAGCCCCCTCCAGAGTTATTTGGTGCAGCCAGATCTAAGACTTTGTAAGATCCTGTCATACAAATTAGGTTACTCCTTGGTCTGTGCTACTGTTTTTTGTTTGTTTTGTTTTTTTAAGGCTAGTCAAGTGAAGCAGTGGGGGTCAGGAAGGAACAAAGGAATCTATAACTGGTTGTGATCAATTAGTTGTAAATACCACTGCCCTCGGACAGCCTATGCCACCTGTTGGAGTAACCAATCCTTTGTCATGGGGGTTAAATCAGTTACTGTTAGTTCAGCGTGGTTTCTAGCTTCTAAAATGTGACACTGGTTGTCTCTTTTCCCATTTGCTTTGTTGTGACAGGTTTTGAGGTTTTAAAAATTGCTTTGCTGTAGGTTATGACAGTTTAAGTAGAGGTCTCTTTTTGGGATTTTAATTTGTATTTCCCTGATTATTTAAAGAGTTGACATCTTTTACATGTTACTTTTTTTGTCTTGTTTCTATTCAAGTCTTTTGTCCATTTTCTAAGCATTGGGTTGTTGTTGCTGGTTTTTAAAATATATTTTTTATTTTTTTTAATCTCCAACAAAGTACCAACCAGCTGTTTGGCTTTTGAGACAGGGTCTTGCTCTGTTACCTAGGCTAGATTACAGTGGCATGATCATAGCTCATTGTAGCCTTGAACCCCTGGGCTCAAGTGATCCTCCTGTCTCAGCCTCCCAAGTAGCTAGGACCGCAGGCATGTACCACTACACCAGCTAATTTTTTTTATTTTTTGTAGAGACTGGGTCTCACTATGTTGCCCTGGTTGGTCTACAACACCTGGGCTCAAGTGAGCCTCCCAAAGTGCTGGGATTGTAAGCATCAACCACCATGCTCAGCTGCATTGGTTTTGTTTTGTTTTTTTCTTTAAGGTGACTTGTAGGAGTCCTGGACACCAGTGCCTTGACAGTTTCTGGCTTAGCTCATCAATTTGTGGTGTGGACCTTTTGGTGAACAAAAGTTCTAAATTGAAATATCATTAAATTTATTATTTTTCTTTGTGATTTACATTTTTTTCCTATCTTTTTAAGAAGTCTTTCCTACCCTGAAATTATAAAAACATTCTTGTGCTCATTTTGGCAGTACATATACTAAAAAACTGGAATGATACAGAGAAGATTAGCATGGCCCCTGCACAAGGATGTCACAAATTTGTGAAGCATTTTAATAGATTAAAAACATTATCCTCTATCGAGAGGCTCACGTGAACCCAGGAGTTGGAGGTTTCAGTAAGCTATGATGGTGACATTGCACTCTACCACTCTACCCAGGGCAGCAGAGCGAGACTCTGTCTCCAAAAAAAAAAAAAATCTAGTTTCCATCGGTCTGTGGGTATTATATTCTGGGCACTGTCTTCTGGTTCATAGGTCACTGTATCCACCCCTACACCATGATCACATTCTCTTGATTTGTTTGTAGAAACGCTGCATGTTCTCTTTCTATTTACACATATTCTTAATCTTTTGTTTCTTTAAACAAATAATGAAATAGGAATTAAACACACAACTGAGGACTTTTAAAGTCAAAAACTTTTTCTTTGAAAAGCCTAGTGAAATAAACCAACTCCACTATGGTTAATCAAAGAAAAGAGACAGAATGTATACATTGTAGGAATGGAAATATTGCAGAGGTTAATCATTAACATGTGAGGGTATTATGAAGGACTCTGTGTCAATAAAAAATATTCATCAAATATCCATGCACTGACCATCTCTCATCCACTGAACTAAAAGTGCCTGATGTCCCTCTGGATTATATTTCCTCCCACCGTAACCTTCTTAGAAGGAATCCCTGTCAAGAATTTGGTGTTTCTGATTCCTGTACATTTATGTATACTCTGCTGTACATATGTGTCTATCCCCAAAATATTTATAAGTTGATGTGATGGATTTTAAACCCTCCATAAAAGGGTTTTACATACAGTGTAAGTTCTCCAGCCTGCTTTTATAGTCATCATTTTGTGAGACTCAACCATATTGATAGCCTTAGTTCATTTTTTAAAAAAATTGTTGTGGGGGATTCTTTTTTATGAATATATTACATTTTGTTCCATTTCTTATTGTTGGATATTTAGGTTGTTTTTCTTTTATAAACAGTGCTGCTGTGAATATCATAGACGAGGGCTATATGCTAGAGTTTGCTTAGAATAAATACCTATGTACAGAATTGCTGGGCGGCAGCACATGCCCGTCTTCTGCCTTGCTAGATGTTGCCATATTGTTCTCCAAAGTAGTTGTTGTTTAATTGTTTGATTTTTTTTTTTTTTTCTTTCAGTGCCGGAAGACCTCTCATTAGAAGAGAGAGAAGAACTTTTAGACATTCGTCGAAGAAAAAAGGAACTTATTGATGACATTGAGGTAAAAAAAAAAATCTCTAGTTTTTCCTTTTGGGTAAAAGAGTAGCTTCACAAAAATGTAAAAAATGAGTGTTTAGTGTGTGTATATAAGAACCACAGAAAGAGACGAAGCAAAAGAGTTTTCCCACTTGGTAAAGCAAAGACTACACACTAGACCCTGCAGACCCTGGGTTGGAAATGAAGACGTCGTAGAACTGTAGTCAGCAGTGATCAATCGGCTTATGGCTCAAGAGCCATAACTGGCATGTTTAACCAGCAGTGATCCTCAAAAGTATTGCTCTCTAAAATTGTGCAATAAGACCTTGTTTTGTTTACCATTATCCCTAGCACCTAGAATGTTACCTTTTCCATTTTTGGCACTCAGCTATTGTTTGAATGAACACCTAGGTATATATTGGGTTCCAGCTATATACCAAGTGCCTCCTAGACACAAATTAAAGATAAATAAAAACACAGGCAAATAAACATCATCTTTCTCACATTTGTTTACTTTACTCAGAGGGACAGAGTGGAGGAGGTCCCATAGGAGAAGCAAATGAATAAAACCATAGTCTAAGAGTTGGAGTGTCTATGATTGTTACAGAAATTATTCAGAAGGCCAGCTCTGGCTCCTTCTGTTTGGGGCTTCCTTGGGAAAGTCAATCAGACATTCAGCTCTTCTTTGAGAAGCTTCCCAGTCATTGTCATTGCCAAAGTAAATGCGGCCTCACAGGCTAGGCCTTGTCCCAGACAATAACCCCTTTCTAGGAGCTTGCATTTTAAGTCTGCAGTTTCTTGGCATACAGTAATAGGGTTCTGAATAAAAATGTCTTTGTATTTGAAAGGTAATTCGTGGAAATTTTTCTTCTAAGGTTACCCTGAGGCTCCCACCCAGTTGGGGCCACATTGAGGGAAAAGGGGGAGAGTCTTGTCCCCTTCTCTGAGTGTCATGGGGCAGTTCTGTTCCCCCGCCCCTCCCGGACTCTGTCCATGGTGCTTCATCTCAGACAAAGTGATAGAAATCATCCTGAGACTGGCAGTTAAAGCTTGATACCAGCCTAAACATGTTTGAGCTTCAGCTTCTCCCCTGGTCTTCCCAAGAACATAGATAGCATTGAAGGGGAAGGGAGGTGACCATGAGTAGCGCAAGGTTGAATAGTGCAACTAAGTGAACTCAGGACTCGGGGCTTTCCTTTTGCTGGTTTGTTTTTACCTTTTTACACCTGTGATACTCGTCTAGTGTCTCTTCTTGGTTTTACACACAAATACCCTATTATCTGCCTAGTGGACTCTTCTGATCTGGTATCTGATAAGAGGTGGACAAATAATTTTGTTTTCTCCTGAGTTGACCATGGAGCTCTAGCCATATTGTTAGAAGTATTGGTTTTCCCATCCCTGTGGTACTTAGGTGAGACCTCAGGGAAGCCTGTGCCTGGAAGGCTAAACTTTCTCTGAGTCTAGGAGGAGAAAGGTTAAGACCCCTGCCCCCAAATTCCTTCTGTTTTGACAGAGGCTGAAATATGAAATTGCGGAAGTGATGACGGAGATCGACAATCTAACTTCTGTAGAGGAGAGGTAAACAGTTTATGGCTACACCTTCAAGTTATTTAATTTCTTTTCTCCCCACCTCCACCTTCCAGCTGAACTTATAAGAACTGCTGACTACAGCAGAGGTGAGAAGGGTTGGGATTGGAAAGTGGGGAGCCTTTGGAGTTGTTCATTCCTCTTCCTTTCCCCTATCCCCATTCCTTCCTGCTCTTCAAAGATGGGTCAGGGCATCTCTGGATGTTACCTGTCTTTCTAAGTCATTGTCTACCTTGTAGGTTTGGGAATAAGCACAGGCAGTTCAGAGTCAACCTACATAGAAATTCCCTATCTATATCATAAGGAACTGTGCTTTATTAAAATCACTGGTTTTGATCATTGGCCTTTTCTGAAGAACTATAATGTATCTCAAGTTATCTAATGTTAAAAATAGTGAAGGCTGCCACATAATTCCTGCTTCCAGCATGGAGGCTGGAGGGTCCCTCCAAGAGGGCCTGTGCTTTCCTTCATTGAGTTGAGAGGGAAAATACGCTGAAGGGCTGTGACTCAGTTTCACTGGGGGAGAGCAGGGAGTCACTGCTCTGTGAAAAAACCTGCCAATGATTTTTTAAATTATTTCACGTGAATAGCAAAACTACTCAGAGGAACAAGCAGATAGCTATGGGAAGAAAGAAATTCAACATGGATCCCAAAAAGGTAAGAGAATGCTTTGTTTTTTGGAATGCATGCAGGAGATTTATTGATTGATTTTTAATGGCTGTCTCCCTTTTGGACAGAAGTGGTCATATCACCTCATAAAAAGAATGGGTGTTGATGTTACATTTGTTAGAAAAAGGGCTGCCCATTCGTGGGTGAAGTGAAGTATCCTCTTGGGCTGGCGCCCTGGTGGGAAAGGCCTTTTTCTCAGTGTGAACTTGTGCATGAGGAAAGGGCCTCACAGGAGCCCGTGAACAACTCATGCGGGCCCAGCATGGAGCCAGGCAGAGCCCTTGCTGTCAGGTTTATTTCCCTTTGTCTTTCTTCTTGAGCTGGGCCCTATGGCGGGGGAATCCCATGATTAGTAAACGGCAAAGGTAGGAGTGGAATCCAGGTGTACAGAGTTTATAAACTTTTATCATCTGGATAGGTTAAATGGTGTAAATAAGAGGACTTTATTCCTTTCATTCACCTTAAAAAGAAGGTGTCTTTATGAAAGAATAAGGAATCTCCCCAGATTTAAGCCAACATCTTGCTCTTTCCTCAAGTGGGATTTTTTTTTTTTTTGGAGACAGTCTGGCTCTGTTGCCGTCCTAGAGTGCAGTGGTGTCATCACAGCTCACTGCAACCTTAAACTCCTGGGCTCGAGCGACCCTTCTGCCTCAGCCTCCCAAGTAGCTGGGACTACAGGCATTTGCCACCATGCCTGGCTAGTTTTTCTATTTTTTGTAGTGATGGGATCTCGCTTTTGCTCAGGCTGGTCTTGAACTGCTGGCCTCAAGCAATCCTCCTGCCTCAGCCTCCTAAAGTGCTGAGATTATAGACATGAGCCACTGTGCCTGGCCTCAAGTTGGATTTTTTAGGAAAACATCTGAGAACAGTGAAACCTGAAACATGTAACTTCTTGTTTTTGAGATCGAAGTAAAGGCTTTGGCAGAATCTATAAAGGTTTTTGGAAAACGTGACCCAGTTGTAACATCATTTTCATTCGGGTAGAACAAAAGTTAGGAAGGGTAGAACTGAGTCTTTAGGGTCTAGGAGAGGGATGATGTGTCCATGGAAAGGTCTTCTAGCTGCAGGAGCTGGTTTACTTCATTCCTTATGGTCTTTAATCAGTGTTCACTTTTAACAGTTTCCTTGTTTTTCTGACATTGAGCCTGTCTGCCAATTAATTATTTGTTCATCTAATAAATGTTTATTGATTGCAGGAATTACATTTTACAAGGTTTAAGATCTGTAAACTTACATTTATAAGTGCAGGTGCAGTTAAAAATGACACTTAAAGAGGTGTGTATCATTACTCCCTGTTCACCATTTGCAGATTTGGATTTTCTTAAGGTCCAGCACATCTGCAGCTGGAAGAGGGTTTTTGTTTAATTTGGACACTCTAGCCACTGTGAAATTTTTCCTGTTGCTTCCTAATTCTCTGCCTGTGGGGCATAAATCAACTCCAGAATGGAATGAGTCACTTTTGTGAATTTGGTGTAATGAGTTGATATTTGAGGTTAGTTACAGTTTTTTTCTTTAGGAGTTGAGTCTACAGAGTTATCAGCAGATTTAATAAGCATTGGAAGAATCTCAGGATACTTTACAAAAGTGGAAGTTTTCAAAACTGGACCTTGGGTTTTTTTTTTTTTTTTTTTTTTTTTTTTTTTTTTTTTGAGACAGAGTCTCACTGTGGTGCCCAGGCTAGAGTGAGTGCCGTGGCGTCAGCCTAGCTCACAGCAACCTCAAACTCCTGGGCTTAAGTGATCCTACTGCCTCAACCTCCCAAGTAGCTGGGACTGCAGGCATTTGCCACCATGCCCAGCTAATTTTTCTATACATATTTTAGCTGTCCATATAATTTCTTTCTATTTTTAGTAGAGATGGGGTCTCGCTCTTGCTCAGGCTTGTCTTGAACTCCTGAGCTCAAACAATCCGCCCGCCTCGGCCTCCCAGAGTGCTAGGATTACAGGCGTGAGCCACCGTGCCCGGGCTTGGACCTTGTGTTTTAAAGGGACCCAAGTGCAGCATAAGAACACCAATAAGTTCATGGATAAATTCTAATCTTCTGAAATAGAACAACTACTTATTTAAGTGTGTTACCATTGTGCATCAGGTTTTAGCTCTGTGAGCATGAACTTACCCTCATGCTTGTGAAGTCCTCTCTGTCAGGTTCTTGCCCATCTTATTTAAATGTATTTTGTGTCAGATTTACAGTAATAAGGGCTGACATTGAGAACTTAACTATTTGCCAGGAACCATGATAAGGAAGCACTTTACTTTAGTCCTTAGCTTACAAGGTAGGGGCTTTCATTTTCATTCCTGTTTCACAGTTGGGGAATGAGGCACAGGGCAACTAAGGAGCTCAATACCGTCCTGAGCAAGGAACCCGGCTCCAGGACTCACACTGTGAGCTGGGCAGAAGCCTGTGGGGTGGGTTGGTAGGTAGCCTTGAGCCCAGCCTGGACAATTCTAGACCACTAGTCACCCATGTGGTGTCTTCCTCATCACGTCTGAGGAAGTAGCTGTATAATCTGCTTTGCCTGGACTATGGCAAATTGCTCAGGAGGCTTCATTTTTCATTCCTCTTCACCTGAAAGATTCAATTTATATTAATTACTGGTTCTGTCCGACAACTTGTTTGTAATTATGTTTCTTGATAAAAGCAGATGGCACATTTAGTCTGCATGTGGCCTTTTACTGGGAAGAAATTAACAAAATTCCTTGGTTTTGTAGGCTTGGACCTAGCACTTTTCTTTGCTAGTCCCTAAAAGAAAGAAAATAAATGGGATCAATTGAAGAAGGAAACGAATGCCAAAAACACATATAAGACAGAACTGCTACAAGAAGTGAGAGCAGCTTCAGGGTTCAGCAAGCTCAGAGGAGGCAGATTTGAGGAATAAGACTTTAGTAGGGATATTGACACTGTTCATGCTTTGCTGAACTTGGGCAAAGCAGTGGTGTGTGCCCCCAGGTGGGAAAAGCAGGAGGGAGCACTTAATCCTTGAAAGCAGGCAGCATCCTAGTGGGCTGGCAGCACTAAGGAGGAGGAGAAAGGCCCACTTCCAGAGACCAGCTGTTGGCACCCCGCACCTGGCTGCCTAACCTGCTCCTGTGCCACACTGCTGGAGGCAGCTGCAGTAAAAACCGGAGACCTCATTCTGTTGGGCCAACAGTGACCTTTAAATACACAGATGAACACCCAGCCAGGCAAGTACCACCCAACATTGGAGGAAACTAACACTATGAAAGAGACATGAATCTCGACAAACAGAAGAACTAATGCTGGAGGAAATACACAAAACAGAAACAAAAGAAGGAAACGTTTTAAAGTAGGATGTTTGTATTATAAATATCATCAAAGGGTTATGATAGGATGTATCTTATCTATGATACAAAAATGTGGCTGTGAAAAAGAACTTTGGAAATGAAAAATAGAAATGTCACATAATAACTTGAGCACTGGGCTATACCAGAGAGAAGACATGGCTGAAGAGTGGATTAGTGTGCTAGAAGAGAGAGAGAGAGAGGAAGAATTCTTAAATGGTTTTGCACAGCACTGCAACAAGACATGGAAGGTGGGTCCATCAGCCCCAATTTCGTTTGATAGAATTCTCAGGAGAGAATGGAAAATGGAGGAAATTTCAAGGAAATTTTGGGATATTTTAGAGCTAGACTAAGAGAAAATCCTTAGATCCAAAAGCCCCACCAAATGACAAGCAGGATAAATTTTTAAAAGACCTACAGATATGGCCGGGCACAATGGCTCACACCTACAGTCCTAGCACTCTGGGAGGCCAAGGCGGGAAGATTGCTTGAGCCTAGGAGTTTGAGGCTGCAGTGAGCTATGATGATGCCACTGCACTGCACTCTAGCCTGAGCGACAGAGCGAGACCCTATCTCAAAAATAAATAAATAAATAAATAAATCCAAAAAGATCTATATATAGATGCATCAAGTAAAATATCATAAAACTTGAGAATAAGGAAAAATTCATTAAATTTTCTAGGAAGGAAAGACTAGATTACCTAAGAAGAAATGAGAATCACAACAAGCTTTATTGTCAGAGACCCACCAGATCAAAGATAGTAGGGAAACAGTATCTCCTAAGGTCTGAGGAAAAATTATTTAAGACCCAGAATTCTGTCTGTCCAGACTGTCACTCACAAGAGATGGTAGGTAAAGCCATGTTCAGATGTACAGGGACTCAAAAAGTTAACCACCAGGACCTTGATCTGTAGTAATTGAGAGACTGGAGCATTGTACCTCAAAACAAGAAATGAACCCACAGAATAAAAAAGGAAAGACATACAAAGAAACCAGCAAAACTTATGTAAGTCTAAATGAGAAATTGATTGTTTAAAAAATATTTTTTTTAGCTGGACACAGTGGCACATACCTGTAGTCCCAGCTCCTTTGGAGGCTGAGGCAGGCAGATTGGTTAAGGATAGGCTGGGCAACATATAATGAGAACTCTCTCTAAAAAAATTTTTTTTAAATATTTTTTAAAGTCTCAGTTTATCTCAATATATAAGTAGCAAAAGGGAAAGGAAGGAGGGAAGTAATAGTTGGCTAAGGTTTTCTAGATGTTGATAGATAAATATAAGTTTAAATATTTGTTAAAATTTTAAGAGTAACAATGAAAGGAATAAAATAGGATTTCTAAAATTGGAACACTGGCCTCCTTTTGTGAGTATTCACCAAGCGTATATTAGTATCCTAGGGCTACTGTAACAAATGACCACAAACTGGGTGGCTTAAAACAACAGAAATCTATTATCTCACGGTTCAGAAGGCTTAGAAGTTCAAGGTCACCTCTGAGGGAGACTCTCTTCCATGCCTGTCTCCTGGCTTCTGGTGGCTGCCGACGGTCTGGTGCTCCTTGGCTGTGGTTGCATCACTCCAGCCTGCTCTTTCATCACATGGCCTTCCCCTCTGTCTCTCTTGAGGACACACGCCGCTGGACTCACAGCAGGCCTGCTCTATGTCCTCTTCCCCCTCAGCTTTTCTCTGTCTCACCTCCCAGGTGCATTTCCTTTCTTAATCATAACTGGTCTCTTAGCCTCTGGCTGTTGACTCCATTTTCTCTTGTGGTTTCTGGCCTGAACTTACCCAGTGACTCTGTTTTCCACAACCAGGGTCTCAGTCTCTGGCAAAGGAAGCTGGAGCTTTGTTAGGGCCTCCTCTGCCTTTGTTATGTGACCTTTGTAAGCACAGAAGAAACCACTTTTGTCCTGAGCCCGTTTGCTTTTCTCAGATCTCTATAGGTGGTTTCATATCACTCTACCAAAAACGTCCTAGTTTTTTGGGAGTGTTGAACTTACGGGCAGGTCATAAACGTCCAGAAGAGCTCACAAAAGCCTCATCCCTAAGCCCATTCAGTATGGGGGGCTTCGGCTGACAGTGGCTAGGGCCTTAGCCGTGCATGGTTGGGCCTCCAGCCTTGTGACTGCAGAGATTGCAGGACTACTAGTGATCCCTGAGGGCAGCCCTGTCTCTCCCTGCCCACCTCTAGCCTGGCTTCTCAACTTGCTTCACTTGTTTCCTCATATAAAGTGAATAGCAAAGTACCAGTGTGGTCATTCCTGTCCCAGGCTTTGTTTTCAGGGAACTTGGGCTGGGACAGGCGTATTTTAGGATTAGAACTTTGTTGTTACAGCATATGCATGTCTTGAGATTTAGATGGTACCCATTTAAATTCCCACCGGAAATATATGAGAATTAATTTAGGATTGTCAGACTTCTTAATATTTTTGGAGAATAACATACAGCCTGGCACACAAATTTCAAATGTACAGTTTAAAGAATCTTTACAAATTAATATACTCATATAACTGCAATCCAGAATTAAGACATAGTTATAGAACATTACAGGGCACCTTTTCCTCCTAATGAGTTCATTTGCCAAGGTAACCAATATTCTATCACCATAAATTAGTTTTGCCTTTTTAAAACCTTATATGAATGGAATTAAAACATATTAGTCTGGCCACACGTGATGGCTCATGCCTGTAATCCTAGCATCCTGGGAGGCTGAGGCAGGCGGATCATTTAAGCTCAGGAGTTCAAGACCAGCCTGAGCAAAAGTGAGACCCTGTCTCTACTAAAAATAGAAATAAATTATATGGACAGCTAAAAAATATATATATAAAAAAATTAGCTGGGCATGGTGGCGCATGCCTGTAGTCCCAGCTACTCGAGAGGCTGAGGCAGGAGGATTGCTTGAGCCCAGGAGTTTGAGGTTGCTATGAGCTAGGCTGACACCATGGCACTCTAGCCTGGGCAACAGAGTTGAGACTCTGTCTCAAAAAAAAAAAAAATACTAGTCTGAGTCATCTTTTAGTCCTTATCGTGTTTGTGAGATTGATTCATGCCATTAAGTGTGCATTCCATTTCATTGCATGTAGTCTTCCGTCATATGAATATACCAGAATGGATTATCTGTTCTCTTATTGACTGACTGTTGGGTTGTTTCCAGTGTTTGGAAATTGTAAATAAGGCTGCTATGGATGTTCATGTATTTTAAAAATAGCAGAAAATCTCCAGGTGGACCAAGGGGGTATGAGGCAGCCCTGGTCTTAGGCACTGAGAATTTTAGCTGGAAGAGCCTCTCTGAATTTATAGAAATAGCCTTCTGGCAAATAAATTCCTGAATTCCTGATTATCTTACTAACATTGCCAACATGTGTTTTGAAACCAGCTCTGAAGCTATGTCGGGTAAATTTTTGCTGCTATTATACGTCTTTGGGACTTCCCAGGAGACAGAATGCAGCTGACTCAGGACAAGGGTAGCCTCTTGCCTTTTGAGATTGTCAGCTATGCTGTAGGCCCTTAAAGTGGGCAGCATGAATTTTGACTGGCATAAGCTTGGTGGCACAGTGTTGTCAGTTAACATGTTTTCTGCCTCAGATAACAACATCCAGTGAAAAGTAATTCATGCAATGGAGGTTCATCTTTTCACACAGCTGCTGTAGCAGTAGGTGGCTCCCAAGTGGCAGGAGTGAGGACCCTGGTGCTCATCTTGGTCTTTCCCTTGTAAGATAGCCACTTGGCTCTGGTCATCCATCTGTATTTAAGGCAGGAAGGAGGAGGAGGAGCAGTGTCTGCTCAGGAGTTGCCATTTCCCAGGTGTTCCTGTCTGTCTGGCCAGATCTGTATCACAAGGTCATTTCTAGTTCCAAGGGAGGCTGCGAATCTGATGATCCTAGTGAAGGATGGCAGGGAAAAAGGAGGTTGGGTTGGCCAACCAGCAGCATCTATAACATACAGTGTGTTCCTCCCAGACACAAGGCAGATCATTTTCCTAAGTTTGGGAAATCTGATATTACTGTTATGTCTGCCTTTATAATTTCTAATAAGCACTTATAATGGTTTGTTCAGTAACCCATTTATTTGTCTTTTAACCTGTTAACTTGCCAGAAGGAATAACTGTGCTTTCTTTTGACAGATAAAATGTAGTATAGTGTTGTGAAAATCAGATTGTGCAATTGTATGGGTCTCTCTGGTATTATTTTTGCTGTGTCCCAAACAGTAAGGTCATTACACTGAGTGTATTTCTGTCTTTGAAAAATGAGTTTGAGTGACCCTCCTAACCAGTGCTTCCTTTCTAATGTTCTGCTTCAGGGAATTCAGTTTCTAATAGAAAATGACCTGCTACAGAGTTCCCCAGAAGACGTCGCCCAGTTCCTTTATAAAGGAGAAGGCCTAAATAAGACTGTCATTGGGGACTATCTGGGGGAAAGGTAAGTTGAAGGAGGATGAGCAGCTCTACGTGGGCCCACCTGGCCCTGCAGCCTGGCCTGGGCTCACGTTCCCCTTTAGGGGCTCTTTCAGCCTACGGGCATGACACAGCCGTGGGGTGTCGGTGGGCTATTGGGGTGCACGTGCTCCTCCCCGGTGCAGTCACTTCCTCCCCTGAGTCTGTGTGAGGAGAGAGAGGTGTTAGGGTATTCTGGGGCCAGGTGGGATCTGTATTCCTCTGGAATCCTTTATTCAGGCAACCATGACAGAACCCACAATGCCATGCCTCTTTCTCCTGCTCTTGGAAAGCAACTTAATTATCTTTTGTTTTGTCCAGAAATACACTAGATTTCTTAGTGGTTTTCTTTCCCTTATTACTTGGGGTATGAGTAAAGGTGTAAAATTATTTTTTTAAAATGAAAAGCGGCAGGTCAGATTTATTTTCTCAAACTTCTCCACTATAAGTCCATTTACTGTGGTTAGCAGAGGTTAGGGCAAGAATGCTAAGGCAGCACATCCCTGAATGTGTCAAAATAGACTTTGTCAAGGACAAAAAGAGAGTGTTTTTAAACAAAAGCCCAAGAGTTGCTAAATTAGGGTGATTTCTGTTTCTAGCTTTACACTGAAAATACTTGATCAAAAGTGGAACACTTCCCAACTCATTCTGTGAGGCCAGTTCTACCAGATATCAAAGCAGACAAAGGTATCACAAGAAAACTACAAACCAATAATATCTCTGACTATAGAAGCAAAAATCTCAACAAATTAATAGCAAATTAAATCCAACAATACATAAAAAGGATTATCCTCTGAGTGGGATTTATCCCATGAATACAAGGTTACTTCAACATACAAAAGTCAATTAAAGTAATATAGCAGTAGAATAAAAGGCAAAATCCACATGATCATTCTAATAAATGCAAGAAAAGCATTTGTCAGAATTCAACACTGCTTCATTATAAAAAGACTCAAAAAACTAGGACTAGAAGGGAACTTCTTCAACATGATGGGGAGGGCACTTATGAAAAACCCACAGCAGAACATCTTACTTAATGGTGGCAGACTGCTTTCTCCCTAAGAGCAAGACGAGGCTATCTGTTCTCCCTACTGCTGTTCAACCTGGTGCTGGCGCTTCTCGCCAAGGCAGTTAGGTAAGAAAATGAAAGTAAAGACATCCAGATTAGAAAGGAAGAAATAAAACTATATTTGCAGATGACATGATCATGTATGTAGAAAATCCTAAGGAATCACCAAAAACTATTAGAAATAATAAACAAGTTCAGTAAGGTTGCAGGATACAAGAGCAATATACAAAGTTCAGTTTATTTCTATATAGTATGGTAGCAATGGGTGAACTGAAAAGGATATTAAGAAGATAGCTCCATTAAAAAGAATAAAATACTTAGGAATAAATTTAACAGAAGTGCAAAATTTTTACTCTGAAAACTACAAAGCATTGTTGACAAAAACTAAAAGACCTAAATAAATGGAAAGACATCCCATAAGCATGGATTAGAAGACTTGTTGCTACGATGGCAGTACTTCCCACATTGATCTATAGATTTAATGCATTCCCTATCAAAATCCCAGCTGACTTCTTTGCAGAAGTTGACGAGCTCATCCTAAAATTAATTTGGAAATTCAAGGACTCCAGAATAGCCACAACACTCTTAAAAAAAAAAAAAGAACAAAAGTTGGAAAACTCACACTTCCCAATTACAAAATAGACTAAAGCTACACTAATCAAGACAGTGTAGGATAATTATAAGTATAGATATATAGATCATGGAATAAAATTTCTAATCCAGGCTGGGCACAGTGGCTCACACTGGTAATCCTAGCACTGTGGGAGGCCCAGAGGATTGCTTAAGGTCAGGAGTTCAAGACCAGCCTGAGCAACAGCAAGACCCCGTCTCCACTAAAAATAGAAAAAATTATCCAGGCATGGTAGTGCGTGCCTGTAGTCCCAGCTACTTGGGAGGCTGAGGCAGGGAGGGTTGCTTGCAACCAGGAGTTTGAAGTTGCAGTGAGCTATGATGATACCACTGCACTCTAGCTGGGGCGACAGAGTGAGACTCTGTCTCAAAAAAAAATTGTGAATCCAGAAATAAACCTTCATATTTACTGTGAAATGATTTTCAGCAAGAGTGCCAAGATAATTCAATGGGGGAAAGAATAATCTTTTCAATAAATTGTGGTGAGGCAACTGGAAATCCACATGCAAAAGAATGGAATTGGATCCCTTACCATGTACAAAATTTAAAATGGAGCAAGGACCTAAATGTGAGAACTTAAAACTATAAGACATTTAGAAGAAAACACAGGGGTAAATCTTTGTGATCTTGAAATAGGCAAACGTTTCTTAGATACAATATCAAAAGCACAAACAACAAATGAAAAAGGTAAACTGATATCAAAATTAAATGTTTTGTGCTTCAGAGGATACCATCAAGAAAATGAAAAGATGACCCACAGAATAGGAGAAAATATTTGTAAATCATATGTAAACCTGATAAGGACTTATATCTAGAATATATAAAGAACTGTTACAACTAGGAGCAAAAATAAAAGTAACTCACTTATATTAATAAAATGGACAAAGGATCTGAATAGACATTTCTCCAAAGAAGATATACAAATGGCCAAAAACACACGAAAAAGTGCTCAAAGTAATTAATTATCAGGGAAATGCAAATCAAAACCACAGTGAGATACCCCTTCACAGCCAGTATGATGGCTATAATAAGCACATCATAAATGTCAGCAAGGATGTGGAGAAATCGAACTCTTATACATTGCTGATGAGATGCAAATGGGTACTTTGGAAATAAGTTTGGCATTTCCTCAAAATGCTAAATAAACTTACTACGTAACCCAGTAATTCCACTCCTAGATACATACCCAAGAGAAATAAAAATGTGTGGTCATGGAAAGAGCTGTGCATGAATGTTCATAGCCACATTATTCAAATGGGATATGTTTTTCTTTTAAAATAATTGTGATAACATGCATTAGGCTTAAAACTTATTTCTTTTCTTTCCTAGGGATGAATTTAATATTAAAGTTCTTCAAGCTTTTGTAGAACTCCATGAGTTTGCCGATCTCAACCTCGTACAAGCCTTAAGGTTAGCGTTTGGTTGTATGTGGAGTGTGGACCAGATGGGGAAGGCCAGAAAATTGCTGCCTCAACAGTAGTGATTGTTAATTCACTCTGGACAGCTCAGGGGGAGCTGTGGGAATCTCTGTAGACGTTGGCTTCTTGTTCCAGATGATGCCGTTAATGTTGTGGGACATTCAGCGGCCCTAGACAGAAAGCAGGACACACACTCAAGGATAGGTGTCATACTTTCCTCATTATGACTGCTGGTTCTGCCTTCCATTCACAGTTTCCTTTTTTCCATCTTTAATTATATTTGGCAGCTACATGTATGCTTTTTTCCCATGCTCTGTACGGTGTGGCTTCAGCTACATGCAGACCCACTTCCTGCCAGATTTGGCTTCAAGTACCAAGTGCATGGTTGCCCCAAGTGTGTGAGGGAGGCTGTAGACGTCCCACCATAGGAGGCCACCTCTAGTCCCATCTTGTCCAAGGAAAGCCGGCCTCCCTGTCTGTCATCTGGGGTGGACAGAGGAGGATGGCCCTTAGACACCCTCCTGTGGCCATGTTATGGCTTCCATGGTGCATTCCCTGGATACCCCTCAGGCTGCTGTTCCTGCACTGCTGAAACAAAGTCTTCTTGTCTCCTTCCTTGGCATTCAGTGGGGCTCCTAGGCTCTTCGTCTGTTCCAGTCTTGATCCTAAGCTATTACCCAGCAGCAAACAGGGCCTGGCTTAAGGGGTGGGAGTAGGGGAGGAGCAGGGCCTCTGCTGGGAACCACCTCTGCCTTTTCTCTGGCTGAGGAAATCATGGCTGCCATGTCTAGTTAGTAGTCTCAGACCTTCTCCCCATACTCTGTTCTAGTTTACGTGGCCTTACCTTAGCTGCACACTGAAGTGTTGGCAGTGTTTCTGTGTGAACCTCGTGACATGCTCAGCAGCTCAGCCTGGGGCTGAATGGTGCTGATAGTTAGCAACAGATGAGAAGCCTGCAGCCATAATTCAAGTTTATCAGATTCAGTTTTTGAAAGCTGTGCATCCAGGGAGAGGTGTAGGCTGGTGAGTCTGGGAGGTGTGTTCAGCATGGCCATTATAGCTGTGATTCATTTCTTTTTGTCTGTTGGTCTCTGGCCCAGAGCCAAAGAAATTCCTAATAAATCCCACAGGTGTTGAAGTCTGGTGCAGCCCTGCAGTAGGTCAGGTGAGGGCACAGGGGTTGGGTGGGGGCCAGGTCCTCTAGTCTGAGGAGCTGCCCTAAGGATTTTGGCTTTTACTCTAAGGGAAACCTGTGAGGGGCAGAGGGCAGGCAGGCTTACTTAGAGCATATCACCTGCTGGGGGGTGCAGCAGTGGACAGGACCAGTGTTTTGCTGGTGAACATGGGGCAGAGGGAAGGAGAGTCAGGGATGGCCCTGGGGTGGGTGACCCAAGAGAGCAAAGGATGGACAGCCACGTGGAGTTGGAAGGCTGTTGATGCAGGCTGGGCCAAGGAGATGAATCCTGGCTGAGGGCGTCCTGAATGTGGCTGGAATCCCAGGAAGAGAGAACAGAGGAGGGACGTTAGGTAGTGGCCCCATTTAAGGGACTTGCAGAGGAGCAAGAGCCCCAGCAGGGATGAGAGCATGTCCTCTCATCTGATTGCTGGTAGCATCGGTATTTTAATACTGCGGACAGCCCAGAAACTTAATTGGAGCCCTTAGGTCTACGCTGAGCCCCAGTCCTTGTGCTAAATCTGCTGCAGCGTCAGTTGTTGCTGAGAAGCTGGTGTGTGAGGTAGTGGCTGGCCATGGGTTCCAGCAGGGAATAAGACAGGCTGCAGCCCCTGCCCTGGAGCTCCCAGCCAGGGAGTGGCAGGCAGTGGATGGAGGGACTTGGTGGTGGTGGGTGACAGAGAAGGGGGCTGGGGGTTGTAGTTCTAGGCAGGGCAGCCCCAGGAGACCTTGGTGAGCAGGGGCTATCTGAGGACAGCAGCATCTGCGGGCTGGGTCTGAGATTGGGGTGTCTGCCCAGCAAGGCACCCGTCAGTGTGGGTGGGGCCTTGGAAGCCATTCTGTCAACTATGGATTTGCCCTGTGGGTGGGAGTCCTGAGAGGGGAACATGGTCCTGTCAGGATTGCATGGCGTGGGGATGTGTCAGGGCTCTGGTGATCACCTGGCAGGAGCAGATGGTGGTAGAGAAGTGCAGGGGTCCTGGATGTTTATTTTAAGGTGGAGGCAACAGGCCTTGCTGCTGAAATGGTTATAGTCACAAAAAAAGATGGGCAATCAGTAAATGTGTCTTGGATTATTGAATGGAAGGAGACTGAATCCTTCTTCTCCTTCCCAGCTCTGTGCCCCTCCATCCCCCTCCCAGAGCTGTACCCCAGGCTAGGAAGAAGTTGCCCTTTGTGCCATGAGGCTGGTTCAGTTCTCATGCACAGTCATTCCATGAAGTTTTTGTTTCTCTGCAGGCAGTTCTTGTGGAGCTTCAGACTTCCAGGGGAGGCTCAGAAAATCGATCGCATGATGGAGGCTTTCGCTTCTCGCTACTGTCTGTGCAACCCTGGGGTCTTCCAGTCCACAGGTCAGTGCAGAGCTTGAGCTCGGGCCCTTCATTGGCCAAAGCCTCTGGGTCTGGAAGAGGGATCCCCCGGCAGGCACAGTCCTAGCATGTGTTCCCAGGGACCTGCCTTCCCCTAGGTGGGACAGGCCTGCCTATGGCTACTGGCTGGACCTGCTCACACTTGCAGGAAGCTGCCGCTTCAGAGGATGGGCCTGTGGGATCAGGTGCCTCCTGCCAGGTGTCCTTAGTCGGGTGTGCCCACAACACACATAGGTGTCCACACCCTCTACGTGTGGCTGAGCCTCCCGCTGTCTTCCTCTGTGTTGTAGACACGTGTTATGTGCTATCGTTTGCAATCATCATGCTCAACACCAGCCTGCACAACCACAACGTGCGTGACAAGCCCACGGCAGAGCGGTTCATAACCATGAACCGCGGCATCAATGAGGGCGGGGACCTCCCTGAGGAACTGCTGAGGGTGAGTTCTGGCAGGAGCCTGCTTGTGAGCTGTGTCTCGGGAGGGAGTTTAATATTCAGGATTATCAAATTTTATGAAAATTGGCAGCACCAGTCTGTTGCTCTAAACACATCTTTCTAGAGTCTCCTTACCACCCTGGTTCTGCTGAGTTACATACTAGTTCTGCACTTGACAGAGAGAGAAAGAATGGGCCCTTCTCCTCTGTTTGAATTGCGACTTTGCTGGTTTTTTCCTCCTTGCAGAATTTGTATGAAAGTATTAAGAATGAGCCATTTAAAATCCCAGAGGACGACGGGAATGACTTGACGCACACCTTCTTCAACCCTGACCGGGAAGGCTGGCTCCTGAAGCTGGGTGAGCGGCCTGGCCGAGCGGGACCCAGGCTGTGGCCCCTCAGCCCACGGCAGCAGCCCCTGAGGGGTTCCTCCCAAGCTCATCATAGCGAATGCCCCTAACCACATGCAGAGACGATAAAAAGAAAATGCAGTTAAGCCAGAGTCCACTCTTGGTATCTCATGTCCCACAACCGCTGACCACTTCTCTGAACTGTAGCATCTTAGAGCGAGGCCACCCTCACAGCATCCATGGCAGGGAATAATGCCTAGGCTGCACGACCCGTCCCAGAAAACTGCTAAGTTTAGTGTCCAGACAAATCCAGGGCAGTTTTCTGTACGAGAAGCAAGTGCATTTATCTCCAAAGAGCCTGTGTGCCTTTCTCGTGGTTTGGCGTGGCTGTGATTTCTGACGCGTGGTTTAAATGTGCCTTCTTGTTGTTTTCCTTCTGCCTGTGGCTCCCACCTTTCTGTTCTGTGACGGGCTGTCCCTGCTTGTCCTGCGTTAGGAGGTACGTACCCAGTGGCTTCCTGCCCCTCCCTCAGCGGCTCATTCCTCTCTCGGTTTCTCTCCCCCACGTTGGTCTGTGTGAAGCTCCGATCTGTGGCTGCCATTCATCCGATCCATTTGGCTTTGGACTTGCTGGGGTCAGCGTCGTGCACGGTGTGGTGAATGCAACACCCACCCCCAAGGGCAGGGCCAAGAGTGGCGGGGACCTGGAGTGCATGGGGACGCTGTGTGGGAACAGGCTTACCCCCCTTGTCTTTAGGGTCTGCAGCAGCGAGAAAGCTGGTCACCAGCCCTGTCCCTGCGGCATCACCAGTCACCCTTCATACTAACCAGCCGTGCATGTTTGCACCCGCCCCCCCATGAAAAGACTGGGAATGTTCTAAAGGCTTCCTCACCATTGACAAGCTGGATGGCTTTTATACTTGATGGGCAATTTTAGGAATTTTTAGGGGTTATTTTGACTTGGGTGAGGCAGGCGGGGGGGGAGATTTCTGCCTTACACTGACAGTAAAGATGTGGCAACTGTCTTTTACCCAAGCACTTCTGAGAACAAATTGTTGCTATGTAGCATCTCAGACACAAGAACTCGAGAATTCTGGTGTTTTTTAATTTTACTGAGGGAGGAAGGGACATGGCATGATGATAATGTGATAGGCACAGTCCTCTTTAGCCGACAGGACAGGGTGTGCCCCATGGCTCTGCCATTCCCATGGGGGTCTTCAACCCTGGCCATTGCTCTTTGGCCTTTTCTGGCTATGCTGAGGTTTAGGGCAGTTCTGGATGTTTGGCTAAAAACCTAGTACCATGGCCTTGGACTTGGGTGCCAGAGTGACCGTAGATCTATACCTTATTCAGATTTCATCACAGCCGTGGGCCTGGACCGAGAGCAAGAGGAGGGATGATGTATCAGAACACCGGCAGTTGCACAGGGCTGCAGTAGGTGGGGTGTTTGCCAGATTCAGTGCCTCCCTTCTGTTTCCCACAGTGCTCGCAAGTGCCGCCTCGAGGGACAGTGACACTGTCAACCTGCCTGGCAGCTAGGGTGGCCTCAGTTTTGCCAGGGGAGGGGGCTGGCTGTAAAGACATAAATTAGTGAATGAAAGCGAGGCATGACAGAGCCTGTGTTGTCTAACCTACTCCTGGACGAGGACAAGGAGCATGGCAGGAGCTGCTTCTGCACAGGGTGGGGGCGGCCTCAGCAGGCAGGGGCTGCTCTGTGGCACCAGCTACCTTGGCCCCTCTCTTCCCTGGGCAGCTTGTATGTCCACTCTGCTCTCAGGAGTTAAGTCCAAGACCAAACGCTTACAAGCTGTCACCATCCCTAGAGCAGGTTTCCCAGCTCTCTGGTGGGCTGGATTAACCAGTGCTGGGTTTTCTTTCCAGAGCCTCTGGGTACCCCGAGATGCTTCTGCCCATGGGCCTCCTCCTAGCTGTGTGAAGGAGCCAAGTTGTTGGCACCGAGGCACAGGCCCTGCCACTAGATGGCCAGGTGGTGTTGGTCCCCAAAGAGCTGGGGAGGCAGCAGAGTTACCAGAAGCCAATTCTGAAGGCTCATTGGGTCAGCCCCAAAGGTAATCCTGCTCTGAGGTCACAGAGTCCCTCCCCAGCACAGGGCTAGCACAGCTGGGACACAGGGCCTTGGCTAGAGGCATGAGATGGGTGCAGAATCGAGAATGTGTGTTTCCAAGCACACACTCGGAAGTGTAATCCAGCTTTAATTGAATTCTTACTGTAAACTGAATTTTAGAGTAGGTGGTCTTTTTTTCTTTCTTTTCTTTTTTCTTTCTTTTTTTTTTTTAGAGACAGTGTTTCACTCTCACCCAGGCTGTAGGCTGGAGTGTGGCAGCACCGTTGTAGCCTCCCAAGTGACTAGTGCTACAGGTGCATCATGCCTGGCTAATTTTCCTGTTTCGTTTTGTTTTGTTTTAAGAGATGGGGGTCTCCCTATGTTGCCCAGGCTGGTTTTAAACTTCTGGCTTCAAGCGATCCCCCTGCCTTGGCCTCCCAAAGTGTTGGGATTACAGGCATGAGCCATTGCGCCTGGCCCTGCAGGTGGTCTTTAAAAAGACCTGAATGCTTTGCCAGAGCATAGGAACATTGTGGTGTACACAGGTATGGCTTATGATTGTCAAGTAATTTAAGACACTGAGTTTTGACAATCAACTGTATTGTAAACATAGGATGTGGTGAGAGTTGAGCTGAGAAACTTGAGGAGAAAAGGCATACACAGGTCTGCCTGTTCATGCATATGTACACGTTGCACATGTGCACACACCTGGGAACAGCAGTGAAAGTAGAGGGAAATTTACAAAGAGACGGTGGGTCTTATACCATTTAGGAGAAGCCAGATTCCTGTCTGCAGGTGAGAGTGTTGTGTGGTGTGGCCAGAAACACGTGTGAACAGAACCTGCTGTGGCTCTGAGACCAAGGGCCTCACCCTGGCCCTGTTGGGCCCACGTCTTAACTGGGAGGTGCCTGGGCTGCGCTGGGCTCTGGGGCGGCCTAGATGACACACCTTAGTCTGGGCATCTGCAGCCCCAGCCTGTGGGGCTCCCCTGGCCCCAAGGACTGGACAGGAGTTGGGCTTTTCAGACATGCTGCTGACTCTGGTTCAATGCCAGACCCGAGCCCAGGACGGGAGATGAGAGGCCTTTCTGGGAAATGCCCTTGTGTGGGGCCAGGCCGCGTAGAGGTGAGCAGAGTGTGCAGACCAGCCCTTAATCATCCACCATAAAAGCATGAAAGAGAAGAGCAGGTGCTGGACAGAGACAGGGATGCACAGCCTGGGGGCTCTTGGCCAGATGTTCTGAGAACTTGAGGCTGTCCATAGAGTGTGGATCTCATTTGAGCACAGGTGGGGCCCTTTGGGGGCTTCAAGCAGAGAGACATCAATGCATGTTTTTCAGAAGATGTCTCTGCTGTTTGGAGGACAGTGGCCTGGGCACCAGCATGGCTGGAGAAGGGCCTGCTCTGGAAGTCTCTGGAAGGAGGCAGAGGTCATGGTGATGGATGTCATGGTGGTGGAGGTTGCTGTCAGCTGATTCTACTGTAGCACCTCGGGGCTGGGGGCAAGTGTCTGGAAAGAATCAATGTTGTCCTCCTGTTCCCATGATCTTAGGGGGACATAGAATGCCTCTCTCTGTCCCCATGTCCCTTGTGTCACTGGAGAACTTTGGGACAAGTCAAAGTTGCCCAGAGGGTCTCTTCTTACTCCTGAACTGGACCTCCCTGTTATGCTCCTGCAGACCTGGGAGAATTCATGGCCAAGGGCTGGCATGAATCATGAAGCCCAAAATGAGACCACGGACACCAGTGCCCCTGGGAGCTGTAGGCCTTGCGTGCCCAAGCTGTGCTAGGTCTCCAAGGGAATGAATAGGATGGGCCCCATGCCGTGGGGAGCAGAGGGTTCCAGTGGTGAAGCTGCACACGGGTTTGGGGAGCTGGAGCCCAGGCCAGAGGACAGGAGAGATGTTGGCAAGAAGGAATTTTGCTCCAGGCTGGAGGAGTGTCCTGAACAAAGGCCTTGTTGGCATGAAGGCATGAGCTAGGGGGCTCAGGGAGTGTCTGAGGGCTGGGGAGATGCAGTGGCAATCTCTGGAGGGACATGGTCAGATGGGTGTTTGGACAGACCCTCTGATAGGTGGGGTGGGTTGCTGGTGAGGATGGAGCCACATGGCAGGTCTGTCTGGGGTGAGGGAGGGACAGCTGGACGTCTTTGGTTGTGGTGGCCTACAGTAGGCTGCCTTAGGCCATCAGAGGGGCTAAGGAGTGAGGCAGGGTGAGAGGGCCCCAGACAGCTGCTGCGATCCCCCTCCACACTCCAACACCACCGGGCCAGGGCCACTTCCCTCCTGCAGCTGGTCGTTTCCTCACCCTGGGTCTCTGCAAACCACAGCCCAGTCGGAGGCCAGGGAAGCCCCCACCTGAACCCTGGGGACATCCAGCTTCCAGGGACCCAGCACCCCTCACGTTTCCTGGTGACTGGCACGGCCCTCCTGCTACGCTGTCTTCATGGCCCAGCTCCCGCACCAGCCTGCATGTGGGGAGGGACTCTGACCCACGGCCCCCGAGGGCTCCTCTCTTGCTTGTGTGTTGTAGGGGAAGCCACTGTGGGAACCATGAGGCAGGAGAGCCGCCTCTTACCTAGTATCCAGACAGCACTTGGATTTGTTGCCATGAGCATGTTTTTCTCTTTGAATTATTTAAACAAATCAAAACTTCATGTCAGAAGCAAGGGCTAGCAGTTGAAGTCAGTTTGACTGTCTCTGAATATTTAAGGGTAAAAGAGATTTCCTTTGCCGCAGTAAAAGGAGAGTAGGTACAGATGAGTCGTGTGTGTGTGTGTGTGTGTGTGTGTGTACACGTATGCACCAGATCTTGTTAAAAGATTAATTCAATCTAATAATTCCCTGGGCCTAGGGGTAATTGATTTTGATGGATCCCAGGGCCGCCCAAAGCACTCAGTAATGTGATAACCACCCTGACGTAATAGGATTAAGCCCTGGACGGACCCGGGTGAGCCGGCACTGACTTCATCATGTTGTCATTTCATGTGGGGAAATTACGCCCATCCACTACAACTAACCCTTCCAGGAAGCAGATTTGAAAAGCGATTGTGTCACCGAGGGTGCCCCATGGTGCTGTGAGGGGGCACCTGTGCGGGCCTGGGTGGGGGTGCATGCGGGGCCCACTCGACAGCCAGGCCTCACAGCTCATCCGGGACTTTGCTGACTGCGGTCAGAGCATCGAAGGATACTTATGCAAGCTTGGCTCCTGGTGGCCTTTCTGAAAATGCAATAGTTTGTGTAGGTCCTGGGCCCCCTTCTGGGCCCTCGGGCCCTTGCAGCACGGAGCTCCTGACTCATGAGGCCCTTCTGCTTCTAGGAGGGCGCGTGAAGACCTGGAAGCGCCGATGGTTCATCCTGACAGACAACTGCCTCTATTACTTTGAATACACGACAGTAAGTAAGGGCTGGCCTGCCTGGTCCTCCTCATAACCAGAGCCACCCCTGTGCTGGGGGACCCTCAGGCCAGTGACCTGCAGTGGGTCCAGCAGTGCACCTTTCTCTTGCAGGATAAGGAGCCCAGGGGAATCATCCCGTTGGAAAATCTCAGCATCAGGGAGGTGGAAGACCCCCGGAAACCTGTAAGCTGCTTCGTTTTGCAACTTCTCTCCTTTCAACCAGCTGGGACCCACACTCCCTGGCTGCACCAGAACCTTCCCCTAGAGCCCCTGTGACGGCCTCTCCTCTCTTTCTTTCTCCACCAGAACTGTTTTGAGCTTTATAATCCAAGCCACAAAGGGCAGGTCATCAAAGCCTGTAAGACGGAAGCGGACGGCCGCGTGGTGGAGGGGAACCATGTGGTGTACCGGATCTCCGCCCCCAGCCCTGAGGAGAAGGAGGAGTGGATGAAATCCATCAGGTGAGTGCAGGGCCTCGGCACAGGGTTCAGTTGCAGAGGGGGAGAGCGTGTGCACGAGAACGCCTGCCTGAGGACACAGACGCTTCCGTGTGCAAGAAGTGACCCTTCTGGCCGGGCGCGGTGGCTCACGCCTGTAATCCTAGCACTCTGGGAGGCCGAGGTGGGCGGATCGTTTGAGCTCAGGAGTTCGAGACCAGCCTGAGCGAGAGCGAGACCCCATCTCTACTAAAAATAGAAAGAAATTATATGGACAGCTAAAAATATATATAGAAAAAATTAGCGGGGCATGGTGGTGCATGCCTGTAGTCCCAGCTACTCGGGAGGCTGAGACAGGAGGATCGCTTGAGCTCAGGAGTTTGAGGTTGCTGTGAGCTAGGCTGACGCCACGGCACTCACTCTAGCCTGGGCAACAGAGTGAGACTCTGTCTCAAAAAAAAAAGAAAAAAAAAAGAAGTGACCCTTCTGCCTCCAGAGACTCCCAGGAGGTCCGGGCTGCTGAAGCCGCCGCACAGTTCAGAGTCTGCCTTGTTCCAGGAACCTTCCAGGGGTGGTGGGAGAGAGGTTTGTGCTCCCCACGGCCAGCGCCATCCTCTGACTTGACATGCTTGTTTTCCTTTTTCACCAGGGCGAGTATCAGTAGGGATCCCTTCTATGACATGCTGGCAACAAGGAAACGAAGGATTGCCAATAAAAAATAGAGCATTCCCGGCTTGAACAGGTGAAAGTAAAGACCCCAACCCCACAGCAGACAGTGACTGAGGCTTCCCTGAGATGCCTTGAGCTGCCACGCCCTGAGATGGCGTAGCCGGGAGGTGGTGGTCCTGTGGGTGCTCACAGCTTCTCCAGAAAGAGCACCCATGGCCCAAACTGCATATCCTGAAGCCTTGTGCTGTGGTCTGGGATCGGGTCAGCTTCAGGAGCACTTCCTTCCTGCGACAGTTGGTGCCCACCGAGGGAGGCGCCCAAACGGCGCACCCCCCGCTTTCTCAGCAGCAGCGCCTGGTGGTTCAGCCGAGAAACCTGTGCAGCAGATGCGGGATGCGTTTCCATAGGCGGGAGCCTCGTCTGAACCATGCCAAACGTGCTCACTCGTGGCAGTGTTAACTGTTCTAGAAGCCGCTGTTTTATATCAAAACAGGAAAGGAAAAGCTACCGATTTTTTATTCAGAATTTTTTCGCAGATATACAGGATTATAGCTTTTATATGCCTTTTTATATCCTCAAATTATAACAAGATACTTTCTAACAGTAGTATTTTTAGAATGGCAGCTATAAAGTTAACTCCTGGACATAAGTATATACTGTGCACTGAAAAAAAAAAAAAAAATATATATATATATATGCAGCACCCAAAGGGCGGGCCGGGGGCACTTGCACTTGGGTGGAAGCTGGTGCGGGGCCTGTGGGGGGGCCACTCTGGGGAGGGAGGCACCGCTGTCCTGAAGAGGCTTCAGTGTGCTTCAGCTCAGACTTTTTGGCCCCACAAATACTTTCTAAAGAAACAAATCATTAAAATACAATGATTATGGTTTGGGGGTGTTCATCCCGTAACTGCTGAATCCTAGGAAACAGCACTTTTCCCCTGGACACAGATTGTCCATATGTTGAACCACATGTAACTGCTCATATTTGACTGTTTTTGATCTACGTGAACAGTTTCATGTGGTTCCTCTGAACACATGGGTCAGACCAGCTTTTGACCCCATCCGTCGCTATTTAAAACCTTGGGCCAGATGAGTGTTTATTTTACTGACCTTATAATTTGACCAGATTTCTTAATGGAATGAATGGACATATAAGTAACTAGAAATAATCAGTCTTACTCCTCTTGTAGTTCGCCGTGTCTTCACAGATTTGCTCCCTCTGTCAGCAGGGAAGGAGCGATCCGTGGGCACAGCGGTGTGGCACTTAGGGTTTCTGTGAACAGTTAGAACCCCTGATACAGACAACAGTGGTGGAACTTGCAAAGCGCCACGCCCAGGAGGCGGTCAGGTTGCCACGGCCTAGAGTAGCAGGTGTTCGGTACGTCTGCTGAAGGGACGCTGGATCTGGCCCTGCACACGGACACGCCACGAGGCTGGACGGGGTGCCATGTGCTCAGGCTAAGATGGCTGGTGGCAGATGCCACACTCTATCAGGAGCTTTATTTCCACTTTGCAGACTCCCGTGTTAACACATGGGACCCTCCTTGCAGGTGAGGGCTGTTCAGTTAGTGGGTGGCTTTCCCCCACAGACCTCCCCTCCCTGCCCTGTGTAGACACACACCTTGAGTGTGCACCCTTTGGAGGTCCTCCGTGCTCCAGTGCAAAATGAAAGTCCAGGAGAGAGAACCTCAGACTGGATGCACTTAGGTTCATTCTAAACAGAAGCAACTACTCCTGTGAGTTGCCTCGAGCAGGAGCCCTTGCCTCCACGCAGCTGACCCTGGTGTGCCTTTAAGTCACACTGGAGTGCAAAGGGGTCCAAGGCCATAACTCTCCATCAACACATGAAACTGAAATTTTTTTTTTGGCTCATTCCCAAGTAAGTTTCTAGTCTTTGTTACTGTACTGATACCTCAAATTTGAAACTTTAGTTTTTGAGAAAGGCAAGTCAGGAATCTTGAGATGCCTGACTGGTATATATGCAACTCTGGCCTCCAGTCTTCCATGGAAACAGCAGCTCTGCCTGGACCCCCAGACCAAATACTGATGACGGGCTCCTTCGGCAGTGCCCACCCCTCAGGCTGGCCTCACACCCAGGGCTGGCCCCAGTGCCAGTTCTGTCAGTGTGTCACACGAGGACAAGCCATTTCCTTTCTCCTGACTGTCTAACCCAGGTATAACCCTGAGGATGCGGAGCTTTCAGTCTTTGGGGTATTGGAAGAAGTGAGCATGAAGGAGTCGCCTGACGGTAACGGTTTCTCTGCTATGGGCGTCTGTGAACACGCTTCACCCAGGAGTGCTGCAGGAGGCCGTGGTGCTTAGAGTCTAGGTAACGTGCCGTCAGAGGGCGTTATGTGAAATCACAAACTCCAGGTTTTGTTATGACAGTATTAACACACAGGGCACACAGCCGTCACGCCTGCTGAGCCCTCAGGCACAACTGGTCCAGGACACTCGCCAGTCAGGTACTGTGTGGGACTGGGCTCCACCAGGGCTGCCCTGGAGCAGGATGGCTGTGCCATCCCTTGCGGTGCGTGGGCATGGCTTTGTTCCCCGAGCCTCAGTGTGATCCATCATGCCCCGCTGCCTCCCCACCCGGATGTCTATGCACAGTGCTTGAATTATTAGTCCCAACTCTGGCCAAAGACAAACTTTCCTCCAGAGACAGAGGGCAGTGGGCAGTGAAGAGGAACCCTGGGTGGGAGAGGGTGGCTTCCACAGCTGTTCCAGCCTGTCTTGCCAGGCCCTGGTTAACATCTGAGGTCTAACTGGACTGACCCGGGACCCAGACAAGCAACAATGTCTTCAGGGCCACAGAGTGTTTTTGGGCAGTTTAATGTGGTACCAAACTGGGTCAAAATAGGAGCTATTTATAGATGAAGCAGCACTTAATGCTTCACATAAAGCAATGCATATTTTTAAACTTACAGATGCATTATATCTACATAGATGTGCTTTGCTGAGAAGTTAGGTCTGTTGTAGACCAGAAACCTAAGTTGTGATTTCTCATTTTCTTATTTTTTTCTTAGAAAACGTTTCTATTTACAGTAAATATAGTAATATGTAAATAATGTACATATATATTGACTTCTGGAGTGTGTGTTATTCAGTGTATATACTCCCATAACTTGCATGGAGAAATATCCTGTATCTATTAGATATTTGGTTGTAAAGTGAGCAGTAAGACTGGGTGGTGTATGGCTGTCAGAACTCTTGCAGATACTGTGTTCACTAAATAAAAAAGTCATGTATTATGAAAACAAGTTTGTCTACAACTTGCTTCTTTCAAGTGGAGATATCACTGGGTCCAGCAAACTGTTTCCCTCACCCATCTGCAGGGTTGGCGCCAACCAAGGGACTACGGCAGAGGCTTTTGTTGGTTTCAGGAAAGTGAGTACAGATGACAGGAAGGAGTCTGGAAGCAGATGGTGAAAACAGCAGTAAACAGACACACAAAATATGTAATTTGCTGCCATTTATATACTATATAAATTTTACATGCTGAATATTTACAGTGGGGCAAGTGCTTTTTTAATCTTTAAAAAAACAAAGATCAAACTTTAGACATCTCTGAACAACACAAACTGTATAAACCATACAGATTATTCAGATACAAACTGTATTAAATACAGTTTTCCCCACTCCATCTCCTGATGCAGGACCAGTGAATTATAAGTGTATCACAGTTTGATAGCATATCCATATTAAAAATAAAATCACAGTATGATTTTGTCTGTAACTAGAAACTTTAAGGGACCAAGCTGACAACTCAGACTCTAATATCATACAGTCAAGACAAGAGACACTGTATAAAAAAGTGTTATGTAATAAAAACATTCTGTAGGCTTTACAAATAATGTTTGGGTTATACATTCATAATGTGAATACTCATCATAACTGGGAAATTGATTGAACAGTTCCACAAAGTTCAAAAACAGAACTTGTCTATAAAATACATCTTCAAATCTTGAATACAACTAAAATATGAAGCAAATTAGTTTCTAGTATCAGACATTACAGAAAACACTGCTCTCGAAGTGTAGTTGAGAGCTTGTGAATTTTTAAATAAGTCTTTAAATTAAATATACACACTGTCAGTTTGTACTTTTAACAATTCCATGGTTTCCCGGTTGGTCTTGCACCAGATGTCTAACTTGGAGGAACATTACATGAAATACAAGTAATCAACCTGAGTCTGTAATTAAGCAGCATTTGAGATGTTCTATTCCAGGGCATTATTTTCAATGTGATTTATATACACGGTATTTTACAATGGTCAGCAGTTGTTGTAGAAAGTGTTCATCCTTTCGGAAGGGTAATTAAGAAAAGGTAAAAACTAAAAAAAAAAGTTCTCCATGGTAAAATCTGTACAGTATTTACTAAAGAAGCACCACGCAGATTTGAACAAAGTTATTTTCCGTATTTATAATTTAAGCTGGGTTGGGGATGGCTTCTGTTGAACTCGTTGAATCTGAAAGACAAGAGGTGCGGCGTTAGTAGGCCCAGAGGCGGGAAGCTGGGGCAGAGCCCAGTGAGCCCCAGGGCAGGCCTCTCCTTCCCAGGACACCAGTAATTTATTCTTGGATTCCTGTCAGCTGGTCCCCAAGGTCTTTGGGGAAGCTCTTCCTTGAAACGGTCACACTTTGCCCTCCTGAATGGAACTAAGGGAACCTGGCAACGCTGGGCAGATGTGCAGAGGGCGCAGCTGGCGGCTAAACAAGGGAGGTACCACAAGTCCTCCCGACCCGAACAGCTGCTAAATCCGCCTCAATCCTTAAAGTCCCTCTTTCACTATCAGTTTAATTCCTTAATTAGGTTTAGGTCTTTCCCTTGAGGACACACTGATAAAGCATGTTAATTAATAGCAAATTAATCTTCTGTAGACAATTCACTTTGAAATTCATTTAAAATCCCCCTTGTTGATTAGATGTGACAGACACATTTGGACAGAATTTCCTTTCCAGGGCAAAATGGTTCATTATCCCCTTTACCTCAGCAAGTGTAGGGTATAAAACATGAATTACTATCTCCCAGGACCAGAGTTAAATGCCTTGAACACAGCCTCGACGCGCAAAGGTTTTGCTGTGAAGTAGCCAAGCGTCATTTGGATACCGCAGGCATTCCACGTGAGGCGGCTGCCCGGTCCTGCGCTCACGGTGACTTCCAAGTCTGGCCTGGGTGCTGCGCCAGCAGCTCGGTGTGCGCAGCATGAGGCACGCTAAGCCCAGGTCTCACACCGGTGGGTGCTATGGCAGCACAGGAACGGGACGGGGCAAGTGGCAAAATGCAGCCTCCTGGGCTCCTGTCCTAGGACAAGCCACTTAGGGAGGTCTGGGTGGGGCAACAGGCTTCTCCAGCTCCACACACTAATCTGAACATTGTTGTTTCTGATGCTTTGAATTTTGTTGGCTTTTCTTACAATGAGACAAGAGGGAGGAAACGGAGTGACTCTGCCTGAGTGAAGGGACATGGGTCTCACCCAGCCAGCAAAGGCAAGGCTGGCGAGAAGAGGCCTGAGCATGTATCAGGGGTGAGGTGTGGCCCCAGCTGCTGGGCTGCAGCGGTGCCCCAGGGCCCTATGTTTTCTTCAAAATTCCTTCATCTGGGTCCCCTCAGGGCCTCCACAAACAATTACGAAATGTAGACAAGGAAAACAGCTTACCGTAACTAGTGAAGTTTTTGTTTTGAGGCCGAGTTTTCAATTACCTAGAAAGCAAAGGTTAGGAAACAGATTTTAATGATGGCTTTGCAAAATTTTAGTGCCTGTACTCTGTGTGCGCGTTAAGTGACTCCAGTGAGAATCAGTTCTCTCTAGTTTAATGTTAATGGCCCGAGTTCAATCCCACACGAGGATGGGCAGGTATATACTGGCATGCGCACTGGCACACGGCACTTCTCCAAGTGTTGCACAGAACACAAGAGTTCACGTGATCACTGAGGGCCATGGTCCTGGTAGAAGGATGTAGCGAAAGCCACGCCCGGGGAACTAGGCCATCCTCAGCCTGTCACACGTTTTAACATTACGAAAGAACAAAACTTAGGCCAAAGAAATTAACTGAGAGTAGAACACAGCCAGACAACAGGAGTTTGAAAGAAAAAGGTAAACAGCCAAAGCCCAGGACAGTGGCAGGCTGGAGGACATTGTCCTCAGCCAGCTCAGAGGGATGCTCAGCGTGGCGAGGCCAAGCAGGCGGCCCTTCTCAGGACGGGACAGTGTTCATAGCCCAAGTGCCAACCCTAAACCAGTCATCAGTGCAACCAGACTGGGGACAGAAACACAGGGCCACCACTGAGACACAAAGCCTGACAGTAGCACCCCCAAGACACTCATCTACTCGATGCGAGACAAATATTGAGGTTCACGTTCAACCTCCCTCTTCTCTAGACTCAGCATCTCTGGGGGCTGAGCTGCCGTCCACTGTGCCCGTACGACAGGGACCTGCAGCTGGGATGGGAGATTCTGAAACAATCCTGGGACCCCGCACGATACACAGAACAAGCCCATCTCACTACTTCATCCTCAGGCAGCAAGCAGAGGTCAGAAACGAATCCATCCTCAACAATCCACTCCCCCAATCACTGAAATGTTAATGTGAAACCAATTTTAAAACGTATATAATAACTTCTTAAAAAACAGAGCAAATGCCACTTTAGCTTCCCTTTCCTGCTGGCCGTGGTGATTCACTGGCCACATCAGCCACAGATTTCCCCCAACACTTCCTGGTGCAACTGTTCTGCCCGTGGAATGCTCCACCCTCACGCTCCCTGGTTCCTTCACACTGACACTCTGGAGACCATTTACCCTGCCATCAACATCACACGCCGAATGTGGGCCTCTGGAGGGGACAGGCCTGCTCCCCTTCCCGCGCCTCCCCCTAGAATACACAGCTCAGCTGAGTCCACAACACAGGCCTTGGGACAACCAAGATGACATGTCAAAGTCCCTGCCGTGATGGACAACGCACTTTATTCATAAATGTGAACCTCAGGTGTCAGGTCAAGAGTTGACAAACATTTTCTGTAAAGGGCCAAATAATAAACATTTGCAGCTTTTTGGACCGCAAGTCTCTCTTGTGACTGCTCACCTCTGCTGAGTAGCAGCACCAAAGCAGTCAGGCAGTGTAAACACGCCTGGCTGTGCTCTGACAGAGGCTTCTACAGACAGTGAAACTTGCATTTCCTATCATTTTCAAGTGAAACAAAATAATATTCTTGAGATCTTTTTCCACCCACTTAAAAATGTTAAAGCCATTCTTAACTCACAGGTCACACAGACAGATGACAGGACAAGCCAGCCCGAGGCCTCTGCTCTAGGTCCACTGACTCATTATATCCATTGTAACAAGCTCAGTGTTCTTTTCTGGGGTCAAAGGTCATGGAAACAATTAGAAGGAGAAGGCAGCCTTAAGTGCGGAGAGCACAAAGGGCTAATGAATTATGGGGGAAGACACAGTCGTGCAGAACAGACACGAGAATCCCAGACACCCAGCAGCCTGGTGGGAGCCAGAGACCCGGGGTGCAGATAGTGCCTCAAAGGCATCGGGCTACCGTCGCTAACGGCCCAGATCAGGAGTTAGGTTATACTCAGAATGCTACAGGCTTACGGATTCAGGAGAATAAAGCACATACTACAGAAATATTTCTATCAAAAATGCTTTAAAACCAAAAATTCTGGTCCTTCCTGAGGCAACTACTCAAAGATACCCAGGGGACTCCATGGAACTCAGGCCTTCAGCAGGTGCTGAGGGACCGCTGCTCAACAGCCACCCCACAAGTGAATCTCACTCCTTGCCAGAGATGGAAGGGGCAGGGCGGGGACTCTTTTTGACTGTATACCCTTTGATGCCATCACGGTTTTCTTTCCCTCTGGTGTTAATCACTTAAAAAAAAAAAAAAAAAAAAAAAAAATTAAAAACTAGTTTCAATCTTCTTATTTCCAAGTATCTCCTCTTACCCTGGCCATACTCAAACAGATGACCCCTGTTGTCCCTGTTTTCCATCCTTAAATGCTTTGTTTTCTCACGGAAAGGTCCGACCCCTTCCGGAAGCAGGCCATCGGTGAGTAGAAAACCGCCCTCGGATCTCCGGAAACGGTCAATAGTCTCATAGTCGGCGGACTTAGGTAAGTGTAGTTCTGAATCTTTAAAAAAGTCCTCTGATTTTCTTGAATGTCTCTTCTTTTTCTTTTTTTTCTTTTTGTGTCTGTGGAGGTCGGCATCAGAGCAAACTACTGAAAGGTCTGACTCCTGCTGATGCCTGCAGAAGGAAAAGCCAGAAGTCAAACCACCAGAAAAACAAAACCCCCTCCCAACAGGCCTTGCTCCTTGGGTTTTGTACCCAACTTTCTCAGGACACTAGTGGTGCAAACAGGTGAAAT
The DNA here is from genome assembly GCF_041146395.1 of Eulemur rufifrons. NCBI lineage: Eukaryota > Metazoa > Chordata > Mammalia > Primates > Lemuridae > Eulemur > Eulemur rufifrons. The sequence continues at coordinate 12,517,721 of NC_090996.1, read as the reverse complement.
TCTTATCTAATTAACAATATGTTGTTTGCTTTCACAGGAATAATTTAAGATCAGGGTCATAAATTCACCCACTTTAGCTCCACCACTGAACACTCGGACCACTGCCTTCGGCGTTCGCAGGAGCTGAGGCTGTTGGCCAACCTTCTGCTGGCTTTTCCTGAAACCAGTGTCTGAGGGAAAAAATAATACTGTTGCCACGTGTCTCAGGCACATAGGAGGAAAAGATGGTCTCCTTTTCCCACATATGGCTTTTGATAATCTTTTCCCAGGGTTTCAATTTTAAGAGACATCACTAAAATATATAGCAATTCTGTTCACGCTCATCTGTCCCTTCATGGATAAGTCACTTTTAAGACAATCACTAGGCCAGGCACGGTGGCTCACGCCTGTAATCCTAGCACTCTGGGAGGCTGAGGCGGGTGGATCGCTCAAGGTCAGGAGTTCGAGACCAGCCTGAGCAAGAGCGAGCCCCTGTCTCTACTAAAAATAGAAAGAAATTATCTGGCCAACTAAAAATATATATAGAAAAAATTAGCTGGGCATGGTGGTGCATGCCTGTAGTCCCAGCTACTCGAGAGGCTGAGGCAGGAGGATCACTTAAGCCCAGGAGTTTGAGGTTGCTGTGAGCTAGGCTGACGCCACGGCACTCACTCTGGCCCGGGCAACAAAACGAGACTGTCTCAAAAAAAAAAAAAAAAAAAAGAAGACAATCACTAACCAATCTAGCTCTTTAAAAAATAATAAAAAAAAAAATCTCCCAATTCAATTTAAAATTGAGAAATGGAGACAGAAAAAACAGACAAAGGCCAAGGAAACAAATGATGTGTCTTGGATGCCCACTTTGGGCAGGCCTACAAATGTTACGAACTGTGCCTCCCCGTGTCTGCCTACCTCACAGTCACTGCATTCGAAGAAAATATGACAGACACAAAAACACATCTGACAAGTGAGATATTAACACCGATTTTGAAGTCAAAGACTCGCAACTTTTCATTTACAGAACACGGCACAGTTAACCCTGGAAGTGTCATAAAGCATTAACTGAACATGGCACTATCATTTTGAAAAATGCAGTTGTTTGGCATTTAAGGATACAATGACATTAAGATACAGCTTAAAAGCAGAGCTAATTTTTACAAATGTGTAAAAAACAGTGAAATCTCAAAACTCACAGAGATGAAAACTACAAATCAAACAAATGTAACTATGGCATTCACTTCACTTGTTCCTAAGCTGGGCGAGAAGAGACAAGACCAAGCGAGCCGATGCGTGAACACGTGAGAATGTGTGAGAACGTGCGAGAACGCATGAAGGGCGCCCACACCCCAACCTCACCTGGAATTGCGATCTCGGTGTTTGTCTTTGGATTTCTTTTTCTTCTTTGATTTTTTGTGCTTCTTCACTTTAGCTTCTTCTAAGGGATCCTTTTGTAAGCTCCTCTGGGCCTTCTTTTCTACATGACTGTCATTATTGTCTACATTATCATATCTCTTTTTCCGTGACTTTACATTTTCATGTTCGTGAAACCGATCAGAGAGGTTACAATTGTTGTCTTCAGCTCCAAGTGCAATTTTGTCATGCGAGAACTTCTCGGGGTAGAGGGGAAGGGCGTGGGGCGGGCCTGCTCGGGGACTGCCAAGATGGTGCCGTACCTTCTCCTTGGCAGCCACCTCATAGTCCTTGCGGCCCCTGTAGTAGTCCTTGTGCAGCCGGCCGTGGCGCTGCCCTGCTCTGTCGGGCTCGCGGCCTCCAGGGAAGGGCTTCCACTCCCGAGCCTCCCTGGCTGTGTAAGGAGCGTACCTGTCGTGGTAGTACCTGCACTTGTCCCACCTCATTTTATCTGGGTAGTATTTCTCCCGGCCCCAGATGTGTTCACCTTCTGCATGGTGGTACCTGCTCCAGTCCTGGTCGCATCCGCTTCTATTTCGAGAGTGGTGGTAGCTGTACCTGACCAGAGAGTGGCGTTCGCCGGGGCTGACTCTGTCGCTGTGGTTCAGGTGGTGCTGGCTCCCGTTGCAGTGCTCTGTGGTGTAGCGGTCCTGCCTGGACCGCTCTCGGACATAGGAGTGGTGCTTTCTGTAATAACGGTCCTCGGTTTTGCTCCTACTTTCCTTTGCGTGTTCTCCACTGGAAGAACGAGCCCTTCGATTACGATAATGTCCTCGATCAACTTTTCTTAGGCTACTGATCTTTTCCTTAATTGGAGAACGATCCCGGACCTTTTGTCCCACCTTACTTTCATCACATCTCTCGGCGTGGTCCTGCTCAGTGTCCCCTTCTGAAGGATCTACTGTGGCCTTGTCTGGCTGAGGAGAGGGCAGCCCCTCGGCACACACGCCCGCGCTGCTGGGAAGGTCTTCCCCGTCCTTGCCTCTGTCTTCCCCGAGGTAAGCCAGGACCTGACACTCACGTCCATCTTCTGAATGCGCCGAGGGAGCTGGGCTCAACTTCTCCATGGTTTCCGCTGACACCGCATCCTGTGGACTCTCAACTAATATCCCTTTTACATCTTGGGATGGTTTGCTCTGATCATCTGTTACGTCCCCAGGGTCACACAGTTTAGAAAGCTGATCATCACCGAGGGTATTCTGGTTGGTGTTACAAAGGATGCTGATATCGGACAAAGATTCATCAGGTTTCGCTGAACTGTTTTCAGAGACTTCTTCTTTGGTAGATTTGACACTGGGGTCAAGAGGTGACAAAGCCTGCTTTAACTTGCTGCTGAGACTCTCGACCGTCTCCAGGTTCTCGTGGGAATCATCAGCGGGGCTGCTGGCCTCAACTTCCATGTCGTCCTCCTCGGGAGGGTTTTTCTCAGCTTCAGGTGTACTACAGGCCCCCCGAGAACAAGTAAACAAAGCAACAGTTAGGGACAAATACTTCAAAACATTTATTACTAAATATTTTATACCTTTAAATATATTAGGCTTATCATCTCTGGAAAATTCAAATTTTCCTTCCTTCATAAAACAAATGTAAGATTTTATATGGCGTCTACCCCCATCCTATTTTTCAGCAACAATAATTCTGCAGTTCTAGGCTCTTCCTGTTTCCATAAATACTTCCAATTCTTCTTAATAACTAAGTTTAAACAGAAAGTCAAAGGATGACAGAGCCTCCTGCTGTTCCCCTGGCTCCCTTGCCTTGGAATTTCTCAGAGCCTCAGAGACAGAAGAGCTACCTGCAAACAGGGCCACCATTTCCCTGCATTACTAACAACTGGTGAGGAATCACTGAGGCTTCAGAAAAACTCTCTGTAGTAAGTTCACTCTGCCCTCGATTGTTGTGGACCTTTTGATATAATCTCACAGATAATGAGAGCTGCCAGGAAACAATAAAAAACCTATGCTGGTCTCCACTTGTTAGAGGGAACATATCTAGGGGAGATGACACACATGAAGAAGTCAACACCAAGAAGCCACCCAGCCCATGCACAGGGACTCTCCAGCAGCATGCAAGGCTACACGTGCTTGGGCACAGTCCACACGTGGCTTTGTTTATATGACCATCCACGGTTAATTCTCATGCACATCAAATCTGAGGACCACTAGCTAGACCAGAAAAGAAACGAGACGAAAGTCACTATGAAAATGACTGAGCATTCAAGCTCTTGTATCTTTAAGTTAAACTGGGAATGAGTGTTCTTTACCTGCAGGTTGACTCCATTCCATGTTAATAATTAAGCCTTCCCAACTGAGGTTCTCAGTGAGGCTACCCCACCTGCTAGGGGCCCCTCAGGGGCTGCCACAGCGATGGGAAGCCCCACCACACCATGGGCAAGGCACAGCCAGCAGTCCCACATGTGAGGGAGTGTCCCCACTCCCGCCAGTACTGACGGCCATGGGGGTGAAAACCCCAGGTATAATATTATTGGCACAGTTTCCACAGGCACTAAATTTTCCAGGAACACAACTACTATGTAAATCTAGAGACAGTGGTACTATGATGCGGTCAGAACTTCACCAAAAGCTGTTCACCTTGAGAACAGGACATCCCGATGGTCCTGCGTATGCCAACACCAGGCCACATTCTGAACTGTCCTGCTCACAGCCAGCCCGTGCGCAGATGCGAGCACCAGGCTGCGTTACTGGACTTGCAGCAGAGCAGTCTTGCCTGGTTCTTTGCATACTCAAACAGCTATCATTGCATTCTAAATGCCTTTCCTTTTATTCCTAACATTATAGTGAGGTCAATATATTGATTTTTTTAAGAAACTGTGGAAGCAGGTTATATTACCTGTGAATTTAATTTCAGAATTCTTTGTAATTCTACAAAGTACAGTCATGAGTTGCGTAAAGACTGTGGTCAGTCAACAATGGACGGCACATGTGACGGTGGTCCCGTAAGATGACAATGGAGCTGAAAAATTCCCATCGACTAGTGACCTCATAGTCATTGTGACATCGTATCGTGCGGTAGCATTCACCTGTTTGTGGTGACGCTGGTGTAAACACACCTACTGCACTGTCAGTCGGACAAAAGTCTGGCACATACAATTATGTCCAGTGCATAATACTTGATAATATAATAAACCACATTACTGATTTATGTATTTACTATACTTTTCATCATTACTTTAGCATGTACTCCTTCTACTGATAAAAAAAAGTTAACTGTAAATTAGCCTCAGGCAGGTCCTTCAGGGGGTATTCCAGAAGAAGGCATTGTTGTCATAGGAGATGACAGCTCCATGCGTGTGACTGCCCCTGAAGACCTTCAAAGGGGACAAAATGGGGGCGCGGAAGATAGTGATATTGATGATCCTGACCCTGTGTAGGCCTAGGCTGATGTGTTAGATTTTAACAAAAAAGTTAAAAAATGTTTTAAATAGAAAAAAGCTTATAAAAATAAGGATATGAAGTATTTTTGTATAGCTGTACAATGTATTTGTGTTTTAAGCTAAGTGTCATTACGAGTGTCAAAAAATTTTTTAAAAATTAGTTTATAAAGCAAAAAAGTCACAGTAACCTAAAGTTAATTTATTATTGAAGAAAGAATTGTTTTATAAATTTCGTGTAAGTCTGCAGCGTTACAAAGTCCTCAGTAGTGCAGAGACATGGCCCTGGCCGCTCACCACTCGCGGACTCACCAGAGCAAGGGCCAGTGCTGCAAGCGCCATTCGTGCCGAGTGCCCTGCCCAGGGGTGCCCTTTGTTATTGTCTGTACTGTACTCTTAGTGTCCCTTTCTAGGTGCAGATGTGTTTAGATACGCAAATACCTACCACTGTGTCACAGCTGCCTACAGCGTTCAGTGCAGCCCGGGAGCAACAGGCCGCACCGCACAGCCCTGGAGCGCAGCAGGCTGTGCCATCCAGGGTAAGGACACTCTAGGGTGTTTGCACAATGGCAGACTCCTCCTGCGACGCATTAGAGGACTGTATAATGAGCGTACTCAGAATGTATCCCTGTCATTAAGCAAGGCATGACTGTATTTGCTCCCTGGCAGACCTGGGCACCCCTGCCTCATAACCTTAATACACCTGCGCACGCTTGTTCATCATGGGGAAGGTTAAATGAGACTGTGCTCGGTATCAAATTCAGAAATATGCCAACAACACCCCTAACCAGAAAAGCAGCTACTCGGGAGAAGAAAATGTCAGCTCGAGTTTCATCAAGTTTTCATGGACTCAGTGCCATACACTAAATTTTTTCTTTAGTCTTCTGAAAAGGCAAATAAACATATTCTTTGGATTATGTTAAGTCAAATCACTCCAGGATTCAAACTGTTTACTATGACTTCTACGGAGTGAAAATGCTGACAGATCCACAGGCACTACTGGATTCCCTACTATGCAGTTCACTCCCTCTAACTCTTTCTTGTTTTACCTGGTTTCATCCGGTGAGTCTTTCACCGCGTTGCTGAGTTTGAAGGTCTCTAAGATGTTGTCTTCTGGGAGAGACGGCAACAGAGCAGGCATCAACTACAATAGAAAACAAAGATATTTCAACTCTAGCTGCCAACTCCATGCCTCCTGGAATCCCGCCAAGGGAACTGCCATAATAGGGACTCAAAACAAAGTGTGCAACCCCTGTCCCCAACCCCGCCTCACCTTTCCAGGAAGACCATTTGCCTTAGAAAAGGGATTTTCTGAGTGTAGAGCAGGCTGGACTTGGCAATCGGCATCATCAAATGGCAGACCATTTTCTTTCGGGTCGCTGTCTACACTGTTAGCACCATTTAGAGTAATAGGTTCTTGGAGCTCATGCTGTGAGACCTCGTCATCTTCAGCACCTTGGCTAGGAGAGAGGGAGCTCGAGATGGCGCCGACACCATTCTCCTTGCCCAGTCCCTTGGGCTCCTCGTCAGACTCCTCGGATGACTCAGCGCCATAGGGAACCAACACGCTGGAGTTCAGCTTGGACTTGCCATTCATCACAGGCTTGGAACAGGCTTCGCTTGGGGTAGGAAGTTTTGTTACTTTGCTAGAAACTGACATCGTAGATGTAGTCGAGGTAGACTGTATTGCAGAAGAATTGGTAATGGTAGAAGAGGGAACAGGCTTGCTAGGGCTCTCCACAGAATTGCTATGAAGGTTGTTAGGCTGAGATGGGCCTTGGCGACCAGGCAACTTGTTGTGAATACTGATAGTGATCTTCTGCTTCTTGGGATGTTCTGGGATAACAGACGACCTGTTAACCGCCCAGTTTTGAACAGAAGTTGAAGCATTAACAGGACTAGCCATGTTGACATTGGAATTTCCATTAGAGCTTGAAATGGAACTGCTTGGTGTGTCTTTCAGTGGTCCAGTCCCATTCAAGTGAGGTGGATTCTGGAAGGAAGAAAACCACAGCCAGGTCAGAGCTCCAGAAACACAGTCATAGAAACAGAATCCATTTTGCCTTATGGGCCTTCCCATTTTCATCCTTTTCTTTTTATGACTAACAAGTTTCACCTACCTAGAAGCGCCTCCCTGTTCTTTCATCTGTTCCTACCCACGTGTACCTTTCCTGTACAGGTCCTAGTCTTCTAGCAATTAATCAACAAAGAAAACAAATATGTTTGTCAGAATACAACCCTGACATCAAATTCTTTCTGTTCCAAGTATGACAGGCATGGACAGGCCCCTTTGGGCATGGAGTCACACAGGTTCTCCTTGGTTGGGTTTCCTGGGAGCCCACACTGCAGACAGAAGGAAATGGCAGGAAGCAGGAATCACCGCTGGCCTAGGACCGAGGGAAGACAGTCACATGGGCAAAGACAGAACCAAGGCTGCTTCAGATGCCACTGGTTAAGCCATGACCTCACTGTCACCACCACCACCCTGGGATGTCTCGGAGTTCTGTGCATGCAGTTCTTTTGCTCAGATCCCACTATTGTTGCCACAACCCATGGTGGCTCGGGGGGAAAGCTGGTTTACAGATGAATTGTGTCTGACCTTCACGATGTTTTCTCAAATATCGGAATGAGTCGTTATCTTAACATTGGAAAGCTTCATGATAAAAAACAAACAAACCAAACTCTTGGAAAATCAATGACAGCCGCCCCTTTCCACAGGGCATGTGCTCTCTGCTGTGCCAGTGCCCTAATGTCACTCTGAAGTAGGGCCCAGCTCCAGCCCATCGCCTTCCCAGCTCACAAAGGCATTAGATTTGTGGCTCCTACTATAACTCAAGTACTGTCTGATATCCATTAACAAAAAAACGTACAACTAGATAATTTGTATAATTCAAAACCAACTGAGAAGCCATTAAGATTCTATAGCACAAATGACACAGACTATTCTAAGATGCAGACGACTGTATACAATCACATATGTAAGTCCAGCCAGACTTTACAATAAAGGGCTTAAATAAACCTTTTTGAGAAAAAAATCCAATTGTATATGAGGACACAGCAACTACCACACTGTTAACTTCAGAGTTTGAAGGCTACATTTTAAAAATTAATACAAAGACTACATCCTCCCTGTGAAATGTTACCTTCATCATGTGAGAGGGCAGCTGTGGTCCGATGAACCCCGCCGTGGCCTGCTTGTTGTTGACGACCCGCTGACTGATCACCGGGCGGGGAGAGGACTGGCCGGGGCTGTGGGTGGAATGAGCAAGTTCGCCTCCGTTTTTCACATCGTGGGACCTGGAGACAGGGACAGTGATGTTGCTTAGGTTGACATAGGACATTTCCTTAGAAGAGATTCATTTACAAATTCAATAGCACTTAACCCCTCGGGCAGAAAACTGATGGAGAAACAGTACTGTTATGCTCCATGGTACGGAGCTACACACATTCTCTCCTGTAGGTGGAGGTTAATGTCAGGTACTCAGATCAGGAAACAGGGCATCTGGGTAAACAGTATTTTCTAACTGTGTATTCTTAGGATGCTGCTACTTGAAAGTTATTTTTCTATTTTTGTAATTATAAATATATACCATTGTGGAAAATCTGTTGTGTCCATTAAAGTTAGAAACAAAACACTGTCCCTTAGCTTGCCCCTCAGAGGCAGCTCCTCTTCCAGTTTAGTCAATTACCCTCCATGCTTTGCCCACATGGATGTTTTCAATATCAGTGCTTAGTATTTCAAACTGCTTTTCTTCCATATATATTCAGCACTTTCTCAAAATTAAAAAAATGCTTCCTAAAAATCACTGTTAAGCTGTATAATATTTCAACATCGGATATGATCATTCTGCCACCGTTGGACATTTTAGGATATTCTTAATTTTCAGCTATTAAAAAGGGACTGGTTGAAGCACACATCAGATTTTTCCAAAAATGCAATCAGCAAGTCAGAGTGTGCAGCCACAGCAGGACAGATGAGAGCATGGGCTTGCCCAGGCCTTGGCCAGGAAGGTGACTGACCAGCTGCCTGTGCTCAGCGGGTGGGAGGTGCCGGCTGTGACCACAGCAGGTGCTCAGATGCCCCTTCCCGAGGCCTCCACCCACTGCCACCAGTGCCCCTGGCCCACTGCGTTTGCAGCCAGCAGCAGAAGCCCACCCTCCTCAGCTATTGCCTCGCAGTTTTAACCCAAAAAGAGCTGGCAGCTAAAGCAAACTCATAATCCACACTCAAAAATGACCTTCCTCACTCTCCAGGCACGTGGCAGAATTAATCTTTAAGCTGCTGTTTTATAAAAAATAACCAACATTGAACTTTTTCCGGGGGAGAGAGAGGGTCTCACTATGTTGCTCGGGCTGATCTTGAACTCCTGACCTCAAGTGATCCTCCCGCCTTGACCTCCCAAATGCTGAAATTATAGGCATGAGCTACCACCATGCCCAACCTTGAATTTCAATATGTTGATGAGAGAAGAAATGAAATAACACAAAATTTGACAACCTGTTTTCATGTCAATACCTGATATAAAAGAGCACATAGGCTTGTTGACTAAGTACCGATCTAATATCACTGGTAGATACGATGGAGTCATTCATTTGGTACCAGAGGCCGTTGCTAGCCTGCAAAAGAGAGATACGACATTCATTAGAGGAAGATGGAACGTAGTCAAAAGAAATATAAAAAAAAAAAAAAAAGGGCATTCACGTTTTAGCTGTGAAAGTCCCACCTTTCCCCACAAGAATACTAGTTTTGTCGTACAGCATGTATGTAGCAACAGCTATTAGCAAAATCTGGACAGCTTACTTTGATGTAGCAGAAGTAATGGCCAGCATGGCAATTGAAGCCAGTGTGTACCAGCACTGCGTACAGGACATAGATAATCGGCTCTCCATTTGGTTGAGACATGTATGGCCGAATATCAAGATACTCAGGGTACTTCACATCCTAAACAGAAATGGAAAAAGGAGAAAAAAATATAATTTCTGAGGGCACCGACTATTCCGCATATTCGAGTAAGGGCATTTAGGGTCTCCTCCTGGGAGACCCTGCGTACGACCCTGCACCCTGTGCTATTCTAACAGAAGCCTAACACATTTCACCACCTTTCAAAGGACATGATTAACTGGGAGGACACCTGAATCTAAGTGTATTTAAGGCTGTCCACTGCGATTTTTATTGCCTTTGAATAGGTAAGAATCCACATTAAGTGAATTCTTCAAATCCATCAAAGGAGATAGGAACAGAATAACTCTGGACACTCGTCATCACTTATATTTAATACTTCAGGAATGGATTGTTTATTTCTCTTACAACTGAATTTCTGACCACTTTCAATCTTCAGAAAGTAGAAAGAAAATGGGAAAATTCAAGTCCCGGACTTCGAGTCATAGCAGCGAGCCATGATGGCACCACTACACTCCAGCCTGGGCGACCAGCAAGACCCCATGTCTAAATAATTAAAAAAACAAACAAGGAAAGAAAATGGGAAAATTCAGTGTACTGCCAATCAGAAAACAAATGAACAAGAAAATGAACTTTAATGAAAAAGTAACAATATCTAACAGGGAAGTCCTCTTTGGATTGCAAATGATACACGCTCTGTGTAACCCGTCATTACCTTAGACACTAAAAAACTGACTATAAAGCCTAAATGCAGACAACTGTAATGAATTTTATCATTAGAAAGTCTAGCCAGCTAAAGGATATAATAAAAACATACACACTCAAGTGCATATTCCAAACTATTGGCTCTATTCTTTGACCTTTTTTTCCTGCTACTAAATAATGGAAGAACTTAGAAAATCGGTCAACAAAAATTATTCAGTTAGGTTGTTTTATAACCCTTAACAGCTACTGACACTTTTGCCTTGAAAGGCTCAATGTAAAAGATTAATATCATCTACATACCTTAGCAATTTTTCCACCAGTAAAATTTGCAAATCGTTTCAGAGAAAGTGTAAGAACATTAGAGGATCTATGTATAGTGAACCTCTTTGAAGCTGTAACCATCTTTTTACACCTTGAAATAAACAGAAATAAAACGTTCAGAAGATTAATACACATATTTTCTTGGTATTTTAGTCTTTCCCTTGTTATTTCTCTCAAACATTCTAAATTAAGTTTCCAAAAGGATACTAGGTAAGAAACACCAGCCCTCAATACTGAAAATACTGAAATTAAGACTACAAACTGCTTAATTAGCATGAAGGGAAAGGATGACTGGGCAAGTGTGAAAAATGAAGCCACACAGGCTACAAATAATGCTAAAATTAGGTTAATACAAGTTTCTCTCAATTCAAAACAAACTGAAAAATTAATAGATTTTTAGGTTGGTATAATTATGTGAAAACAAAGCCCTACCCAGATACAAAAGGAAGAAAAATAAAGATTAGAAATATCCATGGAGTTTATAACAAACGGGAAATCCCTAATGGTCTTGGAGAGAAGATGGGAGCCTTCTTACCCCCAAATAAATCGGATAATAAAAAATTACCTAAGCTACCAGTCTACAAAGTGGAAATCTACTTAAAATATATGAAACCAGGCTTTTTAAAAACAGGCTCTCTTGACTTCATGGGGCAACATACTAATGAATAATCAAAATTAGAAGTTTCTAGAAAATACTACCCCAAACCCTAGATACCCACCATAAGATAGAAAGATCCTTAACTATCCTAGGGGGAAGTGACTCCCCATTCTACCTCAACCCTCTCACAAAGGAAAGTTGAGGAAAACGCTGCTGGGCAGACATGCCATCCTAAGCCGCACCTGCGAGGCAGTACCAACTCGTGGTGCGCAGAGGATCTTATCTCTCTCTCCTCCCACCAAATCCACCCAATAATGATGTACCAGTCTCCCAAGGGCACAGAATCGCACATCTTGAAAGAGTGTAAACACTGAGACACTGCAGGCCCTGGCCTTTGGAAGACAGAGACCCAGTGTCTTCCCAGATGGTATCAGAAGCTAAAGGCAACCTAGAGGGGACAGTCAGGCACACCAAACTCTCACATCAAGCCTCCCTGCCATCCCCCCTGGAGCAGCCAGCAGTAAGAACCAGCAAGTCACCACCCGTCATACTTGCTGCACTTGTACGCGTTTTCTCCATCAAGCTGTTCCGGCTTCACAAATTGCTCCAATGCCTTGTTAACACTCTGAACAGCCTGGAAAGAGAAACAGCATAAACACCACATTACCACACACTGCCATTTGTTACAGAGACAGAGAGAACAGAAGACTCAAAGACATAAAAGCAAATGAGGAATTTTTATGCAAAAAGAAGTTTTTCCTTTATTATAATCATCTTTACACATCTACACACCAAATTATTTCCCCTTCCATTAAAAAATGAGCATCTAAAACATCTAAAGAGGCTGCTCACTGCAGCTTTACTTAAAATAGTGTAAAACTAGAAGCAAACCACAAATCTACCAACAAGGATTTAGGCATATAAATTACGGTCTATCCATTTTCTGGACCACCACACAACTGCCCAAAGAACATACTTATGCAGAAAGGTCTCCAAGCAGAATTAGATGCACATAGCAAGTGGCCAAACAAATGTTAGGCATAATCTCATTTTTAAAAAAGTAAACAATATATTTTGAAGTAATATATATCAAACCATTAAACAGGAGTTTAGAAAGCACGAACAGCAAGACAGTCTCTAAAGAATAATGGCCATCTATGTTTGGCTAAAACAGGCACCAGAATCTGGCTTTGTTAAGATTTATTAAGTGAAAAGTCAAAGGATGACTTTTTCTTTTTTTTTCACACAGGGTCTCATTCTGTTGCCTGGGCTAGAGTACAGTGGTGTCAAGATAGCTCACTGCAACCTCAAACTCCTGGGGTCAGGCGATCCCCCTGCCTCAGCCTCTTGAGTAGCTGGGACCTCAGGCACATGCCACCATGCCCAGCTGATTTTTTCTATTTTTAGTAGAGATGGGGCCTTGCTCTTGCTCAGTTTTGTCTCAAACTCCTGACCTCAAGTGATCCTCCCACCTCGGCCTCCTTGAGTGCTAGGATTATGGGCATGAGCCACTGAGCCTGGCTGTTTTAAGTGTTTTTTATAACGGCTGCTACAAAGTTTGAATAATCACCTCCAAATAAAATTTTAGCACATTAAATTTTGCAATTCATATTCTTTAACAAGTGTAGTCTAACTTATAAATGAACTATAAATACAAAAAGTTATATAAAATGACATTTTTTAAACTTAAACACCATAACAATTACCAAACTTACCTTTATCTCCAAGGTTATATCGAGATATGGATCAAAAGTATCTGAAACGCCCTTGCAATTTAAACATTTGACTGAAATAAAAATCAAATGCAAAAGATAAGCAAAGTGTAATCATTACAGCAACACCAACTATTGAAATGACAAAATGACAAGTACTACTTCCAAACTAAAAATTAAAACAAAGTATAATTTTTCTCTGATCAGATTGGACAAAAAAAAATTTTTAATACTACACACAATGTGGTAAAAGTGTCATGAATTTGATCCCTCATATGCTACTGGTTGGAATATAAATTGGCATAACTTCTTGGAAGGAAATGACAGTATTAAAATTTAAAATACACACACCCTATGATCCAGAAATTCTAAGACTAAGAATTTATCCTCCATACGTACTTTTACATAGATATAAAGGTATGTGTACATGGATGCTCAATGAAGCACTGATGGTAAAATAACAACTGCAACAAAATAGAAGCAACCTAAATATCCATCAATAGGGGACTAAAATAAATCGAATACCACTGTAACTGTGAAAGACTGTGTTCAGCCTATGTGTGCTGTAATGCAAAAAGATTGCTAATATTAGGAGAAAAATGAAAGCGATACACATAGTATGGTCCCGGTTTGCTCACACATAGGAAACGACTGGAAGGATAAACTGGTACAGGGGTTGCCTTTGGGAAGCGGGATGGGAGTCTGGGCTAGAAAAGAGATGTACTTTTCATTATTAACCCTTTCCTACTGTTTGCATTATTTTAAACTACATGCATGTATCACTTAATCAATTTGTAAACAAAAATTTACCTCTAGATCGCAGGTATCCTCCAAATATCTGACAAACAAATGTGGTGGCCTGGGTGTGTCTGTCCAATCTGAAAAATAAACAGTGATATGAGAAAAGAGTGCCCCAAAAACTACAGATGCTATGATCAGATTTTAAAAGCACGTACAATCCTCCAGGCACAGTGGCTCATGCCTGTAATCCCAGCATTTTGGGAGGCCAAGGCAGGAGGATCACTTGAAGCCAGGAGTTCAAGGCTAGCCTGGGCAATATAGCAAAATCCCAACTCTATAAAAAGTAGAAAAAAAATTAGCCGGGCATGGTGGCACACGCATGTAGTCCCAGCTACTCAAGAGGCTGACACAGGAGGATCCCTTGATCCCAGGAGTTCAAGGCTACAATGAGCTATGATAGCATCACTGTACTCCAGCCTGGGCAGTAGAGTGAGATTTAATCTCTTAAAAAATAATAATAATTAAAAAAATAAAAAGCATGTATGTTTATAAAAGAACAAGAATTCAAACAGGAGAGCCACAAAAATAAAAAGATAGTACGTGTGGCAGCTAGAGAATAGCCCTGCCTGACCAGAACACAGTGTTTGGGGAGTGGTAGGAAAAGAGGGAGCACAGCGGGAGCTATACTATAAAGGGACTTTGAAATCAAGGCAGGAATTTGGTCCTGAAGCACAAAGAAGACCCCTCGGCAGGCTGTGACCTGCGCAGGAGGATGGCTGGGGAAGGTAGGGTGTCATCCTCCGTGCTGAGTCTATCACCACCTAGACAATGAAGGCCTGGCCCCTTCCCAGTGCTGGGGCAGTGGGAATGCAAAGGGGGGTTTACCAGGTGTGTTTAGGCAACGGCAAGCAGGTTAGCACTTATCTAATTGTCTCCCCAGTCTTCCTCTTGAGTCTATATTTAGGTTTTAAGGAAAAAGCTATAGGAATCAGTAACTGACAAGAGATATAGATAGAAGCTGGAAACGAATACAGATTTCCAAGGCTAGGGGTCAACAAAGAAAATGTCAGGTAAAACTGAAAAGTGGCAGCAGCTAGTTTTAGATCTGCAGAGGTATGTTGATACTCAGAAATTAAATAACAGCAAGACTACTGTTCATCTCCTGACATCTATAATTGAGTAAATTCAAACTGTTATGGTAAGCATATCTTTTTACATTTTAACCATTTTAAAATAATGCAAATCAACTAGGGAAGAGACAGTGCACAACTAAAAGGTAAAGCAAACAAGGATCTATGAACTTTCAACATAAAAGGCAAAACAGCCAGGCACAGTGGCACAGGCTCATAGTCCCAGCTACTCAAGAGGCTGTGGCGGGAAGACTCCTTGAGCCCAGGAGTTCAGGACCAGCCTGGGCAATACAGTATGAATCTGTCTCCAATTAAAAAAAAAAAAGAAAAAAAAAAAAAACAGGCAAAACTGAATTTTGATAACCAGAGACACAATGACTGATAATTGTACTTACTTATTGCTGCCATTCAAGCAGGCTTTTTGCATAGCATCAACAGTGTATTGAAGAAATTCGTGGGCATCTTCTTGGTTTCCAAATCGGAAATGCCTAGCTATACCTATAAAATTTAAGTAGGGACAGGGCTTTATCATTACATATAATAAGCCTAGGCTATACCCCCCAAAATATATCTTATAATATAGTGGTTAGAAACCCCTCGTATGATTATCTTATGAGGAAACAGCACTAACATAAGCTACCCTGACAACAGCCAGGACCACGTCCTTTAGATCATTAAGAGCCCACAAGGGCTAGAGCTTTTGAGAGTCCTGGGAGTAGCCACAGAGTAAGACTCTCTTTAGAAAGATAATAAAATTATAAATGAATAAATTCAACAGGGGCCATATTGTCTCAAAAGTGTGCCCAAAATCTTATGCTGGTGCACATATTTTAAATTAGTGCTAGATCTCCATAAGAGAATCCACGCAAAACAAACATCCAAAGCTATCTGAATTCTATCCCAATGACCCACAGAACAAATTATATTCTAAGATGCATAGTAATATTTCAGTACTATTTGTAATTGACTAAGCAGCTGTAAGACCAAACTATTAAAAAATTATAAATAAAAAACATTAAAAAATATAAGCAACATCACAATAAAATACATTATATATTAAATTTTATGTGTATGAATGTATAAAAATATATACCAGCTTGAATCAAATGAAATTGTCAATATTCCACCAGTTTTGACCTCCAAAAATGACAATTTCGTGATTCAACTGTGTGTGTGTCAGTGGACATATGTATACACACACACACACACACACGCACGCACACACAAAATGACATTTTCTTGAAGAATAGATTTCGAAATTATTGCCCATAACCTGCTATATATGTATATATAAACATAAATCTGTGTATAAATAATCAAAACCTACCCTGGCTAAAATTCTGCCAGGCTCTAACAATGCTTTAAAGATTTTTGCACTGTCTCTTGTGGCCTGTCAATAATGCCAAGGACTAATATAACACCTCTTTTTTTTTTTTTTTTGAGACAGAGTCTCACTCTGTTGCCCAGGCTAGAGTGAGTGCCGTGGCGTCAGCCTAGCTCACAGCAACCTCAAACTCCTGGGCTCAAGCAATCCTCCTGTCTCAGCCTCCCGAGGAGCTGGGACTACAGGCATGCGCCACCATGCCCGGCTAATTTTTTCTATATATATTTTTAGCTGTCCATATAATTTCTTTCTATTTTTTTAGTAGAGGTGGGGTCTCGCTCTTGCTCAGGCTGGTTTCGAACTCCTGAGCTCAAACGATCTGCCCACCTCGGCCTCCCAGAGTGCTAGGATTACAGGCGTGAGCCACCGCGCCCGGCCTAATATAATACCTCTTTAATCGTCAGCAGCTTTTTAGGCAACAGGATTATAATTATGCACCCCCCAATTACCCAGCTAGAGGCCAGATTAAGCGTTATAGTTTTTTTTAATTTGTATGCCTTTATTCCAACTCAATTAAGATGATATAAAAGTTTATTTCAAAAAACAAAGAAAGTGCATAAGAAAATTTCATGCAATCTATTGATTTAAAATTTAAAAACAGAAAAAGTGAAATTTATCCACAAATTTGCTAAGCTATGAGTTTAAGTTTTTCTTTAAAAGTACAATTAACTTTATTTTGACAATTCCAATCACTATGTGTAGTATAATATTCACTCACCAAATTAAAACTAATTAGAAACTATCTAAAGAAACCTGTGGGACAACATCAGAGTATTACTCAGCACAGAAATCCAAATATCTGGGGAAAAAAATATTGTAAAACTTACCAATGATTTTATTAAGATAAATTGAGTTTAAAATAATTTAAAATTTGCTTATATTGTGCTTGCCTCAGCAGCACATATACTAAAATTGGAACGATCCTTGGCCCCTGCACAAGGATGACACGAAAAAAAAAATTTGCTTATATTAAACTGGATACTGTTTTCTTTATTATATTGTCATCTTTTGCTTTAAGGTTTCAAAATGAGTTCATACAACAAAATGTTTTACTAAAAATTTGTTATTAATTACAGACCTATCCATGTACGATAAAATGCATTTATTTGTTTTGTAATACACAAGGGGTTCTTTTTTTTTACCACTTAAGCCATTAAGACTAATTAATATTTAGCTAATAAATATTAATATAAGCTACTACAGTTAGTACTTACGCCGCATCTCATTGATGACAAACATTGGTTTAATAACGTCCCCAGGATTATTGAGTGCCTGGGTAATATGCGCTTGCATTGTGCACATCATACAAAATCCTTCTGCATGACCTGAAAGATAATAGATGATAATCATCCAAATTAGCAAAATATGACTATTTACACACATCAAGGTAAATTATAAATAAGGGGCACACACCTGAAATGAAATAATAACTGTTACTATGTACATGCACTGAGTTATCTACCTTTAATTATTTTCATTTAGTTCTCTAATAAACCTAAGTGTATACTGTCTCTATTTTACAAGAGAAGAAAAAAGCTCAGAGAGTTAAAAATTTGTCCAATGTCAAAGAGTTATGTGGCAGACACATAATCAGACTCAAATCATATTCTTTATCATTTCAAAGCCTGTGCTCTTAGCTACTCTCTACACTGGAAAAACAAGATTCTTTTTTTTCCTCATACTACCATTTGTCTCAAATAGAAAAAGAATGTCTCCCATAGCAGAGGTTAGAAATCTCTGTGTAAATAATCTGGCTTTGTAAATAATCTGGCATTGTTGGCCACAGACGGTGGTCACTATTCTTTTTCTTTTTTCTCGTATTCTTTTCTTTTTTTTTTTTTAAACAACTTTTTAAAAATATAGGCTGGGCACAGTGGCTCATGCCTGTAATCCTAGCACTCTGGGAGGCTGAGGTGGAAGGATCTCGCTTGAGGTCAGGAGTTCGAGACCAGCCTGAGCAAGAGCGAGATCCCGTCTCTACTAAAAATAGAAAGAAATTAGCTGGACAACTAAAAATATATGTAGGAAAAATTAGCTGGGCATGGTGGCACATGCCTGTAGTCCCCGCTACTTGGTAGGCTGAGGCAGAAGGATTGCTTAAGCCCAGGAGTTTGAGGTTGCTGTGAGCTAGACTGATGCCACGGGCATTCTAGCCCAGGCAACAGAGCGAGACTCTGTCTCAAAATAAATAAATAAATAAAAAAATCATTCTCAGCTCATGCTAAGTGGTGCCACTGGCATCTAGTGGGTAGAGGCCAGGTATGCTACCAAATACCCTACAAAACACAAGACAGCCCCCCATAACGAAGAATTACCCAGCCCCAAACGTTAATAGTACTGAGGTTGAGAAACTCTGCCTTGGACTAAAGGCTGCTCAGACCTACTTAATAAAGCTTAAAACTCCTTGAAAGGATCAAACTATTTCCAATTAACTGTGTCCCACAATAAAGCTCAAAAATATTTAAGGGAATAAAAAAATTCCAGCACCAAACAATATAAAATTCATGATGTCTAACATTCAATCAAAGAGCATAAGACATGCAATACCAGTAATAAGGAGAAAATAAACAGAAACAGACCCAGAAATAACACAGATAATAGAATCAAAAGACAATGACTATTAAAAAAGATATCATAAATATATTCATATGTTCAAGGAGGCAAAAAATGCAAGAGCACTTTAAGGAGAGACATAGAAATAGGTCCAAATCTACTTCTACAGATGAACCATAGGATCTATGAGATGAAAAATACACCAGGTGGCATTAATAACAGATTAGACACCACAGAAGAAAAGATTGGTGAACTTGAAGATATTCCTTATGAATAGGAGATATCCATAATGAAACATAAAGAGAAAAAAAACCTCAAAATAACACCACAGCATGTCAGTGAGCTGTGGGACAATTTCAAGTTGACCCTAATGTACATATAATTGGAGTCTGAAAGTGAAGGGACAAAAACAAATATTTTAAGAAATAATAATTATCTACAAAGAGAAAGCACAAGGGAGGTTTTTTAGGGTGATGAAATGGTTTTGTACCCTGACTGAACTGATTGTTTATATGAATCTATACATGTATTAAAATTCAGAGAACCCTTCACCAAAAAAGTTAATTTTACTGTAAGTGTAAAAATAAAAGTTTTAAAAAATTACTGAAATTTGTCCAAATTTGATGGAAATAGTAAATGCACAAGAACCTCAACAAACCCTAAGCAGAAGAAACAAGAAGAAAACTACACAAAGGACCACTCAATCTGCTTACAACCAGAGATAAAAATCTTAAAAGCAGCTAGAAATAAAAAATATTACATATATAGGAACAAACGTAAAACTGACAATAGGCTTCTTGTAGGAAGCAACAAAGGCCAGAAAACAGTGGAGTAACATCTTTCAAGTATTAAAACAAAAGCAACGTTGACACAGAATTTTATACTCCATGAAAATACAAAAGATGAGTCCCAGCTACTCAAGAAGCTGAGGCAGGAGGATCGTTTGAGCCCAATAGTTTGAGGTCACAGTGAGCGATGATCATGCCACTGTACTCTAGCCATGGCCAGGGCAACAGACTCTTGTCTCAAAAAATATATATATATTGTTTAGGGTCAATTCATATCAAATTGATTTGTAGATTCAGCACAATCCCAATCAAAATCCCAGGAAGCTTTTTTTTGTAGAAATTGACAAACTGATTCCAAAATTCATTTGGAAATACAAACGACCATGAATGGCCAAAACAATTTGGAAAAAGAGCAAAGTTAGAGGACTAAACTGATTTCAAAACTTGTAAATCTATAGTATTCAAGACACCATGTTATGGTGTCAAGATAAACAATGGACCAGTATAACAAAATAGAGTCCAGAAATAGATCTATATGTATATGGTAAAATGATTTTTTTTTTTTTGACCCAGGCTAGAGTGCTGTGGCGTCAGCCTAGCTCACAGCAACCTCAAACTCCTGGGCTCAAGCAATCCTACTGTCTCAGCCTCCCAAGTAGCTGGGACTACAGGCATGCGCCATCATGCCCGGCTAAATTTTTCTATATATATTTTTAGTTGTCCAGCTAATTTCTTTCTATTTTTAGTAGAGATAGGGTCTCGCTCTTGCTCAGGCTGGTCTCGAACTCCTGAGGTCAAATGATCCGCCCACCTCAGCCTCCCAGAGTGCTAGGATTACAGGTGTGAGCCATCGCGCCCGGCCATGGTCAAATGATTTTTGACAAAGGTGCAAAGATAATTTAGTGGAAACGGATTATCATTTCAACAAATGATGCTCGAACAATTGGATATCCATACGCAAACACATGAACTTTTCTATTCTTCATATCACAAACAAAAATGAACTCAAAATGGATCACTGACCCAAATATATAAGCTACAACAGTAAGACTTCTAGAAGAAAATACAGGAAAAATCTTTGTGACTGCCAGTTAGGTTAAGATTTCTTAACACAGCACCTAAAGCACAATTGATAAAAATAACAATGAAATGGAATTTCTCAAAATAAAAAAAAAAAACACAATCTTTAAAAGACACTGAAGAGAATGAAAAAACAAGTCCGAGTCTATTTTATAAAAGACTTACATCTAGAATATATAAAGAATTCTCAAAACACAATAAGAAAACTACCCAGTTTTAAAATGGGCAAAAGAGGTCTTTTTCCACTCATGGACACTAACCCATTCCACTCTCTCTGGAATGTAATATTAAAAAAGTAATAAAATAAATAAAGATATTGAAAACTTTTTTAATATTAGAGAAAAAAAGAAAAAAAATGGGCAAAAGACCTGAATAGGCATTTCAGTGAAGCAAATATACAAACGACAAATAACCACATGAAAAGATGTTTAGCATCATTATTCATTAGGGAAGTAAAAATCAAAACCACAATAAGATACTACTGGGGAGGAGCAAGGGCAATATACGTAACCTAAACTTTTGTACCCCCATAATATGCTGAAATTAAAAACAAAAACAAAAACATACTACTATACTACATACCTATTAAAATGGCTAAAATTGAAGACTGACTACACCAAAGTATTGGTCAGGATATGGAGCAAATGGAACTTTCATTCACTGCTGGAGGGAATGTAGAACACTGAAATCCCTTTGAAAATAGTTGAGAAGTATCTTAAAAAGTTAAGCACATGCCTAACACAGGACCAAGCCATTTACCCAAGAGAAATGAAAACATGTCCTAACAAAGACTGGCTTGCAAATGTTTATTGCAGCCTAATTTGTAATGACCCAACATGGGAAATAACACAAAAATCCATCAATAGGTGAATGGAGAAACAAATTGTGATACGTCCATACAATGGAATACCACTCAGTAATAAAAATGATCTATTGATACATGCAGCAAGTAGAATAATGCCGAAATAATTATGCTGGATGAAAGAAGCAAAATAATAAGAATATACACTGTATAATTCCACATAAGCTGCATTCTAGAAAATCCAAGCTAATCTCTAGTAACAGAGAAAACATAGTGGTTGCCTGGGGTAGAGGGGATGAGAGATGGGAGAAAAGGTAGAAGGGGTGATTTCAAAGCGGCAGTAGGAAGCTTTTGGGGGTGATGAATATGTTCATTATTTTAATTGTGGTGACAGTTTCACAGGTATATACAAATGTCAAAATGCATCAAATTGTATACTTAAATATGTATAATTTATTATGTACCAATTGTACCTTAAAGCTGGGAAAAGAGAGAAAAAGTGAAAACTACCAATAGCGTAACACCAGGAGCTTCTGAATTATATCTTGGTCCTCCCTCTTGCTGTCTTGGCCAGTGCTGGGTTTTCATCCACACCCTACTTTCATTAAACGCAAAAGTGATAGGAAAACTGTCTGTGGAAAATGAATTATGGACTTAGGGAGAAAATGAGGGCAAACAGAACTTTCATTCTTTAATTTAAAACCTCTGGGCATAATAATAAACATCTCTAGGTGGTGAGATTCTAGGTGATTTTTTTTTTTTTCTGGGTTCTTTAAATTTTTCTGTACTTTCCAAATTCTTTAAAGCATTACTTTGCTCTTTGAGGGGGAAAAAAAAAAAACAGTTTCAAAAGAATCAGTTAAAATTCTCCATTAAGAACTACTCAAAAAGAAACCAAGTTTTTCATCCTAATAAAATGAATAGTACCAGAACATACACACATGAATTTGATTAATTTAGATCTAATTAATTTAGATGAAAGAACAGGGACCCTCCATTTATAAAAGATGAAGGATATTTATGATATATGTAGAAGGTCAAAAACTCAAAAGCCCATGTTCTAAATTTTGAATTTTGATAGTCAACCACTGCATTGGTTTCCATTTAATTAAAGACATTTTAGTAAGTTTTAACTGATTTCCTGACCTGTGGTTTGAAGAGGGAGCTCTCAAATGGTAAGAAAATCCTGCATGAATTCTAGGAGGCTGGAGGCAGCAAGCAGAGGGTTCCTCTCCTCTAAGGCTTATAAGCCTATAAATGAATCAAGCCTTCCAACATAGGACGAATGGCAGGAAGGGTAGGATGTCTTAACCCTGCTTGTCCCAAGTCGTTAGCATCATTTATGTCACTTACTTTTTTTTCGTAAGTGGAGAAAACCAGCAGAGTTCAGAAATGACAAATGTTGATAAAATGTTTCTTTTTAAATAACTTCATGGGTCAAATTAGGTACAAAATGCCTTTTATGCAACCTGAATACAAACCATAAGATTCTTCCTCCTCAGTTTCTAAAAGAATAACTTCTTAGTCATATAATTCTTGGCTTAATTCTTCACTTTCATTTCAGAAAAAAAATGAAAGTAGGTTAGCATACCACAATACTACAAAAATATCATAACACAGAACACTTACATGTCTTGGAGTGTTCATGTGATAGCATATAATTGGCGAGAGGTGGCGTGTAAGTTAAACACTGCAATGCTGCATTGGCAAAACAGGTATTGCCCAAATTCTGGAGCCCAGCTCCAACTCTATGAGTTTGTTGCCACTTAAGACAAATCTTCTCAGATGGGAAAAGAACCTTCTGTGGAGGAGCAATGCCATCACCTAGGGCTAGAAAAATAAATAACAATCCTTTAAAAACAAAGCTTTGTATACTACTGAAGCTAAATAAATAGCAACACTCAAACCTGAATGTGAACAAGATTCTAAATCTCACTGCCAGCTAAATACAGAGGAGAAGACACATTTTAAAAGACAGAATCCAGAATATGAGAAACTTTAAATGATTTAGTTTCTTCAAAAAATTGCAAGGACAAAAAGGGGAGCACATTACAGATTAAAAGAAACTTAAGAGACATATCCACCAAATGCAAAGCGTAGATCTCATTTTGATGTTGCTTTGAACAAACAATTGCTGAAAAAAATATCACAACCAGGGAAATATGAACATTGACTACATTTTTAACATAAAGACATTTTTAATTTTTAGAAAATAATCTTTTAAACATACAACACTAAAATATTTATAGATGAAATATGAAGTATTAGATTTGCTTTAAAATAATAATGGAGAGGGTAAGTAGGTGGAGGTATAATTGGCCATGAGTTGGCAAATATCAAAGCTGGTTGATAGCTACATGAGAATTCACTATAATAACACTCTTATATATCTACTTGAAATTTTTCATAAACAGTTGTAAAAATAAACGCCACAATCAATAGAAAGTTCAGGGTAGGTCAAGTCCCTATAACATCTGCTATGGATGCTAATTCAGTACCACCACTATCACCATCCTCCTCACCATCACCTCACGTACTGAGCCCTTACAAGGAGTCACAGAGTCTCAATCCTAATGGTTGGTACTGACATCATCCCCATTTTATCACAAACGAAACAGGCTTTGAATTCAGGCTGTCAGGTGCCACTATAAACACCTGTAAATATACTATACTATATGTGACCTAAAAAGGTTTTCTCTATTTCCAAGACATATACACAGATTTATGTATACTAACAGGACTCAGGTGAAGCTCAAGAAACAAATTATTTAGGAAAGTTCAAAATCATCAATAGCAAGACTAATTTTTCAAAGGCTTGCCAGTTCCTCAGTGCTACACAATGATGAGATGCTCTACAGATGATTCTCTATTTTAATAGAAATATTAATGGTTACTTAAGTATGCAAAGATAGGCTTTGGCTTGGTGGGGAATGGAGAGCAAAATTAGGAAAAGAGAAACGAGTCCATGGAGAATGGGACAAGGATTCTAAAAAGGGGCAGAGCAGGGAGATGTGAGCTAGTCCTAAGCAACACAGAGAGAAAGGAGCCCCAGCAACATGATCAAAGGCCGATGAAGCCAGTGGAGAAAAGGGTCCTGTGGGAAAGTCTTGCAGGTCAGGAGCCAAAGGACTTTAAACCACTGTGTGAAACATTGATTAAGTTGTGTTTCATGATATAAACTCTCCCTCAAAAAACACCTGCAGCAAACCACATCACCCACTCCCACATCACAATATGAAACTGACTAAGAGGACTCAAAACAATATGAGGATCAAATTATTTTAAGTCAAACAACATTCCAAGTAGGAACTAATTCTATTACCTTTGTTTGCATTTCAAATCTTGAAGTCTTCAAATCCATAAGTCTTAGAAGTACCAACTAAAAGTGTCAATGTCTCATTTATCTGGATGCGTTTCAACAAATGTAACCAATTTATATTATTTTAATAAGTATAACATTTAAATTATCTGCTCTTTCAAAGAGCTTTATTACTACAGTCAATTTTAACTAGAAAAAAAAAAAAGCTGGGTAGAGCCCATTTGTCAAAAGGCAACCATTTTTAAAAGACCATTTTTGAATTTTTAAAAGACAGACATCTACCTACTTAGGTAACTATAACAACTGCTGGTTAACTGACACGTTAATGTAATGTTTGTCTGTCTCAATTCACACCAAGATAAAGTTTATCCTTCAAAAAATTAGGCGTAAAAGAAACTACTAATATCCTAACAACTAAAAATAATCTATCCTGTTGTGATACATGTTAATCACGAACAAGTAACCGAGGAAAATGAAACTCATCAAGTAATGCAACTCTGCTGGCCACTCACGTGGCAACAGGCCTTGCCAAATAGGCCCCTCTCTGAAACTGCCCACCCACTGTCAGCATCTACACAGGAGTTTATGGCAGAGATTCTGTCTTTAAAAAATAGTACCTTGATCCTTTTGTGGTGACTGCTTTGACTTATCAGGTACAGATGAATTCGAATAAACTACAGCACCAGGTACTGGTCCTAAAGAAAGTGTGTGATTTGAAACATCATTTAATGAAGACACAGCACCCCAGCTGGCAGAACTTGCATCCATGTCTTCAGGTGAGACTGCCTCAGAACTGCCAGGCTGATTCTGACAGGTTGATGGGTCTGCAGATTCAGAAGCTTTGTCAACTATGGTCATTGTTCAACTCTGCAAAAGATGAAAGCACACATTTGTTTCATAATGTAAGAAAAGTCATTATTTATCTACTATCAGATCCTAGAGAATTATTCTAGTCATTTTAAATTATTTTCAAACATATCACCCAAATATAAAAACAACAGTATTTTCTAACACTTTTGTAATAATTTCCTTGGGACACTGTGCATCATGCTAATCTAAATATATCAAGAATTTTTATTTTAAAATCGTCAATGAAGTATTTGATTAGAACTTCTCATTCTATTCCATTTACCCTAAAAGTCTGATATTTCAGCTTATAATCAGACACTTTAGTTTCCAACTCTATTTGTCAAGTACCTATTTTTCCTTCTGACTGCTTAAAACCAGAAACATACACACCGAGACACCTGACTAAATCTTCAATTCATATGTACTTCCTCAGGGAAAAGGACTGACTACATGAAGAGAAAATCTAGGCTTAATTTTGTGCTGAAAGTCCAAAATGACATTTTAGGAAATACATTTTTAAAAAAATTATAATTACAGAAAGTCTCATCTTTGAAATTCATTTTTCTGTAGAGGCTCATTTATATGGTATGTATTACTTTTAAATGTAACCTGTAAACATTACTGAAATCAAACTTGAACACAGATACATATTACAAAAGTACTTAATTCTAATTTTCTCTCTGAATCCTAATTTAAAATCTCAGGGCTACCACTATTTTCTGTGTGCTGTGTATTGTGTTAGTTGCTGAACATACATTAACTTGCTTCATTTTCACAATGAACCTACGAGAGACCAGACAGAATCCACAGGGTCTATAAAATGAAGCAACTGGAACTAGGAGCCAGGCTGAACAGTGCCAGCTGGGCTTCCTTCTGGCTATGCCACCTAGTCAACAGAGTACTTTTAGGAATATTTCTGAAATTGCCCAACAGCAGCCAAATGTAGATATGCCACTCTGTAGAAAATCTCTCAGGAGTGCGCTGACTGCCCACAGCACAACATCTCAACACCTAGACTTGGCACTGTCCGACCTAGTAACCTCTCAGAACATTCCCCATGTTGCGTTCTCGCTGGACTGAATTCGTTTCTTGTTCCTGCTCTCTCCAGGCTCTGCACATGATGCTCTTTGCCTACTCTTTTCCATCCCTGCACCTTCAAGCCAGTTAACACTGCCAGTTCTTAGTTTAGAATTCACTTCCTCTGGACACTTTCCTTGACAACCTCCTTCCCCCAAGATTGGTTTAGAACTCCTCCTAAAAGCTCCCACAGCGCCCTTGGGCTGATGTCTATGGTAGCCCATCAGCATTTACGCCACATCTGTTTTACTTGTTGCTCTATCATGTTCTTATTTATATCCCCTGACCTGGTACAGAGAAAGCTTCCCATACATGTGTTAAACAAATGAATGAACAAATTCTGGAAACAGGAAGCAACTAGCATTCGCTTTTAGCACCAGCTTGTACTGAGTGACTTCTATACAGTATCTCATTTAATTCTTTAAAAACTCTGAACAGCAGCCTTTAAAATTTGTTTTAAGAAATATTTAATATACTGTAAAGTACAAACAAGTAATTATCCATACTGTGAAGCATGGATAATAAAATACCCATGTACCTGCCACTTCAATAAGGATTATCATGCACTGACTGCTCACAATAAGTTTGTTATTTTAAAAGCTTCAATTTTATTTTTTGTAATTTTTTTTTTTTTGATACAGTTTCACTCTGCCACCCCAGGTAAAGTGCAGTGGCATGATCAAAGCTCACTGCAACCTCAAACTCCTGGGCTCAAGAGAGCCTCCTGCCTCAGCCTCCCGAGTAGCTGGGACCACAGGCTTGCATCATGACACCCAGCTAATGTTTCTATTTTTAGTAGAGACAGCATCTCGATCTTGCTCAGGCTGGTCTCAAACTCCTGAGCTCAAGGGATCCTCCCACCTTGGCCTCCCAGAGTGCTAGGATTACAGGTGTGAGCCACCGCGCCTGGCTGGTAATTTTTAATTAAGATTACCACCCAAAAAAGTACAGCTTTAAAGTTTTTTGATTCTTATGTAGAAATAGAAAAGATGTGAGATATTACAGAACGAAGAAAAAAACTGAATTAAAATTTTAAATCAATTACAGATATATGATCCTCATCCACGAAGAAAGCTTGAGCTGTATCATCCAAATAAAGTTTATACTTTTCTCATCTAATAGTCAAAAGAAATTATGAAACAGTGTGGGGGGGACAAAGGAAAGAAAACAAAAGAGGAGGAAGAGAAGAAGGAAGAAGAAAGCCAAAAGAGAGTAATAAGAAAAGGTTAATCCAGCCTTATTTACAATAATATTAAATAGCAGAAACCTTGATTTTCCCAGGATAAACATCCCTTCAGGACAATCATTAACAAATGACCAAATAAAACCATTTTACTTGCTCCAATTACTTCTCTGAAGGGAAAAAAACTCTTAAATGAAAAAAATTTAAGGAAAACACAACTCACGTCATCAATAAACATACAGCATTATAATTTTGGAAAGATGAACCCAAACCATCCATTCTTCATTTGTATATTCAGCCATCAAGTATCAAACTCAATTCCATTTGCTACAGACATAACCTTTCTTGAAGTCAAACAATGTTGTGTAGGACTTAGGATTCATATGCTTATATGTTCTTTACTCTCAGCAAAGCTTTTTAAATATTACTGTTATAAATATCAGGACTCCTAAGCAACAATTCAATGTAAAGCTCAAATTTCTCCCAACATCATCTGATGCTATACACAAAGTTTCAAGAGCATGTTTTAAAAAAAAACAACAGTGCACAGTGAGGTGTGTCTGTAGTCTCCGATACTCCAGAAGATCACTTGAGCCCAGGAGTTCAAATCCAGCCTGGACAACATAGACAGCCCCCTTTTCTACCAAATAAAAAAATAATAAAAAGCAACAGCACAAACATGAATCAAGGTTGGATGTGTGTGGAGGAATGAGACTTCACAAGTGTTTCCTTTGCGTACTACAATCTCGTACCCAAAAGCCTTAAAATTCACAGTCCTTTATGTGGCATGTCTCCCTTGTGATGATCAAATGCTAGAATGCATTACTCTTTTTTCATTTTTAAAAGAATATCACTATCTAAACATTGTGGTACTCCACATACACTGAGGCAATATCAACACATTTAAAAGAAACTGTTACACTCGGTTTCTTCATAAACAATGTAATCCACGTTCTTGTAGCATTTCCATTTTAAGAGAAAAACACCCAAGCTTTAAAAAGACACAACCTTCATTTTAATATTTAAGTAAACAAAACAACTAGCCTTAAACTTTACAAACCAAATACTTACTGTAGACTTGAATCAATGGTATAGAAAAGAAAGTGAAACTGACCCTAATTAAAAACAAATTAAGTGAAACTGATTATTCATACCCCCTAGGCACATTGAAGGAGTAGTACAGTAAAAAGAGTAGAATTGTTTAAAATTTACAACTCTTTGAAAAATGTTAAGACTCTACAAAAAAATGTATGAGAACCTATAATATTGTTGTTACCTTGAAAAAGACCCTTTAACTAAACAGCTTTTCAAACAGTTTTACTATTATTTGAGTGTATTTATTTTAAATAACCAACATGCTTTCCCATTAACAAGCAAGCCCTAAGGCCACCGTGAATATAAGAGGTGTTCAACAAAAGTAATCTCAACTGCATTCATTACAGACAGGTTAAAGTCCTAGATTGTAAAACTTGTCCCGTCAAATGTTCATTTCAAACATCTGAAACTGATCCCCCCGCCTTCCAGGTAAGTTGTCTCTTCCTGCCCCGAAGATAAAGAACGTGACGGAGGCACACATGCTTTTGGGGACGCGCCGCCCGGCTCCTCCTCTCCCCGCGCCCGCCGCAGCCTCCCCTCGGGGTGCCGCTCCGCCCGGGCTGCCGGCGTGGGCACCTCGGACACTCGGCGGAGGAGCCAGGTGTTCGGCCCCGCCAGGGCAGGCCGAGGAGGGGGCGCCCGGGGTGGGAAAGTTTGTCTCTCTGTTAGGGATGGAGTGGGGGTGGGGAGGCGAGCCCGGAGCTCCGAGGGGCGTTCAGGGGCGGGAGGTGGCAGCCACGCGGGGGGCGGCGGGCGGGCCGGGCTCCACGGTCCGCGGCCAGCACACGCCCACCCAGGCGACCCGAGCTGGCCAGGCCGCCCTGGAGCCTCCCGCCAGCCCGCCCGGCCCACGGGCCGAGGGGGCGGGCTGGGGCCGGGTGGGGGTGGGAGAGCAGTGTCCATGGCAACCGGGGGGCCCGGCCTCTCCGCGCCGCCCCGTGCTCCTGGCGCCCGACCGCCGCGGCCACCGCCCCCTCCCCAGCGGCCTGGCCCGGCCGGGCGGTGCCGGCGCTGCCCCCGGCGCGGCGGGGTCCCGGGCGGCCCGCGGCTGCGGAGGGGGCGGCGCGCGAGGGGCCGCGCCAGCCCCTCTCGGGCCGCGCTGGCTGAGGGTCGCCAGGGCCAGCTGCGGCCGAGGCGAGCTAGACGCTCCGCGAGCCCCACGCCAGCCTGCGGCAGGCGGGAAGGAGGCGGGAGCTTACCTGACCCGGCTCGGCGCTCGCTCCATCCCCCTCGGCCGCCGCTGCCGCCGCACACAGCCCAGCCGCCCGGCGGGGGACAATGACGTGCCTCCATCCGGGCACCGCCGCCGCCGCCTCCGGGTCAGCGCCGCGCCCGCAGCGCCCCGCCGGGCCGCCAGGGGGCGCGCCAAGGCCGCGCCCGCACGCGCCGCCGCCCAGGGGCCGTCGCACAAGAGGCGCGGCGCGCAGCTAACGGGCCGGGCAGGCGCGGGAGGGGCCGTCGCCGAAGGGCTGCGGGCGAAGGCCGGCCTTGCGCGTCACCAGAGCGCCGGCCGGCCTGCGCAGGGAGCGCGCTGATTGGCTGGCGGCGCGCGGCGCTGGCCGTGGGCAGGGCTCCTTCCGCTGGCCGCTTCGCGAGCGGAGTCGCTCGGCGCGCGTCGACTAGCGGACCCTGGGCCTGCGCCTCGGCCTTCCAGCGGGCCTGCACGAACTCCTAGGCCCGGGGCGCCTTGAGCCGCAGGACTAGAACCCCCGACCCCCCAAAACGGACCTGGCTCCGTGCAAACCTCTTCCTTGTGCGCTTCCCCCTCTGGACTACGGCTCGCGTCCCTCGGCCTAGCAGACGCAGCCCTTAAGTATCCTGGACTGTCCGTAGACTCGCACGCTGTTACAAGAAGGGGAGATTTTTAAACCTGGCTCCGGAAAGAGGTAGACCTCTTCACCCCGTCAAGATTTCACCTCAAATCCTAGCATTCTACAGACTTCTGGGGGCAACTGGACCAGCTCTTGCTTTGAGTGCCAACTCCGTACATCCAATTCCTTATTGGACTTAACCACCTCGAGGCCTAACCGAGAACTGATTCGTCAGAACTGATTCGTCGTCTCATCTGCCTCCACCGTGACCCTGCTTTGTTTAAGGACGGGGCACTCTTCTGCACTGACCAGAGCCTTCCTCTCTCACTGTCTCTCTCCCTCCCCGCCAGAGCTAATCCCTTACACCAAGTCAGGTCCACCTGACCTACCCAGGGTCAGTGGTGCTGACCCTCCTGAGTCAACTTTTCTTCGCTCACCAAGCCCATTCCAACATCTCTGTCTGATGCTCATCTCTGTCTGATGCGCCCTTTTCCACCCTGTCCACCCTATACTGTGGCCTGGGTGATTTTTCAAAAACACGGGTCAGATCGTGTGACTCTTCCCTCTTCAGAGCCTTCCTTGGCCCGCAGAAAAGCCTAAACTCCGTAGCCTGGCATTGAAAACCCCAAGTTCCCTTTCCTCTTTTATGTGTTCTAACCGTAACAGACTTTCTTACGAACTCCAGCACCATGCCCCACCCCACGTCTATATACTTGAAGAAATCCTATCCGTGCCTTCTCTTCCACGCAGTCTTCCGTGATTCCCCTATCAGAATCGTATTACTCCCCTTATGCGGTGCATATATCTTTGCGGGGGTTGGGAATGTCTAGCTATGTTGCCCATGCTGGCCTCAAACTCTTGAGCTCAAGGGATTCTCCTGCCTCAGCCTCCCAAGTAGCTGGAATTACAACAGGCACAGGACACCATGCCCAGCTGCACATATCTTTTATGATAGCACTTATTTCACTATAATTATGGAAAGAAATTACTCAAGTGATTATATCTATGTATATAGATATATATCTCAGTTGTATGTTTGGAGCAGAATGCTGAAGTACTCTGAGAAAACAACAAGGGAAAGGTGAATTTCAAACCTCCAAAATTCAGTGCCCACTTTCAGGATTAACACTGCAACTTTCTTCCTGATGAATGGGTATGGAATTTCACCTTCACAGCCCTTTCAACACTGCTAAGAGATTTGCAAGAACAGAACAGCTACAGGGATGGACTCAGTATTTGCTTGCCTTTTCCAAATGACTTTCAAATGATTAAATCAGAATGCAAAGGAACTGAAGTGCCAGATCTTCAATATTCATCTGAGCTTTGTGGTTATTTCAAAATGTTTCTTGTGGAAATCACATTAGAAATTTGGCTCCTAACTTCATTTTCCATTTCACACCCGACAAACTGCCCCTTCAGTCAGACCCTAAAATCTCTGTAGAATACCTGAGCAACTTAGGTAGGGAAAGGAATTTTTAAAAAAATCATCCCTTGAAGTTCTCAGAACAGGCTCTGGGAAGGGGAATTGCACTTCCCCGCTCCACCTTCCTCCATGCCATCAAAGCAAACATAGAGGTCTTTCCTCCAGATTTTCAGCACCACTTACTCTAGCAAACTGACAACACAAATGGAGAAGTTACAAAGAATATTAAGTCCCTGCCTTCAAGCAGCTGGGTCTTTGGCTGAGAAAGTAAGCAAACTGGACCCACAAAATTGTTTTTCCCCAGACCAGAGCTTAATCCAAAGTGGATGCTATTTGGAGAAGATTTCACTTTGCCTCTGTTCTTACAGGCTGTGTGACCTACAGAAATTACTCAGCTTCCCTTCTTTACCAAAACTATCTTTAGTTGGCTAAAAGCCAACTGATTCCAAGTGCCTCACTCCCTAGCCTGGGTGATCACAGAGCAGTAGGTGTCAAAGAGGGATGAATGAGAATTTCTGAGGACCTCCAGACAGGGAGCCTGCAGTGCGCACTGTTAATACCCAATCCATCTCCTCCCAGCCGCTATGAATGTTGGCTGCTAATAACTCACAGCTGCCCCTTCCCACGGCACTATTCTTGGCAGAAGGGGAGCCTCTTCTCCCACCAAGACTGTATCCTTGCTTACCTCCTTTTGCTGCCCTCTCATTACCTTCCTCCCAACAGTACACAATACATCACACACACCTGAATTCTCTCTCAAGCCCCACTTCTAGGTAGCCTGATTTATGATACTGGGTACCAGGAATGGTCCTAAGAAGCAGAGTATAAAGATAGGATTTTCTGGGGAACAGGTGGGACAGCGACAGCTGGACAGTCATGTCAAGCTCCCACCTCGGGGGACTAGGGTAGAAGGGGATGTGTTGGCTAATTCAAACTCTCTGGTATTTGAGGATGCAGGGGAAGTAGTAATTAGAACTGTAAAATTGGGTAGCCACAGATGCTTTTAAGAGGGAAAGTGATGGGCTCTGGGCAATCAGTCACCAACATAAAGCAAATCATAAAAGCCAGAGATCCTCCTTAGCAACTTGTTCTTGTCATCTGTAGTCAGGGGGCAGACAGTCCTAAGGAACAGGCTCAAGACTTAAAAGGGGTAGAATTTTAGAGGAGGTTGAATTCTCAAAGTCAGTCTCTAACACCAAAGTCAGGACTCTTTTGACAAGGAGTGAGACCCCGAGACTAGGGATGAGAATCTAACGTCAGTAGAACTTCAGGCTCCACCAAACCCTGGAGAAGTGGCCCACTCCCACTTGTTAGAGGATGGTGCCACCAACCTGAAGACTATTCAGACACCACACATGAGGCCGGTCCCCTACAAGACAATGCATTATTTCTACTCCCATCTCCCCCTGGCCACCAGATCAATCACTGAAGTTAGGTCCCAGTATGGCCTGACTGGGGAAATATTAGGCCTCCTAAGGGAGGGGTGGAATTATTAATTGAAGGAGCTGCAGTACCAGGCTAATATGTACCAGCAGGAACTGCAAATAAGCCTGGGGATGGATCCTGAGTGGACTAGATCAAGGGGATGGAGGCAGGGGATAAGGGAGAGTGTAGATTTGGGGCACCGTCCCAGAATATAGATCTAACACTTTGTCAGGGGTGCAGGTGGGCTGATTCTGATTCACAGTAGGGATGGTACTTGGCAAAGAAGTAACCTGCGTGAAATGAAGTCACGATGCCATGGCTTGCATGGTTGATGGTGAAGGAAGGCAACATGCTCAGGGAAGTGGACATGCTTAAACACATGCTGCCAGCTGCTACATTACATGACAAGGCCTGGAAGACACTTTGCCGAGACCGTAGGAAATGGGGGCAATACCAGCTTTGCTGGGAAAGTGACACCCAGTGGTGGCTGTCATCTGTAAGCCAGGGCTAAGAACAGGATACTGTTACAGAACCTGGCTCTCCAAATAGCAAAGGAGATGACTGGATCCTGGAGTGACAGGCTGGGTGGCAGCACTTACCTACCAGAAGCAAGTCAAGAGTGGCAGAGAAGGGCCCTTGACCTGCAGGGCTCCATGGAGGTGGCTAATAGAACTTGGGACAGGATAGACAGGCAGTCAAGAAAAGTACAACATACATAATCAAAAGATGTATGTCTATATATATAAAATCTAGTGGTGCAGAAGACTGAGGTCCCAGTGGAAAAACACAACCACCTGCCCAGTTTCCCCCACCAGAGCCAGTTTTCAGATCCAAAACACCCATCCAGTAAAGGAGAAGGCAGAGCCATGGTGTACATAATAGTGATCTTCCAAAGAGACCTCGGGCCATTTAACTTAGTCGATAATTGGGGAAAGGAGACTACTCAGATATGTCCAGGCTTTTGGTTACAGAGCCCAAGTTAATGCAGACAAGTGGGGACCTAATGCAACCTCAGGGCTCTGTTATTGCTAGGGGGTCAAGTAACACATTGGATCCTGGCCCACGTCCTTCATTGGGTCCACTGGGCCCACAGGGGTGAGTCACTTCTCTGGTTCCCAAATGTAATATTCAAATGGTCATACTTAGCAGTCGGTTCCTTGACTTGTAGACTAAGAGCTATCATCGCAGAGAAAGCCAAGTGGAAGCCCCTGAAATTGCACTCTCTGGCCAAGAAAGTAACTCCGCGGGGACGGGGGGCGGGGGGGGGGGGATGGCAGAGAATAGTGTGGAGGATGTAGGGCTAGTGGTCTCCGTCATAGCCCATTTAATTAACCAGTCTGGCCCCTGAAAAAACTGGATGGATCACGAAAGATGACAATGAACTGCTGCAAACTGAATCATCAAGGACTCATCTGGTACCAGCTTAATTCCACCACCACACACTCCATCCCTTGGAGTTCTCCTACACCCACAACAGAACAGAGTAGTATCTAGAAGCTGTTAGTCAATCCTCATTCTGAGCCCCTCAGAGCAAACATGAACCAAGCCCTTTACCTCTTATAGATTTTACTCATAATCACTATGAACAAACAACGAAGAAATAATATAAACACCAAAAAGTATATTAGTCACAAAATATGTTCAAAAGAAGTACTCACCATATTTTGGCACAAAAAAGAAAAGGAAGGAAGGAGGGGAGGGAGGAAGGGACAGAGAGAAGAGAAAGAGAAAGAGAAGGAAAGAATGAAGGGGAAAGAGAACGAATGCCTTACCTTCCTTTTACTGTTAGAGGGCTCAGATAACACTGTCAATACACTTGTCCCAGCAGCGGCAGCCCATGCAGAGACTCAGTTATCAGAGGGTGCTGTTTGGAAACAAACTGTAAATTCCAGCTCCAGCTTTTATGTATCACTTGAGTTCTCTGAGTCTTGCTTTGGACTCTTATGAAATGAGAGTCTGGTTTATTGTGTCAAAGCCAATTTTACCCTAGTAGATTAACACCTGTTCCCCCCAAACCAACATAAGTCATTAAAGTCCAAAACTTTTCAAGGAGGAATATATTTTGATCTTCAGAGGACTAGTGTTTCCTGTGAAGGAAATCTGAGACTGTAGCTGGTCCAATCTTAGACCTAGCTTGTTTTTAGATGGCAGATCTGAAGTCACTCCTTCCTGGAGTGACAAAATATTAATTTAGAACCCAGAATGGGTCATTGAAGATGCTGTGCCCACTTTCCAGAGACTATTTCATTTGGAATCCAGAGGTACGCATCATCAGTTACTCTGTTGTCGCAATGCCTCAACTGAGGAAGGTAATACTTAGGGGGTGTGGGCGGGTTTAACCCAGAAGTGGATGCCGTTTAGGAAAAGTTTTACAAAGGAGGTGACACTTGAAATGGGTCCTTGAGGATTAAGCAGAATTATTTCCTGGACCAATAACAGATAGAAAAATGATGCCAGCATTTTAGGAGCAAATGCCAACTGGAAGCAAATAAAACCTGTCCCTTTCTTAGAACTCCATTGCCCTTGGATGTTATGAAATGTGCAAAAATGAGGACTGATAATACAGTTGATAACAAGGAGAAGGTTCCAGAGGTAGTCTGATTCAGTAGACTTGGGGTTTCAAAGGAAAGGAGAAATAGGTATGAAACTCTAAGATGTATTTATCTAACTGGCTAATTGAGCCTATAAGGAAACATATCACTTCCTAGATTTAAATAAAGGAATCCATTCCTGTTTAATTCAGGAGCAAGAATGCATGCTATCCTAAGGGATTAAACATGGTTCTAGAAGTTTGTCTCCACCACCACCACTGAAACAAGGTATTTCTATCAGAATGGAGACAAACTTATCTTCATTTGCATAGTACATGTCTATTTGTGAAAAAGAGAAAACAAAAAGACCCATTTATTGAACACTTGAAAAATGTGGCTTGGTGTGCCTAAAGACGTAGATTTTTTTATTTTATTTAATTTTTTCAGGAAAGTGGCTGTTGAAAGCTGAATATTAAAAAGTCAATTGAGGCCGGGCGCGGTGGCTCACACCTGTAATCCTGGCACTTGGGAGGCCGAGGCGGGCAGATCCTTTGAGCTCAGGAGTTCGAGACCAGCCTGAGCAAGAGTGAGACCCCGTCTCTACTAAAAAAATAGAAAGAAATTATATGGACAACTAAAAATATATAGAAAAAATTAGCCAGGCATGGTGGCGCATGCCTGTAGTCCCAGCTACTCGGGAGGCTGAGGCAGAAGGATCGCTTGAGCCCAGGAGTTTGAGGTTGCTGTGAGCTAGGCTGATGCCACGGCATTCACTCTAGCCCGGGCAACAGAGCGAGACTCTGTTTCAAAAAAAAAAAAAAAAAAGTCAATTGAATGTAAATGTACTTAAAGCCACTGAACCATACACTTAAAATGGTTAAAATAATGAGCCATATAATTTTTACCACAATAAAAAATTTCAGCTGAAATCCATATACCAGTAGTATCTAATTAGAAAAATTACAAAAATAGTCTTAATCACAAGAGCTCAAAATACTAAGGAATAAATAATAAACTTGAAAAACATGCAGGACCTAAAACTCACAGCCAAGAGAACTAAACAAATACTTTCAGAATGAGAAGTTCTACTTCAGTTTGTAAAGAGTTAAAGTATAAGGTAATTGATCCCAAAGAGATTCTTTCTGGAACTTAATAAAATGCTTACAGTATGAAGATTAAAATTAATTTACAAATGCAATGCAGTTAGTCCTAAAAGGACTCCTTGTGGCACTTACTAAAATGTTCTGAATGTTCATCAGGGCAATAAAGGTATTTACTCATTCTTTTAACACTTAGCTATGTAGGGCTCCTTTCTCTTGAAACAGTTCACACTTGCATTCAATCAGCAAACATCCACCTAGCATCTCCTCCAGAAGTCACGGAGAGAAATGTGGCATTAGTCCCTCCCAAAGAGACTCCGCCCTCAGTGAGCTTTCAGGATATTTATATAAAACAGTTATATAGTTAATGACAATATACTGGGGGGAAGAGAGGGAGAAAATAACATAATGGTGGGGGGAAGTATAATTACCTGGGAGAGGGGTTCACAGTGGGTTTCCCTGCAAGAAGGAACGTCGAGATTAAACCCTGAGGATTGAGTTGCATGCAATGCGCTACGTGAACTGGCGAGTGGGACTACTTGGAGAGGAGAGACCCAGACAGATGAGTAGAGAAAATCAAGGGATGAAAGAGCACTTAATGTCTAATACACCTTAACAACTATGGGAAGGAAACTTTTTTTTTTTTAGTACAGATGGGGTATCACTCTTGCTCAGGCTGGTCTCGAACTCCTGACCTCAAGGGATCCTCCCACCTCAGCCTCCCAGAGTGCTAGAATTACAGGTGTGAGCCACCATGCCAGCCACGAGGAAACAACTGACACAACTTTATGTGGAACAATTTCTCAAACAGAACAAATTAAAGGATGCCAAAAGAAGGGCCTCTACCACCAGGCTCAGCATTTGTGTCACTGATCTGCAGAATGACGATCAGCATCTGATAGATGGACTCAAGTATCTCAGGAGCGAAGTGCAAAGTGAGAGAGTTGACAAAGGATAATATTAAAAATTAACAGTTATATAGAGGTTATGTGCTAGACGTTACTTGTAAAGATTTAAACATGTTAACTCATTTAATTCTTGCAACTGACCATGTGAGGTTGATATTATAAATAAGTATTTCCATTTCATAGATGAGTTAACTGAAGCCAGGGGAGGGTAAGTAGCTTGTTCAAGATCACACAAGCCAGTCAGTGGCAAAATCCGTGTTGTTAAAGCTGTAAGCCAGCACTGTCCAGTAGAACTTTCTGCAACAATGATGCAGGCCTGTGCTGTCTAACAGGGTAGCCACAGGCAAGTACAGCTATTGAGCACTTGAAATGTGGCTTCATGTGCCTGAGAAACTGAATTTTTAATTTTATTTAATTATAACTAATTTAGGCCAAGCTCAGTGGTTCACTCCTGTAATCCCAGCACTTTGGGAGGCTAAGGAAGGAGGGTCGCTTAAGGCCAGGAACTCAAGACAAGCCTGGGCAACATAGTGAGACCCCATCTCTAAAAATAATAATATTTTAAATGTCCAGATGTGGTTACTGTATTAATGGATCTTTAAGTTATTCTGATTAGAGTATGTTCACTGTAGCATTGTTTAATAATATTGAAATTTTAGAAATACCTTAAAGGGAGGAATGGCTAAATAAACTATGAAATATATACAGGTCCAATAAGGTGAGTGGAGAAAGCTGTTAAGAATTACAAAATTCTGGACATCAGGAAAGGGGGGCTGGGGCGAATAACACTGCAAACAATTCAAATCCACTCTTTCTAGGATCTCTGATTTTTTCTGGTCCCCAGCTGATTCTCGTGGCCCTGAATAAGCAGTCTATACCTTCGCCGTCCAATAGAAATACAATGTGAGCTACTTATGTAATTTAAATCCTAGCACTCTGGGAGACCAAGCCGGGAGGATCGCTCCAGGTCAGGAGTTCGAGACCAGCCTGAGCAAGAGTGAGACCCCCGTCTTTACTAAAAATAGAAAGAAATTAGCCTGACAACTAAAAATATATAGAAAATATTAGCTGGGCATGGTGGCGCATGCCTGTAGTCCCAGCTACTAGGGAGGCTGAGGCAGGAGGATTGCTTGAGCCCAGGAGTTTGAGGTTGCTGTGAGCTAGGCTGATGCCACGGCACTCACTCTAGCCTGGGCAACAAAGCGAGACTTTGCCTCAATAAATAAATAAAAATAAAAAATAAAACTACTTACGTAATTTAAACAATTGACAGTGAGATTAATCTTAGTAATATATTTCATTTAATCCAAAACACCAAAAATATAATCATTTAAACACATGGCACCAACCACATCTCAGATGCTCAATAGCCACAATTGGTGGGCAGCTACCGTATGGGATAGTGAAGATCTAAAGAATGCTAAACATCAATTAAAGAAAGAAACTTCTATATCTACTAAAGGTGAAAGTTTTGTAAGGCATATTATCAAGTGATAAAAAGCAAGCTAGACAACTATACATATATCATAAGAAACCCCAAAACTCTTTCAGAGTGATATCTTGAGTTTCTATTATATTTAATAACTTACATCAGAGAAATTCTTTAGAGATCCTTCCACTGAAGATTATCATTATTTTTATATTTATTAATATACATCTTTCATTTTTTTCTTTTTTTGTAGATATGGGGTCTCACTCTGTCACCCAGGCGGGAGGACAGTGGTGAGATCAGAGCTCACTGCAGCCTCGAACTCCTGAACTCAAGCAATCCTCCCGCCTCTGCCTCTCGAGTAGCTGAGACTACCGACATGTGCCACCGCACCCGGCTCAGGATTTTGATAGGGAGGCACTGACACAGTGGGGTGAGGAAGTGGGAAAGTGGTAAGAGCAGTATTAAGGGTTGAATTGTATCTGCAAAGAGAGATATGATGGTGTCCTAACCTTCAGGACCTCAGAATGTAACCTTAGGTGGAGACAGGATCCTTACAAGCTGATCAGGTTAAAGGATCTTAATCCAATGACTGGTGTCCATATCAAAAAAGAGAAATTTGGACACACACACAAACATATACACATGGGAAAACACCATGTGAAGATGAAGGCAGAGGTCAGGGTGATACATCCTCAACACCATCCACAGGACACCATAGATTGTCAGCAGCCACTAGAAGCTAGGGGAGAGGCCTGGAGCAGATTCTCCCTCAGAAGGAACCAACTCTGTCACCCCTTCATGTTGGTGTTCTGGCCTCCAGAGCTGTGAGACAATTCATTTCTACTGTATCAGCCACGCAGTGCATGGTGCTTTGCTATGGAAGCCCAGGGACACTAATACCAGGAGGCAGTTCAGGGTCCTTCCAACAAGCCACATTTCAATACAGACTTAAGGGATAAGAAACCGAAAGTCAGGGGAAGCAGGGGCCAGGGCATGGGAATGTTCTGGGCAGAGGGAACAGAATCTTCATGTATTGATCAGGTTTTTATTTTTTACTGTTATGTATTGTATGATGTACGGATATGTTACTAAGCTCCCTAGCCAGGGAGACACTCCCCTTCCCAGGGGTATCCAATGCTTCATGTTACCACAAGGCTCAACCAGGAGCATGTCTTTCATATATAAACCAATGAACCCCCCCAAGTGTAAACCCACAAATACTTCCCTCTCGAACTCTTACATAAGCAGCAATTTACCCTCCCCTAGATAAGCCATGGCCAGGTACCTGCAACTCCAGACACCCTACAAGCCAGTGGCCAACAGAATTATAAAAATTGGTCAATGCCCCCCCATTTCCTCTACCCAGCTTGGCTGTCCTTCAGAAACCCCACCAGAGGCCCTGGCTCAGGCTGTCCCCTGGCTCCTCACTTCTGCCACCTGACCAAAATCTAGAGCTTCCCCTGTGGCCCTGTATGGCATTTGGTGACCCTTCTGTCTACTCCTGTAAGGGCATGAATGTCTTTCTTCTGACCCTGGTTCTCTTCTTCTCCTGTGGCTGCAGGTTTCAAGGACAGGGACAAGGGCAGAAGAGGAGACAAGGGAAGCTCATGTCTAACTCACCTCGATTAGTTGGTGACGGTGGACAAACACAACAACTCAGATGAAATAATCTGCGTGGGCAGATTCTAATGGAGAAGGGGCAATGAAGACACTGCCACCCGGGTCAGAAGACCTGAGTGAGGTCGGGCCTGCCTTCCTAGGAGGAGCAAAAAGGAAGGATGGTCAAAAGAGCATAAATTACTACCAGTTAAATGTTGAGAGGTTGCTATGTCCCCATACCTGTCCAGATCATTTCGATATCTGAACTTGTTTACTATTCACAAGACAGTGAAGCAGGTACAAATGTTACTTGCATCTGACCCATGAGACTTTAAGTACCTTGCTCACCAGATTACCCATGGCCAGGTACCAGCAACTGGAGACCACCCCTACAATCAAAAGGCCACCAGAATTATTCCAATTGACCAATCCCCAGGTATTTCTTCTGCCCTGCTTGCCTGTCCCTCAGAAACCCCACTAAAGGCCCTGGCACAGGCTGTCCCCTGGCTCCTGACTTCTGCAGCCTGACCAAAATCTGGAGCTTCCCCTTTGGACCTGCATGGCATTTTGTGTCCCCCTCTGTCTGTACCTGTGAGCATACAAACATCTTTTTTCCAACCCTGGCTCTCGTGCCCTCCTGTGGCTGCAACAACTTAAGCAGGCCAAATACAACATGTGCATTCCCAGAACACTGCAGGTTTCAAGGACAGGGGCAAGGGCAAAAGAGGAGACAAGGGAACCTCAAGTCCAACTCACTTTGATTAGTTGGTGATGGTGGGCAAAAGCAACAACTCAGGTGAAACAACTCAGGTCTGGCTAAGCAGATTCTAATGGAGAAGGGGCAATGAAGACACTGCCACCGGGGTCAGAGTACCCGAGTGAGGTCGGGACTGCCTTCCTAGGAGGAGCAAAGCGGAACGACGGTCAAAACAGCAGACATTAATACCAGCTAACCGTTGAGAGGTTTCTATGTCCCCATACTTGTCCTAAATGATTTGGAGATATTAACTCTTTAGTATTCACAAGACAGTGAAGCAGGTACCATTAGTACTTGCATCTTCTGACCCATGAGATGTTAAGTGCCTTGCTCACTAGATCAGCCATGGCCAGGTACCAGGCAACTCGAGACCACTCCTACAACCCAAAGGGCATCAGCATTATTGCAATTTGCCAATTCCCAGCTATTTCTTCTGCTCTGCTTGTAGATCCCTCAGAAACCCCACTACAGGCTCAGGATGTCCCCTACCTCGTGAATTCTGTCGCCTGACCAAAATCTGGAGCTTCCCCTCTGGACCTGCATGACATATTGTGTCCCCCTCTGGCCACACCTGTGAGCACATAAACATCTTTATTCCAACCCTGGTTCTTCTCCCCTCCTGTGGCTGCAACTACTTACCCAGGCCAAGTGCAACATGTCCATTCCTAGAACACTGGAGTTTTGAAGGACAGGGGCAAGGGCAGAAGTGGAGACAGGGGAAGCTCATGTGTAACTCACCTCGATAGGTTGGTGACGGTGGACAAACACAACAAATCAGAAGATATAATCTGTGGAGGCAGATTCTAATGGAGAAGGGGCAATGAAGACACTGCCACCCAGGTCAGAGGACCCGAGTGAGGTCAAACTTGCCCTCCTAGGAGGAGAAAAGAGAAAGGACAGTCAAAAGAGCACACATTAACACCAGCTAAGCGTTAAGAGGTTGCCATGTCCCCATACCTGTCCTAAATGATTTAGAGATGTTAACTCATTTACTATTCACAACAAGACAGTGAAGCAGGTACCATTAGTACTTGCATCTTCTGACCCATGAGACTTTAAGTACATTGCTCACTAGATCAGCCACAGCCAGGTACCAGGCAACTAGAGACCACCCCTACAACCCAAAGGCCATCAGAATTATTCCAATTGGCCAATTCCCAGCTATTTCTTCTGCCCTGCTTGCCTGTCCCTCAGAAACCCCACCAAAGGCCCTGGCTGATGGTGTCCCCTGGCTCCTTCTGTTGCCTGACCAAAATCTCGAGCTTCCCGTATTGCCCTGAGTTGCATTTGGTGACCCGCTGTGTCTGCACCTGTGAGTGCATAAGTGTCTTCCTTCCCACCCTCGTTCTCTTCCCTTCCTGTGGCTGCAACAACTTACCCAGGCCAAGTGCAACATGTCCATTCCTAGAACACTGCAGGTTTCAAGGACAGGGGCAAGGGCAAAAGAGGAAACAAGGGAAGCTCATGTCTAACTCACCTCAATTAGTTGGTGACTGCCAACA
Source organism: Eulemur rufifrons (assembly GCF_041146395.1). Lineage (NCBI taxonomy): Eukaryota > Metazoa > Chordata > Mammalia > Primates > Lemuridae > Eulemur > Eulemur rufifrons. The sequence continues at coordinate 12,474,219 of NC_090996.1, read as the reverse complement.
AACACAACAAACTCAGATGAAATACTCTGCGTAGGCAGATTATAATGTAGAAGGGGCAATGAAGACACTGCCACCCAGGTCAGAAGACCTGAGTGAGGTCGGGCCTGCCTTCCTAGGAGAAAAGAGGAAGGACAGTCAAAAGAGCACACATTAACACCAGCTAACCATTGAGAGGTTGCTACGTACCATACCTGTCCTAAATCATTTGTATATGTCAACTCCTTTACTATTCACAACACATCAGTGAATCAGGTACAATTAGTACTTTCGTCTTACTGATGAGACCGTACATACATTGTTCACTAGATTAGCCATAGCCAGGTACTAGGCAACTGGAGACCATCCCTACAACCCAAAGGCCATCAGAATTATTCCAGTTACCAATTTCCAGCTATTTCTTCTGCCCTGCTTGCCTGTCCCTCAGAAACCCCACCAAAGCCCCTGGCTGATGGTGTCCCCTGGCTCCTTCTGTCGAACAAAATCTCGAGCTTCCTGCATTGCCCTGGGTTGCATTTGGTGACCCGCTGTGTCTGCACCTGTGAGTGCATAAATGTCTTCCTTCCCACCCTTGTTCTCTTCCCTTCCTGTGGCTGCAACAACTTAAGCAGGCCACGTGAAACATGTCCATTCCTAGAACACTATTGGTTTTAAGGACAGGGTAAGGGCACAAGAGGAGACAAGGGAAGCTCATGTCTAACTCACCTCGATTAGTTGGTGATGGTGGACAAACACAACAACTCAGATGTAATATGTGTGCCTAGGCAGATTATAATCAAGAAAGGGCTGAAGACACTGCCACTCGGTCAGAAGACCTGAGTGAGATCGGGCCTGCCTTCCTAGGAGGAGCAGAAAGGAGGGATTATCAAAAGAGTAGGCATTAATACCAGCTAAACGTTGAGAAGTTGCTATGTCCCCAAACCTGTCCTAAATCATTTGGATATGTAAACTTGGTTACTATTCACAACACGACCATGAAGTATGTACAGTTAGGTCTTCCATCTACAGATTTGAGGTTAATTACTTTGCTCACCATCTCAGGGTTAGTGTTCAAACACATGTTCTTCAATGGCCTTGGGCCTCGGGATTTACTACATATATGGGACAGCACATGCCAAGGCAGGTAAAATCTCATGGTGCAACTTTTTCATAGAGTTGCTGGGGAAATGTCATAACTCTCTGTAATTTTTGACTTCATATAAAAAATAAGAATTAAAGTTGTGTGGCTACCACCTTGGTGGTTTCCCTGATCTCCATGTTGTCATCCAGTGTCTGTGGTGGCAAGAGGTCTCTTGGAGAGAGTTCTTTATAGGGTATTAATTCAATAAGCACATCAGAGTCAAAAATAGAATATACTAATATTTGTTTGGGGCCATTATTATGTACTATGTTTCTCTTGTACATGATGTGTACAAATTATACATGTTAACTCATGGATGATTTTCAAGACTTCAAGGAAGGTTTAATTAGGTTTTCATTTTACTGGTTCCAACTTCTAAGAGGGAATGGATAAAATAGTAAGGCAAATGAAGGTATGAAACATCCAGCACGTACGCAAATGACGTGGGTGGGTCACTGGTATAAGAGGGTGCTGAAGGGGGAAAGAATATGGAATAGAGTATAATGGTCAAATGGAACTTGATTCTGAAACAAAATTTGTTAATTTTTCCCAGAACAGTTTACCTATTCCTTGCATAGTAATATTAATCATAATTTTTTTGCCAAAAATACTACCTCATTTTAGCTCTCATTCTATTCCTATGGACCAGCCTTTTGAAGGCATATGTTTGATTCGAGAAAAGAAATGTACTATTAAGGTAGTGGTGAGCATAATAAAGAAAATGCTTTGAGGTGATTTCAAAAGATGATTTACACAAAATGATTATAGTCATGCAAAATTTTATGGGTTGATTCTAGGTTTCCTGGGGAAGAAATTTGGTGTGTTAGGTCCCAGAGGGGCTACTTTATACAGCTACTGGGAGTAGTGAGATACTGAATAATAATGAAGTTCCTTTTCACAAATATGTCTTTACACTTTCATGTTAAGAATTTTTACTTATTGAATGGAGTGATTTCAGACTTATTAAAATGTTTTATGTGCTCATATGAGGAATAAACACATTTGTTCACTCATTTCACTGCAGGGTCTTCCTTAAAAGGCACTGTTCATGCCAGGGAGAGAAGTAGGATGCATCAGTTAGACTTAAAGAGTCCTTGCACTATCAGGTTAGGAGTGGAGGGGGTGTTAAGGAGCCATGAGAAACGTGAGCAGCAAAGAGCCAGGTGCATTGGGGAATGGGGTGGGTGTGGAACACAGATCCAACAACAAATGTAGTGGAGCAGGAGCTGGGAGAGGGCCAGGGAGTTGGGAGTGCCCAGTGGCTAACTCAGCCTAGAAAAATATAACCCTGAGTAAGGCTGGACAAAAGAGGAAGATCAAAGGAAAGACCCCGCCTTAGGCTCAGAGTGATGGCCTTTAGTGTCAGGCAGAATCAAGCACCCTTGGGACAAAGATGAAAACATCAGTGTTAGCAAGACAAAATACCAACAAGGACTAAAAGTTACTGGAAGCATACAATGGACCAAGGACCTCTGTCATGTGATTCATGTACCTTAACTCACTGATGACCTACTACCAGCTTGGGAGTTATATACAGTTAATAATCCCACTTTAAAGCTGGAAAAAAGAGGCAGTTGGTTAACTATGTTATGCATCCACAGAAATCCACCCTTGCTGGAGACCACAGAATATTTCTGACTGGTTTCTAACTTCTCCAACAGCTCTGAATACATGGATTCAGGGGAAATAACGAAGAGGAAGGTATGTGCCCTAAGGTAGACAGCTCTCAGAGAGCAAGAGAAAAAAGCAAGTCGCAGAACAACGCGTAAAACAACATACTGTAAGACAATAAAAACACAAACCCCAAGAGATAATATGTATTTTCTGTGGGGACATGTGCATATATATCTCAGTATGTTATATATTTACATACACTAGGGTGTTATATATATTTATTGGGATTTGTGCATGATAAGGATGTATTTATATGTATAGATGTATAAATATGTATAATATATACTTTATGCATATGTACATGTATATTTCATATATTACACATATGTATATGCATACATATATGTGTATATTTATATACACATGTCCCCACATTAAATACTTACTTGGAGTTTGTGTTTTTATTGTCTGAGGGTATGCTATTTTACGTATTTTTCTGCAATTTGCTTAGACAGTATACTGTATACTAATATACGTGAGTGTTAAGGAATATAAAAGTCAGGAGGACATTCAGCTGATAAACTGCTTCTGGGGAGGGGAGAAAGACCAAGACTGGGTGTGGCAGTCAACAGAGACTTCCTCGTGGACAGTCCAGAGGGGTGGCCGGGAGCGAGGCCGGGATCACCGTGATGCAGAAGCCACCACTCTGGGGAGCCACCCCCGCCCACCGTGCGCCGCGGGCCGGCACCTGAGGACGAGCTCAGCACGGCGCATGCGCTGAAGGTGTGTCCGCCACGACTCCCCCGCCTTCCCTCCAACGATGGGGGTGGAGCCTGCTACAGGCCACGCCCCATCCCGTGCCGCGCGCGGGGAGCGGCGGGGCTTCCGCTTGGCAAGGCACTGCTTCCGGATCCGGCGACGGTTGCTGCGGGTATGCGGTGCTATGGCGCCGGTTGGCCTGGCGGGCAGGGCTGCGGCCCGGGAGCGCGAAGCAGTGGACGACCGGGCGGGCGCTGTGGCCTTGCCGCCCACCATGGACTGCCCCGCTGAGCGCCCGGACCCCAAGTGTGACAGTGGGGGACCGGGCTGGGGAATCTGTGTAGCGGAACAGCTTTTGGATCAACAGAACGGTGTTGGGAGAATGTGTATCCGGCTCACCTCCGTTAGCTTTGAAAATAAAAGACACCACCAACCGACAGAAGAATCTCTCTCCGTAAAAGCGGGAGAAAAAGCGATGAAAAGGGAGCACTATCGCCAGGCTCAGAGTCACTCTGATGTGAAAGATAACATCACTGCAGGTCAGCTAGAATCAAGTCTTAAAAGGAACCAAGACTAAGGGATCAGAGCTAACCAAGGAAAGTTAACCGTATTAGGTAACAGTTACTAGAGCTTGCCGTTAATCCTGATCCTCAGTACAATCCTGTAAATTGGATTAGAATATCTTTTACAAATGAAGAACCGAGGCACAGGTTAAATTTCTTTTTTTGAGACTTGTCCAAGTTCATAAATAATTTCTTTGAAATCATAGCTAGTAGTGGCAGAATTACCTGTAAACGTTAAACTGAGGTACGTTTTTTTTTCGAGTTGTTTGAAATGTTGGAAACACCAAACTCCCATTCAGCTGAGGAAATAGTTACATTTATAATAGTGTATATACAATTGTGGAATACTATGCTATACTGACATGGAAAGTTCCCCCAAGACATTTTGGAGTGTATCAAAAAATTCAAGTTGCAAAAAATATGTAGTTATTCTTTTATACAAAAACAAACCTCTCAAAACAATACCTGGTTTTACTGTAGTATATACTTACGTAAATGATAGAAAAAAGAATGGATGTATGCAAATTAATACACAAAGAGCTAGAATAACACACTAAACTGACAGCAGTGAATAGGGGAGGGAAGGGAGTCATAGAGATTTATGAGTGTTAGGGTAAAATAGAACTTTTTAAATGACAGTTTCCTTGGGGGTGTGGTCAGGAAAAATGTATATATACTGTATGTTCTCTGTATAATAAAAATTATTTTAAAAACTTGACATGGCATTTTTATCTTTTGAGCACTCACCCTGCTATAAATGGCTTTAAATAATTCCAGGAACAAAATCTACCATTAAGGGGTGAAGATTTGAGGGTTATGAGGCTATGAACATAAAAATAAATCATATTCAGGGACTCCCAAAAGAGAAATTTAAAAGTAATTTCAAGCAGTGCAATATTTCATTGTTTAATTCCAGGAAGCTTTAAAAAAATAGATGTTACGTAAAACTCCTCCAGGTCTACATTACATAGTTCATATTTGATGGAAATTTAGAGGGACTAATATTAAGTACTTTTTCAAATATGGCTCTGGATGTTTTCAGTTGAAATATTTTAGAAGTTTATAAAATATTGATTATTACTCATAAAGTTTTTAGTTTTTAATAAATTATTAAAAGATTTGCCAAAATCTTATACCTGACAGCTTTGTGACCCTATATAAAAATTGTTAAAAACAAACAAGCAGACCAAAAACCCAGGGATTAAAATGGGAGCAACCCACTCTAATTGTCAGTTACCACTGGAAATTAGCATTTAAAATATGTCAGTTGACCTAAGGATTATCAAGAACCAAATTTGCTTGGAGGACCCCTTAGTCACCTTATTTGGGGAAGTAAAGAAGAAAGCATAAGTAGGTCTGCTCACCTGACAAGTACCTTCTCATCTGAGGCTTACCATTAGGTGGTTGGCAAGATCACAAAATGAAAGTTCTAATCCTGATGACATCACACCTGTTGCTTGGTAGCGAGCCAGATGGGCAGTTTTCACATAGCTTTGGCTTAGGCCATTGCTCACTCCATCAAGGTGCCTGAAATGTAGTTTAATGTGTATTAATTTTTGCTGTGTAACAAATCACCCCCAAATAAACATTTATTTTCCTCCAGTTTCTGAAGATTAGGAATCAGAGCAGAGTGGCTTGGTGGTTCTGGCTTAGTCTTTCTTGAGGTTGCAGTCAAACAGTGTCTAGGGCTGCAAATCATTTCAAGGTTCTTGAAATGGGGATTAAAAAACCCACTCCAAACTCACTTCTTTGTTGTAGGCCTCAGTTCCTCATGATGAGGGCCTCCCTATAGGGCTGCTCATGACATGGTAGCTTGCTTCCTCTAGAGTGAGAGATGAGAGAGGGAGGGAGAGCAAGATAGAAGCCACGATGTCTTTTGAGCTGATCTTGGAAGTCATACTATCAATTCTCTGTATGCTAATGGTCACACAGACCATACAGTACAATGTGAGTGGGATCTTGACAAGGGTGTGAAGACCAGGAAATGGAGATATAGAGATCGTTGGGGGCCATCTTGAAGGCTAGCTTCCCCTGCGTACCATTTCCCAAATGCTCCTTCTCATGGATAATTATCAATACTAGAGACCTACAGGTTACCTAGAGCTACTATAGAAATTAAGGTACTGTATAAACAAGATTGGGTCCCAGAACTACACATGTATAGTTTCCTTAACACCAGATGAATATGTACTTGGGGAAGATGATAAAATGTATACAACTATAGTTACATACCTAAACACATTAGTTACCCTTATATAATATGCTTAAGTGTCCGTTTATTGATTCATCCAATTGAGACAGTAACTTTTAACTCCCTGCTATTTTGGAAGTTAAACATTTTTGGCCAGGCAAGGTGGCTCATGCCTGTAATCCCAGCACTTTGGGAGGCTGAGATGGGAGGATTGCTTGAGACCAGGAGTTAGAGACCAACCTGGGCAACAAAGTGAGACCCCCATCTCTAAAAAAAAATTTAAAAATTAGCCGGATGCAGTGACACACACCTGTAATCCTGGCTACTCCAGAGCCTGAGGCAGGAGGATTGCTTGTGCTTAGAAGTTCAATATTACAATGAGCTGTGAGTGTGCCACTGTACTCCAGCCTGGGCAATGGAGTGAGACCCTGCATCTAAAAAAAAAAAAAATTTCTACTTCTTCCCATCTCATTACTTCCAAGCGTATATGTGTGGAACACTAATTTCATACTGTTAAGGTTTATAGTACTTATCTTCTATTGAGTAATTATAATTAAGTATTCATGAAATCAAGATGATTAAGAAAGGTAGCTAGTGGGGGTTTCTTTGATGTTACTGGCCTCTCCTCTAATTGGGAAAGCTGACTTTGAAGTTCATGTGGATGTTAATGGGAAAGCCTCACATTAGGGGGTTTGGTGATGGAGGTAGAGGAGATAGCGGGTAGGCAATTCGTGCACAAACACACACAGACACACACAGAGACAGGGAAATACACACACGTGTGGACACACACAGATATATGCAGACACAGGCCTACACTGCTTTAGAAAGTTCGTCTTTGCTTCACCGTGAGGGAAAAGCTATACTGTACATGTGACTGATAGAGGTGGAGAAGGTGGGTGGGGGCCATCTATGAAGCCAATGGCCACGAATTATTCAGTCAGTCTCCTAGATTTTTGTCCTACTTCTGGGCAACTCTCTATTCCTGCTCTAGAGGCTGTGACCTCAAGAACAAGTGGGGACTCTGCTCTGGCCCTCTCTCATGAATGCTTAAGTCATGAGTCTTACTCTTCTTTCTGTTCATTTCTCAGGGTGATCTCATAGACCAGCGTGCACGTGGCACAAGCAGAGACTGGCAAGAAAGGCAGAGGCAGCTCTCGAAAGGCCCCGGAGGCCATGGGGAAAGATTCTGTGTTTTGTTCTAAGTGCGGTGGAAAAGCTGACACACCACGAGGCCTAACTGGTCTTCCTGATTCCAGTCCTGCTTTTTTTCTTCTCTCCTGGCCTCTTTCTTTGAAACATACTAAGTTCATTCCTACCCCAGGGTCTTTACGCTTTCTTTCTAATTGAGACACCTTCCCCCAGGCCTTAGCATGGATGACGTCTTCTCATAATTCAAGTGACCACTCAAACAGGTTTTCTCTGGTCATGCAACCCGACGTGCCTCGTCACCCCCTCCCCTCCCCACTCCCTTTGTCAGTATCTCTCTGTGATGGTGAATTTTATGTGTCAACTTGGGTGGGCCCAAATACCCAGATATTTGGTCAAACATTATTCTGGATGTTTCTGGGAAGGTGTTTTTGGGTGAGATCAACATTTAAATTGGTGGACTTTGAGTAAAACAGATTGCCTCCCCAATGAGGGGAACCTCATCCCATCAGTTGAAGGTCCGAATAGAGTGAAAAGACTGAGCCCCTAAATTCTGAGGTGTCCTCTTTGCCAGTAGACGTAGCGTCTATGCCCCATCTGAGGAAATTAACCCTGCATTGCCTGCAGAGATGGGAACAGCCTCATCTGAGGCAGCTGCCTTGAAAGACCCTGCTGATTCTACTCAGGCCCCACCCCACCACCCACTTTGCTTCTAGACCTATAACTAGACTCAAGTCCCTGCAGTCCCCTATAGGTGAATCACAGTGCAGACCCTTAGAATTTTGGAGCCATCTTCTGTAGATAACTACTCTCATTTTGAAAAATGGCTTCTGGCTTGTGTATGGCCTTAATAGAAATTGGATGCTTAACTATGGGCCACGAAATTACCACTCGACCTGGGTTGCCCATGATAAACAGGGTGTTACCTGACTGCCCCCCAAGCCAGAAAGTTGGGCGTGTATAGCAGCACTCCATCAAATGCAAGTAGTATTTTTGAGATGGAGCCCAAGCAGGCCCTGAAGGTGCAAGTAGGTTGCATGAGGAAGTGGCCCAAAGATCGGTGACACTCACTCCTGCTACACTACATTCTCTCTCCCTGCCTGCACCCATGGCCACATTCGGAGTTCCCTGTGATAAGTTCACAGAAGAAGAGAAGACTCAGGCCTGTTTCACAGGTGGTTCTGCACAATATGCAGGCAACACCAAAAGGGGACAGCCACAGCACTACAGCTCCTCTCTGGGACATCCCTGACAGGTATGGAAGGAAATCCTCCCAGTGGGCAGAACTTTGAGCAGTGCACCTGCTTGCTTATTTTGTTTGGAAGGAGAATGGCCGGACCTGAGATTGGTTATATACCAAGTCATGGGATATGGCTGATGGTTTGGCTGGATGGTCAGAGACTTGGAAGGAATGTGATTGGAAAATTGGTAGCAAAGAAGTATGGGGAGGAGGTATGTGGATAGACCTCTCTGAATGGGCAAAAAATGTGAAGACATTTGTGTCCCATGTGAATGCTCACCAAAGGGGGACCTTAAAGGCAGAGGAGGATTTTAATAATCAAAGGAATAGGATGGGCCGGGCGCGGTGGCTCACGCCTGTAATCCTAGCACTCTGGGAGGCCGAGGTGGGCGGATCGTTTGAGCTCAGGAGTTCGAGACCAGCCTGAGCAAGAGCGAGACCCCACCTCTACTAAAAATAGAAAGAAATTATATGGACAGCTAAAAATATATATAGAAAAAATTAGCCGGGCATGGTGGCGCATGCCTGTAGTCCCAGCTACTCGGGAGGCTGAGACAGGAGGATCGCTTGAGCTCAGGAGTTTGAGGTTGCTGTGAGCTAGGCTGACGCCACGGCACTCACTCTAGCCTGGGCAACAGAGTGAGACTCTGTCTCAAAAAAAAAAAAAAAAAAACAAAGGAATAGGATGACCCATTCTGTAGATACCAGTCAGTCTCTTTCCCCAGCCGCCTCTGCTATTGCCCATTGGGTTCATGAACAAAGTAGCCTTGGTGTCAGGGGTGGACATTAATGCATGGGTTCAGCACCATGGACTTCCACTCACCATAGCTGACCCGGCTACAGCCACTGCTGAGTGCCCGATCTGCCAGCAGCAGGGACCAACACTGAGTCCCTGCTATGGCACCATTCTCTGGGGGGATCATCCAGCTAGTTGGTGGCCGGTTGATTATATGGGACCACGTCCATTATGGAAGAGGGAGTAGACACACTCTGGATGTGGATTTGCCTTCCCTGAATGCAATACTTCTGCAAAAATGACCATCCGTGGACTTATAGAATACCTTATCTACTATCATGACATTCCACATAGCATTGCTTCTGATCAAGGAACTTGCTTCACAGCAAAAAAAGCGTGGCTGCCCATGCTCATGGAATCTGTGGGCATTACATGTTCTTCACTGTCCTGAAGCAGCTGGCTTGCCTGAATGGTGGAATAGCCTCTTGAGGACTCAGCTACAGTGCCAGCTAGGTGTCATCAGTGTCCAGTATATGATGCTGTTTCTTTATAGCAAAGATTCATAGGTCCAGGAACCAAGTTGTGGAAATGGGAGTGGCACACCTTAGTATTACCCCTAGTGACCCAAATTTTTACTTCCTGTTCCCATGACCTTATGCTCTGCTAGCCTAGAGGTTTTAGTTTCAAAGGGAATAATGCTCTACCGGGAGATATGCTATGGTTTGAATATTTGTCCTCTGAAAAACTCATTTTGAAATTTACCCAGCTACTCAGAAGGCTGAGGCAGGAGGATTGCTTGAGTGCGGAGTCACCAACAGCTGTGATGATGCCACTGCACTCTAGCGCCAGAAAACAGAGCAAGACCCTGTCTCCCCAAGGTGGAAGTATTGAGAGGTGGGGCTTTTAAGAGGTGATTGGGGCATGAGAGCTCTGCCCTAATGAATGGATTAATCCACTCATGGATTGATGGAATATTAGGTTAATAGATTAATGGCTTACCATGGGAGTAGGATTGGTGGCTATAAATCTCTATAGATAAGAGGAAGAGGCCAGGCAAGGTGGCTCACACCTGTAATCCCAACACTTTGGGAGGCTGAGGTGGGAGGGTCACTTGAGGCCAGGAATTCAAGACCAGCCTGGGCAATACGGCAAGACCCTGTTTCTACAAACAAATTTTTAAAATTAGCTGGTCATGGTGGTGCATGCCTGTAGTCCCAGCCACCTGGGAGGCTGTGGTGGGAGGATTGTTTGAGACCAAGAGTTCGAGGTTACAGTGAGTTATGATCACACTACTGCACCCTAGTCTGGTAACAGTGAGACCTTGTCTCTAAAAAATAAAAAAATTTAAAAATAAGAGGAAGAGACACCTGAGCTAGCAAGCTCAGCCCCCTCACCAAGGGATACCCTGCACTACCTCAGGATTCTCAGAGGGTCCCCACCAGCAATAAGACCCTCACCAGATGCAGCCCCCTTGACCTTGGATGGACTTCTCAGCCTCTATAATGGTAAGAAATAAATTCTTTTTCTTTATAAATTACACAGTCTTTGTTATAAGCAACAGAGAAAACAGACTAAGACAGAAAATTGGTACCAAGAGTGGGGTGGTGCTGATAATACCTGAAAATGTGGAAGCAGCTTTGGAACTGGATAATGGACAGAGCCTGGAAGAATTTGGAGGAGAAGACTAGAAAAAGCCTAGATTCTGTTGAGGGCTTGGAAGCCAAGAAGACTAGGGAAAGTTTGGAACTGCTTAGAGGTTGGTTAAGTGGTCGTGACCAGAATGCTGATAGAAATGTGGACAGTAAAGGCCATTCAGATGAGGTTTCAGATGGAACTGAAGATGGAGGTCTTAGAAACTGGAGTCAAGGTCATCCTTGTTGTAATTGGCAAAGAACTTGGCCGCATTGTGTCTGTGCCCTGGGGCTTTATGGAATGCAGAATTTAAGAGCAATGAATTGGGCTATCTGGTGGAAGAAATGTCTGAGCAGCAAAGCATTCAGACTGCTGTATGGTTACTTTTCACTGCTTACATTAAGCTTTGAAAAAGAAAAACATGACTTAAAGACAAAATTTGTAATAAAAAGAGAAACATTTGGAAAACTCTCAGCCTGGCCATGTGAAGAGTGAGAAAGCACATTTGGGAAAGGAGACCAAAGGTGTAGCCCAGTAACAGTTTGCCATAGAGATTAGCACCAGTAGAAGGGAGCCACCAGGTTCTCCTCACAACAATGGAAGAAAGACCCTGAAGACATTTCAGAGATCTTTGAGGCTACCCCTCCCATCATGGGCCCAGAATGGTTTCCAGGAGGGAATGGGTCCAAAACACCCTTCACAGGCTCTCTGCCCAGGGCTGCCTTGGGACTCTGCTCCCTGAAATTCCAGCACAGAGCTTCTCAGCCACCCCAGCTGTGGCTCAAGGAGCCCTAGGTGTGGATCCACCCTTCACTCAAAAAGATACAAGTTGTAAGCCTTGGCAGCCTCCGTGTGGTTGTAGGCCACTTGTCATGGGACGCCCTACACCACGTGTTGCAGAGAGCAAGAGCTATGGGCAGCCTCCACCCAGATTTCAAAGGATGTTGCAGAAAGGCTGGGGGCCCAGGCAGAGACTTGTTGAATGGGCAGGACCACCACAGAGAGCAATGTCCAGCAGCAGTGTGGGGTCAGAACTGCCGCAGTGTCCCTGCCAGGGCAACGCCCAGTGGGGCCATGGGAGAGGGACTACCACCAGGACCCCAGAACTGGGAGTCACCAGGAGTGAGATGGAGCAGGGACCTCTCTTTGGGGCTTGCCAGGCCCCCTAAGCATGGAAATAAAGACAAAACCTTGTGTCCTTTCAAAAGAAATCCCAGGCATCTACCTGGCCTTGGAAAGTAAATGAGCAACCTGATAAAAAAGAAGATAGTAACAGTAGTCTCCCAAGCAAGCCAGAGTCCCTACAGAAACTAAAAGATAACATCTTAACATATATTCTTGAGATGTTCTGCAGAAACCCCCACAAATGGAAAATGCTGACAGCTGTTGTGTAACCTCAGATAAGGGGGAACTGAGGCCTGGACTCTGACCACCATTCTTTGTTCTAATTTTTTCCTGAGGGGCCTGGAAAGAGTCACACCCACAGGAACCAAAGAATCTCTGAATCTACCTATGACCCCATTCCCCTCACTTCGAGGTATCCCACCTTTTTGGGCCAAACCAACGTATTAATATAACCTCCAGTTATTGGCTTATGATTTTGCCTACATCGTCCACTTTCCTGAAATGTAGCTCTGTGTTTAAAAACCCTTGCTTATCTTATAAGCCATCAGGGAGTTCGGTTCTTAACTGTTAGCTGCCCATTCTCCTTGCTTGGCACCACGCAATAAATGCCCTTTTGTCCTACTGCAAATCTCAGGGTTAGTGTCTGGCTCTGCTGCATTCAGTTCAGTTCCGTAACAGCAGCATGCAACACCTGCCTGGGAAAGCTTCAGGCGCTGGACTCCAACCCCTACAGCAGCCACATGGGCTGCACCCTGCAAAGCCATAGGGGTGGGGCTACCTGAAGCCTTGGTGGCCCAACCCCCACCCTTGCATGTCCAGGAGGTGGCACATGGAGTCAAAAGAGATAATTCCCCAGCTTTAAGGTTTAATGCCTGCCCTGCTGGGTTTTGGAGTTGCTTGGGGCCAGTTACCCCTTTATTTTTGCCTAATTTTTTCTCTTGGAATGGGAATGTCTATTCTATGCCTGTGTTTCCATTGTGAGACAGTATAGGGACGGGACCTGGGCCTCACTTCTGACCAAGGGAGGCAACACGGGGCAGCATGACCCAGCCTAATTAACTGTAAAAGAACAAAAAACAAACCATCTCCTAGCTGCTGAAATTCATACAAAGTGGGGGCCACACTGTCTGTCTCTTGAGTGATGTTTTCCAGGACCACTGAAGCAAGATGCTGACACCAGCTGATAAGGAACCTGGCTTCAAAGAAACCAGACCTGTCTGGATCTAACTGCCTCCAGCCATAATAGACCCCCATACGGACCTTACCCTGATGTTTCCCTCATTATAATCTCATTTTAATGCTAAAAATCATGCCCAGGGGTGAAAATTTAAAATGCTAACGATACCTGGGATGCATGAAGAAGCATGACCACCAAGTGTGCTGGTGTCAACAGAACCCTGTCTCTACATGGATGACTTCAAAGCTGACACCTGCTTCCCTCTGTACAGCCCCATAAAAGTTCACCAGCCCTTTGGAGAGCCAGTCTGGTTGCTCCTTAATCAGGACTGCCTCCCTTTTGTTTGAGCAATACCCTGAATAAAGCTTCACCTGCCTAAATCTTTCTGGTCTTGTGCCAATTTCTATTGACTCAGGGACCAAGGACCTGAAGTCCGGTATCAATCGTGTCTTGGAAGTAGATAACTTGTTTTGATATCATAGCCCTCTGGACTTTGAACTTTTGAGTTGGTGCTCGAACAAGTTAAGACTTTAAGGCTACGGGGTTGGAATGAATATGTTTGTATGGGAAAAGGACATAAGTTTGGGGGAGTGGAGAGCTGGAATGCTATGGTTTGAATATTTGTCCCCTCCAAAACTCATGTTGAAATTTAATCCTCAGTGTGGCAGTATTGAGAGGTGGGGACTGAGTCATGAGGTCTCTTTTTTCATGAATAGATGAATCCATTCATGCATTAATAAATTAATAGTTTAATGAATTAATGGGTTATCACAGGAGTGGGACTGGTGACTATTTAAAGCAGAGGAGGAGAGACCTGAGCTAGCACGCTCAGCCCCCTCACCATGTGATGCACTACGCCACCTCAGGACTCTGCAAAGAGTCCCTGCCAGCAAGAAGGCCCTCACCAAATGCAGCCTCTTAACCTTGGACTTATTAGCATCCATAGCTGTAAGTGGTAAATTCCTTTTCTTTATAAATTACCCAGTTTCAGGTATTCTGTTATGAGCAACAGAAAATGGACTAAGACTAGACACAACAGTGATTTCATTGAACTGGAAGACTGTCACCTGGCCACATTCTTGTCTCTGAATCAATAGGCAAGGAAAGGAATTACCATCCTGGCTTGAGTGATTGATTAATCCTGAGTGGCAAAGAGAAACTGGACTGGTACTCAGAAGGTCAGAAAGAGTTTATCTGGAATACAGTAGCTCCCTAGGGCATCTCTCAGTATTGCCACGCCCTCTGATTAAAGTCCCTGGAAAACTGCAACAACCCATCCAGGAAGAACTACGAATGGCCCAGACCTTCCAGGAAAGAAGGTTTGGGCCACCCCACCAGGTGATCCATGGCCAGCTGAGGTGCTTGCTGAGGGCAAACTGAGTATGGAATGGGTAGTAGAAGGAGGTGGTTATAAATATTACCTACGTGCACATGACCAGCTGCAGAACTTAGGACTATAATGGATTTTGTTTTATAGTGGATATGTGTGTGTATCTCAAATGTCTTTGTTTTCTTCCCTCTATTATCCCCTTATCATGTAACAAAAGATATAGTGACCTTATAATATTAAAGTATTGTTAACTTAAATGATAGTATTTGAGTTAGGAGATATTAAAGAGAAGTGTAGACATCACCCAAGAACTTTACATCCTCTTCTGGGGAAGGGATTAGTGCATTTTTGGTTGTACACAGGATAGTTGTATCACGTTAGGTGGAAGAATGACCTTGTCATTGTCTTTGTTTGGAGATTAAGTGTGGTTTAAAGCGATGTGTATGGGTGCCACTGACAAGGGGTGGACTTGTGATTATTAATTTTATGTGTCAACTTGGATGGGCCACAGTGCACAGGTATTTGGTCAAATATTATTCTGGATGTTTCCAGGAAGGTGTTTTTGGACAAGATTAACATTTAAATTGGTGGATTTTGAGTAAAGCAGATTGCCCCCATAATGTGGTGGTGGTGGTGGGGTCTCATCCAATCAGTTGAAGGTCTGAATAGAGCCAAAAGACTGATCTCCCTTGAAGAAGAAGAAATTTTGCCTGCAGACGCCTTTGACTTAAAGTGCAACACTGGTTCTTCCATGGGTCTCCAGCCTGCCTGCCCCACCCTCTGCAGATTTTGGACTTGCCAGCCTCTGTGATCCTATGAGCCAATTCCTTAAAATAAATCTCTCTAGACATATACACATCCCATTGGTTCTCTTTCTCAGGAAATCCCTAATATGCCCACTTTCTTGAAAAAAGAAAAGAAAATGAAGTACTTTAAACACATAAAATGGCACAAGCCAGGTGTGATGGCACACACCTGTAGTCCCAGCTATGCCTGAAAGCTGAGAGGGCAGCATCGCTTACGCCCAGGAGTTCGGGGCTGCAGTGAGCTATGATCTTGGCACCACACTCCAGCCTGGACAACAGAGCCAGACCCTGTCTCTTAAAAAAAAAAAGGACAAAGAATAATATAAAGAAATACCAATGTTTCCACACCCAAGTTTAACAATCTCTGATGTTAAGCTATGTTTGAGAATTGTTTTTCTTAAGAAATAACATTTACAGATATGCCTACATCCCAATTATAACGCTTCCTGATCCCACTGTTCATTCTCCCTCTCTAGAGGTGATCACTCTCGTAAAGTCAGGTATCATTCCCATCTGTATTTTAACATTTTTACTACAAAGGTATTCGTCCACAAATAGTATACGTAAAATTTTTTTACACACGTGGCATCATTCTGTACTTTTTGAGTCTGAATTTAGAGCCAAAGTGCCTGGATTTAAATTCTGCCTGCCAGGGATATCTTTTCGAGGGGATGAAAGTGGCTAAAATTAGGTCGTGGTGATAGTTGCGCAATTCTCTGAATATGCTAAAAACCACTGAATTCTACACTTTAAAACAGTGAATTTTATGGTACATAAATTATATCTCAATAAAGCTATCATAGAAAATAAAGATAACAATGAAAGGTGATATGTGGGAAAAAATCCTGGCTGCACTGAGTCGTGTGACCTTGGGGAAGGTATTTAAAAAGCTTTCTTTGCCTCCATGTGCTTATCTATAAAATGAGATAATTACGTATCTAGCCAGTAAGTTTGCTATGAGGATTGAATAAGATAATACGTGTAAAAACACTTCCAACAGGGTGGAGAACTCAGGCTGACACAGTGCTCAGTAAACATTAGCAATCATTTTTATTATTGCCTTCTGTAATTTAGGGTTTTTACCATGTTGACTTCAATATCCCTAATGATATATGTGGAGTAGTTGATTTATCCTAACTGTTCCACAGCATTTGCTTGCATATAAGTTTATTTATTTCTGTATTGATGGATATTAGGGCATTTCCAAATTTATTATAAATAATTTTGCCATAAACATCCTTATGCACATATCCTTGGGCACATAGCGGTTGTCCAAAAGGAATCTAGGAGTTAATTACTGGATCTTGAGGATGCACATGTTAAAGAAAAAAGTATTCATGACACTTGTTAAAGATTTTTTTTTTTTTTTTTTTTTTGAGACAGAGTCTCACTCTATTGCCCAGGCTAGAGTGAGTGCCGTGGCATCAGCCTAGCTCACAGCAACCTCAAACTCCTGAGCTCAAGCCATCCTCCTGTCTCAGCCTCCCAAGTAGCTGGGACTACAGGCATGTGCCACCATGCCCGGCTAATTTTTTCTATATATATTTTTAGCTGTCCATATAATTTCTTTCTATTTTTAGTAGAGGTGGGGTCTCGCTCTTGCTCAGGCTGGTCTCGAACTCCTGAGCTCAAACGATCCGCCCACCTCGGCCTCCCAGATTGCTAGGATTACAGGCGTGAGCCACCGCGCCCGGCCAAGATGTTAAAGATGGTAGGGCTGACTTTATTCAAGGAGGATTACTACAAGCATGTTCTGTAGTAGGAGAGAAGGTTTGAATTCTGAATACAAGGAAAAGTGGGAATTTATAGCCAAGGAGAAGTGTGTGTATGTGTGTTTGGCAGGGGGGATGTCAGTGTATGGAAAATTACTACAAGGAAACATTAGGGGTAAGGGGGATTTCTGGCTAATCTGACCTAACAGGATTCTTGCCGAAGGCAGGCCAGGGGGATTGGACCATCACCTGGGGGATGTTAGGGAAGGAAGATTCCAAACAGTTATAGAGGGTGATCAGATATTGAGAACGGGGGATTCTGGCTAAAGTGACATACCAGGATTCTCGATAAAATTGGATGATGCAGAAATGAACATGGAAACTAAAAAATCAGGGCCTAGTTGAGAAAACAATTCAGAGGAACCAGACTAGAATTAGGTCAAGGAGAGAATCTTTGTCAACCATTTGACTTTATTCAATGTGGCTAAATTACTCTATAGCAAGGTGGGGTAGTTCCTCTTTTTCTCATATCCTCACCAACATTTGGCATGAGAAGCTTCAGTTTTCCAAATATGATATTTTGAAATATTTCATTGTTTAACTTGCATTTACTTGTAAGTAGTAAAATTTGTACAGCTTTTCCTATGTTTACTAGTCATTTGGGGTTCCTCTTAGGTTAACAGTGTGTTTAATATTGCATGTTTATATGCTGTATTATGTTTCCTTTTTTTTTTTAAAGACTAGTCAACTGCAGTAGTGAGAAGGGGGAAAGAGTAGAACAAGGAGTTTGATCTGTAACTAACTGTGAACCATCAATTGAGATAACTCACTAACTTCAGACCAGCCTATGTTTTTTTTTTTTTAATTGATTTTTGGGCAGCCTAGATATATTCCGGTTATGGAATAAAAGTTGACTCCCAGGTTTTAGGCTTGGACAGATGGGTTGATTGTGTGCCATTTACATGGATGAAGCGGGGTAATGGCAAATAAGTTTTAGGAGGAAGACCAAAAGTTCTTTCTTTTAGACATATTTGAGATGCTTTTGAGTCATCCAAGAGAACAAGTCTGTGCTATAGATATACATTTGGGGGTTGTCAGTTTATAGATGGCATTTAAAATGATAGCAATGCACACGGCTATCTCCTGAATTTAGAGAGCGATGACAAGAGCCCTACAGGATTTATACATTTGGAGAAGGATTCAGTAAGGGATACTGAAATGGAAGACGAGTAAAATAGAGAAAAACCAGAAGAGTGTGATATTATGGAAGCCCAGAGAGAAATGTGCTGCTTTTTCAATTTTTGTAATGGCTACATAAGGCTTCACGGTATGAATGTACCCTCACTACTCTTCTATTCGGAATTTGGATTTATTTTATTGCTTTTCTATTATAAACTATACTTTAATGAACATTCTTTACTTTCTGAACCTGTTTCATAAAAATAAATAAATAAATAAAAATGAACATTCTTATAGATTCATCTTTTTTTGCCACTCTGATTATTTCCTTTGGATAGAATTTTTTTTTGAGACAGGGTCTGGCTCTGTTGCCTTGAGACAGGGTCTGACACAGTGGTGTCACTACAGCTCACTGCAACCTCCTGGGCTCAAGCGATCCTCCTACCTCAGCCTCCTGAGTAGCTGGTACTACTGGTGCACGCCCACATCCGCCTAATTGTTCTATTTTTGTAGAGAGGGAGGTCTTGCTCTTGCTCAGGCTGATCTTGAACTGCTGACCTCAAGCGATCTCCTGCCTTGGCCTCCCAAAGTGCTAGGATTACAGGTGTCAGCCACTGCACCCAGCTGGATATGCTCTTATATGCAGGTCAAAGGTAACGCCTATTTCAAAACTTTTACTATAAGTTGCACATGGTCTTTTAGAAAGGTTGCTTCTATTTACCATATATACTCATCAGAATAAGTTGTCTTATTTTCTCCAAACCCTCAGTAATACTGGGCATTTCCAGTGATGGTGAGAACCAGATATTACATATCAGACATTTTTAATGCCTGTAAAGCATGCCATTGTATGGATGTTCCCAATTGATTTAGTCAATTATATTGCCTTCTTGTTTTAATGGGTAATCAGTGTTGCAATCAATAGTTTTTGTAACTATATTTTTGCTCATTCTTACCTTTTTCCTTAGGATAAATTCCTGAACGTGGAATTGCTGAGAAAAAAAATGAAGCCTTCGCATTTTTAAATTTTAAAGCTGTGAATGCATACAGATAAATCACTCCCCAGAAAGGCTGTGCTCTACCAGAACATCAACAAGGCACGGTTGGGACACTCCTAATCTTTGCAAGTCATCTGGAGAAGAGAACTACATCCTTAATTGCCTATGCCAGGCTGAATGCATATGGAAAATATGTTCAAATAAAATTCTTTAAAAATGCCACTTTTGCACATTGAAATCTGGTTGAGGTCCAAAATCTGAAAGATTTTTATTCCAGTGGCATTTAATCCGAGATCTCCTAGTGATAATTTTCACACAGCATTGTGTTGGCGATCAAGTCATCTGGGACACCTCCAGAGGGCAAAGAGGGTGGATTTTTGAACCTGAGGGTTTCAAACCATAGTCAATCCAGTGAGGCCAGAAGATTTCCTGGAAAAGGCTCTCAGATTTGAAAGCATTTCAATTGTGAATTCAGTCTCAAGCCAGCAGAATTTCGATTCACTTTGCACTTTGGAATCTAGTTGGCATTTACCGTTTGTGGTTTAACGCTTGACCAAAATAGGCTTAGGTCTCACTGACGCAGGTCTTGCAGATGCTTTTGATTTTTTTTTTGTTTTGTTTTTTTTGAAAATAAACGACAAAAAGTCACTGTTGTATCCACAAACGGTAAACATTTCGATTAGTCTTTGCAGACACCTGATTCTTAGACTGATACCCGAGTCTTCGCGTGAGATGTGAGCGTTATGACTTGTCTGCAGATATCCAGGACAGCTCGGAGGGGCGGCCCGGGTCCCCCCGGGCGCAGCAGCGACCCCAACTCACCGCCGCCGCCCTCGCCCCTAAAGCCCCGTAGACCGCCGCCCAAAGACGAGCCCATCAGGGAGCATGCGCCATGGTGCGCTCGCACCAGACCGGCCCGACCTTCCTTCTCGGACAGGGGAAGGAAGGCGGGGCCGGCGGCAGACCACGCCCTCTACGGCGGCGCGCGCGCGGCGGGGATGAGTCTTCCGCCTCTCCAAGGGTTACTTCCGGATTGAGAGGCGATCCCTGCGGGCGCTGAGTGTGGCCGCGCTGGGCGGGCAGGCGGGCTGGGCTGCGGCCCGCGCGCTGCGGGCGATGCTCGGAGGCAGCTCCGGGGCTCGGGAGCGCGAAGCAGAGGGCGACGGGGCGGGGGCTGTGGCTGCACCACCCGCCATCGACTTCCCCGCCGAGGGCCCTGACCTCAAGTATGATGGTGAGGGACCTAAATGCCGCGGCGCCGCTTCGCAGTCCCCTGTCCACATGCGTTTCCGGGCGGTCCGGGCTTTGCCTCATACCTGGGCAAATTCTGCTGACTCCGGGCTTGAACCCGGGGCCAGCCGTGCAGTGCGGGGGGCGGTAAATAGTTACTGAAACTAGCGTTTGCGACCCGCTCATTTGTTTACATTTCTGTTCCTTGGCTTCTTTTCTGCGGACTGAGGCCTTCGGACGAATAAGAACTTCCTTGAGGCTACTTTCCAGCTCCCGAGCCTTGTGATTTTTGTCAGTCGTTGAGAATGATCTTTGTACACTCCTAGAATGAGACTTTGCAGATTGTGTGCTGAACAGTGTGGGTTAAGAGTTTTAATTTGTAGCTATTCTTCTGCTTCACTGATAGGATATCTAAAGCATTCTCATAGGGAGGCTATGTGGAAATAAACCATCCTCTTCAGCTTAAAGGAAAAAAATTCTCAAGTTTTCTTAAGGTTTTCTTAGGAGATACGATATAGCTAAGTCAAGTTATTCAGCATAAAGTGTGAGATCCTTAAACATAGACTCTAACCGGGTCAAAGTGTCCAATATTTTAATGAAAGTGAAATAGTCTCTAGTTACTACTAGTTGTTTTGGCAATTTTAAAAGTTCAATTGCGCTGTCAAGAATGCGCACATTGATGGAGGTTTTAACTATACGGTAGTTCCAATAGAACGATTACAGAGAATACACATTCAAGTTGAAGCATGAAACAAATATTGTGTTGCAGTGGATTTAAAGGTGGAAACCAAGTTGCAAAGGTTTTGATTTATTCAAATGGAATAAATAAATGAAAAAGTACTTCCATTTCCATCCTTACACACTACCTATAATTCTTGACCATAATGGGAAACAAAAGCAGAGTGTGGTGGTAATTCAGGTAGGCTATTGCAGAGGAATATCGTATGATAACTATTTTTTAATGGACAAATGGATATTTTGTACATGTAAGATGGCATATTAGTAGCAGCTCAATAGTATGGAAAGTGGTATGTCATAGGAAAAGTCCCAGCTGTAAACATGCAAGTCTGTCGTTTCTGTGACATTTTGATAAGGGTTTCTGCAAACTACAGATTATTCTTGAAGGGAGTGATCTTAGATAATGCTTTTAACATTTTTCTTCTCTGGGTTACTTATGATACTGTTGTGCTTACATACCACCTTTTCTTCCAAAGAGGCCCAGAATGTCCAGACACAATTTATCGTTTTACATGAAAAATAAGGGCTGTGAAAAATGTAATTTTATTTTAAGTAGATGTAAAAACGGAATAGTTAAATGATTTCTCACAGATGGTCCCTCTGTATGATCTGAGATCATTCTGCCAGTTCGTGGTAGAGTCAGAAAATTCAAAACCTAGATGTGACTTTAACACCTGTGTAGGAATTCACCTAGCTGTGTAGGGATTCTCCTAGAGTCACCATCAGCCTTCGAGCACAGTTACTGCATACTTTCTTTCTGTGGAACACCATGCCTTAGAAGGAGAGCCAGCAGTAAGCCCATTGTCAGACTCATTAATTTTCTTCTTTCATCTCACAACAGTTTTTCAAAAATTTTACCTCATTAATTCCCCAGGCTACTCTTTCACTTAATAATGAACCATTTGGATTATACTTTTTCTGAAGAGATTGAATTAGGTTATCCCTTTCCTGTCTGTCTGCTCCCATCCTATTTGGTAGAAGTCTAGAACTCTAATTCAGGTAGGATCTATATTTACTTTCTTACTATTTTGTAAGAGAACTCGACCTCCTCTTTCTTTTTCACCACTTTCCTTTTACTCGTCTACTCTTGACCAGTTCTGTGTAATGGAAAGCTTTCAACTTCAGCCTTCATTTTCTTTACATTTTACTGTATTTGAGTAATCTGTCCATTGGTCTTTTAAAAGTTGTCATTTTCTTGATTTATTAAAGATTCAACTCATGCCTGTAATCCTAGCACTCTGGGAGGCTGAGGCGGGTGGATCATTTGAGCTCAGGAGTTCGAGACCAGCCTGAGCAAAAGCGAGACCCATCTCTACTAAAAAATAGAAAGAAATTAGCTGGACAACTAAAAGTATATAGAAAGAAAATTAGCCGGGCATGGTGGCGCATGCCTGTAGTCCCAGCTACTCGGGAGTCTGAGGCAGAAGGATTGCTTGAGCCCAGGAGTTTGAGGTTGCCGCGAGCTAGGCAGACGCCACGGCACTCTAGCTAGGGTGACAGAGCAGGACTCAGCCTCAAAAAAAAAAAAAAAAAGATTCATTTGACTCCACTGACCAACCATTCTGTTTTGTTTTTTCTTATTAAAAGGTAGAATTTTGCCATTGTAGAAACAGGAACCTGTTTAAGTATAAAGAAGCAGAAAAGCCTCCTAACCATAGTCTCACCACTGTTAACACTTCAGCATATGTATTTAAAATTTCACGTTACAGAATATGTTGAGAATCTAGAAAAGCATGAAGAAGATTTTTTTTTTTTTTTTTGAAAGTGGATCTCGCTTTGTTGCTCAGGCAGACACAGCGACCCAATCATAGCTCACTGCAGCCTCGAACTCCTGGGCTCAAGGGATCCTCTCGAGTAGCTGGGACTATAGGTGCTTGCCATCACACCTGGCTGTGATAAAGAAAACTATAATCTCATCACCCAGAGTTTATAGTTTACATTTTGGTGTAACTAGAGACAATTAATTTGATGATTTTGTGTTTAGAACTATTTGTCAAAGAAAGGTATAGTGAATGGATTAAAGATTTGATTTTTTTCAAGTACAATAAAAATATACAGGTATCATTCACAAAGATGTTTACAACAGTAAAAAGTGGAGGGAAGTCACCAATACTCACATACTAGAGGAAAACTCACTGTTAACAATTTGAAGTATTCATTTGCAAATATTTACTGAGAACTGCTGTATTCCAGGCACTGTCCTAGGTACTGAGGATAGAATAGGCATATATAATGTAATTCCATTTCTTTTACAAATTCTGTAGGTATATGATTGAGAATAGAGAGGGCAGAGGTTTACTTTTTTCCAGCTTTTAAAAAGTTTGTATATTTATGTAGCTATAAAATATATTTTAAAATTGTGATCATGGTAGTATGATAAAATAATCATTTTATATTCTGCTCTTTAAGTGACTGTGTTAGCATCTCATTTGTAATAAATTAGTCTTTTTTTTTTCTTTGAGACAGAGTCTCACTCTGTTGCCCAGGCTAGAGTGAGTGCCATGGAGTCAGCCTAGCTCACAGCAACCTCAAACTCCTGAGCTCAAGCGATCCTCCTGTCTCAGCCTCCCGAGTAGCTGGGACTACAGGCATGCGCCACCATGCCCGGCTAATTTTTTCTATATATATTTTTAGCTGTCCATATAATTTCCTTCTATTTTTGGTAGAGGTGGGGTCTCGCTCTTGCTCAGGCTGGTCTCGAACTCCTGAGCTCAAACGATCCGCCCACCTCGGCCTCCCAGAGTGCTAGGATTACAGGCGTGAGCCACCGCGCCCGGCCATAAATTAGTCTTAAAAACATTATTTTAAGACTGTATAATATTCCGTACCACCCTTTTTTTTTTTTTTTTTCTTTTTTTTAGAGACAGAGTCTCGCTCTTTTGCCCTGGCTAGAGTGCTGTGGCATCAGCCTAGTTCACAGCAACCTCAAACTCCTGAGCTTAAGCAATCCTTCTGCCTCTGCCTCCCGAGTAGCTGGGACTACAGGCATACGCCACCATGCCCGGCTAATTTTTTCTATATATTTTTAGTTGTCCAGATAATTTCTTTCTATTTTTTAGGAGACGGGGGTCTCACTCTTGCTCAGGCTGGTCTTGAACTCCTGACCTCGAGCGATCCTCCCACCTCGGCCTCCCTGAGTGCTAGGATTACAGGAATGAGCCACCACGCCTGGCCTGTGCTATCCTTTATTTAGTCTTTGCTCTATGGTTGAAAAATAGGTTTGAGTCTGTTTATCATTAGAAGTTATAATGGGTTGTACATCTATATACATAAATCTTATAAATCTTTGCCAATATCCCAGTATTTCTTTGGAATAAATCCATGGAAGTAGGATTGTGGGGTCAAAGAAATAAGTTTTTTTTCTTTTTTAAAGATTTTTGATAGATTGCTAAAATGATGACCAGAAAGGTTATTGGTTTACATTCCCACATATGAAACTATCTCACCTCACCTTTGTTAGTATTACTGGTTGTTTTTTTGTTGTTTTGTTTTTGAGACAGGGTCAGTCTCTGTTGTCCTGGCTAGAGTGCGATGACATCATCATAGCCCACTACAACCTTGAACCTGGGTTCAAGCCATCCTCCTGCCTCTGCCTATGGAGTAACTGGGACTACAGGCATGTGCTATGGTGTCCGGCTAATTTTTTAAATTTTTTATACAAATGAGGTCTCACTATTGCCCAGGCTGGTTGATCCTCCTGCCTCAGCCTCCCAAAGTGCTAAGATTATAAGTGTCAGCTACTGCACCTGGCCTAGTATTACTGTTTTATAGCCTGCTTCTTTGACTTGATGATAGACTTTATGATTATCTCTGTATACACTGTCATTTCTAACAGCTACGTAGTATTCTATTTTCTGTATATAAACAATTTTTCAGTATTCTAAACTGTTATGCTGAGCATTTTGTACATACTTATCTGTTGTACTTTAATTATTTCCTTGGTATATATTTCCAAAAGTGGAATTGCTGGGTCAAAGGTTTGCAGATTGTAAGTTCTACAATTTATTGCCAAAGGTTGCGAACACTTTTGTACCCCCTGTGTTTGAAAATGTCTGCTTTTCCAAACCCTTGACAGTACCAGGTATTCTAGGCTTTCAATCTGATGAGGAAACTCTGGTACTTTAGTTATTTTAATATAAATGTCGTTAATTACTAGTTATGTTAAACCTATTTGAATTTTAATTGTGCTTCCTTTTCTTACTAGCTTGTAAGAACTCCATATTTCATTTCCTTTTTTTTTTCTTGTCATGTATAGTACAGACATATGTACTATGTCTGAATTTGTGACTCATATTTTCACTTCTAATATGTTTTTACACAGAGAAGTTTTTACATGGCCACATTTCATTCTTTTTCTTTCCCATACTCAAACAATTAAGTATTTATTTAAAATGAATAGCTTATTTGCATACATGTAAATCTTTTTGTTTTTTCTTGGCCACCTGTAGGTCGGAGAGGAAATCGATGGATAAAGCCTGGATTTAAACTTTGGCTCTCAGGGACTTCAGTAGTTGATAAGGAAGAGTGGATTAGAATATTTGAAATGAGGCTGATTTTATTAAATAGAAGGTGTAAGATATACAGTTCCTGTATCTGCAGAATGTTTCTAATTGAATGGGTCAACAGCTCTTGAGATAATGTGTCTCATCTTACTGATTTGCACACTCATGAACACCTCCACCCTCCCATTCCTAGTGTTTTAAATCCTGGCCAGCCCATTTCTTTCTTAATGTATCTCCGGGATGTATTGTTTCCTCCACCTTTCTGTGACTTAGCTCCATTACTAAGCTCATCCTAACCTCTTCTGTTGACCTCATGCCTCTTTCCAGGTTACCTATGACATGTTTCCAGAATGGTTTTCCCAAACATTTTTCATTCTTTGTGTTTTTTTTTTTTAACCTGTTCAATAATGTCTTAAATAAACAGTGAGAATTTATGACCTTTGTCTTTAACTCTCTGTTTGGTCTTGCATAGTGGAAAGAGGACGGGCTTAGGAGTCAGTCTGATCTGCCTGATTGACTAGTTCTTTAACGTCTCTGAGATCAGTGTCCTGATTTGTACAATGGGAGTGGTAACACCTTATATTGTTTCAAGGTTAAAGGAGATTGTGTATATAAAACACCAAGTACACATGTATCACATGCTCATTGAGTAAAGTTTCTCCACCCTTCTTCCCTTTTCCTCTTCTCTGCCGAACTTCTTTCTTTATGTCTGCATCTTGACTATTTCTTCAAAGGAAACAGGAAGCCATACTCTTCCCACTTGCTTACCTGTTTGCTTGCATATTTATTTGTTTATTTATTTCTACCATTGCTACCAAAACTGTTTCTGCTCTGCCTTGTGGCATCTTTCTGCTGGTCCTCCAGCTTCTAGAATTCAACTCAAAACTCACTTCCAGAAAGCCTTTCCCGATTAAGCCATCTCAACATAACTACTCTTTCGTTTTTTATTTCCTTAAACGTTTAAATAGTTTGTATTTCATTACTTAGAATATACTCTTTTGTTGTTATGAGACAGGTTTACCATTAATTTAAATTTTTTTTCTTTTTTAATTTTTAGAGTCTGATGTTCCAGCAGAACTCCAGGTGTTAAAAGGACCCCTACAACAGCCAACTTTTCCTTTTGCAGTTGCAAACCAACTATTGCTTGTTTCTTTGCTGGAGCACTTGAGCCATGTGCATGAATCCAACCCAGTTCGTTCAAGACAGGTGTTTAAGTGTAAGTAATAATAAATTAATCTTGCTAAATAAAGCTTGTAGTGAGATTCTTGAATGCTCTGGGTCTGAGAAGCAGCTGGTATATAAAATAGGGTGTGAGCCTGGTGTAGAAGTTCAAAGCCTATAATCCCAGCTACTCAGGAGGCTGAGGCAGGAGGATCACTTAAGCTCAGGAGTTCAAGACCAGCCTGAGTAATGTAGCAAAACCCCGTCTCTAAAAAAATAAAAAAAAATAATTAGCCAGGCATGGTAGCATCTGCCTGTAGTCCTAGCTACTCAGGAGGCTGAGACAGGAAGATCCCTGAGCCCAAAAATAAGAGGCTGCAGTGAGCTGTGATTGGGCTTCTGCACTCCAGCCTGGGCAACAAAGTGAGACCTTGTCTCAGAGAAAAGTAAAAAAATTAAAAAAATAAAAATTGGATGTGAAAATGAATAATTTACATCCCTTAAGTTCACTTTTACATTTTCCTTTGAGTAATTTCTTATGAATATAATCACTGGGGACCCAAAAATTGTGTGAAATTTAAAAAATAAAAGATTAAAAAAGGAAAATCACATGGCTCATTCTGAACCAGTTCTTGGCCAGAGGGCTGGAACCAGCTGCATTTTATGTTGTTGAAAATGAAAAAGGCCAGGCGCGGTGGCTCACGCCTGTAATCCTGGCACTCTGGGAGGCCGAGGTGGGTGCATCGTTTGAGCTCAGGAGTTCGAGACCAGCCTGAGCAAGAGCGAGACCCCGTCTCTACTAAAAAAAAAAAAAAAATAGAAATTATCTGGACAACTAAAATTATATATAGAAAAAATTAGCCAGGCATGGTGGCACGTGCCTGTAGTCCCAGCTACTCAGGAGGCTGAGGCTGGATTGCTTAAGCCCAGGAGTTTGAGGTTGCTGTGAGCTAGGCTGACACCACGACACTCTAGTCAGGGCAACAGAATGAGACTCTGTCTCAAAAAAAAAAAAAAAGAAAATGAAAGTGTTTGTTTATTTTTTTGTAGACCAGGTCTTGCTTTGTTGCCCAGATATGAGGGTAGTGGCATGATCATAGCTCACTTCAACCTCAAACTCCTGGGCCCAAGTGATCATCCTTGTAGCTGGGACTCCAGGCATGTGCCATCATGCTGGGCTAATTTTTCTATTTTTTGTAGAAATGGGGTCTCGCTATGTTGCTCAGGTTAGTCTTGAACTCCTGACCTCAAATGATCCTCCCGCTTTGACCTCCCAAAGTGCTAGGACTATAGGCGGGAGTCATTGCGCTTGGCCAAAAATGTTTGTTTGTAATCCTGCCGTAAGATACTCGTATGAGAAATGTGAACACAAAAATGAGCAGAATTATAGCTTCTAATGTTTCTGGTTTAGCTTATTGACTGAGACCATTGTGGCCTCTATAATACCTCCAGCCACAGATTCTGAGAGCCTTTTCTCCCAAAAAAGTCTTTCTGGCTGTTTGGTGTTAGAAATCCTTGAACTTATAGATAGCTTTATGTGGTCTTAGAACTTAATGTGTTTTTACATGGTGGCCCATGCCTGTAATTCCAGCACTTTGGGAGGCCAAGGCAGGAGGATCACTGGAGCCCAAGAGTTTGAGGCTGCAGTGAGCTATGATCTTGCCACTGTACTCCAGCCTAGGTGACAGAGCAAGACCCTGTCTCTAATAAAAAAAAATAATAATAACGTGTTTTTAAAGATATATTATCATTTTGATAAACTTGGTGGAATAAGAAAAGTGGTAAAAATATTTGTACAGTGTACACTTATTTTCTTGAATAAAGCAAATATTAATACTCCACATTCTAAGCAGTAGCATATATGGTGGGGGAGGTGGGTTGTACAAAAGGGGGTGTTCCTTAGGTTCCAAAGCTTTGGTACCTGGGGATTGTTGTGTTAGGCTCATAGTAAAGAAAAGTAGATTATAATAATTTTAATACAGTAATCTTGTGCATAATTAAAACAAATATGTGACTCTTAGTGATTTTAGGATAATTTAAAATTTCTTGTATACATTTTAGATGGCTGGCCTTTAAAACAAAGTATATTTAAATAAATGTTTTGATGGTTTATTTAGTTAGTTGATAATCTAAATGTAGAGTTTTCAATGTGGAAAGAATGTCCTTTATGGTGTCCCTATTTCTTGGGTGAGTAAAAGCCAAGGCACCTCTGTAGAAGCTTCTTTTTCTGAGGAGCCTGTTGTCTGGGCTATACACACATCTAGTATGTGTTCTTCATATGTTGATTAAAGATATCCCATGATAGAAAAGAACAGTTAATATTCACATTTATTTTTGATTCTAATCATATGTTTCACTCCTGTCTTTATTCCTTTTTTTTTTTTTTTGAGAGACAAGAGTCTCGCTCTCTTGCCCAGGCTAGAGTGCCGTGGCGTCAGCCTAGCTGACAGCAACCTCAAACTCCTGGGCTCAAGCAATCCTTCTGCCTCAGCCTCCTGAGTAGCTGGGACTACAGGCATGTGCCACCATGCCCAGCTAATTTTTTCTATATATTTTTAGTTGTTCAGCTAATTCCTTTCTATTTTTAGTAGAGACAGGGTCTCGCTTTTGCTCAGGCTGGTCTCGAACTCCTGAGCTCAAACGATCTGCCCACCTCGGCCTCCCAGAGTGCTAGGATTACAGGCGTGAGCCACCGCGCCTGGCCCCTGTCTTTATTCTTACTCCTTGTTTGCAAAGTATAATGTGTGGAATACAGAAGACTATGTTTATACTTTTTTTGCCCTTATTAAAAATTTTCAAAATATTAAGGGGCTACAAATGTTTTTGTTACATGGATACATTTTATAATACTTAAGTTGGGGCTGTTAGTATGCCCATCACCCAGATAGCGTTCATTGTACCTGATAGGTAGGTTTTTACCCCTCCCCTCCACCTCCCCCACCCTTTTTTTAAACAGGGCTTAGTACTTTACTGACTAGGCGTGGTAAGCAAATGACTGTGTGGTATAAGATAAGTAATTATAGATGTGCTCCTAATCAGTGAATATACCAATTGCTCCTTCTCTTTAAGATCAAGCTACAAGTTTAATGTGTGTTATAAACATAAGTTTTTTTCTTCTAGAATTTTTTGTGTGTGTTGTAACTATTACTTTTTATTCTGTATGTACTCTTTAAAATTGCCATTTTATCGATGGTCTTTCTAATAGTAGTTTTCCATTTTGTTTTTATAGTACTTTGTCAGACCTTTATCAAAATGGGGCTTCTGTCTTCCTTCACCTGTAGTGATGAGTTTAGCTCATTGAGACTCCATCACAACAGAGCTATTACTCATTTAATGAGATCTGCTAAGGAGAGAGTTCGTCAGGTAAGCCCTAAAAAATGTGCTTTCTGTATGACAAAAATAGATTTTGATTTCAAGAGAGGTATATTTTAAAGCATTATGAAATCCTAATTATAAAACTTGTTTTTAAAAATATAATCTTTGTTGACCCAACAATATTTATTGACTGATTAATATGTGTCTGGCTCTTTTGTAGGTGCCTAGGTTAAAGCAGTTAACAAAATCGACAAAAATTTCTGCCCTTGTGGAGCTTATGTTCTGATGAGGGGACAATAAACAACAAAAAAAAATATATAGGGGGTGCTAGATGATGATGACATAAAGGGGAAACGTAAAGCAGTGAAGGGACTGAGACCATGTTGGGAGGGGCTGTGTGAATTTTGTACAGGGTAGCCAGGGCGGGCCTCACGGAGACAACGGTGACATCTGTGAGAAAAGCATTCTAGGCAGAGGAACAGTAAAGCTGACCTGGGAGAAACATGGGGTTAGGGGCACCAACCCCCACACAGTCAAAAATCTGTGTATAACTTTGACTCCCCCAAAACTTAACTGCTAATAGCCTACTGTTGACCAGAAGCCTTACCAACAACATAAACAGTTGGTTAACACATCATATGTATTATATACTGTATTCTTACAATAAAGTGAACTAGAGAAAAGAAAAGAAAATGTATTTAGTGAGTGGAAATGGATCATCATAAAGGTCTTCATCCTCCTGGTCTTTACATTGAGTAGGCTGAGGAGGAGGAGGAAGAGTAGGGTGGGAAGGCAGAGGTGGAGGAGGTGGAAGGGGAGGCAGGCACACTCTGAGTAACTTTTATTGAAAAAAAAAATCTGTGTATAAGTGAACTCTCAAAATTGAAATCTGTGTTGTTCAAGGGTCAACTGCAATGGCAAGGGCCCTGAGGTGGCCGTGTGCTGGCATGTTTGGGGAGCTGCAAGGCAG
Organism: Eulemur rufifrons; assembly: GCF_041146395.1. NCBI lineage: Eukaryota > Metazoa > Chordata > Mammalia > Primates > Lemuridae > Eulemur > Eulemur rufifrons. The sequence goes on along the minus strand of NC_090996.1, from coordinate 12,442,975 downwards.
CTGTGTGGCTGGAGTGGAGTAAGCAAAAGAGGCTGGGGGTGGGGGTGGGAAGAGAGGGGACATTTGAAGCAGGATCTTGAAGCCATTTTATTGTCTTTGCTTTTTACTCAGAGTAAGATGGGAAGCAGATTTTGCAGGATTTTGAGCAGAATTGCAGGAGTTTGCAGGATTTTGTGCAGAGGAGTGACATAATCTGACTTGGATTTTAATGGGGTCGCTCCAGCTACCGTGTTGAGAGTGGACTGAGGGGCACAGGCCGAAGCAGGGAGACAGGTACATTATACAAGCAAGAGAAGGTGGGGCAGTTTCTGCATGTATATTGAAGGTGACGTCAACATTGTTTGCTCATGGAGCTCTTTGGTAAAGTCTCAGCTTTGAAATATTTTCAGTTGTAAACTCTTAAGTAGTATCAAAGAAGCTAGTGGTTTGTTTTTTAAATATTGTTTGTGCATTTGGGGCTGTTAACGTGACATTGAATTTTGATAGATTGCTTATTCCATGAAAGTTTTCAAAATATTTTTTCAAAATATGTTTTTGGTTTTAGGATCCTTGTGAGGATATTTCCCATATCCAGAAAATCAGGTATGTGTTGTACTTTTTTTTGATTATGCAAAGACTAACCTATTCAAAAGAAATCACAGCCTGGTGGGGTGGCTCGTGCCTGTGGTTCTAGCGTTTTGGGAGGCCGAGGTGGGAGGACTGCTTGAGGCCAGGAGTTTGGGACCAGCCTGGGCAATATAGTAAGACCCCATCTCTAACCAAAAGGAACAGAAATTTAAGTAAATTTATTACTGAGTTCAGCTAATTACTAGTAAAACACTGGAAATTAGCTTAATGACTTCCTTGCTATTTTTATTACACTGTTGATTTGCTTAGCCAGTGTTTTCTTCTTAGAGGGGAAACATTTCATTTTAGCTCATCCTTTCCACACTGTCACAGTTTAGTGGTACAGGAGGTTTGTCACATTAGTGATACAGTGAGTGTGAACTATCCTAGAACATTCTGATTCAATTTTTAATGTCAATTAATTGTTTTTACTTAACTTTTAGATCAAAGGAAGTAGCCTTTGAAGCACAGACTTCACGTTACTTAAATGAATTTGAAGAGCTTGCCATCTTAGGAAAAGGTGGATATGGAAGAGTGTACAAGGTTGTTTTCCACATACTTGTTTTGACCTTCTGCTCTGTAAATAAGTGTACTTTGAGAGGTTGTTTTCATTATTTTTATCTGAAGTGTTCAAAGGAAGATTCCTGGAAATCATGTATACTTACTTTTCATTAAGGTTTATCATTTACAGGGAAGTGGGCAGATTCTGATTTTTTCCCAACCACATTGATATTTTAGGTAGATTCTGGAAACTTTCAATTTTTGTTCTGTAGTTAATTTTTATTAAAAATATGTTACTAAAAAAGGTTGTACTACTGTGTTTTGAGCCTTGCATAGCCCTTTTGCTAACATCCCAGTCATTCAGCCCTGGGGTTTCTATTAATAGGGGTTGGACTGTCAATACGGTTTGACAAGCTTATAGTCTGGCTGACTAGGGCTGGCTTCTGTGGACATCGTAAGGAAACATGTCTTTAGCTTAATTTTATCTTTTTGGCTAGTTTGTATTATCTAAACTCAGATTAAAAGAACTTCTTTATTTATTTAGAATTTAATGACACAATTTGCTTTGTCTTGTCTTCTACTTTTTAGGTCAGGAATAAATTAGATGGTCAGTATTATGCAATTAAAAAAATCCTGATCAAGGGTGCAACTAAAACAGATTGCATGAAGGTATGATTTTTAAAAATTATTTATTTTGAACGATTGTGTATTTAGTTCCTTTTGGAAGAGTTGTATGTGTGTGTTTGTATGTTTGGCAAATGGACTGCCAGTTTACTAAGAATAGGGTTACAATAAAGTATAGTAAACATCAAAACTAAATTTTTATTTGATATAATTTTTTATAGGCTCTCCAGACTGACCACATTTCAGAGTCATGGCTGTGGAAATTAATTTTTAAAATAAATGATTAATATATAAGATAGTTGTGAAAAAACATGAGCCCAGTTCAAGTAACATTCTGCTCCCTGACATGCTATGTGGTCCTGGGCAAATTGCCTAGTCCTCTTGGCCGCTCTGTCTCCCGCCCTGAAGTAGTCGTGACAGCAGTGGTTTTACTTACCTTGGAAGACTGTGTGGGAATCGAATAAGAGAATGATGACAAGTGAGCTATAAAAAGTATAAAGTGCTATATAAGTGTAAATTATTTAGTTTCTTTAACAATTGCCATTTGTCTCTCACAAAGAATATTTCATTATTTTAACATAGTTTGGATTCCCTGTAAAGAGGGATTTTTATTATATATCTTCCTCATCTTATGATGGGGCTATGTTGAAAATATCATTATTTGAAGATGCATTTAACATACCTAACCTACTGAACACCGTAGCTTGCCCTAGCCTACTTTAAATGTGTTTAGAACTTACATTAGCCAACAGTTGGACAAAATCAACTAGCACAAAGTCTATTTTATAATAAAGTGTTGAGTATCTCATGTACTGCATATTGCAAGCCTGGGTAAAAAATCAAAATTCAAAGTACGTTGAAAATTCTGACAGTTTTGCACCATTGTTAAGTCATGGGTGGTCTGTGTTTTGCTCTGTAACAAGGAGTATTTGATTCCATGAGCATTTAACAAATTGTCAGCAAAAGCCAAATCTAATTATATTTCTTATATTTCTTTTTTAGGTACTAAGGGAAGTGAAGGTACTGGCAGGTCTTCAGCACCCTAACATCGTAGGCTATCACACTGCATGGATAGAACATGTTCATGTGGTCCAGCCACAAAGTAAGCAGTTTTTGATGATGTATGCAGTAGTTGAAGGGTTGGCAAACTTTACCCCGGGGACCAAATCTGGCCTACCCTTGTTTTTGTACATACTACAAGCTGAGAATGCTTTTTATATTTTTTAGTAGTTATAAGAAATAATAAGAAGAATATTTTGTGAAAATGATATGAAATCCACAATTTCAGTGTCAATAAAGTTTATTAGAACACAGGCTCATTCATTTATATATTGTCTGTGGCTGCTTTTATATTATAACAGAATTGAGTAGTCACAGCAGTCCCATAGGGCTCCCAAAACCTGAAATATTTGTAGTCAGGTCCTCTAGAGCTGCGGTCCCCAACCCAAGACTGGTCCATGGCCTCTTAGGAACCGGGCGGCACAGCAGGATGTGAGTGGTGGGCAAGTAAGCTAAGCTTCGTCTGTATTTACAGCCGCTCCCCATGCTCCCCATTGCTGGTATCACCGCATAAGCTCTGCCTCCTGTCAGATCAGTGCTGCATAAGATTCTCATAGGAACTCAAACTCTACTAAAAACTGTGCGTGTAAGGGACCAAGTTGTGCACTCCTTATGAGAATCTAATGCCTGATGATCTGAGGTGGAGCTGAAACAGTGATGCTAGTGCAGGGGAGCAGCTGCAAATACAGATTATCATTAGCAGGGAGGTTTGACTGCACAATAAATGTAATGTGCTTTAATCATCCTGAAACCACCCCTGCCCCTGCCATCCGTAGAAAAATTGTCTTCCACGAAATGGGTCCCTGGTGCCAAAAAGGTTGGGGACCACTGCTCTAGAGAAAGTTTGTTGACTCGTCTTATAGTTGAACAGCTCTGTTTTTATAGTTTCTAAAATGTGTCAGTCATTTGAATAAACTTGTATGTATTTTGTCAGAAAGTCATGATGTTTTTAGACATACAGTTTCATTTGTGCTATTTATATATTTTAACTCTGCCTTTTACTATAAATTGGAAAACTGGGCTGTTTGAAGATTTTTGGTTTTTGTTTTTACTCAGCAGACAGAGTTTCCATTCAGTTGCCATCTCTGGAAATGCTCTCCGACCAGGCAGAGGACAGGTATGTGGACTGGTGTGTACATCTACACACATTAGGACATTACCCATTGGCAACTGCATTGGGCTATCTTTGTCTTTGGCTACAAGGAGGAGTGTTTTAGATTTTCTTTTTGCATATTTTGATTACAAAATGTTAAATTATTTCCTCCTGTCAGATATTTCAATATTTTAAATAAATGTTGCTGCTAGACAGATTTGATGCCATTTTTTCCAGAAGCGTACCTGTAAGATGCGTACCTGTAAGATTCATACCTTGAAGAAACAGTTGAGTTACTTGTGATCTCTTTTTACACTGACTTTTTTTTTTTTTTTACATTGACTCTTGTCTTTATTGTTTTCTTCTCCAGAGATGAATATGGTGTTAAAAATGATGAAAGTAGTAGCTCATCCATTATCTTTGCTGAGTTTACCTCAGAAAAAGAAAAACCCTTCGGAGAATCTGATGTTGAAAATCAGAATAATAAATTGGTGAACTACACCACCAATTTAGTCGTAAGAGACAGCAGTGAATTTGAATCGTCCATTGAGCTCCAAAAAAATGGCCTGGCTGATTTGTCTACCAGATCGATCATTCAGCAGCCGCTGCCACTTAGGCATAACTCAAACCTAGAAGAGGATTTCACATCCACCGAGGAGTCTTCTGAAGAAAACTTCAACTTGTTGGGGCAGACAGAGGTAGATTACTTTCCGAGAACCTACCAAGTTGATGTTTACCCCTGTAATTATAAGAGGGGCTGTGATTATGTATGGCCTTCTGTCTTCCTCAGCGGACTTCCCGCCTCGTGCTCCCGCCTCGTGCCTCTCTCAGCTCCGGCTTTTCTGCCCTGTGTTCAGTCACTTGTACTTGCCGCATTCCCTTCCCAAACAGCCTTTGTATTTGGTTTTCCCTCCTTCACTTAGTTAACTCCTACTAATCCTTTCTGACCTCCCTGACTGGGTCATTTGCACCTCTAGATAGATATTCTTGTATATATACTGTGGAGTTGGAAACCTCATTCATGCTCTATTTCTATTGTATGTTAGCATCATGCTATAAAAATATATTTATGCAGAGAAGGCCGAGCTCTGCCACTCATGGCTGTAATCCTAGTACTTTAGGGAGGCCAAGGCAAGAGGAATCACTCGAGGCCAGGAGTTTGAGGCCAGGAGTTTGAGACCAGCCTGGGCAACATTACAAGACCCTATCTCTACAAAAAATTTAAAAAAATGAGCTGGGCGTGGTGGCATGCCCCTGTAGTTCCACCTACTTAGGAGGCTGAGGTGGGAATATCACTTGAGGCCAGGATTTCGAGGCTGCAGTGAGCTATGATTGCCTCACTACACTCTAGCCTAGGCAACAGAGTGAGACCCTGTCTTTGGGAAAAAAAAAAAAATTACACAAAATCATTTTTGAGCATGGCTTTTGGTGAGTCCCAGTAGGATTACCAGGTCAGTTTTCAGAATATTCTTTTTTATTTTTTTAATTAATTTTATAGTTTTAATTTTCAGGATACTCTTGTTGAGGTTATACTGATAGGCTGGTCAGACTCTCACAAACCAGTATTACTGAATATTAGTATTAAAAAACTTGAACATTAACAGGGTCTACACATAATCTATCTTGTTAGGATTCTAAAACTGTGTATACCATCTGTATGTACACAACGCAGAATTAATTCTTGTCAAGAAATAGATGTTTGAGGGTGGACGTAGTGGCTCACACCTGTAATCCTAGCACTTTGGGAGGCCTAGGCAGAAGTATTGCTTGAGGCCAGGAGTTTAAGACCAGCCTGAGCAAGAGAGAGACCCCTACAAAAAACAGAAAAATTATCCAGGCATGGTGGCATGTGCCTGTAGTCTCAGCTCCTTGGAAGGCTGAGGCAGGAGGATCGTTTGAGCCCAGGGATTTGAGGTTGCAGTGAGCTATTATGATGCCACTGTGCTGTAACCCAGGTGACAGAGTGAGACCCTATCTTAAAAAAAAATAAGAAAAAATATGTTTCTGTGCATACTTTTTTAATGAAAAGAACTTTGAACTGGTTCACCTGAGCCCAAAGGAGTTGAGTTTGAGGGATTTTTAATCAGAATCATTTTATTTCTCTGCATTAGATTTGGAAAAGTCTCTTGGATGCCTAAATAAGTGGCTATAGTGAACTTAATGTTTGCTTACCTTTTTCTTGAATAAGTTATTAGTTATGTACATTGTGAAGCCAGGCACAGTATATCTATGTTGGTGAATACATAGAGTAGAGTGCCATACAGCCATTCTTTGCTGCTTTATCTTAGCTTTTAAAACTTTATGTACTCTGGGAGGCCGAGGCGGGTGGATCGTTTGAGCTCAGGAGTTCGAGACCAACCTGAGCAAGAGTGAGACCCCGTCTCTACTAAAAATAGAAAGAAATTATATGGACAACTAAAAATACATACAGAAAAAATTAGCCGGGCATGGTGGCGCATGCCTGTAGTCCCAGCTACTCGGGAGGCTGAGGCAGAAGGATTGCTTGAGCCCAGGAGTTTGAGGTTGCTGTGAGCTAGGCTGACGCCACGGCACTCTACTACCCTGGACAGAGTGAGACTCTGTCTCAAAAAAAAAAAAAAAAAAAAAACCTTTATGTAGTGAGCAGAAGAGTTTCAGGACCGGTTGCTCTGTGTCACATTGGAGAGCTTCTGTCATTGGACCCCTGCCTGACTTCAGCCTGGGCTACTTCTTCCCCTTTGTATTATGACACTTTTAATTATCACTTTATTTATCTATTTCCTTCATTAGACTCTACACTTCTTGGGCAGGCCTGTGTCCTCAGCAGGTAGTCATGGCGCTTGGTCTAGAGTAGGCAGGTATTTGTTGGCTAAATGAATAATGTGAGTGAATCTTGCAAAGATGGAGACAGCAGTGTGTCCTCTTCCTAGGTGCAGTATCACCTGATGCTGCACATCCAGATGCAGCTTTGTGAGCTCTCCCTGTGGGATTGGATAGCTGAGAGGAACAAGCGGGGCCGAGAGTGCGTGGACGAATCTGCCTGTAAGTACCATCTGGGTCTGTACCTACTAGGGTGGGAAATAAAGACAAAATCAATTCTTCTCCATCAGATGTAGGGATTGCCTCCAGGTGCCTTAGATTAAAAACAAACAAAAAAAACCCCAGTGAACCCAAAGAAACAATTTTGCTTATTTCAACATTTTTCAAAAACAATTAGGTATTTGGGAATTGACTTTTCTCTGATAGAGACATAATTTGTTGATAATTAAGCAGTAATAGACTGGAATTTAGGTTAATGTTTATAGAGAGAAAATTTTTTTTTTTTTTTTTTTTTTTTGAGACAGAGTCTCACTCTGTTGCCCAGGCTAGAGTGAGTGCCGTGGCGTTAGCCTAGCTCACAGCAACCTCAAACTCCTGGGCTCAAGCGATCCTCCTGCCTCAGCCTCCCGAGTAGCTGGGACTACAGGCATGTGCCACCATGCCCGGCTAATTTTTTCTATATATAGTTAGCTGTCTATATAATTTCTTTCTATTTTTAGTAGAGATGGAGCAAGCCTCGCTCTTGCTCAGGCTGGTCTCAAACTCCTGAACTCAAACGATCCGCCCACCTCGGCCTCCCAGAGTGCTAGGATTACAGGCGTGAGCCACCGCGCCAGGCCGAGAGAGAAAATTTTTTTTAACACAATAGAAGTTTATTTCTTGTTCACTTAGGGGGTCCGAGGTCTCTTTTTAATTTTTTAAGAGACAAAATTAAATACTTGTTTTTATTTTTTTTAACCTGAAGGTGTGATACTGTTATAAAAAGAAATTCGTTATAGAGGGTATATGGTGAAAAGTTTGTTTCCCTTAAGATCCAGCCTCCCCCTCCCCACAGACCCCACAGTTATGTATCCTTCTCGGAGTACTCTGTTGGCTGATACTTTAAAATATTGTAACACTGGTTCTCAACTTCCGCTGCACATTAGAATCACTTGGGGGAACTTTTAAAAGATGTTGTCAATAAAAAAAGAGCAGCTTTGCAGTGGAGAACTATAACTTTATAGTGGAGAAACCTGACAGATGCCAGCTTAGCCATGGTCCAGGTGAGCATCAACTGTGACAAGTCACATGGGGAGTATATGCCCCTTGATGCGATGTAGTGAGAGGGACACTTTATCTCTGTGGTCCTCCTCTCCAAAATCCATAATCCTAGTCTAATCATGAGAAAAACATCAGACAAATCCCAGTTGAAGAACATTCTACAAAATACAGTATCTAACCAATACTCCTCAAAACTGTCAAGGTCATCAAAAGCAAGGAAAGTCTGAGATACTGTCACAGGCCACAGGTACCTGAACAGACATGACAACTCAGTGTAATGTGGTATATCTTGAATGGGGTCCTGGGACAGAAAAAGGAAACTGGTAAAAACTAAGGAAATCGGAATAAACTCCAGCCTTCAGTTAGTAATATAATGTATCAGTATCGGTCCATTGATTGTGACAAATGTACCGTACTAATGTAAGGTGTTGATAACAGGGGAAACAGGGTATGAGTTCTATGGGAAAACTGCAGTGTCTTCTCAGTTTCTCTATAAACCTAAGACTATTCTAAAAAATAAAATCAGTTTTTTAAAAAGCTGTTGTCTGGGACCACACCAGTTATTTTTATACAATTGGTTTGGGATAGGTCTTGGCTTTTGGTATTTTTTTGAAAATTCTCTTTTTGATTCTTATGTGTAGCTGAAGTTTAAAATGACTGTATTTTACACTGCAAGGTCAGACATAAGTGAAGAAAGAAAAAAAAAAATGACTATTAGATTATCGAAAAAGCAGATGAGAGTGACCTGATTTTGAGTAAAGACTCAACTAAATACCAGTCATTAATCATTTGGCATCCACTCCTTTATTTGGTCTAAAACATAGATCAGTTAACCTACTCAGAATCTTAGACTAGCTGCCAGTGGGAAGACAGAAATATAATGTCTTCCTCCAGCAGCTGCTGGACACACCCCAGTGCTGCTTCTATGTTTGCCATGTAACTAGAAGGACATGCCAGAACTTTGTCCTTTTCAGTCGTGGCAAGTATCGTGTTGGGTATTTTCATTTCCCTGTAAACCCGTATCCTTTGCTTGCTGTGTGAGCATTGTAGTTTATGTGCAAATGTCTTTATGAGCAGGAAAATGGTTTATTAAAGCCCTGTATGCAATTGTTGATCTTTAAACTTCCATTTGAAAAAAAGTAATGAGTACAGGATGAGAACCGTATACCATCCAGTACAGTAAAACTATCAAAACAACAAAGGCGAAATATGTTTGATGCTGCTAGCATGGTGTATATTTTTCTTTTAAAAATAGTTTAAAATAAAGAGTTTTAACTTTGTAGTAGTCTAGCACTGTGTTTATAGCTTTCCATCAATTCTATTTGTACATTTCACCATTTCCAACAATCCCATGAGCAACAGACCTGGGTTTGAATCCTGGTGCTTGTACTCACCAGCTGCAAGGTTTTGGGCAAGTCAGGTAACTGCTCTGGGTTTGTTTCCTCATCTGTAAAATGGGATTACCCCTATTTTATAGGGTTGTTGTGAGGGTCAAGGAACTGAGTGGGAAGGATTGCCAGGCATAGAGAAGGCACTGAGTCAGAGGAGACTGTGACCACTGGGTCAGGTCTGTGTATGGTTACTGAATCCTCTAACTGTTGCCTGCTGTTTGGATATGTAAGGTGGGTTACAATGACAACCATGTGTTTTAAAGACAGACCAAAGGAAGGAAGTTTTCTGAATAGTTGTAGAAGTCAAAAGCCTTCTTTGCACTTCTACCCAGATAGGAGGTATGGGTCACTTCACTGTGAGGTTGAGTCATAACAGGGTATTACAAGTTGAACCATTGGTTTTACACACAGTTTTCTGTCTTCTAAGATACTTGCCCAAGTATATGTTAGATACTGTAAAAGGGCACACTTGTTCTTTGTGTGGAATCGATATGAGTTATGAAACCAACTAGGCTCATTTAAGGAGATGGGAGCATGTAACGTTCTTGTTCTTGAGGGTAAACAATAGGTTTGTGATTTTTTTTTTTTTTTAATTGATATGAAGTCTCACTTTGTTGCCCAGGCTGGTCTTGAACTGCGAGCTCAAGCAATTCTCCCATTTCAGCCTCCTAAGTTTTATGATTTAAAATAACTGAGCTTGGCTGGGCGCGGCGGCTCACACCTGTAATCCTAGCACTGTGGGAGGCCGAGGCGGGTGGATCGCTCGAGGTCAGGAGTTCAAGACCAGCCTGAGCAAGAGCGAGACCCTGTCTCTACTAAAAATAGAAAGAAATTATATGGACAACTAAAATATATATGGAAAAAATTAGCCGGGCATGGTGGTGCATGCCTGTAGTCCCAGCTACTCGGGAGGCTGAGGCAGTAGGATCACTTAAGCCCAGGAGTTTGAGGTTGCTGTGAGCTAGGCTGACACCACGGCACTCACTCTAGCCAGGGCAACAAAGCGACACTCTGTCTCAAAAAAAAAAAATAAAATAAAATAACTGAGCTATTAAGCTTTTATTATAATATTATTAACTTGGTGGGAAAACTCCAGGATTTTATCAATTTTTGTTTGCTTTTGTCCTATAAAATCTTTCCACTCTCTAAATTCACTTATTATATCATCATATTAATAGATGAATTAATTCATTTACCTTTTTTTGCCATATGCTTTATATGTCAGTCATTTTTGGAAATGAGGCCTTCTGGATAATGGAAGCTTACCCCTTGAGCTTATATAATTTATCTTTTTTCTTATTCCATTATTTGTAATAATGTCTTTAATCCACTTGTGGGCTAGGACACTGGGTTTATTAGCATTAAACCCCAGGATGTCAAGGGTTGAAGGGACTTAATCTTCATCTAATCTAGTCACTTGATGCCTGAGAATTATTTAAAAGTAATACAGGGGCACTGAGTGAAATTAGAGGTATTCTCTTTTTGGTGGCAAAGTCTGTCGACTGTTGGGCGCTAGTTTGTGGTGGTTTCTTTGCTAGCTGAGGAGCTCTTTCTGCTTATTTCTAGGTTTTAGACCATTTTGGAGTGTTTACTGTTGAAAATCTGAATGTTGCTGAGTTAGATTTTAATGTATTCAGAACCACATCAATATTTAGATGTTAATATGATAAGTAAAAATAAAAAATAAGAGAAAACTTTTTTTTTTTCCATTTCAAGGTCCTTATGTTATGGCCAGTGTTGCAACGAAAATTTTTCAAGAATTGGTGGAAGGTGTGTTTTACATACATAACATGGGAATTGTACACAGAGATCTGAAGGTAAGTGGGGGTGACAAAGTCATTGAAATCAGTGCTAGCTTCTTATCAGGGGTGACTTGATGTTGGTTCATTGAATTAAATGAGATTATGTGCCCTAATCCATTTATGTAGGAGGTTATCATTACTGTTATATAAATCATCATTCCATAGGTCCAGACATGAAAACCTTACATTGAATTTAAAGCAATAATTTTTGGGCATTTGAAAATTCTCTGTGGAGTATGAGTACTGTTTTTCAGGTGGTGTGCCCTGAGTACTAATATAACGTACTTAGTGCTGACAGAAATGCTTGTATATTACTGCAGCCCTAGAGGTGAATTCTGTTTCTGTAATTATCCATCTTAAGGGAAAATGAACATGGGAAATTTTTTTTGCTTTTTAAGAAAAATCTGTAATGACTGTTCCAGTTTTTACCCATAGAAGACTGTTAAGAAAAGAGGAAATATGTTTATTTCTTTGGTGCTGAAGAGTTTTCAATTAATTTGTTTACTTTTCAGGCAAAAATTAAATCCTAGAAAAGGCATTTAAAAGAAAATTTAGGAATAAAAAGGTTACTATGCAAATCACTTTATTTTTTGAAAAAGGTTTAAGAACCAGAGTTTGTACATTTGGGATGTAAAAAGGTGATGGGTTAAGTATTTTCTGGTACATGTCTAGCCAGAAAATGCAATTTGAATTACTGAAATTCTCTGGCACTGTGAAACTTTGAGAGCTTATTTCAAGAGGTAAGCTACGTCATAATAACAGTATATAGAATTCCATATCTTCACTGGGAGAAGTTGCTTCAAGAGTTGTTTATATTTCTCACCATAAATATTTCTGATGCTTCTTTTACAGATATCCTCTAGGGATAAAGGGTTTTGAGATAGCTTTATTAGGGTTTCCCTTAAGAGGTGGAATTCTGGTAGCATGATTCCTGCAGGTAGAATCCCTTGCTTATTGGTCAGCCTCAAAGGATAAGTGTGATGAAGTAGCCTGGCAAGAAGTGTCCTATCTCTTATATTGGAACTGCGCTGAAGGTACATATAAATCGGAGATTCCCCATTTCTTGTTAAAATATTAACATTTGCTTCAAATTCGAGCAAGAGATTGATTATTGTCCCCCTGCCTCCAAAACAAGCCTCGTGGATAGCTGTTTGACCTTCGTGGTCCTGGGCATTGACTTTGGCTCCGTGCATTAGCAGCAGACGGATGCAGCTCATCCCCACTCCCAGCAGCCGGCCCGCTTTGCTTGATGCAGTGCACACCGCCAGCTTCAGGGCTGTGTTCCCTGTGGAAGAGATAGCACAGTTCACGTTTGCTCCACAGGCAATGAGCGTTTCCATCATCTCCCTGTTCAGGATGTCTGCAGCCATGTGAAGGGGTGTCATGCTGGATTCATTAACAGCATTGACATGGGCGCCATTCTGGGCCAAAATGGAGAGAACCGGATAGGTCCCATATGTTATGGCCAGGTGGAGTGGTGAATGATTGTTGCTGTTGTCTACTCGAGCGTTAACTTGAGCTCCGTGTTCACATAAGATGTGGAGACACATCACAGCATTATTCTGAATGTCTGTCAGGATCCTTTGGATTCTGTTGCCCGGTTTTGTCCAGGTGTTAGAAGTGATTGGCCAGTGCAGCAGCATCAAGTGGAGTGTGGTGAGGCCTCTCGTGTCCCTAGAACAGATATTGGTCACACATTACATTAAATTCGCAGTGGGAATGGCTCTATGTGAAGAATTAGTGCTTAAGAAGACAACGTTTATTTAAAGTAACACACTTTAATTTCTTTAAAGCAGTGTTTCAAAATCTGCATTGTTGAGTAATTTCTGAGGCTATCCCAGGGTTTTTTGGATACGTGGTGAGATGCATCACTGCATGGCGGGGCCCAGCTTCTTTGAGCAGCCTATTTCAACTTTGATGTTCCTGCTAGGACTGTGGCCCCTTTGAGGCTAGATCTTAGTTATTTCCTTGCACAGGGCTGAGCTGAGTTAGTAGGCATTCAGTGAAATTGCGTGGACTTGAGTGTGATCTGTTATTACCATAGAAGTGAGCCATGAAGGGCCAGAACTCCCGTTTACTGAGTTCTTAGCAGCTCTGTATCTGCCTGACATTTTCACTCGAGTGTGTAGGTCGTGGAATAGATGGTAAGAGTTGACCTGAAGACCTAGGGTCATTTTCAAATTAGTGAAGCCATTTCATCGTCCTTCCCTGCTCCAACCCAGCTGGATGAGCATATTATAACTTGGCCCTCATCTTTCAGGATTGCTTCCAAAATTCCTTTGTTTGGGCAGAGAAAAGGGAAGGTTTTTTATGAAAATCTGCTTCACAGAAATTAGAAAATGATTGTAGTTCACATATTTATTTATTGTGAAGCCCTAAGTTGGAGGTATGGTGAAACAGTAAGTGGTCCCTACCTCGGTAGGGCTGATAGTCTAGTATAGAACAGTATGGAAGACAGACATGAAACATAGTCAAACAACTAAATATTGGAAGTAGGCAAAGTTCCAGGGAGGTGTAGAGGCCTCACATACTGTACATGGTGTGAAAGGTAGGAAAGGGTGCCCTGAGGAAGATGGGGTGAGTCTGTGATGGTCTAGATTCTACATGTAGAAGGACTTTCAGAAACTTGTAGAGCTGGGGTGGGGTGTTTAGGGAGAGATTGAGAGCAAGACAGATCAGGTGGGTTCTTGTGGGGCATGACAAGGATTTGGGGCAAGAAGTTCTAATTTTTTTTGCAACAGAGTCTTGCTCTGTTGCCCAGGCTGGAGTGCAGTGGCGTCATCATAGCTAAGTGCAACCTCAAACTCCTGGGCTCAAGCGATTCTCCCACCTCAGCCTTGCAGGTAACTGGGCCTACAGGTGTGCACCACCATGCCAGGCTAGTCTTTTTTTTTTTTTTTTTTTGGTAGAAACAGGGTCTTGCTATGTTGCCTAGGCTGGTCTTGAACTCCTGGCCTTAAGCTATCCTCCTACCTCGGCCTTCCAAAGTGCTGGGATTACAGGTGTGAACCACCATGACCAACCTATTATTTTTATACTGTATAATTCTTTTATTCATTCAAATAGTATTTATTGGGTACTAAGCGTCAGGCCTTTGGTTTAGGTGGTGGACATAGAGTGGTGAGCAAGATAAACTTCTCTTTCACTAAGCTTACCTTCTAGTGGAGGATAATAAACAAGAAAATCCATTGTCTATTTTTATTTTCTAATTTTTCTTACCTAACTTAGGTTGTTAAACTTCTTGAGGGCCATGACCGGGACATAGTGCATTTTCTACAACACCACTGTTGAGTACTTAATACTCACTGTGCACTAATTTGGCCGACTGGCTTGTGTTATTGCATTATTTCCAACATTTCAGAGTATCTCCTCTAATTACTAAAGAAATTGGTTCATTCAAAAGAGGATAATTTGTAGTCCATAACCCATGAAGAATGAACAAGTCCAGACATAACTGGAAAATGTTATGAACTGAAAAAACTAAGTCAGGTATATCCTTATTTAGAAATGATTGCCTGCTGCGTTAACTTACCTTACTTCTGGGTCAGCACCGTGTTCTAACAAACAAAGCAAACTTTGTGCCTTGCGGTATTCGGCAGCCAGATGAATGGGGATGATAGATTGTGTCTGCTTCAGGGGGAAAGCAAAATATGTTACAATTAGCCCTGTGTAGTTAAAAATAGTATTTGTGTTAGCTTGCCATTTCAAAGGAAATACACATTTATTTAGGATCTCATGGGTTCGATATTTTTCTTGTATGTGCATTGAAATCTTCCTTTCTGTTGCCTGTTTTATATGCCAAAACTCAGTGAATTTCACATTAATAAAGTCTGTGTTTTACAGAAAGGCAAATTTACTGGGGAAACAGAAAAGACACTCAAAAGTCTGAAAGTTTTTAGAAGCTGATTCTTGTGAAGAGCCCTAGTATAATATTAATGGTAATTGCTATGAAGTCAGTTCTTAAATTAACCCATAGGGTGATTGACAAATAGGTGTTATATTTTTTAAGGCTTTGCCAAAGTCACATTATCAGCAGTAAAACCTGCATCTTCAGGGTTTTGAAAGATAATGCAGCATATGTTCTGTCTGTGATTAGCAGAGCTGTTTATGCCAGTTCTTAAAATATATACATATAAGTAGTGGTTCTATACTATGACTGCAAGGTAAGAGGAGAGGGTGGGATGAAGGGGAGGGTGACTTCCTTTTTGAAAAAAAATTTTAATTATAAAGGGAGTAATCATTGTATAAACATTTAGGAAATGAAGAATTATATATTAAAAAGGAAAAAATAATTCCATCATACCGACATAATCACTATGGGTATATTTGAGAGGATGACATTAATTTTCTTCCAACCAGGCAGGTTCTAGTCTTTCCTCGCTTCAGTTTATGTGTATTAAGTGGAAGGGAGGGGTTGCAGACTTCGGGGAGCACTGTTCTAAATGTGGAGTAAGCTGGAGATGTGCCGTCTATTATAAGGGCAGCGAAGAGTTTAGTGAGTTCGTGAGGATTAGATCATGCTCCTTCCTAAGCATCCTGTCTTTTCTAAAAATGCCTGACCAGAAAAGCGTGTACCTGGTTCAGCAATAATCTGTAACTGGTGGAGTTGGCCAGAATGGTCATGGGCTGGTTGACAGGGTGACTTCTTAGGAGTGCCTTGATCGTAGGGCAGTCTTCTCTCATTATGGCCTCATAGAGTTTCATGTGAAGTGCTACGGATGGGCCATCTTCCAGGGACTTGGCACTGTCTACAACTGGGTCTCTACTTTGTCTCTTGATTATATTTCCCATGAGAAAAACTTAACAGTGATGACTTAAGAGTTCAGAGGAAAATGTTACGGAGTTGGTCAGTTTCAGCCTCTTTGTGATGATTCTTTCAGTGCAGTTCTGGAACTGTTCTAGAATTGTTGAGAATTGTTTCTGTGAACACAATTGATTTTTATATTGGAGCCAGACTTTTTCAGACCTTGTTCCTTGATCATAGAGTGTCAAATGTCAGCACAGTTTTTAGGCTCTTCCACTCACTCACAAAAACATATCCAGACTATCATCTTACACCTTTATTTCTGTTTTTTCTTCCAGTTCAACCGTCGTTCAGACACTGACAAAGCTAAAATGGGAGAATTTATACATTAAAATAAAAAACTAAAATTATTACATAAAGTAAGAAAGTAACTTTAAACCTAAGTATTTTTTAATTTTTGGTAGAATCTTCCCCCCCCTGATTATGGGTGCAATTTTTCACTGGCGTGGGAATGCTTCTATTGGGGATGTTTTGGATCTGCAACAGCTGCTTCAGTAGAGCCATCGAGGGTGACCTAGTCATTCCCAACCCTGGCTAATATATGAATCATCTGGGAGCTTTTAAAAAATATCAAAGTTCTTTCATAAAAAATACCAATGTCTTTGACTTTGGAGAGGACAGTAGTTTTTAAAAGCATCTCAGGTGATGATGTACAGCCAGGGTCAAGAAGCCCTTGTATATTAAGTATGCTCTACATTAATGGTTCTCAAATTTGAAATCATCTTGAGACTTTTAAATAAAATGATGCTTCCATCCACCTCCAGGAGTTCTGATCTAGTTGGTCTGGGGAAAGGCTTGGATATTGAGATTTTTTTTTTTTTTTTAACTCTCCCCAGCAATTCTAATGTACAGCCGAATTTGAGAACCGTTGCTCAAATTTTTGACTTTTAAGGAGGCTGCTTGCTCCTGAGTTGGAAACTCTTAACATTCACAAGTTTTTACTATTTGTTTTAAGAAAGCCAATGAGTTGATTTGTTCTGTTTGTTTGTAGCCTAGAAATATTTTTCTTCATGGCCCCGATCAGCAAGTAAAAATAGGAGACTTTGGTCTGGCCTGCACGGACATCATACACAAGAACACAGACTGGACCAACGGAAATGGGAAGAGTAAGTTTTGTGGGTTTTTTTTTTTTTTTTTGCATTAAAAAAAGATATGGTTGAACATTTCAGTATTTAAAGAGAACCATAAAGATTTAATAGCAAAGGTAAGATGAAGACAAAGAGCAACCATTGTTCCCTTAGCAGCTAAAATGCCCTGCTCTAGTAAATGTTCTTTAGTGTTGACAGTGTTAACATGGCAATGTTTAACATGTGGATTTTGAAATTACAGGTATACCAATACATACTTCTAGAGTGGGTACTTGTCTGTATGCTTCACCTGAACAGTTGGAAGGATCTGAGTATGATGCCAAGGTAGTATTTGTTGCTTTTCCCTCTTTTATTTTGCAATTGTAAATAACAGACAGTACAATTAAATGGAGAAGTTCTATTGTAGAGATGTGTTTGGAGATAAGAGTACTGTAGGTTATCTATTGCATCAAACTGCCCAAAGGATGAGCCTCACTTTTCAATTGGATCTGACTGCTTTTTTTTTTTTTTTTTTTTTTTTTTTTGAGACAGAGTCTCATTCTGTTGCCCAGGCTAGAGTGAGTGCCGTGGCGTCAGCCTAGCTCACAGCAACCTCAAACTCCTGAGCTCAAGGGATCCTCCTGTCTCAGCCTCCCGAGTAGCTGGGACTACAGGCATGCACCACCATGCCCGGCTAATTTTTTCTATATATATTTTTAGCTGTCCATATAATTTCTTTCTATTTTTAGTAGAGATGGGGTCTCGCTCTTGCTCAGGCTGGTCTCGAACTCCTGAGCTCAAATGATCCGCCCACCTCGGCCTCCCAGAGTGCTAGGATTACAGGCGTGAGCCACCGCGCCCAGCCCTGACTGCATTTTTAAGGCAACTTTACTGTTTCTAAATCCATGGGTGTCACACATTGTTTTTGAAATGAGCTTTCCCTTTCAAATGTCTCCGTTCACCTCCTGGAGCTGGGATTCAGGAAACCTCTTTTCAGCCTTGCATTCTTCTGTTTTCAAGCTTAGGTAAATAAGTCTGCCACTTGACTCCCTTGAAATAGGATGAAGATATTTTGAAGTTTTAAACCCTATTGTTCCTTGAAGAAATGCCAAAGTAAATCCTTTCTTCACAATAACAGCCTAGTGAATTTTCTTCCTTTTCATGGATCATTTAGCTTTTTAGATTGGGAAAGAGCTGCCAGAAAAAACCATGGTTGCCCCTAAAATCCTATTTAGTAAAGACCTTCGTAAAAAAAACTATTTTTAGGAAAAGCAGCACAGATTTGATGCCAAGTTTGTTAAATGTTACTAAGAATGCTTAATTATGAGTGGGGGCCGAGGTGAGACTGGAGTACGACTTGGGACATTCTGTGGCATTCCTGTAGCTGGCACTAGCAGGAGTGAGCTCACAGCACTCTGTCTGGGTCAGGCCTGATGGTCAAGGCATAGTGAAGACAGTTGTGTGGTCGTAACTGCTGTGGGTGGTAGAGATTATCCCTGCCCTTCACCTGACCGTTGAGCCCACAGATGCCCCTGTTCGTGGTAAAGAGACAGGGTTGTGAAAGTCTCGGTCACCTTTTGCTCAGGGCAGACACCTGCCTCTGTGAGGGACGAACATCCTGCTCTGTTGCCTGCATTGTAGGTGACTATACATCCTCATTCTTAGAAATCCTCTCCCATTAGAGATGATGGTAGGTGGCTCACGCCTATAATCCTAGCACTCTGGGAGGCCGAAGCGGGAGGATCGTTTGAGCTCAGGAGTTCGAGACCAGCCTGAGCAAGAGCGAGACCCTGTCTCTACTAAAAAAACAAAATAGAAAGAAATTATATGGACAACTAAAAATATAGAGAAAAAATTAGCTGGGCATGATGGCACATGCCTGTAGTCCCAGCTACTTGGAAGGCTGAGGCAGGAGGATTGCTCGAGCCCAGGAGTTTGAGGTTACTGTGAGCTAGGCTGATGCCACAGTACTCTAGCCTAGGCAACAGAGTGAGACTCTGTCTCAAAAAAAAAAAAAAGAAGAGATGATGGTACATTACAATGGAAATGTTATCCTGACTTTATATTTTACTAGTGAATTCCCCTTATTGTTCTTTTTCCAGTCAGATATGTACAGCTTGGGTGTGATCCTGCTGGAACTCTTTCAGCCGTTTGGAACAGAGATGGAGCGAGCAGAAGTTTTAACTGGTTTGAGAACTGGTCAGATACCTGAATCCCTCAGTAAAAGGTGTCCGGTACAAGCCAAGTATATCCAGCTTTTAACTAGAAGGAACTCATCCCAGAGACCCTCTGCTATTCAGCTGCTGCAAAGTGAACTTTTCCAAAATTCTGGAAATGTATGTTTTGTTTTTTGGCCCTACGTGGTTTTTATTTCCTCTCTTGGGGAAGGAAGGGGAGGGGAGCTTCCCCAGGCACATCGACCTACGGAAGGGGTGAGTGTGCCCAGAGGGTAGGGCTGGAAGAGCCAGATGATCCTTCAGAAGGGCCTTGTCCTTGTCTACCTGCAGGGTGTGCTTGTGGGAGTCACTTCCCTTGGGGCAGCAGCTCTTGCATCAGCAGAGACACAAGGAGGTATCTGCTGGTGTTTACAAAGAGGAAGGGAGGCAGGTGCCCTGACTGAGGAAGTAGAGGGCAGGAGTGACTGACCCCACACCTGACACTTGCCCAGTATAACTTTCATAAGGCTTGGCAGGTGTGACTTGTCTCAGACAGTGCCAGAGGGACCCATAGGCAATGCTCCATCCTGTGACTGTTCCTTCAAATGTCTGTCTCAAACTCTGACTCTTCACCACCCACCCACTTATCTTCCGGGCCATGGTACAAGTGGCTCTGGCTGGCTTCTGTGTGTGTACAGAGGGGTCATCCCTGGCAGGGCTGGTGACCCTGGAGTAGTTGACAGGTCCCTAAGGGGTGTTTTGATCACAGGTGAGGTCTGACACTCCGTCAGGAATTTCCAGTCATAGATGATCCTGGTACCTGTGAGGGTAGTGCTGAAGAGTGTGCTGCTGGGGATGGTGCTCTAGTCCCTCGGCGGTAGCTGCATGCTGTCGCTGAGGACCACCAGGTGAGCAGCAGTGATGGCCTGGCTTGGGTCTGCAGCTGATGCCCGCAGATACAGTCTCTAAATTTTTTTTAATGCTGGGGAAAATAGGAAGCTTAAAATAAAATTTGTTTAAATTATGAATCCTGTTTCATGAAGAATAGTTGAGCTTAGACTAAGGTTTGTGGAAACTAGATATTTAAACCCATCCTTAGAGTTCCCCAACAGTGCATCAAGTACTAAGTTTAATGCCAACAGCACACCTGTATTCATAGTCCACGTAAGCAGTGATTCACAGCCAGCTTTCTACCCTAAAAATTAGGAGCTTCAGTTTCTAGCCTCATCTTGCTAAGTCAGTGAAAGGTTTTATTTTTCCTTTCCAAGTATGGTTATAATTTTTTATAAATTTTATACAAGTACCTACTTGTAAAGAGACACATACCAAAGGGTCAAGG
The DNA here is from genome assembly GCF_041146395.1 of Eulemur rufifrons. Lineage (NCBI taxonomy): Eukaryota > Metazoa > Chordata > Mammalia > Primates > Lemuridae > Eulemur > Eulemur rufifrons. The sequence continues at coordinate 12,422,474 of NC_090996.1, read as the reverse complement.
ATGGCAGAAATTCTAAGGGGGAGTTGGAACAACGATGGCAGAGACAGCCTTGGCCAGTGTAAGAGCTTTCCGCATTCAACTTCGTGATTGTGGTTTTCAGCCCTGTGATGCGGCATTGCCCCGGGGCGACCATTCCCTTCATCCTTCCTGTCATGTTGTTACAGTGCCAGGTATAGTCTCTAGTCTGCATATGCTGGAAATAATAGATGATTCATCCATTCTATTCCTCTAGAAACTTTTTAAGATTTAATAAAAGCTTAATTCAAAGATATATTCACAGATCCTCTAGTGCTTTGTGACTCAAAGTATGGTCCTCATACCAGCCACATCAGTATTACCCGGGAGCTGCACCCCTGACACCCTGAGTCAGAATCTGAGTTTTAAGCAGAAAGTGATTTACACACACAGTATTTGAGCAGCATTGCCTGAATGCAGTGGTTTGCAAAGTGTAGTCTCCAGATCAGCAGCATACATTGACCTGGGAACTTGATAGAATTCTCAGGCCTTCTCTGGTCCCCCAAGCTACTAAAAAGAGAATTTTGGGGAGGAGAAGGGGCAGCAGTCTGTATTCTAACAAACCTTTGAAGTGATTCTGACATACACTAGTTGGGAACCACTTGTAGTGACTGTTTAGAAGAATCAGATAGCTGACTTACTATTTAAGGCTTGTCAAGTGAAATAGTGAATTTTATTAGCCTAAATGGTAAACAGGTAGGTGTAGTACTTTTCTCTTTTTTGGAAGTGTTTGAAAATAACAGATGTGGTTCTTAAAACCAAGCATAAGCATTTATCTTCACATATGGAGGGGATTTTCTAACACTCAGTTAAGATAGCTGTTAGAGACCATAGTTATTTATGACAAGAATTTCTCCTATTTTATAAAATTTTATTATAAATAAAGTAACCTACATGCACCTACACAGATAAGGACTTGTATATACAGGCAGTCCTTGCTTTGCATGGTAGTGTGGTACTGTTAAAAAATGACCTAGCAAAGATAGCCAGGCATGGTGGTGCACACCTGTAGTCCCAGCTACTCGGGAGGTTGAGGCATGAGGATCACTTGAGCCAAGGAGTTTGAGGCTGCAGTGAGCTATGATCACACCTCTGCACTCCAGCCTGAATGACAGAGCTAGACCCCATCCCTAAAAAAATAAATAAATAAAAATAAAAAAAGCTTAAGCCATGCAAAGGGATCTTAATCAATAGGGAAAGTTATGATTGTTTTGTGACCTTTAAAATTTGGCAAAACATTAAACTCTCTTATTGTCAGTTATAAATGTATGTTGAGATGAAAAAATCATAATAATGTTGATTTAGTGTTTTGTATCTTAAAATGTTAGAAACATTGAAAAGTCAAGTGTCTCAGGAGCAGTTTGAACAGTGACTGCGTTCATCTTGTATATGACAGTGTGTACCTTTTCTTGCCTTGGCAAATTGTCATACTCCTGAAGTTTGGATCGGCTTCCAGCATTTTATCCTTTGTATACTTTCAGTGTTGTGAAACATCTCTGAGAATTCTTTTAATGTGAAGCTTTTTTGCTGGTGTCACTTTCTCTGGGACATCTTTATCCCTTTCCTCATTTGTGTTGAGAAGCTGCTCTCACTCAGTGCCTGTGGCTGCAACATGAGAATGTTGACTCTCTTGTAGAGGCAAAGTTCCTACTTCTGCCTGCTATTCTAGAACACCGTTTACGTTTGATCCTCATTTCAATTCCAGCATTGTCACTTTTCATTACTTCACTGCACTTTCATCTTTGTTGGCCAGTTCCCTTTTTATCCATTTAAAAAAAAATGTCATGTGGGCTCCTCACTGGAAGAAGAAGAGGCAACACAACTACACACTTTGCTGTGAACTAACAGATGTATAGTGACCAATCTCTGACAGACCTTGAAGGTGGTATGTTATTTAACATAGTGTTTGGGGAACCACTGACTGTGGTCACTGACACTTGAACCATGCCGTTGGGTGACTAGTGTTATTTAAGTTAACTGTGATAACAAACTCATGCATACTGGAACCATGCAAAGCATGGGCTTGCTGTATATTTAAAAGGGAAGTAGCCATTTTAATGGAGCTTAAAATTTTCTCTTTACAGGTTAATCTCACCCTACAGATGAAGATAATAGAGCAAGAAAAAGAAATTGAAGAACTAAAGAGGCAGCTAAACCTCCTTTCTCAGGACAAAGGGGTAAAGGATAGCATGAAAGACGGAGGTGTACCTATCTAGCCTTATTTAGGCTATGTCGGTAATATGCAAGTGAACTTAAAACTCTTAAAATTGTTAACTGGAGTGTAAATTTTCAATCTTTATTAGGGTATAAATGGTATAATTCTTAATTATATTTAGTAAGACTGTGCAAGACTTACTAACGATGTAAAAGTGTCCCAAACTGCTTTTTCCTTAGGTAGCTTTTTCATGACTCAGCATCTCAAACTTAAGACTGCTCTGAATTAAACCTGTTCTTTCCCTTTCCTATTGCACAAGCTCCTATTCCTGAATTTCCTACTTAAATATTACCATCCACCCAGTCCCTGAAACTAAAAAGACATCATCCTCAACTGTTCTTTCTCCTTTAAACTCTGCCCGTTGACCCTAGTCCCCCTTTAGAAGGTTCTGCAGAAATCCATGTGTGCTCCCCACCCTCACTGCCTGAGCCCAGGCCTGCACACTGACTGGGCTGTTCCAGTGTGGACAGCTGCCAGTCTTCCCGCCCTCTCACACTGCTGCTGAGGTTAATTACCAGAAAGACACCTGATCAGTTCATTTCTGGGCTCAAAACCTTTTGCTGGCTCTCTGCTGCCTCCAAGATAAAAGCTCAACTCCTTAGCAGTGTGCACCTCCAGCTTTTGTCTGTTCTGCCCACCGTCAGCTCAGCATCATTCCAAAGCCATACGCCTAGCAAAGCTTTGTACTCTTTGCCCCCAGTGATCTCAGAGCAGCTCAGACAGGCTCTTTCCTGCCTTTGCCCTGTTCCTGTGATCCTCTTTCCTTTAATACAGCACTCAACTCCCCCACCAATCTGTACATCCCTCATAGGTGGATGTACAATCTGATATATTCATTTTTGAATCCCAGAAAGTGCCTGCCACATAGTGGGCAGCTGTCATGGTATGTTGCATATGATTTTGCTGAATTTTAAATAAAATGAAAACCACAAATTACATGATGCTTTTATTGATACTTGACAACTGGCATAAATAAAAAGACTTTGATTCTAATACAAGTCTCTTTACTGACAACAGGCATGAAACAGCACCATTCTTAAAATCTAAACCCTTTAAAATCCATTGCTGAAATTCACTTAAGGAGCTTGAGGGCAGTGTTAAAAGGGGCCAGGTTTTCACAAGACCGCATCCACCTCTGCACATTGGCCGGCACCGTTGCACTGCAGCCTCCGGTCTGCTGGAGCACAGACCATAGCACGACGTCTGCCACGGTGAGTTCATTCCCAGCGAGCCAAGGGCTCTTCCCAAGAGCAGAGTTCATGGAACGGAAAACAGCGGCTTTTTCTTTACTGCTTCCCTCTTTTAACTGAAAAATAGCAATGTCTACCCAGCTATCTATGAGGGTTGCATTTACAGCATTATGCTTCTGGCCAAACAGAGAGAACAAGAAACGTGCGATGTTCCCTTCTCCTTCAATGGGGCACATCGTCTGGACACTGAATTTCATCTGAGTCTTTGGCACTGAAAAGAAAAAAAAAAATACTGTGTAGCATCAACAACAGCCCTGAAGGAAGTACTTGTACAATGTGGAAAGGGGAAGTCACTAAAAATCATGAACTAATGATAAGGGAAAGTATATTTTCAAGAACGTCACATCACATTTTTAGTTTGTCTCCAAAAGGTTTAATATTCAAAAGGGTTTGAGTGCAAACTATATGTTAAAAAAGTAACCAAGTAACCATTTCTGGTATTTGATCATGACAGTTCCAAGCTAGAAGGGACTGCAGACCGTCTACTCCAATCCCTGGCCTAAAGGATGTGGAGACACAGGTGTTCCAGAGAGGCTGGGAGCTCTCTGCCTTCATAATCACTTTTGTGGAGCTGAGAGCAGTTAAGGTATCCCTGATGAATGACATTAACTCACTTCCCTCTGTATCAGCTTAACCAGGACAGTACTCTGTCTTTTTATGGCCATATGAAAGGATAACTTCGGTGTCCCTGTAATGGTAAGTTTTAGAACGTGAAGGCAAGATGGCTGCAACAGCCATTGCTCCCGTGCTCAGACAGGACTCCCTTCCTCCAATGCTCACAACCCTCCTGCGCCTGACCTGTGTCTCACTCAGAGACCCCAACCTTCCCAGGGGAATGAGGGCATCTTTGCATCAAGAATCATTTCTGCTCCTCTTCTATAACTACCCCACAAGCTTTCCAGACTTTTAGATGATTTGACCTGAGAGCAAACAGCTGTATGCTGTGTATGCCATATAATATCCTATCTCGCTGCCTCTTATCAAAACCATGACGCATGTTTCATCATATAGTATAGCTGACCCTTGAAAATCACCGTGGTTAGCAGCCGCGGCCCCCTTCCCCTGTGCAGTCAAAAATCCACATATATAAGCTGGGCACAGTGGCTCATGCATATAATCTCAGCACTTCAGGAGGCTGAGGTGGGAGGGTCGACTGGGCAACATAGGACTGGGCAACATAGCGAGACCTTGTCTCTTAAAAAAAAAAAAAAACAACAACAAAAAAAACAAACCCACATGTAACTTTTGCCTCCCCCTAAAACTTAACAAGTAACAACCAGAAGCCTTACTGATGACATTAACAGTCAACACATTTTATGTGTCATATGTATTATATACTGTATTCTTACAATAAAGGAAGCTAGGGAGGCTGGGCATGGTTAACACATGCTTATAGTCCCAGCTACTTAGGAGGCTGAGGCAGGAGGATCACTTGAATCCAGGAGTTCGAGACTGTAGTACACTATGATCATGACTGTGAATAGCCACTGCATTCCAGCCTGGGCAATGTAGTGAGACCCTGTCTTAAAAAATAATAAGGAATAGGAAATATATTTACTATTCATTAAGTGAAAGTGGATCATCATAAAGGTCTTCATCCTCATCTTTATGCTGATCGGTGGAAGAGGAGAGGTTGCTGTTTTCAGGGGTGGCAGAGGTGGAAGACGTGGAGGAGGCGGAAGGGGAGGCAGGAGAGGCAGGTACACTCTATAACTTTATGGAAATATAATTTGTCTGACTTTTGCTTTTTCATTTCTCTAAAAATGTTCCTATACAGTTCCAATCCTTTTTCCACTGTGTGCTTTAGTTCCAGTGCCTGTATCATAGAAGTCTTCATGTCATAAAAAGAAATCAAAAGCAGTCTGGAATAATCGAACCCTTCTGTTAGACTGTCTAATGTCAATTTATTTTCTGGTGCGGCTTCCACATTTTCTTCAACATCTGCCACTGGTTCGGAAGGACTCATCTCCATCAAAGTCTTCTGTTAGTTCCTCTGATGTGGTGTTTATTAGCTCTTGAACTTCTCCAAGATCATTTTTACCCCCTTTTAGGAGACGGGGGTCTTGCTACATTGCCCAGGTGGGTCTTGAACTCCAGGGCTCAAGTGATCCTCCCACCTCAACCTCCTGAGTAGCTGGGACTACAGGCACATGCCTAAGCGCCTGGCTCCCAAGATCCATATTTTGAAACCCTTCACCCTCGCCACACCTTCTTTGCTGTATCCATAATCTCTTTATTTCATTGATTGGCCCTGTCATACATCCAGTGAAGTCACGCACAATATCTGGACACAGTTTTCTCCAGCAGGAATCTGTTTTGGGCTTGATGGCTTTCCCGGCTTTTTCTGTAACAATGATGGCATCTTCAATGGTGTAATTCTTCCAGGCTTCCATTATGTTCTATTGGGGTTCTCCTCCATGGTACTGACAATTCTTTCCATACAGTACTGTATGTAATGAGCCTAAAAGATCCTTATGACTTCCTGATATAGAGGCTGAATTAGAGACATCGTGTTTGGGAGCAAGCAGACCACTTGGACACCTTTGATGTTAACTCATAGGGTTCTGGCTGGCCAGGGGCACTATCCTGTATCAAAAGAACTTTAAAAGGCAGACCCTTACTGGTGAGGTACTTCCTGACTTCAGACAAAGCATCGATGGAACTAATCCAGAAAAAGGGTTCTCGTCCAGGCCTCCTTGTACAACCAAAAGACTAGCAGCTGTGTTTATCCTTTCTCCAAGGCTTAGGAGTTAGCAGCTTTACAGATAAGGGCAGGCCTGACCATAAACCTGATTGCATTTGCACAAAACAGCAGAGTTAGCTTAGCCATTCCTGCCTCAAATCCTGGTGCTTGCTTGTCTTCTTAATAAATGTTCTTTGTGGCATTTTTTCCTAGAATAGGGCACTTTTGTCTGCATTAAAAACCTATTCAGGCAGCAATTCTTTCTTCTCAATGATTTTCTTCATGGCGTCTGGGAACTTGCCTACTGTTTTTTGGTTGGCAGAAGCTGTTTTTCCTGTTACCTTGATATTTTTTAAGGCAAAACTCTCTAAAATTATCAAACCATCCTTTGCTGAGCTGGCATCAATGGTCCAGCTTTAGATCATTCACCTTCCTTTTGCTTTACATCGTCATATGACGACTTCACTTTTTCTCGAATCATGTTAGAATCTATAGGTATGCCTTTCTTACAGCAAGCCTACATCTACATAAAGAGTGCGTTTTTAATACAAGATAAAACAATTATTTCATTAAAAGTACAAAGTTTTTGTGCCTGCTGGCATAGCTGCAGCTACAGCTTCAAGAATTTCCTTTCCTTTTTTATTTTTTAACATGAGTCCTTAAGCTGGATTTATTTATCTTGAAACGGTGGGCAAGCACAGGGGCAGACCTCTATCTAAAGTACATATCAAGCAATTTAACTTTTTCTTGTAATATCATGATTTTGCTTCTTGAAAGCACTTCCAGCATCACTAGTGGCTCTCAGTCTGTGTCCCATGGTATTATCTGAGGTTTATATTATTGCACTAAACATGATGAAAAATACTCAAGGACCTCAAAAGATCACTTTTTACTGAGATACGCAATTTATCGGAGAGATGAACTGCTCATACGGAGATGATGAGCGTCACATGACGTCTTAAGCCAATACTTGCAACACTTGAACTCACCACAACAGCAACAGGAGGTGCTATTACAGTATGTACTACAGTTAATTTTATGCAGTTACGATTTAACACTGTATTTTTACATTTGTTTATATTTCTTTTGACTACAAATGGTGCCATGTATGGTAATTGTGTAAGTTTTGATAAATTTTACTTTTTATAATAGATTTGTGTATATTTTATGGAAGCAAATGATAAAACAGACTAGTATCTACATATATTTTATGTATTCATAACTTTTTAACTTTTTCGATATTTCTAGCCTATGCAGTTTTTCTGCAAGTTTTTTCCAATTGTTGCAAATCTCCAAAAATTTTTCCAATCTATTTATTTTTAAAAATCTGCACATAAGTGGACCCCTGCAGTTCAAACCCACATTGTTCAAGGATCAACTGTATATAAGTTCAACTCAGTTCTCTCTACTTACCATTCTTCCAAATTAGAGTAAAACCCAGCTGATATTCATGACGGGGCTGTTTTTTATTCTGTTCTCCAAAGCACTTCAGAAGGTTTTCAGGCACGCTCTTGACTGATGAATGCGTGTGCACAGTGGACAGGACCCTGTAGTGGTCACAGAGCAGCCTGTGCAGCACGAGCAGGGAAAGCGGAGGGGAGGCTGGGTTTGCATTGATCACGATGTCTTTCAGCGCCCCATAATCCTGGGGAAAGAGCAAAACAATGTAGCAAATAAAGGCAATCTGAGTGTGCATAACTGTACCAGGTCCTGCTAGTCTAAGAACTTAACCAGGGCTATTTAATTGAATCACCCACTCCCATGAAGAAGGCACTATGACATCTCTACAGCTGAGAAAAGTAATTCATCCAAAGGTCACTCAGCTCAGTAAGAAATGGAGCTGGGATGTGAGCTGACTCCGCCCCCTTAGCCCCCTACACTGCTGGCTTCCTACAAATAAAAAGTTGACTTTACTGTCAATAAAACAAGACATCAGGAATGACACTTCTATTTGTCTCTTTTATCTCTGAGATAAAACTATGTTCAAAAAAATCACACATGCAAGTATTCCAGCTACCAAATCTTTTTAAAACCTGACTACCTGACAGGATATAGGTTCTACATCAATTTGTGCTGTGGGGAAATTCTAAAACACAAAGTGTTAACTAAAGTGCCAAAACTGATAAGCTTTTTGGATGAAGACTTTATTTCTATACTATCAGTCTTAATAATAAATGCAACTTATGTAAACAATCGCAGCCAAATTCCTAGCCTTTCCAAGCCTGCCACTCCTGACTAATGTCCTACACATCAAGGTATGCAGAGTGCTCTGCAGTTTCCTGAACATATTGTATTACATGACTGTGCCTTCTGAAGCATCAAATATCATCTTGAGCACTATGTGCTCTGAGAAGCCTTCCCAGCACCCTGAGAAATCCCGTCACTGCTGTGTGCTCACCAACCCATCCAGTAGACTCTGGCTCCCCGGAGGCCTGCTAGGGTCTCCCCAGAGTCCTCAGTGCATGCAAACAAGTATTGAATGAATGTGTGAGCAGGAGAAGGAATACACAAATGTAGAGGTACAGAGGTTACCAAAAACTGACCCCTGAATGAGATACTGAAACATTGTTTCTACTTTTTAAGTCTTTGGGAACATTCTATCACCCATTCTTGAGGGAGGCGAGTAGGGATTCTTGCCACAAACCCTTTTGAACTCTCAAATAAGCCTATAAACTTCAATCATGACAGCTGGCTGATGCAACCTACTTTTAATACAGCAAACTGAATTTAAGCAAAATGCATTTGAAATATGAGACTGTGGCAGACGGTAGCAATATATTTTAAAAGGATTAGTGGGACTTCGGTGCTTGGGCAGCCAAGGTTCTGAAAGTTCGGCTATTCTCAAAAAGATGAAGGTTGCCTCTGCTGAAGAATCTGAGCAGCACTGAGCACACAAGCTGAGATCTGCTGCTCCAGGCTTGGGGGCTGCTGGAACCCCCAGAATGGCAGAGGCCGTAACTCTTCTTGACCCCTTTCTCTGCCTGCAGATCCTCCCTGTTCTCCACTTAGCCTGAGAAGTCAAGAGGAGGCTTTAGAGCTTGTTTTGGCTTCACTCACACCTCGTGAATCTGTTGTGTGCAAAGGCACAATCATTTAGAGAAAAAAAGAACATGCTCTTTGCTCTACCTCTGAAAAACGGAAAGCCAAGGCTTTAATCACACTAGCACAATTTTCTTGCACTAACAACCCAACACACACTGACATTTCTCAACTTTCAAAACAAACTTACCTTTCCAAGCACTGAATTCAAGTCCAGTGAATTGGTCATTAAAGCAGTGGGCTCATCTGCTTGAATTATGTTCGTTACATCCAAGTCTGCATCTGGTGTTTGAATCATCTTGGAGAGACCATCAACTGCAGCTTTCAACTCATATAAACGCTTTAAAATATCATCTTGGCGGGACTCAAGAGCTTGCAGAGATGGGTCAGATTCTTCCTAAAGAAACCAACATCCAAGTGTTCATTTCTTCTCACATCAAAGCAGTCAGTCTGTTTAAATTTGATCACTTGTCTTACTTGTTCCATGCACTGACCAAACCTCCCACCCTTTAAAAGAAGACATTAAAATAAAGTAGCAGAATCACCGTATTTTCCCCATAGTCCAATAGATCCCTGCAAATCCATCCACAAATGCTTTAAAACAAACAAACAAACAAACAAACAAACATTGTGACTAAAAGCCACTTTGAAATTGTATGATTCCTATTTCAGGTAATTTAGTCTCAGAAGAGGGAAGGGTAGAAAATGAACACAAATTATCCCTTATTCTTAATAACAAACTAATTCAAAATACTTTGCTTGAACAAGTAGTGAAGATGGGGGGATGAGGATGTAACTCAGTAATTTATACAAATAGAAGGGAAAAGGGAGCACAGAACTGAATCTGTGCATCCTTCTTGCCTAGTGTAGTGTCTGGTACACAGTAAAGAATCAACATTTGATGATGAATAAATCTCAAACTCCATAGATTTACTTTAAAAGGCAATAACAAGCCTAAAATGGCAATTCAAAGTATATGTGTGTGTGTGTGTGTGTGTGTGTATCAATAACAAGAAACTTCCCAATAAAGTCACATTGTACAACCAGATTCATGAGCTCACAGGAGAGAACAAAGAATACATTAAGCATGTGGAAAATGCTGATGACAATAGGCAGTGACCTCAACGAGTTTATTGTAAGTGTGCGCTCATGATATTCATGGGAGTGCAGAAGGGTTACTTGCTCACATTTGTGTGTGGCAAGTTCAATGTTCCCAGAACATCTGTTCCTCCACTATTCACTCAGTACACCTCCCTCTCTCACATATCCAATTTATCTTCAGGTAGTGTTTGTCAGTTTTACCTCCCAAATATATTTGGAGTCCACTGGCTTCTAAGTGTGCTTCCAACTGTCACTGCCCAAGGCCAAGCCACCGTTTTTCACATGGCCTATTTTCTAACTGGCCACCCTGCATACATTCTGGTCCACCCCTCCAATCTATCCCTTAAGATGGCAGCTACAGAGAGTTTAAAAAACAAACTCAGATCTGTGATCACCCCTTCCCCCCCAACCCCCGCCTTTGCTAACCTCTCAGGCTCTTAGCATATTAAGTTAAACCTTTAACATGGCTTAATATCTCATATGATTTGGCCCCTGGCTGCCTCACCTCACCTAATTCCCTCCCCTAGCTCTGCGCTCTAACCACACTGTATTGTGAATTCCTAAAAATAACCACACTCCCGCCTACCACAGGAACTTTACACATGCTATTCCTTCCCTCTGTCTGCAATACTCTTCCCACTTCTCATGTCTGGTTAACTCCTATTTACACTAGAGCGTAATCAACACTTTCTCAACTCTCCTAGTCTGCTGCTCTTGCTTAAGATCGAACAGCAAAGAATTGTTAAGTTCACTGACTTCTGAGTGGAACAAGGAAGAATAGAGTTCACTATGCCAATGAAATAATTAGGGGCCAAGTGGAAAGAAGTTGGAACGCAAGATGTGTGACGAGTGGGGCTACTATCTGTTTAATATCCTGTTATTCAATGACAGCCCTCCTGAGGAATATTTCCCATCTTTTAACCAACCTGTATTTGTGCATTCTTTGTGCACAATCTTGCTCATTTCTACAAATGGCAGTACGGTGCCTGCCCCACTAGGCCCAAAAAGGCACCTACTGGATTCAAAACTCAGTCAACACTGAACAATGTCTGAAGTACTGCATATGCAACGTGGCCTGTGATTTATGAGCCCTGAGTTTAGTCCCTTGTGATCTTCGTAACACCAACATGCTCAAGATCTGCTCTACCTCATCAGCCTGCTGTTTTCCTTGCTGAGACTAGATTGTGACTCGGTATATTGTGTTTATGCATTTGTTTTAATTTACATGTATTTAGAAACAGATTATTTGTGTTGCTGTCATATACTCTGGATATGCCTGATTTCTAATTGTCTATCCACATTATTCTTCTCTGCTAGAGAAACTGCTAGAGGAGTGGGATTGTGTGTCTTCTAAGTTAGAAGTTCACACATAAAAGCTCAAAGGAAGTGAGGCAACAGACTTATAACAAACAAAACAAACCCAAAACTAGATCTTAAATGAGAAGTGACAGTCTCCATTCTGGGTTTTCTTTTTGGTTCCATGGGACTGTGCAGTTGAAGAGGCATTGGGCCAAGTCTCCATGGCAGTCTGTAGTTGAAGGGACCATTGAACAATGACTGCTATTTTTGTCTTAGCTCTGTAGTGAGATAACAGCTGTCATTTGGTTTCAAACTAACCTTCCTTCCTTCCTTCCAATGTAGGCAGAAAGTCTAATGGCTTAATAGGCAAACTGAAGGATAACACACAGTGGGAAAACAGATCTCAAAAGTTATCTATCTATTCACTCATCTTCTGTCAGAATGGGCAGACCTTTCTACGGCTGGAAACCTAAGATGTATATTTGTAATTGATAAAAGAGCGAAAGACTTGAGTAGGTAAGCTACAAAACAGCAATCAAAATGGCCAGTAAATATGAAAAGGTCTTCAACTTACTGAAACTACATTAGGATACCACTTTACACACACCAGCTTTGGGAAGGGTGCAAGTATCAGGAATTCTTGTACACTGCTGGTGAGAGCACAAACCAGTATAACCACTTTGGAAAATAATTTATCTAGTAAAGTGGAAGACAGACCTGCCCATTGAGCCAGCAATCTCATTCCTTAGTATATACCCTATGCCTGCTCTAGTATAATACTCATTGCAGAATAATTCATAACAGCAGAAAAGGGCAAACAATCCGGTGTCTATGAGCATAGGATGGATAAGTAATGATGGCAGAGTCATGCAATGGAACAGTATATTACAGAGAAAATGAACATTGTTACTCTCAACAAAATGACTCTTAAAATCATGTCTTCAAAAAAGAAGCCAGACACAATAGAACACATATCGAATGCTTCCACTTATATCAAGACTATGTTGTTTTAGGGATGCATATGTAGTTGACAAAATAATTTAAAAAGCAGGACATAATTACCATAAAAGTCAGGACCTCTGGGGGAAAGTTATAAGCGAGAAGGGTAGGGCGGTGACAACATGTGTCAACCAACCTGGGTGGTGGTGATCCTGGGGTTCGTTCTGTAATTCCTCTAAGCGAGCATTTATGTGCTATTCGCTTTTCGGAGGGTAAAATTTTCTAATAAAAAAGTTTAAGCGGCCACATGCGAAAAAAAGAAAAGAGAAGAGATAGATATTTTAACTGACAAAAGTTAGCGTGACTTGTTAGCCGGCCGGCACAGAGGCCGGCGTGGGACTGGCGGCCAACCCCGAACCAGGTGAGATCCACTCGCCCCAGCCTCGCAGGACACGGCCACTGGCCCGCCGTCGCGCCTGCGCACTGGGCGGGGGCCGCGCGCTCCTACCTGCACATGGCCCGAGTCGGGCATGCCGCCGCCGGTTCTGCCGTGCACGTTGGGGAGCCGGTACATGCAGGTGGGAAGCTCTACACGGAGGGGCGCGCTGCCCCCGTGATAGGGCTTTACCTGGTACATCGGCATCGCGGAACCAAAGGAAAGAAGGTGGCGCCTGACGGACGCGAAAGCTCAGAAACCGTCCAAGGCCGCGACAGATTACAGCCACCTCCCTGCTGACCCTGCTGCGGACGTTTGGGAAATCGCAGTCCGTGTACTCTAATTGGCCATGGCTCTCTAAACGTCACGGACTCGACTTTTGACGGAGCCAATAAGCGAGACGGAGATATGGGAAGTATTTGCCGCCCCCGCACGGAAGAGGCGGGGCACAGTGTGGAAAGCAGCCAATGGACGGCCGGGAGGCGGGGCCCCTGTGGGAGCCGCAGGGGGAGCTCTCGGTAATCCCGAAGGCGGGTCGGGTTCTGCATCCATGGAGCGAGCTGAGGGCTCGAGGTGAGCGGGGCTTGCGGTCTATCCTGACGGTCGCCCTTTGTAAGGCTCACGGCGTTCCAGCCCCCTGGAAAGGAGGGGAAAGTGGCCGAGGCGCGTAGCGAGCCCGCGGCGTGGAGTCTCCGGAGCGGCGTGTGCAGCGCTCCTCTGACTCGGTGCCCTTTGGGTGCGCTTTGAGGCTAGGGTCGATCCCCTCTTCGCGTCCTGGGCTGGTGGCGGGATTCGGCCCGCTCCCGGGCAGCCCCTGCCTAGACGCCATCACGAGGCCGTGGACTTGAAGCCAGAACATGAAATACCCGTAGACTGAATTCATTTCCGTTTTACCTGGTGTCTCTCTCTCTCTTTTAAAAAACTGAGGTTATTTTGGGAAGGAGGGAGCTTCAAGGCCCATCCTAATTTGCATAGCTGAACGGTTTTTTTAAACTGCAGTGCTTATATATCTGCTCGAGTATGTGATTTTTGGCCGGCAAGCTACTGTCTTCGGGGTACTGAATCTTCGGCCCGCACTGTTGTGTTCAATGTCAGATTCGTAAACGCAGATTTGCTGCCTGTATTTAAAGGTTGTAGCATCCCCCTCCTCAAAATGAATATCAGAAGTGAACCTGTAGGCCACGGCATGTTGCCACATACACACATTTTTAGAGATACTTTCCATTTTATGTGCAGTTTCCCGTTGTAGAAAACAAGTGAGATTCATTGCAAGGTAGAATGGAGAGTAAAAATGGTTGCTCCTTTATTTCAGAAGGGTTGATGAAAGGTCTACTATGCCTTAGATGCTGTGGGAAATACCTAAAGATTTCTCTTCCAGGGAGGCTCTTGCATTCTATTATACCCAAGTTATCAATTAAACCGTTTACTAGAAATTGCTGGATTATTGAACATACGGAATTGGCCGGGCAGACGAGGAAGAAGGCAGTTTAGACAGGGACCTGCTTAGACACAGCTCAGTGTCTAAAAGAGCTTGTGATATTCAAGAAACAGTTGTTCACTGTGACTAAAATGTGGGGAACTTGGTGAAGGGAAAAGGATTAGAGGGAATGAGTAAATGGGTAGATTGGGGCCTGATTTTGACTAGATTTAAACTTCATATAGTAGGCAGTAGGGCACTAATAAATTTCTAAGCAGAAGAATCATTTAACCAGATTTGTGATTTCAAAAATAACTCTGGTGGTAGCATGGAGGATAAATTGGTGTAGGGAGAAAGTAGAGACAAAACAGTTGTAAAATTCTTAAAACTGGTACAGCAAGAACTTTGAGGGCCTTTATTAAGGCAGCAGCTGGCAGCTGGGATTTGGAGAGAGGTTTCCAAGGCAACCGTTAATATTAGTATGTATGGGAATAGTTATCGTACAGCTGGTACCCAGTTTCTGACATGGTTTTGACGTAAACACTATTTCCCAGAATACTCTCGGTTTTTCAAATTATGCAAGAAATGTTGCTTTCACTTTTCAAGAAAGAAGATCCTATTGTTGCAAAAGATTATGGTAGCTTGAGAGATACAATGTGTCTCCATGTAGGTGCCAGTATAACTAGATTTTAAATATCTGTTGAATTTGAAGTGTGTATTCAGAAGTATTTTTGACAGATATTTAAGGATTGTAAAACAATGTTTATATTTATGAATAATAAAGAAGTATGTTAATATAATAAATGAATAGATTAAACTCATAAGTTATTAACAGTGATGAGTCATTTCCCACATTCAAAATCAGGATGAAAACGCATAACTGAGTACTTGCTTTGTGTCTTGTAAACGATTTCTTTAGTACAGAACTTGCTAAGGCCATCAAACCTATCGATCGGAAGTCAGTCCATCAAATTTGTTCCGGGCAGGTGGTTCTCAGTCTAAGCACTGCTGTGAAGGAGTTGGTGGAAAATAGCGTGGATGCTGGTGCCACTAATATTGGTAAGTTTGGGAGAGTTTAACACCATAGGAACTAATCCATTATTTTATTCAAGAAACATTTGTTACTGTAATAAGACAATGAAGTGTTGATATACCAATAAGTTATTAAAGGTAGTGCCTATTATGTGCCTACTATTTAGGTAGTAATAATCATAATAGCAGCTAACTTCTATTGTGTTCTTACTTAGCAGGCATTGTGCTAAGAATTATACATGGAATATCTCATTTAATCTGCAGAATAACTTTATGAGATAGGAGTTATTATCTTCATTTTACAGATGAGGAAATTAAAGGACAGGGAATTTACTTTTCTTGAGGTTATAAAGCTAGTAAAATATGATCCAGAAAGTCTGATTCCAGAGCTTGTTCTTGTTAATGACTGTGTTAAAATTATTCCTTTCAAAAGAAAGAAAAAACAAAACTGTTTAATCTTGGCTAGTAAATATGCAAAAAGGACTTCAAAATATAAAAAATGACAATAGTACATTTAACTTGAAGTGTAGTTATGGCTCTTAGATTTGCATTATATGTTATAAATAATGTCAATATAAAAGCTTTTAGCATGGACCAGTCTTTGAGAAATACATAAATGTATTAAATTTTTTAGATCTAAGGCTTAAAGACTATGGGGTGGATCTCATTGAAGTTTCAGACAATGGATGCGGGGTAGAAGAAGAAAACTTTGAAGGCTTAAGTAAGTTGAATTTTTCTAATCTTATTATAAGATAGTTGGGCCAAATGTCTCAGTTTTGAGTAACATTATCTTAGGAAACAAAGACAGTTTTTTAAAACCAGTTACTTTGGTAGATATTGTGTGTATTCGTTGCTATGTCACTTGAGATATCTTGGGCTTTACTTTGCACTCTCTTTCAGCTCTGAAACATCACACTTCTAAGATTCAAGAGTTTGCTGACCTAACTCAGGTTGAAACTTTTGGCTTTCGGGGGGAAGCACTGAGCTCACTTTGTGCACTGAGGTGATACAATATTTTTATCCATTAACTTGACCCCTTATAAAAAAATTGAAAAGCATAACTAGAATCATTATTGTTTACACTTTCCTATCTCAATGTCTCAACTTCTGGCTTGTTTTATCTAACTACCAATCTAAGTGATAATACTTCTGAAATTTGAGCAATAAATGAATGAAATGAAGCAAATAGTATTGTAAAAAAATTGTTGCCCTTATTAAACCAGTAATTTCTGAATTATAATATAACATATAAATAATAAATTATAGGTACCATTTTTTTTTATTTTTTTTTTGAGACAGAGTCTTCTCTGTCGCCCTGGGTAGAGTGCAGTGGCATCATCACTGCAACCTCAAACTCCTGGGCTTAAGTGATCCTCCTGCCTCAGCCTTCCAAGTAGCTGGGACTACAGGCACAAGACATGATGCCCAGCTAATTTTTCTATTTTTAGTAGAGACAAGGTCTTGGTCTTGCTCAGGCTGGTCCTGAACTCCTGGCCTCAAGCTGTCCTCCCTCCGCAGCCTCCCAGAGTGTTAGGATTACAGGCGTGAGCCACTGTGCTTGGCCAATACCATTGGTTTTAATTTATTTTCAATTTTTTAGGAAAAAAATTTAACCAAAGCACTTATTTAATTTTAGCGCAGATTCTAATTTTTATAAATAATTACTTATACATTTGAATTATTATATCTTTTGGATTCTTTTAAAAATTTTGTTAGAATGATAGTAACAAAACTGATAAATAAATATTTTTGTGAATAAATAAATTTTAAGATTCTTTATTGTTTTGTAATTCAACCTAAAAAACTAAATCAAAACTTTTATCAAAACAAAGCATTTATAGAACTCTTTGTGTCACTGTCTTTTAGGTACAGGCCTTAGGTTTTATCATGACTCCTTACCCATTTAAATCTTCTTGATTACCTCAGTGAGATCATCATCTTTTTAAAGAAAATTTTGAGAGACGGGAAAGTGAGAAAAAGAGTATTTAGTGTACAGCATTTGTGTGTCTCTAACTGAACATACGACGCCTCGCATTTTCTTACAGTGATGTAAGTATTTCTACCTGCCACACGTCTGCAAAGGTTGGGACTCGACTGGTGTTTGATCACAATGGGAAAATCATCCAAAAAACCCCCTACCCACGACCCAAGGGGACGACAGTCAGCGTGCAGCAGCTCTTCTATACGCTACCTGTGCGCCATAAGGAATTTCAAAGGAATATTAAAAAGGTACAGGAAATTTATAATCCTAGTTTTTAAGGGTATTGATAATATACGTATGACTAAAAGATTTACTAAAAATGTATACTCTTCAGTTGATTCTTTTCTCTTAATTTTTTGAGAAATGCTTCTTCCCATCAAAGACTTAACTTTAGGATGATGTACGCTTTTCTATTCTCAAGAAGAGTATCAACTAGTATTTATTAGTATTATAATAGAGAAAATGGGTCCTTTAAGAAATAAAATTATTTTTGATTCTGTCTTTATTTTTTGATAAGATGATTTCTCTTGTTTCCCTGAGAAATGAATTGTTACAACTTTTATGGATTTGCGTGCAGGTGAAACAGCTAAATGTTGTATAATTGTGTTTAAAAAGCAGACCATAAAACTATCTATATTATATGATTATGGTTTTGTAAAACAAAACAGCTGGCCTAAATATGCATAGAAAAAGGCTGGAAGAGTAGATGCTTTAATGTCATCGGTGGTTTTCCTGGGATATGTGATCTCATGTGCTTTTTGCTGTCTTCCTTATGTTTTTGTATTTTGTACATATATTTTTTATATATGTACATAGATTTCTTATAATCCAAAATGTTACTTACACTTATGCAGCTAAAAACTTCTACTTGTAGAGCAATTTGTGATAATTTTAACATTATTAAACTTTACAAAAATAGAGAAGACTTATTTTTTTGCATCTTATGGTAGAAAATTAGTGTCTTAGAAAAACATAAGAATATAAAGTTTGCACTTTTCGGAGATGACCATTATTAACAGTTTGCATATCTTTTCAGGCCCCTTTTAATTTCATGTGTTTATAAGTATTGAAATAATTTTTAAGATAAATTCATAAGATAATGAAAGCAAGTAGTATAGAACATACAGCATTCAAGTCATACAGAATTGTGTATGATTGGAAGTTGAAATTGTCTCTGCCTACCCCCAAGTTTGGTTTATATCCTTTAGATTTTAAATGTGTATGGGTATAGGCAATCGTTACACATATGTTTATATATTTTTTAAACAACTAGGATCATATTATCCACACTGCTGTATAACTGACTTTTTGCTTAGCATATTATAATTATCCTCTTTGGTCCATGCCTACTACATTATTGTTTGTCATTCCACTATGATATGGACATATAATTAATTTAATTAACTCTGTGCTGATGGTTGCTTAGATTGTTTCAGTGAACATACTTTTATATATCTTTGTATGCTAGTGCCAGTCTTTCTACAAGGATACATTTCTAGGGGAGGGATTACAAGGTCAAAGGGAATGTACTTTTTGATTTTTATAGCAGTGGACGTAGAGCATCTGGAAGTGAGAGGAGTGTGGCTAGGAACCAAAGGGTTGGAGTTTTTCTTTATAGTATATAGGAAGATGCCTCTTCATAGGTTATTCTGTCAGTGATATTTGTGAGGTGGTATGAGAACCTTGAGTTGAATGTTATAACTTACCATGTAATTCCTGTAAGAGTAAAGTAATATTGAGTCTTGTGTTTGTGTTTTTTAAACAGGAGTATGCTAGAATGGTCCAGGTCTTACATGCATACTGTATCATTTCAGCAGGCATCCGTATAAGCTGCACCAATCAGCTTGGACAAGGAAAACGACAGCCTGTGGTATGCACAGGTGGAAGCTCCAGCATAAAGGAGAATATTGGATCTGTGTTTGGACAGAAGCAGGTAGTGATAACGGTTACTGAAATACATTTTATTGCTCTAGTGATTGTGGCAGGTTTCTATTGCCCTTCCCAACAGAACAGAGAACAAAATCCAAGAATTGAATTTTTAAGTACCTATCACAAAAATTGTTTGATAGCTGGCAGTTTTTTATTTTATTCTTCCAGAGAATGAAATGCTGCATTTTTAAACTCTCTGTCTGAAAAAATATAAATTATTGTGGGCAGTGTGTTGATTATGCTTTAGTTAGAGCTCAAGTGTTTCATCTTTCTAGTCTAAAATCCAAGTCATTATAACACTTTAAAGCATTTGTCAAGATTCTTTTAATTTCTTTGTGCTCTTAACATTGGATAGGTTGACTAGGAAAGAAAAGAAATAAAACCCCTCATTTTATCTTCTTTTCTTTTTTTTTCCTCCCCCACCCCATATCTTTTTTAAAATTAGGTTCCTTCTGTCTTCATTAGGAAATAACTGTGATTCTTGGTTTCTGTTTTAGTTGCAAAGCCTCATTCCTTTTGTTCAGCTGCCCCCTAGTGACTCCGTCTGTGAAGAGTATGGTCTGAGCTGTTCTGATGCTCTGCATAATCTGTTTTAGTAAGTAGATTGCTTCCAGGAAAACTACAGTCAGTCATTTTTTGCCTGAGGGTTTTATTTATTTATTTATTTTTTCTTTACTAAAAGTAGAAAAAACCTGAGGGTTTCTTTTTTTTTTTAAAGATAGTGATTTTAGGGCTTGCAGTTTTTTGTTCTTTATAAAAAACCTTCAGCAGTATTACTGCTGAGAGAGGATTTATACAAAGGACTCAGTTACTTAATTCAAACAGTATTCTGGGTAACCAATCATTTCAGGGAGTTTCCTGTTGAGTTAGTCTTTGTTAAGCCTCTGTTTAGTTAGAGTAACTTTTAAATTATGTTATGTATGATTGACTTTTTTTTTTAGATCTGATGAAGGCAGTTCAGAATCATTACTTGTAATGTAAGAAAATAGACACTTCTGTAAGCAGGATTGGCCCTGTAAAGAACCATATTGTTTGTTCTTCCTCCACTTGCTTTTGGCTTATGCCTGAAATTGCAAAGACGGAGATGCATTTCTTCATGTTAAGCTGTTCTGATGGAAATGCAAATATCCATGGGGTGGATCTCATGTAGAACAAACACTTTGCCAATGTGTTAGTAGATGTAAGTTTGCTAATTAGGAGCAGATTTTAAAACGGAAGGGAATGTGGGCAAAGGTCCTGAATATAAGGGTTAGACTCCGTTGACAAACTGATGGGGACAATACAAAGGTTCTGAGAACATGTTTGAAATGAGACCTACTGCCTACATGAAGGCCAAGGGCTCGGTAGGGAAGGTGAAAGGAAAGCTGAAACAAATCAGTTCTGAACCCACTGCATTAATGCCAGTGGTGGGTTTGCTGACTGTCGGGGCTTTGGAGCATTCTAGAAGGTCTGGGCTCTTTCATGATTTGTCAGGATGGAGCACAGATACAAATGAACTGGAATAGTGATACTTACCAGCATGTCACCAGGTGTTTTGTTTTTCATTTTAAGAATGTGCCATGTGATATGTGTTTCTAATCCTTTTCATTCTGGAATCCTGCCCTCACTGTGTTAACATTGAATAGTGTCTCAGGTTTCATTTCACAATGTGCTCACGGAGTTGGAAGGAGTTCAACCGACAGACAATTTTTCTTTATCAATCGGAGGCCTTGTGACCCAGCAAAGGTATTTAAAACTTTTTTGTATTAGTTTATTATTTATGCTTTTGACTTTTAATCTTCTTTAGTATTTAATAACTTTTTCTGATATCACAATTTATTTGGAACTTGAGACTTTGGCTTAGAAATATGGCTTTAAAATTATCTAATTTTAGGCATTTAAAAATGTCTACTACAGATGGTTCCTGACTTCTGATGGTTCAACTTAAGATTTTTCTACTTTGTGGTGGTGCAAAAGTGATATTCGTTCAGTAGAAACCATACTTCAAGTACCCATACCATCATTCTGTTTTTTACTTTCAGTACAGTATTCAATAAATTACATGAGATATTCAATACTTTATTATAAAATAGGCTTTATGTTTGATGATTTTGCCTAATGGGCGAATGTAAGTGTTCTGAGCATGTTTAAATTAGGCTAGGCTAAGTTATGATGTTTGGTAGGTTAGGTGCATTAAATGCATTTTTGACTTCCAGTACTTTCAACTTATGATGGATTTATCGGAAAGTAACCCCATCATAAGTCAAGGAGCATATGTGTACAGTTGTTTCAATCGTGTCCGTGTTTGTGTATATATACATATTATACAAGTGTGTGAGTATGTACACACATAAATCTATAAACACATATTAATTACCACTATATTTATCATAAAAACTATTACTATTTGAAGAAAGTAAACATTTCAAAACATTCACTGTCATCTTTCAGTATAGACTGACCACATGCATATGTTTTTTTATTTTCTGTCAATTTTCCAGAAAAATAAAGGTACAGATTACTTATGCCTCAAATTTAAACTTAACATCGTAATATGGCTACATGGGCTTTTAGTGCTTTTAGTGGTTCAGTTTTGACTTTGCATCACCAGCAACATTGTACCTTAGTGATATTTTCTGTTTTCTAGTGACACTTTAAACTTCACTTGTATCTACTAGATGTGGTTCAACTTCTAAATTTTCAACCTATATTGTAATTAATGTGAGTTTATGGTTTATCTCTAATGCCATTTGGTAATCTCATTATAATGTCATATAAATGTTTCTATGTACATTGGAATACTCTTTATGAACAGTTAAACTGCACCTGCATTTTATTAAAATTTCTTCGAGAGCATCTGTACATTGGCAAAAGATTCAGTTTTAGGAGTCTATGATTAGAAATATTCCTTTGGGGGGGCATGAGGAAACTTTTTGGGTGATGGATATGTTCATTATCTTGATTGTGGGGATAGTTTCACAGGTGTGTGTATATATGTAAAAACCTATGAAATCATATGCTTTAAATATGTGCAGTTTATTGCATGTCAATCATACCTCAATAAACCTATTAAAAAATATATTCCTTTGGTGGTTAGTTAGAATAGCATGTTGTCAGAACATTGAGGGAAGGGAACACTTATTCTTTTCTAATCTTTGTATTCTGTACAGGTCTCCAGGCTTGTGAATGAGGTCTATCACATGTATAATCGACATCAATATCCATTTGTCATTCTTAACATTTCTGTTGATTCAGGTAAGTTTCACTGAGATTTTAATAAAACTAGTGACTTACTCCTAAAAGAGTAAGATGAAATTATAAACCTCTGGTATGACTGGACAGAGATAACAGTTTATGGCAGTGTAATTTTGGTTTTTATACAGAAAAACTACTTTCTAGCTGAAACTATTATATTAATTGTATTAGGAAAATGTGACTTTTTAATGTCAACCATGGGGGAAAGTAGACTAAAATGTTCTCCCCAATTTTAAAAATAATTTATTTTATATAGATTTTTTTCTGATTATTAAAATTCTGTTTTATTATCATTCAGTATTTTTTCTACATATTTAGAAATACATATATGCATACCTTAAAAATATGTATATATACACACACACCCCCACCTGTATCTTTTGGGGTGAGAAAATAATTTTGTGTCCTACTCTGTGAACATTTTTCTTCATGTTATTAAAACTTAGAAACATGATTTTAATAGTTGTATTATAGTTCAATGCATGGTTATACTTTGATTTTTTAATTCTTTTATTTTTTTATTTGTTTTCAGCTTTTGGAAATTATAAGTACTATCCTTATAATTAAATCATTATCTACATCTTTAATTATTTCCTTAAGATAAATTCCTAGGAATAGAATTACTGAGTCAGTGAACATGATCATTTTAAGGCTTTTTCTATGTTGCATTCTAGACATGTTGTATCATGTCTACACATCTACCAGCAATGTAGTAGGTATTATAATTTTTAAATTAAATTTAATATAGGATAAAATATTTAAGTTTGCTTTTTTCTTTTGTTATACATTTTCATGTATTTATTTTCTCTTTTTCTTTTACAATTGACCCATTCAAATCCTTGTATATTTTGTATGTTTAAAAAGTTGTTCATTTTTTCCTTATTTACTTGAAAAAGCTAATTTTATAATTTATGAATATTAATCTAGACACTAATGTTTTCAGTAGTACTTTTGGTAGGTAAAAGTGAATGAAATAGTAGATGGGAAAATTTGTATTGTTAAAAGTGAATTTAAACATAAGTGTGTTTTCTTTTTTGCCTTAGAATGTGTTGATATCAATGTTACTCCAGACAAAAGGCAAATTTTACTACAAGAGGAGAAGCTTTTGTTGGCAGTTTTAAAGACCTCTTTGATAGGAATGTTTGATAATGATGTCAATAAACTTAATGTCAGTCAGCAGCCACTATTGGATATTGAAGGTAAGAAAAATACTGTGTATAAGCAGCTTCTAAAACTTTTAGCTGTTGTGATACTTTCCTTATTTTCTCCAAAGTAAAGTTTTTTGACATGAAACAAAATCTTTAGATAGAGAGGATGTGTCACACCAGAAAGTGTGTAGCTAATCTATTTAAAAAGAGGCATGCGTGGTCACACATAGGAGTATGCAGTGACGTCTTTCTTGGATTATAATAGTCTCTAGTTTTTCCAGATTGGAAACAGATGACATAATACAAGATACAAGATGAGACTTGGTGCAGTGGCTCATGCCTGTAATCCCAACACTTTGGGAGGCAAGAGGATCGCTAGAAGCCAGGAGTTCAAGACCAGCCTGAGCAACATAGTGAGACCCCCCCATCTCTACAAAAAATAGAAAAGTTAGCCAGATGTGGTGGTGCACACCTGTAGTCACTGCTACTGGAAAGGCTGAAGCAGGAGGATCATTTGAGCTCAGGAGTTTGAGGTTATGGAGAGCTATAGTGATGCCACTGCACTCTATCCTGGGCGACAGAGCAAGACCTTGTCTCAAAAAAAAAAAAAAAGATTTAAAATTCTTGTCTAAAGTACACCATATGGGCTTCTTCAGGGATAATTTCCACTGACTGCTTTTTTTCCTGTGTAGGGGCTACACTTTCTTGTTTCTTTGTATGTTTCATAATTTTTTTGTGTGTGGAAAACTGGACATTTTAAATAATAGAATGTGGCAACGCTGGAGATAAGATTCTTTCTCTCCCCAGGGTTATTTGTTATTGCTATTTGTTTACTGACTTTTCTGAAAAAATTCTGTTAAATCCTCTATTCTTTATCGTGTGTGGTCACTGAAGTTTCTGTTTCGTTAGCTTCTTGATAGCTAATGAGTGGACAGAGATAACCTTAAATGCCTGAACCCAGTGAGTCTCCCAGTCTTTGCTGAGGGGCTCTGTGTGCCTGTCGGGGCTCTGTGTGCCTGTCGGGGCACACCTCCTACACCCGAGCTGGCAGTTGACCACTCTGCTTTAAGAGTTGCTATTTCTTGATCTCAGTGCTGAATGTTTCCTGCTTTCATAGAGCCTCAAGGTCAGCCAGAAGTGAGAGCCGAGGGCCGTCTCAGGTCTTTCCTGGGGATGCAAGTGGCCTTCTAGGCTCCCAGGTTTAAGTTGGAGCTTTTCAAAGCCCCTATGGACATCTCATTCCCAAGCTTTTCCTTTTAAGCTTTTTCTTTTTCTTTCTTTCTTTTTTTTTTTTTTTTTGAGACAGAGTCTCACTCTGTTGCCCTGGCTAGAGTGCCATGGAGTCAGCCTAGCTTACAGCAACCTCAAACTCCTGGGCTCAAGCAATCCTCCTGCCTCAGCCTCCCTAGTAGCTGGGACTACAGGCATATGCCACCATGCCCGGCTAATTTTTTCTATATATGTATTTTTAGCTGTTCATATAATTTCTTTCTATTTTTAGTAGAGACGGGGTCTTACTCTTGCTCAGGCTGGTCTCAAACTCCTGAGCTCAAACGATCCGCCCACCTCGGCCTCCCAGAGTGCTAGGATTACAGGCGTGAGCCACCGCGCCCGGCCTGACACAGGCCCTTGAGGGGTTGGTTGGGGCTGCTGGGTTGGGGAAGAGGAGCACAGAAGCACCGATACTTGTGTGGCACAGCTACTGACTTATATGTGGAAAGGCCACACTCTCCTGGCTGTTCTCTGTGCGGCACGTGGTGAAGGACGGTGGGCAGCACACACGTCTGTGTGGAAGGGGCTAGTGGTGGCATCTCTGCACTTGCTCCAGGACACGTAGCTGGAGAGGCTGCCCCATAAAGAGAAACTGCTCAGAACATCTGTGCATCTTGAAGTATAGTTGAATCAATGCCTGTCTTTTAGCCATTTTATTGAAGTACAGCAATCACAGAGGAACAGACATGTCCTAAGGGGATGGCTAATAAGTGTATCAGCCCTGAGACCAGTAGCACCCACAGAACCACCCTTGTGTGCCTCTTCAGAACTAACCCCCAGTGGAACCACTTTCCTGACTTCTAACAGCATAGTTTAATCTGTTTTTACTTTGAAGTTTTTAATTTGAAGTTATTCAGTCTGTACTTTTTTGTGATATGCTTCTTTTTTCAGTATTTTGTTTGTGAGATTCATCCAAGTCATGTATGACCATTCATTCATTTATTTGCTGTATAGTCTTCCACTGTATATTCAAATATCACAATTTTGTTTGTGGGTATTTGGGTGTTTCTAGTTTGGGGCTGTAATGAAGAAAGCTGTCCGGAGCGCCCTGACGTGTATCTTTGGGCGAGCACAGGTAGGCACTGCTGGTAGGTGTGCATCCAATTAGATTTAGGAGGTGCTCCCAGAGAGTTTTACAAAGCAGTTGTACCAGTTTCACTACCAGCAGTATTTAAGCATTCCAAACTTGATCCTGATCTTTGTGAACATTTGTTTCTTTAATTTTACCCATTCTGGTGAGTATATTGCCACATCTTCTTGTGACTTTAATTGTATCTCCTTTATGATTAACATTCAACAGTGTTCCTGTGTCTAATTAGCTATTTGGATCTCCTCTTTTGTGAAGTACCTGTTCACGTAAAAATATCCTGTAATTAGGCCGGGCGCGGTGGCTTACACTGTAATCCTAGCACTCTGGGAAGCCGAGGCAGGAGGATCACTTGAGGTCAGGAGTTGGAGACAGCCTCAGCAAGAGCGGGATCCCATCTCTACTAAAAAAATAAAATAAAAAGGAAAATAAATTAGCCGGGCAACTAAAAATAGAAAAAAAATTAGCCCGGCATGGTGGCACATGCGTGTAGTCCCAGCTACTCGGGAGGCTGAGGCAGGAGGAGGATCGCTTGAGCCCAGGAGTTTGAGGTTGCTGTGAGCTAGGCTGATGCCACGGCACTCTAGCCTGGGCAACAGAGTGAGACTCTGTCTCAAAAAAGAAAAAAAAAAAAATCCTGTAATCCCATTTTAATACAGTCCATGATATTCTTCTCTGTTTGTATTTACTTAGGTAACTTAATAAAAATGCATGCAGCAGAAATGGAAAAGCCTCTGTCAGAGAAGCAGGAGAATTCCCTTTCATTAGGGACTCAAGGAGAAGAAAAAAGGGCGATATCCGTCTCCAGACTGAGAGAGGCCTTTTCTCTTCGTCACACAACGGAGAACAAGTCTCAGGACACGGAGATTCCTGAACCGAGACGGAGCTCTCCGAGGCAGAAGAGGAGTGTGCCATTTTCTAGGGCTTCGGATCCCGTCTCTGGCAGAGGCTGGCCGGGCCCTCCGGAAGAGGTGGTGAGTTCCGGCAAGGGCCCCGGTGACCACATGGACAGAGCAGAAGTGGAGAGGGACTCGGGGCACGGCAGCACTTCAGCTGGCTCAGAGGGAGGGTTCAGCACCCCAGACATGGACAGTCACTGCAGCAGTGACTGTGCAGCCAGCTCCCAAGAGGACAGGTTTTCACAGGAAAACGTGGAAGCCTGCGAGAAATTATCTGAAACTGACCATCATTTTTCCGACGTGGAAAGGCATTTAAACCAAGAAGATATTGGACGTAAACTGAGAGATTTGCCTCAGCCAACTAATCTCTCATCCTCAAATACAAAGCGTTTTAAAAAAGAAATTCCTTCACATTCCGACATTCCTGAAAAGTTAGTTAATACTCAGAACATGTCAGCATCTCAGGTTGATGTAGCTGTTAAAATTAATAAGAAAATAGTGCCCCTTGACTTTTCTCTGAGTTCTTTAGCTAAACGAATAAAGCAGTTACATCGCCAAGAACAGCAAAGTGCCAGTGAACAGAATTATAGGAAATTTAGGGCCAAGATTTGCCCTGGAGAAAATCAAGCAGCAGAAGATGAACTAAGAAAAGAGATAAGGTAAGGTTTTTTCTTACGGGTGTTTTTGTCATGTTAGTGATTGGTCATTTTGAGTGAACCATGGGCCAATCCTATAGAGTCAGCATCTGCTCCTCTGGGTGTCTTTTGCTGTCTTCATTCTCACTCTACTCTGACGGCATTGCTGCTTGAGGCTTGGGTGTGGCCCTGCCTTGGCACCAGGATCCGTGCCTGGTTCCCATTGCCTATCAAGACAGTCCTACCTGGGGGCTTCCCTGCACCAAACTCAATGCATCCCACATGGACTTGCCCTCCCTTCTCATTGCTGGGCTACTCTTGAACTCCTGGCCTCAAGGGATCCTCCCGCCTCAGCCTCGGGAGTAGCTGGGTTTGAGGCATGAGCCACCATGCCCAGCTCAGATGCTGTTTTTTATAATAGGAGATAGACCTGCCAAAGACCCTCAAGACTTGGGTCTTTAGGCCAGCACAGGCTCTTCCCAAAGGCAATCTGCCTGGGAAACCAGAGCATATTCACATAGTTCTGGGAGAGCCTGGAATCAGAGCCAGGGGAGGAGTATTGGTGCCAGTTACCAGTTTATTGACTGTCAACTCCAAATCCACCCTTCTTTGCCCAGCTTTGCCATCCTGGAGGCTGGACCATGTAAGCATTTCTCCTAGCGCACTGCTAGAATTTATCAGTAGAGGGCACTCAAGAGACACGGCAAGTCAAAGCAGAGGAGGCATCTCTCCTTGTTTCTAGGGTGCCCTTTTCTTTTTCCTCCTGGAGTCCCTGTGTTGCTCACTCAGGCAAATTCTCTCCATCCAGCAAGCTGCAGCCACTCCTGCTCCAGCAAGTTCTGAAGCTTAGCCTCAGCAGGTGGGGGCCACTTTTTGGGCACTCTCCCTCACCCCTAGAGGTGGCAGCTATTTCCTGTCCTCTTTGGGCACTTCCCCTCATCCCTAGAGGTAGTAGCATTTGCTGTTGCTGTATTTTTTAGTTTAGTAGTTAGCTACCTTTTACTAGTTCATAATATTGTATTATAAATTTTCCTTGTTCAAATGACTGGTGTGGTTTTTGTCTCTTGATTGGACTCTGACTGATAGGGAATTGGTACCAGGAATGGTCCCAGGAGACAGACCTGCAAAGATAGGATTGTGGGAATGGGTTGGTCATGACTTGGGCTTAAGCTCCGTGCTGAGCTCCTTGCCAGTAGGAAATAGGGGGGTTAATACTGTCACCTGTGGTTGATTGTGATGAAGCACCAACTGAAGCAAGTGCTTTGGGTGCCCCGGTGCTGCTGGAGTGACGGGTACCAGCACTGTGGTGTGGGGTGGATCTCCCGCAGGGCACTGGGGCACTTACCAAAAGAAATGACAGTCTCAGCTCAAGCCACCATCTGAGAACCAGGGCACTCTTATTCTTACACACTGTTGGTGAGAGTGTAACCTTTTACAGATTTCCTATTAAAATGAAAAACGTACATATGGAATTCTACTTCTAGGGATTTATCTCACAGAAATATGCCTACAAGTGAGTAGGTTTATGTACAGAAATGTTTGTTGCAGCTCTGTGTGCATTACTGAAATTGGAAACAACTGAAATGTCCTTCAGTAGAAAATTTATCAAATTGTGGTACATCCACTCAGTGGAGTCCTATATGGCCATTGAAAGGAATGAAGTAGATACATGTATGGACCTGAAAAAAATATCTCAGATGCATTAAGTGATGAAAGTAGAGCAATATGAAGAATTAAGATTCCATTTTTATATTTTAAAATTTTTTAAAAATTCGTATGTAGACAAAGGTCTAGAAGGATATATACCAAATTGTTAATAGTAGTAATGTCATTTCTGGAGAGTTGGATGAATGAATAATTAATGTTATCTTTAGAAAGTGGGATTGTTAGAGACTTTCTCTATTTTATGTTTTTGTAGTATTTGATTTTTTTATTATAGTGTTCTGTTATGCAAATCAGAAAAATGTCTTATAATTGACATTTTTATATGCAGTAAAACGATGTTTGCAGAAATGGAAATCATTGGTCAGTTTAACTTGGGATTTATAATAACCAAACTGAATGAGGATATCTTCATAGTGGACCAGCATGCTACCGATGAGAAATACAACTTCGAGATGCTGCAGCAGCACACTGTTCTCCAGGGTCAGCGGCTTATAGCGTAAGTTCATTTCAGTGTTCAGAATCTTCAGTGTTGATTCCCAAATCCCTCCCCCCCAAATTTAGGATCTAATGGCTTATGTATGTGTCTGTATAATGTGTGGGGTTTTTTGCCATAGGTATTCATACAGCAGATTTTTTAACTTTTTACATCATAATATTCATAGTTACCATTTATTATTGCTTCAACAGTGCCTGGTCTATTATGTGCCAGGCACTGTTGAAGCAATTTATGTATATTAATTCATTTAATCCTTGCAAACTGGCCAGGCGAGGTGGCTCATGCCTGTAATCCTAGCACTCTGGGAGTCCGAGGCAGGATGATTGCTCAAGGTTAGGAGTTTGAGACCAGCCTTAGCAAGAGCCAGACCCTGTCTCTGCTAAAAAATAGAAAGAAATTAGCTGGACAACTAAAAATATATAGGAAAAATTAGCCGGGCATGGTGGCCCATGCCTATAGTCCCAGCTCCTAGGGAGGCTGAGGCAGGAGGATCACTTGAGCCCAGGAGTTTGAAGTTGCTGTGAGTGAGGCTGGCGCCATAGCACTCTATCTAGCCCGGGCAAGAGTGAGACTCTGTCTCAAAAAAAAAAAAATTCTTGCAAACCTGTGAAGTAGTTAATCTTATCGTCACCATTTTACAGGTGATAAAACTGAGGCAAACACAGGTTAAATAACTTGTCCCAGGTCATAGAGCTAATGTGTATCAAACCTTTTTAGTCTTAAAAAATGTTGATCACTGATGGGCCAGAAAATCCTTTTGATAAAGGGTAATTTCTAGTATGTAGCATTTACGTAGAATTTATGTGTTCTGAAAGACAGCACAGCCCGTGTGTCAGTCTTTATCTATAGCAGAGCAATTTCAGTGGCTAGTCACTGCAGAATTTGGTATTACACTTTCCTTTGCCAAATTGCATGTTTCACACTGACAATTTGACAAGGTGGTATGATAATACGTCATGTAAACCAGAAGTATATTCTTAAGTAAAGTTATAAGAAGAGGTCATGGATTTTCATTTGGGAAATTAAACTACATGGAGAAGTAAACTCAGATCCCAACAGAAGTAGATTGGCACGGAGAAATGTACTGCCAAGCAATCATTCTATATGACTGTTATGAACAAAAATATATAAAAAATTTTATATAATGAAAACAAATATAAACACAAAATGTATTTTCCAGCTGGGAAAATATATCTGGCATACTAAGTACTCTATTTCCTGTAGAATGCATTAATTGTTTTTTTTTTTAATTTTCAGTAGGGGTAAATGGTAATAGTAGAGACAGTAGTAAGCTACTTTGTAACACTGAAATATTCCTGCTCCACTTACAGAGGTCTTTTATTTTTTAGCCATCTGGCGCAAGTAATGTCTCATCTGTGGCATTTCAAGTTGACCCAGGTAATCACAGGCCACTTTGGGTCCCAGATGGACCATACTTCAAGATTAAATGATAAAGATTCAAATTCCGTCCAGCTCTACCATGCCCTTCATAGTTTGATGCTGTTGACCTCTTTAGCTTTTCCTGACCTCTCTTTTTGTTCCCTGTACTTGAACCACTCGCAATCTTTCCCTCTTGGCAGGCCTGATGAATTTTGGTATGGCCATTAGGAAGAATGAAGTAGATCTTCATGTGTGTCCCTAGAAACATCATAGGTCCGTCACAGGGCTTGGCACAGATTGTTTGTCTGGAATACTTGTCCCACACCTACCTACTCCCCTCCAAGGACACTTCCTCAGAGGACCCTCCCTGATCCCAGGGTCAAGTCTCACTTGCCGTATACTCGTATGGCACTGGGTGTCTTTTCTTCCTGATTCTTGCTGTTGTTCATAGTCATAATTGATTTGCTTCACTGTGTGATCAATGTCTTTATTCCCCACTAATCTGTTAGTTCCAGGAGGGCAGAGACCGGGTCTGTGTTTGCTCACCGTGGTGTCTCCTACCTTTAGCAGTGTTTGTCTTACTAAGCACTTGGTAAATCCAGTAGGAGAGATGGATGGAGAAATAAAGCAGGTAGAGGAAGCAGAAGGAAAGCAAATAAATGCTGTCTGGTCATTCCATTCTGTTCATTTTCAAGTGCTGGTAATGACCTAATCCAGCTTTTCAAATTATCTTTATTGTGAGGAGGAAAAATAGCATCTTTTTTTTTTTTTTTTTTTTTTTTTTTTTTTGAGACAGAGTCTCACTTTGTTGCCCAGGCTAGAGTGAGTGCCGTGGCGTCAGCCTAGCTCACAGCAACCTCAAACTCCTGGGCTCAAGCGATCCTCCTGCCTCAGCCTCCCGAGTAGCTGGGACTACAGGCATGCGCCACTATGCCCGGCTAATTTTTCTATATATATATTTTTAGTTGTCCATATAATTTCTTTCTATTTTTAGTAGAGACGGGGTCTCGCTCTTGCTCAGGCTGGTCTCGAACTCCTGACCTTGAGCGATCCACCCACCTCGGCCTCCCAGAGTGCTAGGATTACAGGTGTGAGCCACCGCGCCCGACCAGCATCTTTTTAATATTGTCATCCTTCAGGAGAAGGTCCAAAAACAGACCAGGTTATTGGAGTAAGATGGAAGATGGAGGAAAAAGCAAACTACTTTTGTAGCTACTTTAACTTTTGAAAAGAACTTTAAGAAAAAGAAAATTGAAAGGATCTCTTCAGGAAGTTTTGTGACACTTAGCTGAATCGTGGAAAGGCACATAGCTGAATGGTGTTGGTTTTCACGTTTTTGTGAAATGAGTTCAGAGTATCACAGTATTCCTGTTTTGGTTTCATTTCTGCTTTATAGCTAAATGTTTGACTTCAAGATATGGTTTGAATTTCTTCTCTGTTTTTCAGACCTCAGACTCTCAACTTAACTGCTGTCAATGAAGCTATTCTAATAGAAAATCTGGAAATATTCAGAAAGAATGGCTTTGATTTTGTTATTGATGAAAGCGGTAAGTTTATTAATTAGGACTGTAGAATCATGTCTTTTTAGAGCTGAGAACAATCTTTGAGGTCATATAGATCAATTCTTTTGTAAGAGATAAAAAAGGTTCCCCCAAAAAGCATTCTGTGTCTGCCCTCTCTTTCAAATGTACGTTATAAGTAGCACTCAAATGAAATGCATTTCTCAAATAATGAGTTTTTCTCAAAATTTTATTCTTTTAGCTCCAGTGACTGAAAGGGCTAAATTGATTTCCTTGCCAACTAGTAAAAACTGGACCTTTGGACCCCAGGATATAGATGAACTGATCTTCATGCTAAGTGACAGCCCTGGGGTCATGTGCCGGCCTTCCCGAGTCAGGCAGATGTTTGCCTCCAGAGCCTGCCGAAAGTCTGTAAGTAAAGAAAGCTCATCTGCTCAAGCACATGGTCCGAGGAATTTCTTGATTTATCTCCTGATTCAGTCAAGGGTTGTTAAATGCCTTTATGATTGCTGTGGGTCATTTTACATAAAGAGCCACGTTGTTCTCTGTCAGCATCACATACCAGCTCAGCGTGTCTGTGTTATCTGGGGCCTCTAACTCATACCATTGCTCTTTCTCTGCTTCTGTTAAGCAGTGTTGTATCTTAGAGCTTTCGTTGATTCCCTGCACAGTTAGCTATTCGTGCACCTTGTTTCGTGACCCTGTGGGTAATAGCAACTTGCGTCGATAGAGCTTTGCTGCTGCTAGGCCTGGGTGACACTGTGCAGGATTCTGCAGAGTCATTGAGTTGGCGAGTGTCTCACAGGATGTGTGGTCACTCACTGCATGTTGTATCACTGCTGCCGCTGGGATTGGTGTTGGAAAGTGGTAGCAATGGGTGGGGATCAGCCTGATGTCCAAGGAAAGTAAGTGACTTTGTTTTGCCTACCATTAGCAAAGGGCGGGACGCCCTTCCTTTATTTATTCAGCAGATATTCCTTGAGCCCCTGCTGTGTGGCCTGCCCTGCTCCAAGTGCTAGAGACACAGAGGTTAACAAGGCAGCCGAGGTCCTTGCCCTTGTGGAGCATATAGTTTGGTGGGGAGAAATAGACAACAAACACAAATGACACCCTCAGATACCAGTAAGTGCAGTCAAGAAATTGAAACAGTATGTTGAGACAGGGAGTGACCACAGAAAAACAAGGTAACCAGGTGAGGTGGTTAGGGAAGAGCATCTGAGGAGGTGGCATCTGAGTTGCTACTTGAAAGGTAGGATCAAGTAAGAACTTGCCAAGTGGAGGAAATAGCAAATGTAAAGGCTCAAGGCGTTTGAGCCAAGCCAGGGCTGACCATGTGCCTGGAGAGGGGACTGCAGTGGGCAGAGCAGAGGACAGAGGACAGCCGTGTAGCATCTTGCATGTCATGGTCAAAACCTGGGAGTCTGTGCTGCATGTGGCGGGAGCTCCTGGGGAGGGAACAGACAGCAAGAGGTGCTGAGACTATAGGAGGGAGAGGGCAGCAGCAGGGTGACATTTGGGGATTGGCTGGACCAAGAGTGCTGTGTGGGACATGGTCTATTTGGGATCCCATTAGACTTTAAGTGGGGATCTCTGAAAACAGTCGTGTGAATGAGTCTAGAGTTCAGGGAAAATGTCAGGACTAGAGATAAAATTTTAGGTGTCATTTGCAGCCATGAAATTGGATAAAATTATGCCAGGGCAGAGCTTAATTAGAAGAGAGCCCAGAATCTGACTTCCAGCTGCCGATATTTCTTTGATAAAGACCTACTATTAACCTTCTAATCCTGAAGTCTGTGGAGCTGGCCTGGACTAGTAGCCGGGCATTTCGAAATTCTGGGTCCCAACATGATTCAGAGGCCTGTGCAGCCACAGGCTGCTCCTTCCTCCTGCCCTGGCAGATGCCAGGTGTCTCTTGTGCATCGCACCTTCCAGTTCCACAGTCGCTCTGGACCCTTCCCGCCTCTGCCCTGTCTGCTTGCCGTCCCCTCCGCTGGATTCACCACCTCTGCTCTGCACACACCTGGCTCTCCCGGCGTGCAGGCCTCCCCACACCAACTGAAGTAGCCTCTCCTGGGCCCTCCTGGGTGCCATGGTCTTCGTCCTCTGTTAATTTGTTTATTGTCTGTCTCCCTCCAAGCTGGCAGAGCCGTGCTCTTACCCTGCCCCTCAGCCTGTGACTGGCACATGGTGGGCACTCAGTGTGCTGCAGGAAGAAGCAGGGTGACAGATGGGTTCAGGCTTGTCTCCTCTCCCCATTGCTCCTTGTCTCTCAGGGTCTCAGATTCCCTGGCTCGCTGTGGAGTCTGTCCCTGTCCCTCTCCCTGCCAGAGAGGGATCCACGCCGTGGAGCCAGCAGGGCCAGGGCTGGAGAGGGAGAGGCAGGAGTGCTGTTGTGTGGAGGGCAGGCCAGAGCCTGAGGAGAGGGAAGTGACACAGTGACACATGTGCGCATCTAGGGAAAGAGGGTCCCAGGAGTGCTGTGGTCCTGAGGCAGGTGCTTGCTTGATGGACTTGTGCAAGAGGAGGGGGGTGGTAGTGCGGCTCAAGTGGGGGAGGGAGGGATGCATGCCTGGAGGTACAGGCAGGCCAGTGAGGGCGAAATCAGGTGACAGACAGGGGTCTTTTATTCAGGTGAGAGGGGAGAGCTGTGAAGAGGAGTGATGTGACCTGACAGACCTTCTAAAATAATCCTTGGCTGCTGAGCAGGGAGCAGCTTGTAGAGGGTGGGAGCAGCAGGGAGGCCTGTGAGGAGGCTGCTGCCGCTGCCCCGGGGAGAAGTCAGCGCAGCTGGGATGGAGGTCGTGGCGGAGCAGCTGAGAGTGGTTGGGTGTGGACAGGTGTAGTCAGTGTCTTGAATAGAGGTGGTGCCGCCATGAAGGAGCCAAGGGGGGCCTGGATGTCACATAAAGGTGGGGGGCTGAGGTACTAGATAGAAGGTAGGGTTCTTGGGGGAAGATTTTTCAGGGCATGTGGTTTTGAGTTGTAATCTTGTCCAGCCTTATTTTAGAGAGGGATGCCTCTGAAGAGTTGCTTTTCTAACCAAAAAACCAATAAAACTTTAAATTGTCGTGTCTCATACTCAGGTGATGATCGGAACTGCTCTTAACACAAGTGAGATGAAGAAACTCATTGCCCACATGGGTGAGATGGACCATCCCTGGAACTGTCCCCATGGAAGGCCAACCATGAGACACATTGCCAATCTGGATATCATTTCTCAAAACTGACATTTCTAACTGTATGGAATTATGTGTGTATATATATATTTTTGGGGTTTAACCTGCTGCTTAAAAATAATGTACCAGATCCATTTAAAAATGATCTTGAGAACCTTTTCAAACCATGTGGAGCATTGCTTGTAACACTTTTTGTTCTGCATTTGTGTGTGTGTGCATGTGTGTGTATAGGCAAGAACATGTTTTACAAAAATAAGAAGAGCACTTTGGAAGTTACCCAGGCCTCTGCTCTGGCTGAATATATTTTAGTCTGTGACTTTTAGCCCTTAATGATAATTAAATTCATGTGGGTTTAATTTCATAAATGTAAAATTATGGTCCTTTTGAGTTAGTGGTTCTCAACCCTAATACACATTAAATTTTAAGAAATAAATAATCCAAAAAACCCAAGGGGCATTCTCTGCCCAGCTTGAAGAAAATGACTGGATGGGGCTGAGGTCACTATTTTTAAATGTTCCTCTGTGCGGCCCAGGTGGCAAAGTGCTGTTCTAGGCAGGGAGAAAGAAAAGATTTTGTTTTTTTCTGTAATGTAATGCTGTGATCCGATTTCCCCGGTAACATTCTAGTTACCGACCCTGACCGGTACTGGAGATAAACAAATCTCTGTCCATCTTGTCAAATAGTGTTTCATGGACTCTTGTCCTATTTGAACTGTGCCAAAAAAATGGAAGTAAAGATGCCCCGCGTGGAGTACAAACGGAGGTTGGTGCACAGCGATGACAAGTGTGGGCCTCCCCACTGCCCTCTGGGGAGCGAGGGCTTCCTCGGATGGAAGCAGACGGTAAAGTAGTGACTATTGCCATGTGTTGTGTCGAGGGCCACGCTGGTGTGCGTCTGCAGGAGCTCATGTGAGAATCACGAGAACTGTGCAATTGGGAATTGGAGGCAGGATAATGGCTCCCAAAGACAGCTGTAGCTTAATCTCCAGAACCTGTGAATACATCACCTTACGCAGTTAAAGGGTCCCTGCAGATGTGACCGAGTTACTGGTCTTGGGATGGGGAGAGTATCTGGACTGTCTCATGAGTTCTTCGGAGTGGAGGACCTTTCCCAGCTGGCCGGAGAGATGACATTTGTTGGTTTTGAAGGTGGAGGGAGGCGCAGAGCCAAGGAACGCAGGCGGCCTCTGCAAGCAGAAGCGGAACCGGACTATCTCCTGGTGGCTCCAGGAGGAGCCAGCCCTGTCAGACTGACTGCCTGGCTGTAAGATAATAAATGTGTGTTGCTTCAAGCCACTAACTTCGTGGTACAATTTGTTTACGGCAGCAGTGGAAAACTAATGCCTGAGTAATTACAATTTTATGGAGAAGCAGTTAGCAGAGCTGGGAAAGGCCAGGCCGAGCGCCACAGGTGCCGCAAGAGCTGAGACCCGCCCCGTGGCCTCGCGGCGGTGGCGCGGCCGCCCCTTTAAGAGCGAGGGGCGGGGCGGGCGCGGTTGCCTAGACGGTCGGGACGCGCGCGGCCCTGCGCCCCCTGCGCCCCCTGCGCCCCCTGCGCCCCCTGCGCCCCCTGCGCCCCCTGCGCCCCCTGCGCCCCCTGCGCCCCCTGCGCCCCCTGCGCCCCCTGCGCCCCCTGCGCCCCCTGCGCCCGGCGGAGTCCGGGGCCCGGTGAGCGCTCGCCTAGGCCCGCTGTCCTGCGTGCAGGCGGCCTCCCTGGCGACCATCCCGCTCCTCGCTGGGCTGAACCGACGCGACCTCCCAGGACCCGGGTACCTGCGTGCTGCGCGGGGAGGACCGCGCTGGGCGTCCGACCAGAGCTGTGTACAGTAAATAGCCGGGCAGAGCTCGAAAGAAATTAGGAAACACGCAGTGGGAAGTGAAATCTGCTTTATTTGCAGTTCCTGTTTCACGGAGAGAGGACTAGGAAGCCTCTAGAAAGGCCCGTCTGAATTGAGAGGTGAGCACAGCTGGGGCTAGATTACCCTGCGATGGCTTCGCGGAGACGGTGGTGGGGGCCTGAGAGGAGCAACGGGGGTTTTCAAAGGAAGACGGAAGCCTGGAGGTGGGGTTGAGCTGGGAGTGGGGTGTCCCGGCAGAGGAGGGCGAGGGGCGCTCCCTGCACCCCTGGGGCACAAGAAGAGGGAACAGACCTTGCCTTGCGCCCCAGGACTGGGATGCTTTCAGTGGGGCCCAGTTTTGGAGAACGGTGAAAACTGTGGCCGTGGTGCCTCAGCTGTGGGGCATGGGACGATTTATTGACACATCCTTTCTTGTCTGTCCCATCAGAGGTAATCAATCAATAATAGTGCTACAGGGAGTAGCAGCCAATGATTTCAAGTTCGGAAACAGGAAAGGGACAAAATAATCACTCCACTTGTTGAGTTTGCTCTGTATCCTGTATCAGGGATTTCTCTGTGTGTCACCTCATTTAATCCTTAGGATGAGACAAAGTACTGGAACTCCTATTTGATATCCCAGGCAGAGGAGATTAAGCAACTTGCTTAAGAGCACAGAACTAACTGGTAATGGGCGGTGCTGAGCACTTTATGGCGGTGACATATCAAGGGAGGGGCTTTTAAAGTGTGACTTGGCAGCGTGGGAGACCTTAAAGGTTAAGTAGCCCTTTTTTGTGTATAGTGTTACCCTTCTTATGGCAACCCTATTTGAAAAGAAATAATATTGGACAGTGGTTCTAATTTAAAACGTTTTAGGAACAACCAATGGAATATTGAGATATTATTTTCATAAACCGATGATACTTGTAATTAATTTTTCAGGTTTAAGGAGGAAACTGATAATGGCACTGTGTTGTAAAGCTGAAATTCTAACCGCGAGTGAAACCCCCGAATATTTAGAGACATAATGTTTATTTTTCAGATAAAATTCATCAACGCTTTGAAACAAACAGCTCTCAACCAAAGGAGTCATTTGGTATTTCTAAAGTAAACTTTGGGTCTTCCAAAGACCATGGTGAAAGAAAAGAAAAAATCAGACAAAAAAGGAGATAAGTCTGCCCGCTCTCACTCGTCTTTCTCTGACTATCCAGAGTTTTCCAAACAAGATGGCAGCGCCATCAGGCAGGAAATGTCCCCAGGTGGTGTCCCACCATTGGAAATGCAGCACAACGAAACGGAACCCCAAAAAGAACCCGAAAACGTTCAGCAGGAGGAAGATGCCACTCAACAATATGAAGAGCCCATTCTAACCAAACTCATAGTGGAAAGGTGATTTTAAGGGAGTGCAATGGGATTTAACACTGAATCAGGCATTTTTGGAAAGTTTGCTTTGCTTCAAGCATATGAATCCTCATGCATTTTTCTCGTCATCACACAATTTCCCCACCTCAAAAGCCACCCCCCTTTTAAGCTGTGTCTTACGCTGGCACAAGGCCTGCAGCCCCAGGGCTTTCCCTGCTGAGGTCTCTGGGTGCTGCATCTTCCACGTTTCCCCCTCTCCCACTTTGTTCTCTCTCTCTCTCTCTCTCAGCAATCTCTTCTCGTATTGGATTATAGCTTTACCTACCATCTCCCTAGGTGACTGTAAAAATCTATTTTTTTTAAGCACTATTCTAGAATTTCAGATTCAAAATTTTAGCAGCGGTCCCCAACCTTTTTGGCACCAGGGACAGGTTTCATGAAAGACAATTTTTCCACGGAGTGGGGATGGAGGACGGGGTGTCACAGGTGGCAGGGGTGTGGTGCGGAGCTCAGGTGGTGATGTGTGGCCCGTTTCCTAACAGGACCAGTAATGGGCCACAGCCCGGGGGGTTGGGGACCTCAGCTCTACTGGACTCAAACTCCTTGTATCCAAAACTGGAGACTGCTGGCCTTGAAGTAAGGTCTGGATTTGTCTTAGCTCTATGACATTAACACCATCCCTGAAACTTTACGAGCTTCAGGTTCTTAATCAGGGGAAAACAAATGAGAGTATGCACCTGAGAAGGTTATTCTGAATGTTACTATTTCTCTCCTAGCTTATTAGCTTCTCCCTTGTTCCCTATTCCTGTACAACACCACCATCTTCTTACACATCAGGCCTTGAAACCTTAGAAGTATCCTGCTCCTTCCCCTTGCCTTTCATATTTCTCTTCCCTCTATGGTTCTCTCATCAGTACTTTTCTCTTCATTAGCTTTCGACAAGACTATTGGACTTGTCTCCTAACGATTTTGCTGCTTCCAGGCTGTCTCCTGAGGCCTCCTGTGTAGATTTACCTTCCTAATGCATGGCTCTGTCTACATCGCTGCCTGTATTAGTTGTCTATTGCTGTGTAGCACGTTACCCCCAAGCCCAGCAGTTGCAACATTAAATAGTATCTTGCACGGTTTCTGGGGTTCAGGACCCCCACAGCTTGGTGTGTGGGTCAGGCGCGCTCATGAGGTTGCAGTCAAGG